>NC_133834.1:14008333-14618611 GCF_047830755.1 Zonotrichia albicollis | reverse complement strand
GGCACCCCATTCCAAAAGGCTGAGAAAAGTACAAAAAAAACCTGACAAAAGCCCTCAGGAACCATCCCCAGAGGGAAAGTTAAAAGCTGAATATGGAGAGCTCAGCTGAGGATGAGCTGATGTGGTGGCAGGACTGGTGTTGAGGGATGGAAATGTTAAAGAAAGCAGAATAAATCACACTGGAATGAAGCTCAAACTGATCATCCAGAGGGGAAAAAAAAGGCTGAAGATCCCTTGGAACAGCAGCCTCTGGAAGCGAGTGAGACAAACTCTGGGATTTCTCTTAATTGAGCCAAGGCAGTGAGATCATGTGGTGCAAGAGGCTTTTCCTTCTCCAATTGTCTGTTAGATCAGAACAGAAAAGGAAAAACAACCCAAGGTGCCAGCAGGACGCTTGTCCTCAGCCTCACAAACAATCCATTCTCCTCTGGGCCTGCTGGAAATGAATCCAGGCAGAAGAGCCTTGGGCTCTGTCACCCCAGCCAGCTAAACACAATGCAGAGCTACAGGAAAATTTCATTTTGGAATAAAAATTTAAACCTAAAGTGGTTGCACAATGGTTTTAGGTTCTGTGCAACCCCCAGAAGTGCAGGACACAACCCCTCCTGCTTTGCAAGGTGACACAAAAGTGACATCAAGTGTGTCCCCAGCTCGCTGTTTAAGCCAGCCTTGCTCCATCCTTCTGTCCCAGCCAGTGGCTCCAGGGAGCAGCAGATCCCAGAGAAACGCAGGGAAAAAGGGGAGGAAGGAGGGAAAAACAACACAGCACCCCCGGCAGCTGCCTCCCAGGTGGTTTGGGAGCAGTCCAGGGATTTTGGATGCAAAATCAAGCGGTTCTCAAGGAAAGTTAAGTTATCCTCAAGACCTTTCTTGTTTGTAAATCCACGGAGCATATCAGGGGTCCATGGGAGCAAATCTGTGTAGGATACACACCCTCCTGGGAGAGGCTGTGGGGGACCATCCCAAGGCTGTCCCTTCCCTGCTCAGGGTGGGCTCTGGACCATCCCAAAGCTGTCCCTTCCCTGCTCAGGGTGGGCTCTGGACCATCCCAAGGCTGTCCCTTCCCTGCTCAGGGTGGGCTCTGGACCATCCCAAGGCTGTCCCTTCCCTGCTCAGGGTGGGCTCTGGACCATCCCAAAGCTGTCCCTTCCCTGCTCAGGGTGGGCTCTGGACCATCCCAAGGCTGTCCCTTCCCTGCTCAGGGTGGGCTCTGGACCATCCCAAGGCTGTCCCTTCCCTTGGCTCAGGTGTCACCCCCACACCACGCTCCCATCACCCTTGGGAGATGAAGGTTCTGGCAAGATCTCAATCCCTATCAGCTGTTATCTCTGCAGATCAAAACAAACTGCCTTTATCTCTGCCCTGATCTCTTCCCCATGCCAGCGGCACTGACACAGAGCTCTCCCACAGAGCCCTCCAACACCCCAAGCTGCTTAAGCAAAACCCCATCCCAATCCCATTTTTGATCCCCATGGAGAGAAAAACCACCCAATTCACCCGAGCAGAAACCCCCAATCCCACGGTGCTTATGGAATCAACGCCAGCTGGTGCCTTCCCTTTGACATTTAGCTAATAATTGTTGCAGCCAAACGAGCTGACAGTGCTCACTCAGCAGCCCGTGAATGCCTCTGGTGTTTGACTGAGTGCTAAAGACAACACTTGCTGCTCTCCAGCTCCTCATCCATGTGGGCACACACACACAGAGCCCCTCCTGCAGCCCTCCCCAGCCTCGGGGATCAGCTGCTGGTCCTGCTCCAGTTTAGCCATTTGTTCCAGCCCTGTGGGCAGCAGGCAGGAGGGCAGGGGAAAGGGAAGGGGCTGGAATTTGTTCCTCATGAACAATTCTCTGTGATTAGCCAGGCAGCCACCACACCCCGACCCCTCTCAAGTCATGGTTGTGGCACAACCTTTATTTACACCTTCAGGGTCCCATTCAGTCCCCTGAATTCTGTTTTACCCTCTGGGGATGTTCCTGCCCTTTAACTCCCACCTGAGCTGGATCTCCATTTGCCACAAGCCCCACTTTGGGCCCAAGTTCAGCTGCTTCACAAAAAATAGGTCAAGGAACTCCTCCAGAGCTCCTCCCTTTATTACTCCACACATCAGGGGGTTCAGGGTGGAGATCAGGAAAGGTTCATCCCCAGAGGGTGCTGGCACTGCCCAGGCTCCCCAGGGAATGGGCACAGCCCCGGGGCTGCCAGAGCTCCAGGAGAGCTTGGACAGGGATGCCCAGGCTGGGGTTGTTGGGGGTCTGTGCAGGGCCAGGGGATGGACTCAGTGATTCTTGTGGGACTAAAAGGGACCCTCAAGGTGTAAATAAAGGTTGTGCCACAACCGTGCCTGGGGTGCTGTGGGAGAGGGGTCAGGGTGTGATGGCTGCCTGGGCAATCACAGAGGGACAAATTTGATCTGCTGGGAGCTTACAGACACAATGACCAACCCCTTCTCTCCTCCCTCAGCATGCCCTGATCCTTTCCAAGCTGCAGACTCACACCAAGTCCTCCTGCACACACAGGCATCCCCTTTGCTCCTGCAGTGCCAGTCCCCTGCAGGGCCCAGGACCTGCCACACCAATGTCCCCAAGGTGCTCAGCCCCAGCTGTGCCAGGAGCTGCCCGTGCCAGCCTCCAGCTGAAGAGAAATGGCTTTGCAAAGCATCATTTAGGGCAGCACTGGCTGTGCTCAGCAAGAGCAACAGGGAGCTGCAGAGAGCCCCTTCCCACCCAGATCCATGTGGCCACCATCCAATGGCACAAACCCTCTGGGGACACCCCTGAGCTTCGGGGTGACCTTAGCAGCCCCCAGCCCCTCCTAGGCCATGCTCTGAGGTGTTTTCCCATCTCAGTGAGGCCCCTCTGGAGCTCTGGCCCCATCCCCTCACTGTTACCGGGCACTGCTGGGCTGAGCTGCACCCCCAGAGCCACCTGCCACGTCCCTGCCACGTCCTGTCCCCATTTCCCACGTCCTTGGGCTGCTCCTGCCAAGGGACACGAAAGCACACGGTGCCCAGGGAGGTGGCACCGTGTGCAGGAGCCTCCATGGACTGTCTGCTGCTGCCTCCTCTGCTGGGGACAGCAGTGGGACATGGTGATGGCACAGGGAGCCTGGAAGGACAGGGCAGAAGAGAGGATTTAGGAATAAAACCTCTCTGCTGACACAGGTAGAGGTACCTGAGCTCACACCTTGAGACCCCCTGCGCACAGAGTGCCCCCTCAGCAACACAAAGAAGTTCCCTGTCTCCACTCTGCAGGGCTGTTTTTCTAAAATAATCGCCTTTGTTTTATCTTTGAGAGGTGTTTCTAGCAGGGGGACAGGGATAAAAAGCCCTCCTCCACCGAAAGCCTCCTTCACACATGATTTGCTTTGTCATGGCACTTAAATACCCGCGCAGCAGCCAGGGATGGAGAACGAGAGCGGACCTGGGCAGGCACAGGGAAACTTCACAGCAATACCTGAGTTCCTTAAAAAAAAATAAATCTCCTTTTCCTGGTAGCGATGCCAGCCCAGGCCAATGCACGAAACACAACAGATCCATCTCCGTGCCCTGGTGAGCGCTGCCGGAGCTTGCTCCATTTTGGGTCAGCCCAGGCAGCTCCAGATTGCATCGCTGTGATCTGCGGCAGGGGAACAGCGGCTGGCCAGGGCACAGGGCAGCAGAAATGGGAAAATGCGCATTGAGGCTGTCAGAGCCCGACAAGCGAGCAGGGAGCCAGGGAATGGCCTGGGCTGGAGAGGCCCTGAAGGATCCCCGCGCTCCAAGGCGCTGCCAGGGCAGGGATGCTCTCGCTGTGGGATGAGCACGGTCAGCAAGGGCGGCACGGAGCAGCCCCGGGATGGCCCCGGGATGTGCCCGTGCCCAGGCGAGCCCCGGGGCGGCAGCGATGGAGAACAAAGAGCCGCGGGCTCCCGGCGGCTCCGGCTCCTCCCGGGCGCAGCGGGGGCCGCTCGGGCCGGCGTGCCCTTCACCCGGGGCGATGCCAGCGCTGTCCTTGGGGACACTGAGCTCTGCAAAGGCCGCAGCCCGGACAGAAGCCACCATCACCCTCACCCCGGGGCGGCGGGGCCACCGGGAACCAAGCGGTGCCGCCCCCCGGTGCCCACGGTGGACAGGTGCCCGGTGCTCACCTGCTCGGCGCCGTAGGCCGTGGCGAACTGCACGAACTCCTCCACACGCACGAAGCCATCGCCGTCGCGGTCCAGGGCGTCGAAGACCGGCCGGAGGCGCGGCTCCTCCTCGGGCGGGGGCTCGGCGGAGCCCTCCGGGCCCGGGCTGTCCCCGGCCTGCCCCGGGCACCAGGGCGGCGGCTCCGCGCCGGCAGCGGCGGCATCAAGGGCCCAGAGGTCCAGATCCAGCTCCGGGCCCAGCTCTGCCTCCTGTTCCAGCTCCGGCTCCAGGTCCAGCTCCGGCTCGGGGCTCAGATCTGCCTCCTCCTGTTCCGGCTCCGGGTACAGGTCCAGCTCTGGCTCCGGTTCTGGTCCCAGCTCCGGCTCCGGTTCCCGTTGCAAGTCCAGGTCCGGCTCCGGTTCCAGGTCCAGCTCGGGTTCTAGGTCCAGCACTGGCTCCGGTTCTGGTTCCAACTCCGGCTCCGGTTCCAGCTCTGGCTCGGGCCCCGGTCCCGGCCCCCGGGGCAGCGGGGGCTCGGTCCCAGGCGGACGCGGCTCCATCTTCACCGCCGGCGCTCCGCGCCCGCCGCCGCCCGCCCCGGGCCATGCCCCGCGGCCATGCCCCGCTCACATCGGGGCGGTGCCGGTACCGGTGCGGTCTCCGCGGCACTCACGGCTTTGTGCGAGAAACGCCGGCCCCGCCCGCCGACACCGGGGGCGGCCCCGCCGGTCCCGCCCTGCTCGGGGAGCGGCGGCTCCGAGCGCCGGGGCCGCGGGTCCTGCTCGGGACCGGGGATTAGGGGAGGCGGCGGCGGCACCGAGGAACAGCCCCGCGGCCCGCCCGCCCTCGCCGCCGCTCCGGGGCCGCCCGCGGACAAGCGGCAGCTCCAGCCCGGCCGCCGCCGCAGTAGCCGGGGCGGTGACGTCACTCGCCTGCCGGTCCTGTTGGCCCCGCCCCTCCGCGGCGCGAGCCCGTGCTGAGGCCACGCCCCCTGCCTGGCTCGCGCGCGGCGGGGGCGGGGCCGGCGGAGAGGGGCGGGGCCGGCGGAGCGCGAGCACGTGGGACCAGGGGGGCGCCGTGAATGGGGACCCCAAATCCCCCGGCTGGGAAACCGTGCCCGGGACCCCAACCCTCAAACTCAAACCGTGCTCCGGGACCCCAAACACAAACCCAAACCGCACTCTGGGACCCCGAACCCCAAACCATGCTCTGGGACCCCAAACCTCAAACTCAAACCGTGCTCCGGAACCCCAAACCGTGCTCCGGAACCCCAAACCGTGCTCCAGGACCCCAAACTGTGCTTTGGGACCCCAAACACAAACCCAAACTGCACTCCAGGACCCCAACCCCAAACTGTGCTCCAGGACCCTAAACCAAACCACGCTCCGTGACCCCAACCCCAAACACAAACCATGCTACGGGACCCAAAACCCAAACTGCGCTCCAAAACCCCAAACCCAAACCCAAACCGTGCTCTGGGACCTCAAACACCTGTGAGGGGATCTGTGCAACAGGACTGCCCAGCTGCTCCAGGTGTGAGCCCCAAATCCCCCCGGGGAGATGAGCCCTGCTTTGGGATCCCCAACCCCAGTGGGGCAGCACTGTGTGCCCCAGGATGCCTGAGCTGCTCGAAGGGGGAACCGAGCACCGGGACACCGCTGGGACCCTCAATGGGTTAATTCATTAATGAATGCCCGTGCTTAGGGCTCACAGCCTGCAGGCTCTGGGCAGCCGCAGTTTCTGCTGGAGCACCGGGATGGCCCTGCTAACACAGCCCTGAGCTGGCCCAGCAGGTGGAATTACAGCCCCTGGGCATAATTAGCAGCAAACTTGATGAGCAAGAGCATCCCTGGCCCCAGTGACCCTGCCCGGGGCACAAACAGTGTGTGACATCTCAGGAGCAGCCTGGTTGGGCCACCATGTGTCCCTGAGCACACTCAGCCCCGAGAGCCAGAGCTCAGCAGCAGCCCCAGGGAGGATGTCACCCTTGTCCTTCAGCCCAGTGCTGGAAGGATGGAAACCTCCACTCCAAATCCTCTTCCTCAGCACAGCCATTCCTAAAGGTGAGCAGGGCAGGAGGGAGCTCCTGGCTCTGTCCCACGGGGGGGAAGCCTCAGGCATCCCCTGCAAAATCCCTTGGGCAATACCATTCCCAGTTCCCAGACAGCTCAGGCTGTGTGTGGGCTCCTGCATGGATGGGGCTGGAGGTGCCTGCAGGGCAGGAGGTGACAGCCCAGGATGGAGCTGGCAGGGATTGAGGTCCCTGCAGGGCTGCAGTGACAGCCCAATGCTGTGAGAGGCAGCTCTGCAGCCCTGCACGGGCTCCTGCAGCTCCAGGCTGGGCCCAGAGCTCTGTCCTGTCCCTGGTGCTGGGGACACATGGCCAAACTCAGCTCCCTCCTCCTGGGGTGCCCAGGACAGCCCTGAGTGCCCAAATCACCTGGTGATGGTGGAACAGTGAAATCCAGGAAGCCTCCCAGAGCAGGGCTGCAGGTCAGAGATGAGGCTGCAGCTGGGCAGGAGGGCCAGCACACACCACACAAGCACCTTCTCCAGGAGAGAACACATCCTGGGATCCAGCAAGAGCAATACTGCAGCCAGAGCCAAGTCCCAAGAGCCCAGGCAAAGGATGCAGCCAGATCCCAGCCCAAGCACTGCATCCCCATCCATCCCCCTGCAGGGCTGAGCCTCTCAGCAAAGCCCTCAGCACCTCCCTCTGCTGCTGGAACCCCAGAGCAGGGGCAGAGCAGCTGGCAGGTCCTCAAGCCCCTGGCCTGGGGCCTTGGGCACCACAGAGCCAAGGACTGGAGCCACCCAGGGCACTGGCAGTGGGAGCAGTGGCTCTTCCCCTCCCTTAGTGCCCAGTTTGGAGCAGTGAGCTGGGCAGGGCACGGGTGCTCGTGCAGCACAGAGAGGCATCACTGCTCCAGGGGGCAAGTTCTTTATTTGTGGCCTGGAGGCAGGAGTAAAACCTGGCAAGTCTACAATCAAGTAGGAAATACAATTAAGTGGGAGAACAAGCTTCATTGAATCCAGGGTGAGCCTAAAATCTACCAGCAGCAGCAGGAGGGTGCACACGAGCAGTGTGTGCCCCCAGGGCACCAGGGACAGGGCTGGCTCCAGCAGTGCCCTCCTGCAGCTCCTGTGGCAGGAGGAAAGGATTGCATTCCAGTTCTAGCCCTTCGCTTGGTCTCAGCCTGAGTGTCTGCAGGACACCGTGTGACACTGATGTGACAGACAGATGGCTGTGGACAGACCACTGGACACACAGTGCACAGCTGGGCTGGGGGATCTGCCCTCACACCACCTCTGCTCCCAGGAGAGGGGCACCCCAGCTGCATCCCTGGCACTCTCCTGGGAGCACTGTCCCAGCCAGGACCCCTCAGGGGACACAGCACTGTCCCAGCCAGGACCCCTCAGGGGACACAGCCACCTCCTCCTGCCAGGGTTTCCCCTCCCAGGAGTTGCCAAGGCAGAACTGAGCCCCTCACACTGGGTGACCCCGACCCCAGGCAGGCTGAGCAATCCCCCCTCCCAAAAAGGAGCTGCTGCTGCTGCTGCTGGGGCTCTGTGCAGTGCTCAGGCTAAGACAGGGGAGGAAGAGGATGGGTACCCATGGTGGCACTGCTGGGGCTTGGCAAAGGCCACAGGAGCAGCTTGGAGGGAGCCACAAAGGGCCAGAGACCATCTCAGCCCTCCAAGCTGTCTCTGTGTCACAGCCCCAGCAGCTCAGAGGGCAGCAATGGCACAGGGTGGGCTTGGTCCCACCCAGCACCCCAGAGCTGTGTCCCCCAGGCAGACACAGGACTGGCAGTGCCACCAGAGGCTGTGGTGTCGGCACTGGCTCTGGAGATGTCCCCACACGGTGTCCCAGGTCACGTCTGTCCGTCGGTCAGTCCCAGGCTGTCCATCAGTGGGGTTGGTTTGCTCCTGCAGCCCACACATCTGCAAGAGAGGGTGGAGGTGGGGACAGAGCCCTGCTGGGGCCTGCCCAGCTCAGGAAGGCTCCCAGGAGGAAGGCAGGACACCCCCTCCCTGCCAGGCTGCAGGAATCCATGGAAGGAAGAGGTTCCTGGGACTCTTTGTGCTCAATCTTGCTGCTGGGGCACAGAAAATGGGCATCAGGTTGCTCTGGGGGAATCTCAGTGTCCAAAAGACACCATGTCACAAGCCAGGCTCAAAGGGAAAATCCAGTAGGGTCTGCTCATCCCAAGGACTGGCCATGAGGACACTGTAGCCACTGCTGCAGCAGCTGTGCCCCAGGAGAATCATGGTTAAAAATCATCATTTAAGTTGGAAAAGCCCTCTAAGACCAATAAATCCAACTGTTCCCCCAGCACTGCCAGGGCCATCACTAACCCATGTCCCCAGGTGCCACATCCACATGGTTTTTAAATCCCCCCAGGGATGGGGATTCCTCCACTGCCCTGGGCAGCTGTGCCAGTGCCTGACTGTAGGAATGTGCCCCCTGTTGACCGAGTGACAAAATTGTCCTTTGTGTCCTTAGAAAGGAAAAAAGGCCAAAAGTTTCTCTCCTCGATCAGGTAAAAAGACACTTCATAGGACCTGGGGGACTTCACCTCAAATTTAAGGACAGCCAATTGGACAGGAGCCAAAAAGTACCCCCTGAGCAATTTACTAGAAAAAGAAGACAACAAAAGAACTAATGGCTTTTGTGGGGTGTTTTACCAGGGGCAACAACCTCTTGCACCTGGTTTAGATTTTCTGTAAAGAGCTTTGTTATTTTGCCTTTTCTTAAAACTTTTCTGTCTCCAACACTACCACAGAAGCCATCCTGCTGATTTTAGGCCATCTGAGGGGGCTGAGCTATCTCAGGGGTGATATAGATCTCCAAGAGCTTATAAGACCTGGCTCAAGGAGACTATTATATCACTTGACCATCCCTTCCATGAAGAAATTTTCTCTAATACTCATCCTAAACCTCCCCTGGCACAGATTGGGGCTGTGTCCCTTTGTCCTGTCCCTGTTCCCTGGGAGCAGAGCCCAAACCCCCCAGCTGTCCCCTCCTGTCAGGAGCTGTGCAGAGCCACAAGGTCCCCCCTGAGCCTCCTTTTCTCCAGGCTGAGCCCCTTCCCAGCTCCCTCAGCCCCTCCTCACAGCCCCTGTGCCCCAGGGAACAGCAGGGATTCCCTGAGGAGCCCTGCTCCAATCCCACGAGGGGGAAATGCAGTCACCTAGAGTTTAGCAGAGGAGGAGGCAATACCCAGCAAGGCAGAGAAGCTGTTGGGGGAGGTGAGCCAGCTGCCCCCGTCCACGACCAGGGTGGTGCCGGTGACGTAGGACGAGAGGGGGCTGGCCAGGTAGAGCGCGCTGTGCGCGATCTCCGTCTTGTTCCCCGCGCGCTGCAGCGGGATCGCCGACAGCTGGTTGGACTTCTCTGCAAATTTCCCACCTAAAAAGGAGCAGGGAAAAGTCAGTTTGGACCATGGGAGGATTGTCCACCACCATGACTGGCCAGGCACTGCAGCACTGCCTGTGGGGATGGCTGAGTGCTCCAGGGAACTGGGGTGAGATCCTGGCACAGCCCTGGGATAAAAACCTGGGAAGATTTAAATGAGGAAGGTTTAAATAAATCACCAAGCCCAGCAGGGATTTTGTACTGACCCAGAGAGCCCAAGGACCTCAGAAAGCTTTAGAACCATGGAATGGTTGGGGTTGGGAGGGATCTCTCCTTCTCCTCCTCCACTGCCATGGCAGGGACACCTCCCACTGCCCCAGGCTGCTCCCAGCCCTGCCCAGCCTGGCCTTGGGCACTGCCAGGGATCCAGGGTGGGCACCCTGTGCCAGGGCCTGCCCACCCTCCCAGGGAACAATTCCCAATTCCCAATATCCCATCCATCCCTGCCCTCTGGCAGTGGGAGCCATTCCCTGTGTCCTGTCCCTCCATCCCTTGTCCCCAGTCCCTCTGCAGCTCTCCTGGAGCCCCTTCAGGCCCTGCCAGGGGCTCTGAGGTCTCCATGGCTCCAGAGCAGAGCAGCTCTAACCCTTGGAGCATCTCCATGGCCTCTGGACCCACTCTAAGCGCTCCAGGTCTTTCCCATCCTCTGGGGCTGCACCAGCACTCTGCTGACAGACTACAAGAGCCAACCCCTCAGGCAGGGCAGAGTTTTGGGGGAGCACATTCCATCCTGGCATCAGGGAGCCCAAACTGCTGCCAAAGCAGTGCCCTGGGAGGTACCAGGGGTGTGGGAAGGGCTGTTCCCACAGAGCTGTGCTAGCCAAGGCACAGCACAGCAGCAATCCCCACGAGCTGTGTGGCACTGGGGGTCCCTCCCAGTCCCCTCCCAGCAGGGCAGTGCCAGGGCAGTGCCAGGGCAGGGCTGGGAGCCCAGGTGCCTCACCCAGGCGTCGGAAGCCCTCGGTGCCCGTGATGGGGCCGGGGGCCAGGCTGTTCACACGGATGTTGTTGGGTCCCCACTCCACGGCAAGGTGACGGGTCATGGCATCTGGGGAGGGATTGCAACAGCACTGAGAAACAGGGAGCACAGCCACGCCAGAAACTTCTTGGGAGGGGGAAAAATGTCACAGAACAGTGTGGCTGAGAGCAAAGAGCCCTGGAGGGGAGAAAAGCCTCATCCCCAAACCCAGGCATGCAGCACCCACACCAATTCACCCCCCTTGCCCCTCCCCAAGGTATCTTGTTGCAGACATTTTTTATGAAGAATTCTTTCCTTAGGATTTCTCCTCCTGAGAAGCTGAAAGGCCTCAGGAACAAAATGTAAACATTGATTATCTGCTGCTGTGGAATGCAACAGGTGCATCTGGGATTGGCCCATGTTGGATGTTTGCAATTAATGGCCAATCACAGTCAGCTGACTTGGGCTCTCTGCCCGAGCCACAAGCCTTTGTTATCATTCCTTCCTGTTCTATTCTTAGTTAGCCTTCTCATGAAATCTTTTCTTCTATTCTTTTAGTATAATTTTAATGTAATATATATCATAAAATAATAAATCAAGCCTTCTGAAACATGGAGTCAGATCCTCATCTCTTCCCTCATCCTGGGACCCCTGTGAGCACCGACACAGTATCTTCCATGCCAGTATTTAGGAAGGAGAGGCTTCTTTTGTGGCTCAGAGCCCCAGCAGGGTGCGTGCAGGTACCTATGGCAGCCTTGGCAGCCCCAGCGTGCACCTGCAGGGCCTGCCCTCGGTAGCTCAGCGTGGCCGTGATGTTAACAATGAGCCCGCCGTGGTCCTGGGGAAGGAAAGGAGATGTGAGTTGGGCAGGGAGCAGCACAAAGGCTCACAGAGGGCTCTGAGGGACAGGAGAGCTGGGCTTGGAGGGACAGTCACCCACAGGCACTGCTGAGCCACCACTGGGGCAGCTCTGATGAATCTTAGGGGTGGGGCAGCCAGCAGGAGAGATGGGACATGCAGGGTAGAAGGAAAGGCCAAGGGAAAATGGCAGAGCTGGAAAGGCAGCAGGAGATCAGCTCCTCCAGGTGGCACAGCATGGAAAGGTGCAGCAACAGCACAAAGCCCTGGGGCAAGGGACAGGAGGAGCCCCAGTTCAGGGCTGGGATCCCAGGCAGGGAACAGAGCGGATCTGTGCAGGGAGGCTCTGGGTCCTTGCACTTCCCTGATTTCCCCAGGAGCACAGTTGGGTTTGACACTACCCCTGCCTAGCAGAGCCTGTCCCCAGAGCCCCCTGTGCCACTTACCCGGAAATATTTCTCAAAGAGCACCTTGGAGGTGTTGAAGGTGCCCAGGGTGTCGATGTCGATCACTGTCTTGAAGGCGTTGAAGGACAAGGCACTGGCTGGGCACAGGAAATTCCCTGCAGCACCTGAACCACAGGGACAGACAATCAGGGCTGGGACAGGTGTCAGGGCCCTTGTGGGACAGGGAGGGTGAGGGACAATGTCTGCATGCATGGAGACAGCCCTGCTGAGGGATAAACTGGTGGCTCTGGGTGCCCAGCAGCACAGCCAGCACGAGGGCAGCAGGGATGATCCACACCCAGACAAACAGGAATGGCCATGCACCACACACAGATCTCTGCTTCCTCTGAGCCCCCGGGAAAACACCCTGCCCAGCAGTGAGCCCAGACAGCTGGGAGCCCTGGGAATAGTGAAGTAGGAGGAATGGTGCAGAGGGGCTCCAGAGCATCTCCATGGCCTCTGGACTTAGTCCAAGAGTTCCTTTCCCATCCTCTGCGGCTGCACCAGCACTCTGCTGATGGACTCCAAGAGCCAACCCCTCAGGCAGGGCAGAGTTTTGGGGGAGCACATTCCATCCTGGCATCAGAGAGCCCAAACTGCTGCCAAAGCAGTGCCCTGTGCAGCCTCACCATTGATGAGGATGTCGATCCTCTGGAACTCCCGCAGCGCCTCATCCACCGCTGCTGCAATGGTCTGTGGCTGCCGCACGTCCATGCACAGGGGCAGGCACTGCTGCCCTGTGGCTGCCACCAGCTTCTTCGAGGCCTGAAAGGACAAAAAACCACCTGAGAGAGCCTGGCTGCAGCCTGCTAGCCCTGGGGTAGCCAGGGAAAGCTCCTGCATGGTGCAACCCAGCAGGCTGGGCAGGCTGAGCCCAGGTACCTGCGTGGGCTGCCATGGATCAGCACAGCCCAGGCAACCTCTCTGCAGGGCAAGGACAAAGGTTGGACCCCAGCAAGGCTTTATTTGGCATGAGCCCAGGCATAATTGCCCTTTAAATCCAAAGAGTCAGTGGGCAAAAGGGCAAGGACAGAGCAGCCAGGTGTCAGGCTGTGAAACAGAGCAGCTCTGCAGCTCAGGGTTTATCACGTGCCACCCCTGTGGCTCATTAAGAGTAAGATTTTCCCCAGCAAATTAAGCACAGGGGACACACAAGCTCAGCAGCAACTCCACACAACACCCAGAGCTGCTCCAACTTCTGTTTGGGGCTCTGTGAGAGGCCCTGAGCCCCAACAATACACAGTTGCACAAGCAGCTGGAGTCCTGGACTGCAGATTCTGTGGCCTCAGAAGACTCTGGCCCCTGAGGACTAAAAACCTGCTGAGCCAGCTTCTTCTGGCACACGAGCATGAGGGGGTGGGAAATGACAGCCAATCACACCTGCACTGTCCCCTCTGCCCCAAAACACAGGACACCTGTGCAACCCACAAACCACACAGCCCCTGGCATCTGCTCCTACTCCACACGGAGCTTTCAGTCCAACCTTGGGCTCTGCCCTGCTGACAAACCTCCCCCACAGCTCATTTCTGTCTCTCTCCTCTACAAAAAGCCATCATGATCATGGAGTAGTCCCCACAAAGCAGGTTCCAGGTTAAAAGAGCTGTGCTGGAGGTGGGGTGGGTGCAGCCCCAAACCCACACCCACACTGCTGGAGTGTCCGGGGCTTGCAGGCTGGGAAGAAATGGGAGGCACTGGGAAGCACTGGGAGGCACTGGGAAGCCATTGCTCCTACTGCACTATTCCCAAGGCTCCTGGCTCCACCGGGAGCGAGCAGAAGGATGTCGGGGGCTCGCAGCTGAGCCCGCACTCACCTCGGCCACCCGCTGCAGGTTCCTGCTGGCAATGACGGTGCGGCAGCCGTGCCTGCGGGGAAGGGGCAGGTGAGACGGGCCGGGCTCCCCAGCGGCACCCCGGGATCAGCTCGGGGGCTCCCTGCAGGAATCGCTGCTGCTCCAGGCCCGCGGGACGGGGAGAGGCAGGGCCCGGTGCCCGGAGCCTCCCTGAGGGCTCTGCCGCCCTCGGCTGCACATCCCGGGGAAAGGGATGGGACGGGGGAGAGAGAAGAGAAGGGGTGAAGAGGAAAGTGAGGGGAAAGAAGGGAAAAGTGGGGAAGAGAAGAAGGGAGCAGGGGAAAGAAGGAGGGGCCGGTGCCAGGGCAGGGGCTCCCGCACCTCATGAAGATCTCGGCGATGCGGAAGCCGATGCCGGAGCCGCCGCCGGTGATGAAGGCCACCTGGCCCCTGTGGGACAGAGGCACGGTGAGAGCCGGGCCCCGGGGAGGCGGCCCCCGCGGGCCCCGGAGCGCCGGCACTCACTGGAGCAGGTCAGGGCTGAGCAGGTGCCGGTACTGCGGCAGACACTCGTCCCCGTCCTCGTCCGGGGGCACCTGTGCGGCCATGGCGG
The DNA here is from genome assembly GCF_047830755.1 of Zonotrichia albicollis. Lineage (NCBI taxonomy): Eukaryota > Metazoa > Chordata > Aves > Passeriformes > Passerellidae > Zonotrichia > Zonotrichia albicollis. The sequence continues at coordinate 14,604,423 of NC_133834.1, read as the reverse complement.
CCTCGGCCATGGCGGGGGCGGTGCTGCTCACTGCGCCTGCGCGGGCGCCGCCGCCGTCGCCTGGCAACGGGGAGCGCTCCGGGACACAGCGACACCGAGCGGCCACGGCGGGAACTGCAGCGTGAGGAGAGCGGGACCGCCCCAGGGCTCCCGGTGAGATCCCAGTGAGATATTCCAGTGATATCCCAGTGAGATATCCCAGAGATATTCCAGTGAGATATTCCAGTGAGATATCCCGGTGAGATCCCAGTGGGATATCCCAGAGATATTCCAGTGAGATATTCCAGTGAGATATCCCGGTGAGATCCCAGTGGGATATCCCAGACATATCCCAGTGAGATCCCAGAGATATCCCAGTGAGAGGTCCCAGAGATATCCTAGTGCTTCCAGAGATATCACAGACTTATCCCAGAGCTGGCCCTCTGATCCCTGTGCTCCCAGTGATATCCACCGTGCCAGCGGTGTCCCAGTGCTCCCAGTGCTGTCCTGGAGCTGTCCCAGTGCTCCCAGTGATATCCATTGTTCCAGTGTCCCAGTGCCGTCCCAGAGCTTTCCCAAGTGTCTCAGTGGCCCCCGGTGCCACCCAGCGTGTCTCAGTTCTTCACAGTGGCATCCCAGCACCTCTCAGCGGTGTCCCGGTGCCACCCAGAGGCGTCCTAGAGGTACCCAGTTGTGTCCCAGTGCCACCTAGCGGTGTCCCAGTGGTTCCCAGTGTCGCAGGGAGCCCCCAGTTTTACAGCTCAGACCCCAACCCGGTCTCTTCCCGTCGCCTGCACAGCCCAGTTCTTCACAGGGCCTCCCAGTACAGCCTGAGTGCTCCCAGAGCCATCCCAGTTCATCCCAGAGCTTCCTAGCACTATCCCAGTTTCCCACAGAGCTCCCCAGTACCGATCCTGTGCCCCCCAAGAACAATCCATGGACACCCCGAACTTCTCAGAGTCTCCCAGGGACATCCCAGTGCCTCACAAAGCTTCCAGTACCAACCAGTACCTTCCATGGATGTACCAGTACGTCCCAGAGCTTCCCAGTACAGCCCCAGGGCCCTCTGGGGACATTCCAGTTCCTCCTAGAGCTTCCAGTACCAACCAGTACCTCCCACACATGTACCAGTGACATCCCAGAGCTTCCCAGTACCACCCCAGTGCCCTCTGGTGACATCCCGGTGCCTCCCAGAGCTTCCTGGTGCCATCCGAGGAAGGAGACCGGAGCCAGAGCTGGGGCCACGGGGGTTTATTGGGGTTTGGGGTGCCCCGGCCGGGGCCCTAGAGCCCGTAGATGTTGTCCCTGTCGCTGCTGTCCCAGGCCACCAGCTCGTCCCGCCGGAACCAGAAGCCGATCTCCCTCTGGGCCGTCTCTGTGGAGTCGCTGGCATGGACCACGTTCCTGCGAGGGGACAGGGATGGGGACAGTGCCACGGCCCCGGGCTCCCGCCCCCGCGGCCCTACCTGGTGATGTGCACGCTGAGGTCCCCGCGGATTGTCCCCACGGCGCTGCTGTCCCCAACCATGGCCCGAGTGCACCGCACCACGTTGTAGCCCTCCCACACCTGCGGGACAGGGACAGGGTACAGGGACAGGGACAGGGACGAGTCCCCCGTGCCCCCGGGACCCCCGGGCTGTCCCCTCACCATGGCCACCACCGGCCCCGAGGTCATGTAGGCGACGAGCGCGGGGTAGAAGGGCTTCAGCCGCAGCTGCTCGTAGTGCTGCTCCACGAGCCTCCGGTCGGCCTGGGGCAGCGGCGGTGACAGTGACACCCGGGCGGTGTCCCCGCCACCCCCGCTCCCGGAGCGGTGTCCCCGGCTACCTGGAGCAGCTTCATGGCCACCAGCTTGAAGCCGCGGCGCTCGAAGCGCTGGATGATGTCCCCGAGCAGGCGCCGCTGCACCGCGTCCGGCTTGGCCAGCAGCAGCGTCCTCTCCTGCAGCGCCGCGGGGGCTGCGCGGGTCACTGTCACCACCACTGTCACCACCGCGGGACACCGGCACGGCGGCAGCAGGGCCCCGAGCTCGCCCCGCCGCACTACGGGCTGTACTCGGCCCCGAGGTGCCGATGGGAACCCGCCCCAGCGCTGTCCCCATCCTCGTCCCCATCGCTGTCCCCATCGCTATCCCCATCCCAGGGCGTGTCCCCTGGCCAAGCTGTGCCTCTCAGGCTGCTGGGGTCCCAGGGGACGTGTCACAAAGCCCTGACAGGTGTTGGGGACATGTCCATGGCCAGAAAACAGCCTTTAAGCCAGCCATGTCTGTGCCTTGTCCCCGTGTCGGGGACTGTCCCCTGCCTGGCTGCGGGGCCTTCCCCCCGCCCGGTCACAGCGCTTCGCTGCTGGAGGGGAAAATCAGTGACCGAGGGACGGCAGGGTCCGGTGCCGCTGTCACCCGTGGGAATGCAGGCTTCGGTCCCGCTGTCACCCGTGGGACGGCAGGGTCCGGTGCCGCTGTCACCCGAGGGACAGCAGGGTCTCACGCCGCCGCTGGCCCTGCCGCAGCCCCAGGGGACAGCGCATCCCGTCCGCTGGAGGGACAGAGGGGACAGGAAGGAGGGGAAGGGACAGGGACGGAGGAGGAAGGGAGGGGACATTTCATTCCCAATCCCTTCGGGGACCCGTCTCGGGCTGCGGGGCCGGGTGGCCCCGGTGCTGGCGGGGACAGAGCCGGACAAACCGAGCCCGTGAGCTCCCCCGGGCACTGCTGGGCACGGCTCGGCTCTGCCAGGGCCCTGCCCTGTCCCTGTCCCCCGCACCGGGGTCCCCCAGCACCGCCCTGGGGACACTGAACCCCTTGGGACCAGCTCCAGGCTCTGTCCCATGGCGGCACACGGGGCTGGGGACAGCAGGGCCTGGCACTGACTTGTCCCACGAAGGGGTGACAGGAGCCCGTGAGCCGCCACCCTGGAGGGACCGGGGACACTGCGAGGGGCCGGGACACCGAGGGGACAGCGTGGGAACGGGAGCTCTGAGGGGCGGCACAAGCAGGGGACCGGGGACAGGATGGGGATGAGGAAAAGGTCCCCAGGAGCAGGACAGGGATGAGGAAAATGTCCCCAGGAGCAGGACAGGGAGGGCTGAAGACCCCCAGGGATGGGGACCGGGGACACTGGAGCAGGGGTGGAGACAGGGTCCCCGGGGGCAGGATGAGGGTGGGGACAGGGTCCCCGGGGGCAGGACAAGGGTGGGCACAGGGTCCGCAGGGGCAGTACAAGGGTGGGCACAGGGTCCCCAGGGGCAGGACAGGTCGGGCCGTGTCTCACCGGAGCCGTAGCAGCGGGGCGCGGCGGGGCTCAGGCCGGGCTGTCCCCGCGGGAGGCTCCGGGCCAGGCAGCGCCCCAGGGAGCCCATGGCGGCCCCGGCGGGTCCCGGCCGGGCTCGGTCGCTCTGCGGAGGCTTTAAGGGCCGGGGACGGGTCAGGATTCCGTCCCTCCCCTTAAAGGCCGGCGCGCCTGCTCGGGACATCCCGGGCCGGAGCATCCTCCCCATGCAGAGCATTCCAGCACGGAGCATCCTGGCACGGAACATCCCGGCTTGGAAGCCCCAAGCCCGGCCAGGGTGGGAGCACAGCCCACGGCCACCCCGAGGGGAGCCAGACCCTGCCTGGACCCAAACCTGGGTCATGCTTTGCCCTCCATTCAGCAGCAGGGAGAGGCCGGGTCAGCCCATGCCAGGCTGAGCTGGGGCACAAGGGCAGCCGGGGCAGTGTCCCCCAGCGGGCACACACCTGCCCTGGGCACAGGGGGTGCTGGGGGAGGGCTGCAAGGCCCTGCCAGGTGGGAGCCCTGGGATCACTTCTCCAAGGCCCATTCCAGCCCCAGTTTGGGAAATCACTCTGTGCTGGGCTTCCCTGCACTCAGACGCCTCATGGGAGAGCAGCCTGGCTGCTTGGAGCCTGCTTCCCAAATCTGTGCTCATCTGAAGGACTGAGGAGTGTCCTGAAGAAACAACAATCCAAGGGCTGGACTCCATCCCAGTGTCCCTGTTCCCACCCTGCCTTCCCAAGGCACAGGGATGGGGGGACAGAGCCCCTGCCACAGCCTGGGGGGCTCTGGGGACCTGCTGTGCTCAGCACTGTGACAAAAACACCCCAGTGCCTTCCCACGGGCAAATGGATTCAACGGGCTGTGGAAAAGAGCCCCAAACAAGGGGCTGGAGGTGGGAAAGGCCCCTCTGCCAGGCCAGGGGGAACGGGACAGAAGGGTGGCAAAGGGGAAAGAGGTTTTAGAACAAGGGGTGGCACACTGGAGCCTGGGCTTGAGCCTGGGGAGCTGTGCTGGGATGGAATCCCTTCAGGCCCAAAGGGAAGTGGTGGCAGAGGAGGCTGCCAGCTCCCCGTGCCCCCCAGTGCCCCCCAGGGCAGGGCAGAGCTGCTGGGGTGCCCAGGAGGGGCTCAGGAGCAGGGCCAGGGCTGGACCCTGCACTGGGGGCTCCTGCAGCGTCACCAGCAGGAGCCTCATGTGGAGACAGGGGCACTCTGTGCTGCTCCAGGTGTGGCTGGCAGGGAGTCAGGATGGCACAGACCATCACCCCCTTCCTCCCTGCTGCTCTCACCCCTCTGGAGGCAGCTCTGCCCTCACCTGCATGGCCTGGAGCAGGTGAGGCACATCCTGGGCACCTGGACTCTGCTCCAGGGCAAGGAGCACAGAGATCCAGCTGGTGCCAGCTCAGAGCCTGGATGCAGGGATGGCACAGATCATCCAAGGAGCACCCATCATCCCCCATGACAAACGGGCACAGGGAAGGGGCTTGTCCACAAAACTGAATCACAGGAACCATGGAAAAGTGCTGCCACACTGCAGCTCACCCCTGGCACCTCCCAGCTGTGCAGGTGCAGCCACAGCACAGCCAAATCTCCAAACAGTCCCAGGGGAACATCCCAGGAATGCTCCCTTCCCAGGGCCTGGGGCTGCTCCTGTCCCTGCAGCTGCCCACTTAACCATAGGGAATTAAGAATTATTCCCTATGGTTATATATTATATATTATATATTATATATTATATATTATATATTATATATTATATATTATATACAGAATCATGGAATGGTTTGGGTTGGAAGGGACCCCAAAGCTCATCCAGTGCCACCCCAGCCCTGGCAGGGACAGCTCCCACCGTCCCAGGCTGCTCCCAGCCCTGCCCAGCCTGGCCTTGGGCACTGCCAGGGATCCAGGGGCAGCCCCAGCTGCTCTGGGCACCCTGTGCCAGGGCCTCCCTAGTATCCCATCTAACCCAGCCCTCATTCAGCCTAAGGCCATTTCCCCTTGTCCTGTCACTCCATGCCTCTCCAATTTAATCTATTAAATATAAAAATTAGGACTGATATAATAGGGCTTCCTGACCAGAGAAAAGAAATTCTTCTCAGGGAAAAGAAGTAATTTTCAGCTGAATGATCAGACATCCACAAGCCCCATACAATCTGCTCCTGCCTGACTGGTGTCTGGGATTGTACCAAATGCCACCACTGTGTCACTGGGCAGAGGGTGAAGTTCAGCTCCAGGCTCCCTGGGAATGAGGGATTTCTTCCTTTTCTTCCTGCAGGCACTTCATGATCGATTCAGACACGTGTGCTGGAGGGGGTGAATGGATCACCACAACACAGGAGGAGAACAATGAGGAGACAGCAGAAGAGGCCGCCACTGATCTGCACCTTCCAGGAGCTGCTGGAATTGTTGGGATCCTTGCTGGCTGCTCCTCATTCCCGATCCTGGGAAAAGCTGTGGATCACTGCCTGTTCATTTATACAAAATGACCTACAGGGAAACGAACCCAGCCCCAAGTTATTTAAAACAACGAAGTAAGCACTTTATTCCCATTAAGCATGTTGTTTTAGTATCACAATGGAATGATGAGAAAACGTTTACGTTTAAAAAAAAACCCAAAAAAAGTCTCTAAATCCCCGCCAACATCGGGGAGGTTTTCAAGGCAATTTAAAAACAAAGGGAGTGACAGAAGTGCCAAACCAGTCCCAACGTCAGGAGACTCCTCCTCCGAGAGCTGGGCGGGGCAGGAAGGTGGAATGACACGAAGGTACGAATGTCTGAAGTGGTCTTTGGCGCTTCTGCCTCGCGTTTCATACGGACATGATCTCTCCAGACACCTCCAGATGCAACAAAGTGCTACGGGAGCAGAGGGAACGCCCCGGGAGGGAGAGGGATTTCCCGCCAGCCGGGATGCCCCGGGGTGGGCATTAAGACACATCCTGCGGCTCCAGCTGCGGCCTCGGGCTGGGCAGGAGAACTCAAAGGAAGCGGTGGAGCGGTGAAGGCAGCGCCGGCCCGGGGCAGAGCGGGGCCGGGGCCGGGCCCGGGGGCGGCACTCACTCCAGGGCAGTCACTATAACTTCACAGTGCCCGGGGGCAGGCTGTCGTTGCACAGTCTGTAATAGCGCAGGTCGTTCACCAGCCTGTGCACGTTCTGTGTGAACGAGGGCAGGTCCTGCAAGGGAGACAACAAAAACTGCTGGGAACGGACTCACAGCAGAGGGGCAGGCGGCCAGTGGGTGTTCACAGGTGAACAGACCCACCCTGACTCAGTCTGTGCCCAGGAACTCCAGGCTCTGGGGCAGAGGTGGTTTCAGAGCTGACTGCAGGGATCCAGCTCTGCTCCATCTCAGCTTGTGCAGCGAGGCCCCACAGGAATGGGCATGGGATCATGGAATGCTCTGGGTTGGGAAGGGCGCTAAATCCCATCCAGTGCCACCCCTGCCATGGCATGGACACCTCCCACTGTCCCAGGGTTCTCCAAACTCCATCCAGCCTGGCCTTGGGCACTGCCAGGGATCCAGGGTGGGCACCCTGTGCCAGGGCCTGCCCACCCTCACAGGGAACAGTTCCCAATTCCCAATATCCCATCCATCCCTGCCCTCTGGCACTGGGAGCCATTCCCTGTGTCCTGTCCCTCCATGCCTTGTCCCCAGTCCCTCTCCAGCTCTCCTGGAGCCCCTTCAGGCCCTGGCAGGGGCCCTGAGCTCTCTCTGGATCCATCTCTCCCCCAGCTCTCCCAGCCTGGCTCCATGGCCAGATTCAGCACTAATTCCTTGCTGCCCTCCTGCCAAGGCTCCTGGGTGTCACACACTCCCTAACAAGAGCTGATATTCCTGAAGAACAGTCACCTTCCAGAGCCAAGCAACTCCCCCATGGCTCCATTCCTACCCTCACCCTCAGTCTCAAATTTCCTCAGGACAGGGAGCACTCAATGGACAACCCTCAGTAATGGAAGGCAGAACCTGCTGCTCTGTCATGATATCCCACACCTTTCCTCCCCACACACGAGGGGTTTGCAGGGATTGTGAGCCTGTGCAGGTACTCTGCTGTCCTTGCTGTAACCCTCAAACATCTGGCCAGCAGCTGGAGCGAGATTTAGGCACAGACCTGAGTGTCCCACTTGGAAACAGATCAGCCTAGTCCAGTGAAACTTTCCTCCAGGAATCACCTTTCCTGACTCCCACAGCACCCTGCAGCCTGAAGGGGAATGGCAGCTCTGCCACCTGCACTGGGAACCCCTGGCTGGGGATTGCTGAGCATGGAAGTGCTGGGAACAAAAGGCATTGCCTGGAGACATTGCCAGCATGTTCTGGCTGCCAGCAACCAGGACCCTGCACATCCTTAGAGCCCCAAATGCCACCTCTGAGCTGATACCCAGACCCTGGGGAAGGACTTCTTGTGGCAGGTAGCAAGGCAAGATGTTTTCTATCACCATCTGTGTGGCAGCTGTCTTTTGTCAAGTGGGCAGTTTTGCCTTATCTCTCTCTCTGAGTGATCACATTCACTCCTCCCTCTGGAGGGGACATTGCTGATAACAGCTACTGAATGTCACTGCATGGCTGATAAGAACTACAGCATCCCACTGGGAGATGTGAGCCCAGAGGGAGGAGCCAAGCATTCCCAACTGGATATAATCTGGAGATCCTGGAACACCAGCACAGCTTCTCCACTGGCTTTCCCAGAGGAACAGCAGCTGCCTCTTCTTCCACTGGATCTTCAGAGGAAGAACACATCCTTCTCTACAGGATCCCTGCTCCAGCAGAACCACCCCTGACACTGCAGGAGGGCTGAGCCACAATTCCAATGGGACTGCCACCAACACCCTGACCCACAGGGTGTCAGGTTGGGTTCTGACTCTGTCAGTGTTGTTCTAGTGTTCTGCATTGTTTATTTTATCCTTTTATTTTCTTTCCCCTATTAAAGAACTGTTATTTCCTGCTCCCATAATTTTTGTTGCCTGAGAGCCCCTTAATTTAAAATTTACAGCAATTTGGAGGGTGAGGGTCTACATTCTCCATTTCAGAGGAGGCTCCTGCCTTCCTTAGCAGACACCTGTCTTTCCAAACCGAGACACTTCTCTTTCCCTGGAAAATTGTCTCCAATGCATCCTGGCAACAGCACAAAGCTGCAGGCCCCTCCTCACCCTGTCCATTTTGAAGTTCCTCCCCAGCACGTTCTTCTGGTTGGAGTCCACGCCGTCACAGCTGGCCAGGAACTCGGGCAGGAAGGCGGAGTAGAAGCCGTCGAAGTCCACCGAGGCCATGTTGTAGGTGGCGATGCCGATCTCCTCCTGCAGCAGGTCGTGGCTCTTGTGCACCAGCACCTGCAGCAGCACGTTCACAAACTGGAACAGCATCGTGGTCCTGAAGATCTTCTGCACAGGGAGAGGGGCACAAGGTCAGGGGACTTCACTCCAGCCACAGGAGGACAAATCCAGCAAGGATAGAGCAGCCACGGCACACTCTGGTGAGCACTGAGACGACTTTCTAAGCCAAGCCAGATCAAAAATGGCCAAAATAAGATCAATTAGTGTCAGCTTGAGAGTTAATGTTGAATTTGGCCACACTTACCTCATGGTTTGGGACTTCAGGGAGAGCTCAGAGCCCCTGCCAGGGCCTGAAGGGGCTCCAGGAGAGCTGGAGAGGGACTGGGGACAAGGGATGGAGGGACAGGACACAGGGAATGGCTCCCACTGCCAGAGGGCAGGGATGGATGGGATATTGGGAACTGGGAATTGTTCCCTGTGAGGGTGGGCAGGCCCTGGCACAGGGTGCCCACCCTGGATCCCTGGCAGTGCCCAAGGCCAGGCTGGGCAGGGCTGGGAGCAGCCTGGGACAGTGGGAGGTGTCCCTGCCATGGCAGGGGGTTAAATATAAATCATCTTTACAGTTCCACCCAGCCCAAACCATTCCACAATTCCATGCTCTGACCCAAGTTTTAAGCATTGGCAAAGCCAGTAGCATCAAGTCCCACTGCAATTCCAGCCAGGATTTCCCTGCACTCTTGGGAGCCAGGCAATGTGGCCAGAGGCCTGAAATCTGCCAGGCAGCTGTGAACACAAAGGGCTGCCCTTCAGGTGTGACCACAGATGGGAAACTGCAAGCTCTGCTTTCCCAGGCTGAGCAGATTCCCTGGATTCCAGATTTAGTCCTCCATGGCAGCAGCTAATGGGAGGTCACAGGACCTGGGTCCATGGAGATGGAGACTCCCAGTGGCAGTGAGCTGGCAACAGCAGACACCTGCAGCTGCCCAGCTGGGGATGCTGCAGGCACTCCCTGTGCCACTGAGGGTGCCAACTGCTGCTCCCCCAGACACAGCTCACTGGCACTGGGTGCTTGTTGGGGAAGATGAAACAGGAAAGGCTTATAAATATGATTGCCTGGCAAAAGATTTTGGGAATATAGAAACTATAAGTGAGATTGAAATGAAAGCAAGCTTTGAGATCCCTCAGTTACTGAACAACTGGAAAACAATGGTGTGGCCAGCTGAAGGTGATCCCCTTTTGATGGAACAACACCCTCTGCTTGCAGGCAGGCCCAAGGGTCAGAGCAGACCCTACAGCTTGGCAGAAGGGGCCCAAAGAGGAGTTTATAGGGTTTAAAATGTAACACAGTATGGTAATGTAATGATTCTTATAGGCTGTATGGAAATGCTGTAGGATTTGTATATCGTACTAGATTGGTTAGTGAGAATCAGAATATTCAACACAGAAGAAGATTTATTGCATTGTAATGGGAACCTCACTCTCTCACCCTCTCTCCCCCTCTCCTCTCTCAGCCTGCTCTGAGCTGTGGCTGCAGCTCCCAGCAGGGCCCTGCCCCCAGGCCCTTTGCAATGAACCCCAAGTTCCTGACCTGGCTGCAGAGATCTCTGTCTCTGTCCCCACTGTCCTACCCCCCGACGCTCCCACAGGTGCTCTCTGCTCTCCCTCACTGCCAGAGCAGGGAACACACCCAGCCTTTGTCTGATTGGAGCTGGGATCCCTCCCATTCCCAATTCCCAGTATCAGGGGGGTGGTAACTCCATTCCAAACACAAAAAGGTTATGGCACTGAACCCCCAAATCCTGACCTGGACTTCCAATAAGTTTAAAAGCAGTCCCAGGACAGCTCCCACCTCTTCCATGCCCAGAGAGCAGAGGCCAGGCAGGACCCACCTTGTGGTACAGCTTCTGCTTGGTGTTCAGTGTCTCCAGGTAGAAGAGGTTCTGTTTGAACAGGTGAATGTCAGGCTGCAGGAAGGACTGGCCAAACGCCTGGAACAAAGCACAGAGGGAGGAAAGGCATGGAGAGCACCACAAACATCAGAGCTGCCAGCAAAAACAGCAGCATTTTCACCCTGACAAACCCCTGGCAGCCTCAGTGCAGCAAGATCACAAGAGACAGGCAGTTCAGATCACCTGTGCCAGCAGGTCTATGACATTTTGGTGGCAACATGGAAATATCCCTGCAGAGCTGGCTCCACTGGGAACAGGCAGGCCAAGCTGGCACTGGAGAGGGCCAGGGATGCTGAGCCTTCCAGGGCAGGGCTGCTCCTCAAGGTGTCACCTGAGGCACCACAGCACAGGGAACAGACCAGGACACAGCCCAGGGGGGCTCTCAGCCTCAGCCAGGAGCCCAAGCAGTGTCACTGCCCTGATTTAGGATTTGGAGATGATTTAGGGTTTAGGTCCTGGGAGGCTGTGCAGGGAAGAGCCCAGAACAAAACCTGCTGGAGCTGAGCTGAGGGCTGCACAGTGTGTGATCAAACATCTTTTCCACCCTGAACAGCTCCAAAGCACTGGACAGGGGATGAAGGTGGGTGAGGTCAGCTCTGTACAGAGACAGGCAGCAGGATTTTAACAGCTCCTCTTCAAGGCATTGTGAGCGGAAGAGTTTATTCTCCCACATGACCCATTTATTGTCAAATGGACAAAAATGACCCAGATCCCATCAAGACTGAGCTAGTTCTGGCCTCAGATCTCAGGTGGAAATCAGGATACAAACTATTAATATCCCCCACACAAAGCCCTGGCTGTGGGAACACTTACAGAGCATGAAATGGGAGTTTTGTACCAGAGCACCAAGAGCCAAGAAGCAAAACAAGCAGTGAGGTATTGTCACCCTCAGTCTGAACTGAGATTATTACATCAATATCTTCCAGAATGAGGCATTCAAGAGAGGTTGGCAGTGTTACACTGCTACAGGTGAGAGAGATGCTTGGACAGCCCTGCACAGGAGCCAGCCTGGGCTGCAGTGACACCAAAAGGTGGCAGGAGAAGGAAAGGCCAGAGAGAAACATGGCCCAGGTTATGTCAGTGCAAGAGCTCCCTCTCCTCATGTGCACCACAGGGGACTCAGTTTCTCCAGGCACTCCACCAGGGGGAAACTCTCCCAAAGTTCTCCCACCTGCAGTCTAAGGTGATCTAGGAATTGCAGGGGAACTCATCTGGCCAGCTCTGACTGAACACATGGAACACAGCCTGTTATTCTTAAAAATTCCAATATCCCAACCTGAGAAGGTTGGAGCTGGCTCTGTGCACACACTTTCTCAAGGGGCTCCAGGAGAGCTGCAGAGGGACTGGGGACAAAGGATGGAGGGACAGGACACAGGGAATGGCTCCCACTGCCAGAGGGCAGGGATGGATGGGATATTGGGAATTGTTCCCTGTGAGGGTGGGCAGGCCCTGGCACAGGGTGCCCACCCTGGATCCCTGGCAGTGCCCAAGGCCAGGCTGGGCAGGGCTGGGAGCAGCCTGGGACAGTGGGAGGTGTCCCTGCCATGGCAGGGGTGGGATGGGATGAGCTTTAAGGTCCCTTCCAACCCAAACCAGTCCTTGATTCTCTATTCCCCAGGGTAAAGCCTGTCAGGTGTTACCCCCTGACCCCCATCAAGGCTTGTTGTACAGCACTCACTAAGTCCATGGAAAACAAAAGACACTCAGGAAAACTTCCCAGCACTGGCAGCTCTCCCCAGTGCCAGTCACAACACTCAGAATTAAATGGGTCAGTGACAGTAATGTATTTTTATTGCAGGATGAGGCTTGCAAAAAAATTATCATTCCTTCCTCATGCCTGCATGGCTCTGTGCCTTGTGAGCTCAGCAGCTGGGTCACTCCTCAGCAGTTTCATTTTCAGCAGTTCTGGGAGGCAAAACCTCCCTCAGGCTCATCTAAACCCATCACCCACATGTGCCCAGGTGGGACTCTCACAAAAACAAAAACATTGAGGGGCTGGAAGGGAACAGAGCTGGGGAGGGACTGGAGCACCAGGAGGGGCTGAGGGAGCTGGGAAGGGGCTCAGCCTGGAGAAAAGGAGGCTCAGGGGGGACCTTGTGGCTCTGCACAGCTCCTGACAGGAGGGGACAGGACAAGGGGGAACAGCCTTAGGCTGTGCCAGGGGAGGTTCAGGTTGGATATTGGGAAAATTCCTTCATGGAAAAGGTGGCCAGGCACTGGCACAGCTGCCCAGGGCAGTGCTGGAGTCCCCATCCCTGCAGGGATTTAAAAGCCATGTGGATGTGGCACTTGGGGACATGTTTAGTGGTGGCCTTGGGGGGAATGACTGGAGTCAATCTCAGAGGGCTTTTCCATCCTTAATGATTCTGTGATTCCCTGTTTAGTGCTGCCCTGCAGGACAGGCTGTGGGCAGTGCTGGGAAAGGTGAGTTACCTGCATGATGGCACTGAACTGGGCTTCATTCTCCATCTGCTCCTCTGCCACTCCCCTCTGCACGCTGGCCAGCACGCTGGATTTGAAGAAGTACCTCCAGTTGTGGTGCAGCACCCGGAAGAGCAGCTCAAACAGCTCTGCCTTCACATCAGGGGATGAGCGCTGCCAGGAGAGGGGACAGAGCTCAGGGCAGGCTCCTCTCTGGGACCCCACCCTCCCCTGGCTCCCACCCACCCATCACAGCACTTCCAAGGGAGCAGCAGCCTCAGCAGCTGTAGGATCATGCTGAAAACCCATCCCTGACTCTGAGCTCTACCTCCTGCTTTGACCTCCTCCCTAATTTTAGCTTCTCTTGAAATCCCTGACAAAATCCTCCACCCACTCTGTTTCCAATCCCACTGGCTGCTCCCCCCCAGGGTGTTTTCCCTCCACGCTTGCAGCTCGTGGAAATTCAAAACTTCACTGCTGCCACTGATACCTTGGGGTTTAAGTTTTTCTGTTTTGTTTTTCTGTGCAGCTTTTAGCTTTATATTAAGTGTTACTTGGATCTTTTCACAGGGTGGTGAAGACAACACAATCCTATTCCAGCTGGAGACTCAAGGACAATCTCTTCAAACTTGAGGCCCAAAGTATAAATAACATGAAAAGAGGAGGGTGGGCAAGCAAGGAGGATGAAACCTCATCATTTGAAGCTGTTAACTGGACAGTTGGCTGCTGTATGCAAATGGACTAAAACTTATAAAAATGTGAGATCTTGTGACCAAGCTCTTTTGTTTCCATCTTGGAGCCCCTCAGGCAGAGCCATGACTGTGGAGGATGGGTCCATGGAGATGGAGACTCCCAGTGCCACTGAGGGTCCCAACTGCTGCTCCCCCAGACACACCTGACTGTCACTGGGTGCTCTCTCTCCCATTCCCATTTCCCAGTATCAGGGGTGGTAACTCCATTCCAACCACGCAAAGGCTGTGGCACAAACCCCCAAATCCTGACCTGGATTTCCAGGTAGTTTAAAAGCAGTCCCAGGACAGCTCCCACCTCTTCCCATGCCCACACAGGACCTGAGCTCTGCTACTGCCAGGGTGTGGCCTTGGAAGGCACTTCAATAAAAATCCACTTTATTCTTCTTAACTCTATCTAGGCTTTGTTCCAGCTCAATAAGGCATCACCATCCCCTGTAATCATGGTACTTTCTGAAAAATCCTTTCCTTAGGATTTTTTTCTCCTGAGAAGCTGAGAAGCCTCAGGAACAAAATGTAAACAATGATTATCTGCTGCTGTGGAATGCAACAGGTGCATCTGGGATTGGTCTCATGTGGTTGTTTCTGATTAATGGCCAATCACAGTCAGCTGGCTCAGACTGTCTGAGACACAAACCTTTGTTACCATTCTTCTTTTTCTATTCTTCTGATGAAATCCTTTCTTCTATTAGTTTAGTATAGTTTTAATATAATATATATCATAAAATAATAAATCAAGCCTTCTGAAACATGGAGTCAACATTCATGTCTCTCTTGTCTCTTCCCTCACCCTGGGACCCCTGTGAACACTTTCACACCTCCCCAGCAATGCCTCCCCTGCCCTGGGAGCTGAATACCTCTGCAATGATGGGATAGACCTGCTCCATGCACAGGGAGATCACACTGGGCAGGAAGGGTTTGAACACCTGGCCTGGCTCCTGCACCACCACCTGCAGGATCTTCAGGAACTTCTCCACCACGCGGCAGCCCGTGCTGCCCTCGTGCAGGATGCTCTCTGCCAGCTGCTCCCTGCGACACAAACAGCCATTAGGAACATCCCCAGGGATCCAAAGGCTCACCTGCTTTACAGGAAAATTGGTGATGCCTCTAAAAGGCTCCTTTAATACAGGCCAAGTACATGGAGGCACAGAAGGGAGGGAGGTTTGACTGAGGGTTGACAGACTCCCCCTCCCCAGCAAAAGATGAGTGAGGGGACACTCTCAGACCTTGGGCAGGAGCTAAGAGGGGATGTGAGAGTCCAGTTCAACACCCCACACAGCCAGCAAGTCTGTGGGAGAGCTGGCATTGCACAATGGCAGCTGTGACTGATGGGCACTGGGTCTCTCCAGGCTTGGAATTGTTTTCCTCAGATTCAGCCCTGGGATGTGACAAAAGTCACAAAGGCTGCAAACAGCCCACTTTAGGGACAGGGACCAGCTGGCTGAGCAGCTCCTCAGATAAACCCTCCTGAGGGGAAGGAAGAAGTGACCAGGGCTGGGCAGTACCTGGTGAACATGTTCAGGAAGGTCTGTATGATCTGCTCAGTGAAAGGCACTCCCATCTGCACCCTCAGGCCTTGGAACAGGGTGAGGAAAAAGCTCAGCATCTCATCTGTCACATCTAAAAGAGGAGAAAAGCAACAAGAACATGTTAAGAAAACATCCAAGTGCATCAAAAAGTCTTTTATGTTTAAGTCTGAAGTTTGCTTCTCCTGTTCAGGGAACCCCATTTACTCTTGGGAATTTACCACCAGGGTTGTCTGAGAAACTGAAACCATCAGCTGGTTCCTTCAGGGCTTCAGGAGTGTTCATCCCCTTCCAAAACCTGCCAGGGATGACCAGCACAGGCAGCACCCAGCCCCTCAGAAGAACCAAATCCTGCCAGCAAGGCCTGAGTGTGCTCAGAGTGCTGGCACAAAGCCCAGGGGCAGCTCCAGGCCCATCTCCAGTGCTCACTGCTCATACATGGTTAACAGGAAACACCAGGAAATCCAAAACACCCACAGAGCTGGGGTGGAGGAGACAGAATCCAGCTTGTTTTTTTGGCAGGAACTGAGAAGACCCTTCTATCCTCAGAAGTGAGCACGTGGTGGTGCAGTGAGCTGATCAGCACCCAGCTGATCCTTCAGCCATCCCAATAAACACTGGATGACCAAGCTGGAGCTGCTCACCTCCTCTCTCATCACACAGCCTTTGATAAGGCAATAAACTGCAATTGATGAGGTTGTTCTGAAGACAACAGCCCCCTGGAGTCACAGCACCTTTGCTGCTGCCTTGGATCTTCTGCTTTCACTGCTTTTGTCTCCCCTCAACCCCCACCACTGAGAAAATCCCACCCAGCTCCAAGGGGAACAGGAGGAAGCACCAGATGTGACACAAAATGCAAACTGCTGGCCAGCAGCCTGCCAAGTGACAGTCTCAGAGAAAGAAACCCCCAAATTCCTCATAATTTGACCCAATCTGTTGACAACTATTCCTCTTAATGGTAAGTACAGCCAGAGTATTTTAAAGCTTTTTTTTGTGCTCAGGACCAGCTCCTCTTTGAAATTGTGACAACCCTGCCTGGATCCTGGCTGGCAGGGATGTCCCTTCAGCCCAGCTCTCCCAGCACACCCAGGCACAGCAACCCCACACACTCCACAGCCACACCACAGCTCTGCTGCTGCTCTGGGTGCCACCAGGAGCTCAGAAAGCTACTCACAGCATGACCCCTGGCCTGAGGTTATACCTGACTGATGAATGAAAGCTGGGAAGAGGGCTAGTGAGACCTGCACGGATTCTTGCAGCGACTGATAACAGATCTGCCGGGACTTGGTGGATTCTCCAGAGACACTTTCCACAATGTCTTCCAGAACGCTCAGTGTCTGGTGGATGATCACTTTGGCTGCAAAACAAGAGGGGTGATGCTTCTTGCATGTGCCAAAACTGCTCACAGGTAAGAGGAAGAGAAATTAAGCTCACACACAGAGTAATTAAAACAAATGATGTGTGACACTGCAGGTTTCGGAATGATTTCTAAAGTGATCCTCAATAAAAAGAAAACCAAATCACAGCAAACCAGGCCCAAAGCAGCAGTTATATATACATATACATACAGAAGTTTCCCTGCACCCTTGCCAAGAGTTTCCTTGCATTCCTCCTATACAAACAAACCTTCTCCAGTACTTCCCAAGGAAGAAATTCTTATTTTCCCCCTTTGCTTTTTACAACCACGATCTTTGTTAACGCTGCTTCCAGCCAGTTTTCTAACACTACACAAGAGGCTGTTCAGTATTCCCAATGCAATCCTTACTATTTCAACTTTTATCCCAACCCTGATCCCAGGAACACAGCACTCTAATGGAAGAATTTACAGGTGACCTGGGATGAGAGTGCCCTGTACAGAGCAGAAAGGCCTCTAAGAACAGAAATAAAACCCAACCTGCTCCTTCGCCACCCCCCTGTATGCGAAACAACTTCTCAGCCAAAATAACCACTGTGAAATCAGTTTAATGAGCCTCCCCAGTGCAGCAGGAGTGAGCAGGACTCTGGTACTTACTGTCCTCCAGCTGCACCTTCCTCTGGGGCAGGCTGGCCGTGGCCTTGAGCTGCCGGTAGTCGCGGGTGAGGGCGGACACGAGGCTGGCGTGGTTGGTGGAGCGCACGGCCCACTGCTGCTCGCTCTCGGGCAGGTTGGGCCAGGGCAGCAGCAGCACGTTGGACAGAGCCCTGCACACCAGCACCTGGGCCTGGGAGGGACAGCAAGCACAGCCACTGAATGCTTGGGGTGGGAGGAGCGGTGCTCCAGATTGCAAGGCAAGATGTATTCTGTTACCATCTGTGTGGCAGATTATCTTTGTCAAGTGGGCAGTTTGCCTTATCTCTCTCTGAGTGATCACAATCACTCCTCCCTGGGAAGGGGACATTGCTGATAACAGCTACTGAATGTCCCTGCATGGCTGATAAGAACTACAGCATCCCATTGGGAGATGTGAGCCCAGAGGGAGGAGCCAAGCATTGCTACCCAGATATAATCCAGAGGTTTTTGAGACACCAGCACAGCTTCTCCACTGGATTCCCCAGAGGAACAGCAGCTGCCTCTTCTTCCCCTGGATCTTCAGAGAAAGAACACATCCTTCTCTACAGATCCCCCTGCTCCAGCAGAACCAGCCCTGACACTGCAGGAGGGCTGAGCCACAATTCCAGTGGCACTGCCACCAACACCCTGACCCACAGGGTGTCAGGTTGGGTTCTGACTCAATGTTGTTTTAGTTTACTGCATTGTTTATCTTTTTATTTTCTTCCCTAGTAAAGAACTGCTATTCCCTGCTCCCATATTTTTTGCCTGAGAGCTCCTTAATTTAAAATTTAGAGCAATTTGGAGGGGGAGGGTTTACATTTTCCATTTCAGGGGAGGCTCCTGCCTTCCTTAGCAAACACCTGTCTCCAAACCAAGACAATCTCTCAGCACCTGAGGCACATCTTCCCAAGGACAGAACCTTCATTTGCACGTGGGACAGCTGTGGGTGAACTGACCTTGTCGGGGAGGCGCTGGGCAGAGGTGTCAGTGATCCTGTTGAACACCTTCTGCACGGCTGGGATGCTGATCAGGAACACCGGGCGCACCGTGGTGGCCAGGGACACCAGCAGGTGGCACGCAGACAGCAGCAGCTTCTCCTGCACCTGAGACACACAGAGTGGTCAGTCCTACCAGCACACACAGCCAGGATCAGCTCACTGAGCCCCCAAGACCTGGGGGGTGCAGGCTCTGATTCCAGGGAACAGAGACAGGATGAGAGGAAATGTGCCAGGGAAGGTTTAGATTGGATTTTGGGAAAAGTTCTTCATGGAAAGGGTGCTCAAGGCAGTGTGGAGTCGCCATCCCTGGAGGGATTTAACAGCTCTGTGGATGTGGCATTTTTAGTGGTGGCCCTGGCAGTACTGGAGAAATGGTTTAGACTTGATCTTAGAGAGCTTTTCCTAAACAATTCTATCATTTATTTGTCAACCAGAGCATAGCTGAGTCCCCTTAATCAGAAAGAGACACTTCCCTGCTTTCAAGTCACAGAATCATTAGACTGAGTTCAAAAGCCTTTAAGTTGCTTATGCTTGTATTAGCCTGACCCGCAGCGCTGTCAGGACACTTCCCATGGCTCTGGGACACAGCCCGGCTCCCAGCCCACCCCAGCTGAGCAGAGTGCAGCCCCCAGCCCCAGGGGGGCAGTACCTTGGAGCTGATGAGGGGGGTGATGGCCTCCAGTGCTGTGGACACCAGGGAGATGAACTGCTCGGGGTTCTGCCGGTGCACCTCGCTGTAAAACTGGGCCAGCCAGTGAGCGTAGGCCTGCAGGGCTGCCAGGGACTGGGCGTGCCTGGGGACACCAGGGGACACAGTGAGCAGTGCAACAGGACACAGGAGAGGTGTTTCAGGCAGCAGGGTTTGTAAAAAATCCTTACTCTGCTGTAGTTTTAGTTCTGGACCCACCAAGGCAAAGGTGGGAGCTGATAAAGCCAAGTTATCATCAACTGGTACCTGACTGTAAGCACAGCTGATAATCACACTCCTGTCAGGTGAGGGTTCAGTCAGGGTAACCACAGCTGATAATCACACTCCTGTCAGGTGAGGGTTGAGTCAGGATGTCCCTCAGTTTCAGAGAGGTGGCCCCCAAATGTGGGACAGTGCTGCTTTCTCAGGCCAGCATTAAAAAATGGACCACAGGTTTCTTCAGGGACAGGGAAAAGGGTGAACCCTTGCTGACAGAAAACACCTCCCCAATTATTGTAAACCAGAAAAACCTTTACAACAAGATCACCTGCACCAATTTCAGTGCTATTAACTTGGGATTAATAGGAGAAATCCCATTAGGTATACAATGATATGGTGAAATCTAGAGGAGGTCTTCAAGGAGCTGCTGAAGGTGCAATTACAAACCAGAACAAGTGTTCAAACCTTAAATTCTGCTCACAGAGCTCCAGCTGGCAGGGAACAGGTTTGTGTGCACAGCCTCAGCAAGGGAGGGTCCCTACAAATCTGTCACAGAGGGAGGTGATCTGTGACCAGCAGCACCAAGATTTCACACTGAATGACAGTGCCTGGCTGGCAGCTGTTTGTCCCAGAAATGGCTTGCACAGCTGCAAGAGTAATGTTTGTCTTGGAAGACAAAGATTTGAAACCCTCAGCTGGGAAAAAGCTCTTTTACCTGAGCCACAGATCTGACTTTGGTAGCAAAAAATCCATCAACTGCATTTATAAATAAACTACACATTACACAGTGGATCCATTTCTTTAAAATACCACTGTTGTAACACTTATTTCCTCATTAATTACCCTGCTTTTACAGCCACCAGCACAGGGCACAATCCCAGTTTGCTCTCAGAGCTGATTTAAGGGACACTTTTCCTTCTCAGCACAAACATGTTTTCCCTTAAACAACCTGGGTGCTTCCATTAGAGCAAAGACTGATCCAAAATGATGCTGGCAGCAGCTTTGACTTTCCTCAGCTGAAAAAGCTGCTTTCCTGGGGAGCTGCCAAGGGCTGGGGAGGCTGTTTCCCAGAGGATCTGCCAAGGAGGGGTCTGAGCAGCAGCTCCAAGCCTTGCCCACCCTGTGCAGCCCCACTCACACATCGATGAGGTCAGGTTTCAGCACGGAGGGAACGGCGGTTTCGATGTTGTACAGTTTGATTTGGGATCCATACAACGTCACCTTCACCAACCTGCAGGTGCAAACACACATGGCAGCAAAGGGATTGTACAAATCTGCCCCAGCACCTGAGCTAGTGCAGCTCTTCCCCAGTCTGAGTGGATATTTAGCTAGTACACAAATGAGATTTTGACCATTTAGCTTAAAATAATTCAGAGCTACTGCACTGTTTGGGGTAAAATGGGACAAGTGAGATGCTCCTGCACAGAAATGAAAACACAAAACGTGTGTAAAAGCCTGAAATTCTCCCATTTGTCACTATGTGCTAATTAAGTATCTAGGAGAGGATAATAAAACATCTGCCCCTTCAGCTGTCACAGGTCTTTTCATTTAAGAGAAGAATCATGGAAACACTGAGGCTGGAAAAGGCCTTGAAGATCACAAAGTTCAACCCGGGGAGCCCCCTCAAACCAGCTACATCAAAAGGTGACAGGTCAGTGAGGGTTAGAGTCTGAGTTTGTCACCTGTTTTTATTATCATTCTTGTTTTAGTCTTCTGATGCATCCTTTCTCCTGCTTTAGTATAGTTTTAGTATATCATTCTCTTTTAATATCATATCATATCATATCATAAAATAATAAATCAGCCTTCTGAGAACATGGAGTCAAATTCTCATCTCTCACCTCGTTCTGAGACCCACAACACCACAACATATGAGACTACATGTATTCAGACCTTACTGGGCAAAAGTATCCACATTGATAATGTGGATACACTGCAGTAGAAAGAAGTAAAGGTGACAGATCAGAAAAGCCAAATACACTCTGTGATGATGTTCCAGGCTGCAAGGAAAGATGTATTCTATTACCAGCTGTATGGCAGTTGTCTTTTGCCAAGTGAATAGTTTTTCTCATCTCTTCCACAATCCTCCCTCGGGAGGGGACATTGCTGATAACAGCTATTGAATGTCCCTGCATGGCTGATAAGAACTACAGCATCCCATTGGGAGATGGGAGCCCAGAGGGAGGAGCCAAGCATTGCTACCCGGATATATTCTGGAGATTCTGGAACACCAGCACAGCTTCTCCACTGGATTCCCAGAGGAACAGCAGCTGCCTCTTCTTCCCCTGGATCTTCAGAGGAAGAGACTGCACCTTTCTACAGGATCCCTGCTCCAGCAGAACCACCCCTGACACTGCAGGAGGGCTGAGCCACAATCCCAATGGGACTGCCACCAACACCCTGACCCACAGGGTGTCAGGTTGAGTTCTGACTCTGTCAGTGCTGTTCTAGTGTACTGCATTGTTTATTTTATCCTTTTATTTTCTTCCCTATTAAAGAACTGTTATTTCCTGCTCCCATATTTTTTACCTGAAAGCCCTTTAATTTAAAATTTACAGCAATTCAGAGGGATGGGGAGGGTTTACATTCTCCATTTCAGGGGAGGCTCCTGCCTTCCTTAGCAGACACCTGGCTTTCCAAACTGAGATAGGTGACTGTTCATTAGATTAGAAATTTATAAACTTTCTAGAGTTTATCACAAAGAACTTGGGGCCATCTTAGACTATGGCCAACTGCTTGCTGCCTTATAAACCTCATAGCTTTGAGATGCTGTTCTCTAAGCAATAAACCCTTCTTAGCCTGCTCCTGGTGCCCTCCCTTGCAGGCACAGCTGCACCCACCTCTCCACCACGGTGAGCGCGTTGTTGAACCTGGCGGCGAACACGTCCCCGGTGAAGTACTCGGCCAGGCGGCCCACGGCCTGCAGCAGCGAGCTCAGGTCCCTCAGCGAGCAGTGCAGCCTCCTGCAGTCGTTCTCTGCTGTGATGTTCAGCCTGTGACCTGCAGGGACACCACAGCCCGTCAGCCACACAGCCACACAGCTGAGTTT
The DNA here is from genome assembly GCF_047830755.1 of Zonotrichia albicollis. Classification (NCBI taxonomy): domain Eukaryota; kingdom Metazoa; phylum Chordata; class Aves; order Passeriformes; family Passerellidae; genus Zonotrichia; species Zonotrichia albicollis. Next base: position 14,582,276 of record NC_133834.1, on the reverse strand, counting down.
CTCTAAGGGCTGCCCCCAGAGCTGGAAATCGCTGCTCGCGCAAGGGGAGAGCGCCACGGCTCTGGGATTGATCCTGCTGCCCCTGGGATGGGAAACCTGGTGACAAAGTGACAGCAAGTGCCAAGGTTGTTCTAATTCCATTGTGAAACTAGCTCTGGGCCACAGGTCAGATGGCAGCACTGGCTCAGGCACTGCAGCACTCGAGCTTGGAAAGGAAGCTCAGCTCTTCTGACAACACCTCAAGGGTTGATAAAGATGTAAATGACTATTTCAGCCTTTTACACCCTTATTTCCTTCTGTATGGAGTTAATGCCTCCACAAACAGGAGCCTTTCTGTTTCCTGCTGCCATCAGGAGCATTCCCAGCTCTGGAGAAGGTGGTTTTCCAGGTGGAGAAGATGGTTTTCCACATGGGAGAAAGTGATTTTCCACGTGGAGAAGTGGTAAGGTGGTTTTCCACATGGAGAAGATGGTTTTCCACATGGAGAAGATGGTTTTCCACATGGTTTTCCACATGAAGAAGGTGGTTTTCCACGTGGAGGTGGTAAGGTGGTTTTCCACATGGAGAAGGTGGTTTTCTCATGGAGAAGTTGGTTTTTCATATGGAGAAGGTGGTTTTCCACATGGAGAAGATGGTTTTCCCCATGAAGAAGGTGGTTTTCCACGTGGAGGTGGTAAGGTGGTTTTCCACATGGAGAAGGTGTTTTCCACATGGAGAAGGTGGTTTTCTCATGGAGAAGTTGGTTTTCCACATGGAAAAGGTGGTTTTCCACATGGAGAAGGTGTTTTCCACATGGAGAAGGTGGTTTTCCATGTGGAGAAGGTGGTTTTCTCATGGAAAAGTTGGTTTTCCACATGGAGAAGGCGGTTTTCTCATGGAGAAGGTGGTTTTCCATATGGAGAAGGTGGTTTTCTCATGGAGAAGTTGGTTTTCCATATGGAGAAGGCGGTTTTCCACATGGAGAAGGTGGTTTTCTCATGAAGAAGGTGGTTTTCCATGTGGAGAAGGTGTTTTCCACATGGAGAAGGTGGTTTTCCACATGGAGAAGGTGGTTTTCCATGTGGAGAAGGTGTTTTCCACATGGAGAAGATGGTTTTCTCATGAAGAAGGTGGTTTTCCATGTGGAGAAGGTGGTTTTCCACATGGAGAAGGTGGTTTTCCACATGAAGAAGGTGGTTTTCCACATGAAGAAGGTGGTTTTCTCATGGAGAATTTGGTTTTCCACATGGAGAAGGTGATTTCCTCACTCCCTCTGCTGGCTGCAGTTCCAGTGATCCAGCAGCAGATTTGGGACAGAGAATTTGTGAGCTCACTTCCGGTGTGAGGTGTGTTGTGCACTTCCATGTTTCTCAGGTACAAGAAACAATCTGCTAATGAGGTTTTCCAGCCCCACACAATCCTCCTGCTGCTGCTCAGGTGTGGACACCTGGGCTCAAACATTGCAGAACTTCTACTAAAAAACAAATATGTTCTCGTGTTCTCCAACACCATCTTCTGAAGAAAATCAGATTTTCTTTCCACTGACTGTATCTAATCTCAGATCAAGCTTTCAGCAGCAACCTCTCCATGTTGTGCCATCAATGCAAACACACAATCCTGTGCCACGTGCTCTGGGATGAGCAGGGAAGTTGTTGTCCCTTCCAGACCCATTCTGGGACTCTGTGCCACCACCCAGGGCTCAATCCAGAGCTGCACTGAGGTGCTGCTGATCCAGCCCCCAGGACAGCTTCTAACACAGCACTAAACCCCCACACATTGCTTATCCTAGGGCTGAAATCATCCTAAAACTGGGAATATTTTTTCTAGAATTGGCTATACAACAGTCACCATTCTGCCATGTCCAGCAGTATTGGAGATGTGACAGATTCCTTTCCTGGTCACACCAGGGAATTTCAGTATTTCCTTAAACTACAGCCTGCCCTCAGGTAGATCTCACCACTGCTGCCTCCCTTGTTTCTCAGGAAGGAGCTGTAGCATTTGGTGCTGCACACCTGCTCTTAACACCTCTGGTATCTTCATTTCAAATACAAAACAATAAAAATAAATCATATTATGAGATTTCTGTCTGCTGCTGGAGTTTAACTACTGAGCCATGAGGCGCCACACAGGTTTGGATCAAGTGAATACAGAAAAAACACCACCAAAGCAGGTCTGGAGTGGTTTTGCAGTGATGAAAGAGGGAGGAGCACAGTGTTAGAGGGTGGTTATTACCTGTTCCTGATGTTACCACGAACTGCTGGAGCCCCAGATACACTTCCAGGTTATCCTGCAGAACGGGAAACTGGAAAAGAGAAGAATTGATTGTGATCTGGGGCTTGGCAGGCAGTAACACCCAATGACTGACTGCTCTGCCAGAGCAGAGTGCTCTCATTTCTCCCCAGTGCCTTCACACAGACATTTGGGAGAAGGGCAGGGTGGGCTCTGGGCTGATCCTGCATCCCACAACTCCCCAGGTCCTGACAGCTGTCAGGAAAACAAAGATCACTCCCCTGAAGGTCCTTCCCTGTGGCAGCTCTCCTTTGCCTCTAACCCCAGCAATCAGCCTGACAAGATAATGGTCTGACAGTGCAAGTGAGGGCACACAGCAGGAACACACAGCTGGAGGCACAACCCAGGCCAAGGAGCAGAGGAGTGGCAGAGTCTGAGGTGCAGGAGGTCTGTGCTCACCCACCTCACCTGCAAGCGTCACCTTCTCAAAAGGTGAGCCTTAAAAAGCTCCCAAAATATTATGCAACCAGAAAGTTGAGTTCAGTGCCTCTACCAGGGTACAGAAGGAAGCAGTGCAGCAAGCTGCAGTGAAATTCCATGGGGAAAACAGCCAAAGGAATAAACACCACAGTCCTCATGCACCCTGGTGTGGGAGCAGAGTGTCAGCCCAGCTCCATCACTCAGCAGTGACAGCAAACGTGCCAGGTCCTGCTCATACTTCAGCTAAACCATCTTTCTCAACCCCTTCAGCCTGGCACAGCTCTATTTAATTTCTGTTGGGGAAAATGGCTGAAAATGGAGGTTGGTTCTATGGAAGTTCTCTTGCCCATCAGCAGAAGGAGCTGCAGCCTTTCCTTGCCCAGCATGGGATGGAGTCATGGCAGCTGCTGTCCACTGCTTTCATTATTTGCCACTGCCAAACTCCCTGAACTAACCACTGCACCCACCAGCCCTGCAGCCCCTGGCAACTGCTGCAGAGGCTCCCACACCCCCAGCCCCCAGAAGGAACAATGCAGGGCTCAGGAAAGCACTCCCTACCAACATGCTGTGCCTAATTACCAGCACAGTGTCTTTGCATAACTGCCTGAGGGGAGTTTAAAAAACCACAGAGCCTTCCTCATGTGGATGTGTTACTCCAAGGAAGCCACATGCTGGGCTCCATCTGATCCATCTGCTCCCTGAACACTGCTCTGCTCCTCGGTGACTCACAGCAGCCTCTCTTTGTTCCCTCCTGCTAGTGACAGGCTTTGCTTCCCTGCCTCAAGAAAAACAGCAACTGCAAAGGCACTTCAGGTCAGGCATCTCCTGCCTCTGCAGCAGCCCAGTTTTCTCTGCTCCTTGGGAATACAGTTCTGAGGTCGAGCTGTGCAGTGTTCCCAGCAGGATTAATGCACTTGCTGAGATCTCACTGCTGTTATTTCCCTTTCTCCTCGCCCAGTAAAACCCCACCTGGACTGCTCTGAATTCTGGGCCACACTTCTATCCTCAAGATCTCCTCCTCAAAATTGTTAATAGCATGCTACAAGCCCAGACAACTTTTACACCACCAAAGGTGGTGACAGCAGCTGAAGAGAAGCACTTATCCAGATCAGATCTGCTTCCCAATAGTCCAAGGCCTCTCTCCAGCATTTTTTATCTAGCCTTTAATTAAAATAAAGATTCCACTCTCTTTAAAGCCCTAACAATGACACTTATCTGCCCAATTCACAGCCCTGCCTCTGAGATAAAGGCCAAGACAAACAGCCCAGAGGGGTTGCTGCCAAATGTTTACACTTCCAGAGGTGGGAATTTCTGTGTCCTCCAAGCTGGACTTAGACACTGAACCACTCTCTTCAAAACACACCAGGAAATGCAACAAAGCCAAAGAAACAATTCTTTCTCTTCAATTTCTAATCTCTCATTGCAAAGTTTGCCAAGTTTTGGATGCAAGTTTTGCATCCAACCCCAAATTTCCGTCTTTTTTTTTTTTTTTTTTTTTGGCACTGAGACATCTGTCAAAAAAAATCTGCAGCAGTTGGTGCTGATTCCACGTGGCACTCTGGCCAGGGGCAGGACTTACGAGTGTGGAGAAGGCGTGAGTTGGCAGGAGCTCCATGACTTTGGCCACCACCTCCAAGCTCTGGCGCAAGTACCGCTGCCACTCCGTTTGCTGCTGCAAACAGAAGGACATGGGGTGAGCACTGCCTGCCCTTCCCTGGCTCCCCAAAGCTCTGTGCTCCCCTGGCAAGGGAGGGACAGCAGGGAGAAACCCCCCCCACAAACAGGATCTTAGAGAATTGTAACTTGCACACTCCACTGGAACTTATTTTCTTATAGAATTTGTTCTGTTTTCATGCAGAATTGATAAAATCGGGGGGATAGTGCAGGAGAAGGGAGAGGAAAGAGTGGCAAGAAATTTAAAGGTGAATTAAACAATTATTTTAACAGTAAAAGACTCTTTCCATGCTCAGCTACACAGGTGACTGAGAAAGAAGCTGCCTGTACCATCATAGCCCAAACCTGCCATTAATATGAGAAGGGAAAAATGGAACAACAAACACACACAGCAACATAAACAACAGAATGAACAGCACCCTGTCCTGACTTCATTTTGTCCTTAAATAATGAACTAAAACCCTTTTCAAGTTTTATACCAAAAGCTTGAAGTTTTGCAAGTATCATTATTTGCCATGCTGTTTTGGAAGCATAAGGACAACTTCATCAGGACTGCTCTGGATAATTTATACCTTTATTTGTGACATGATTATCACCATGGAAAGGCATCCAAACACCAATATGGTCTTTACAGTGGTATGGCAGCTAATTATCCAGATGACACAAGTGTCAAATGAATCCAGAAAATAATTTATTTTGCTTATGAAATGGTGCTGCTATCAAGCTCAGAGGCTGTGATGTGAGCAGCCTTCAACACTCCAGAATTTAAAATTCTGTCTGATGCCATTTGTGATAAAATTCCCTCTGCTGCTTCACCTATCCTCATGTGACAGCTGACCTGCCCTTCCAGGGCTCTGGCCCTCCCCACTTTGGCCACCACTCCACTTTGACATTTATCAGCTTCAAGGTGATTTTTATCAGTATCAACTTAGGAGAAATAAGCTTAAACACAAGCACCAACAAGACACAGCTTCAAGCTTTTGCTTCAGAGATATTTTAGCATTTAAATTCCCAAGTGACCAGCAAATTAATTCCAAACTAATTAAACACTTTAAATTCCAAGGTTGTCTAGACATGGACATCTAACACCTCTGGCAATCAGAACACAAGGATCTAAATTCTTCCCCTAATAAGAACCAAGTTAAAGCCAAAGGTTACATCTCCAGTGTGACTGTGGGTGAAAAGCATCTGAAGCTGTTTTACAGCTCAAACCCCACTGTCATAGATATCTTTTATGAAAAATCCTTTCCTAAAATCTGAGAAGCTGAGAGGCCTCAGGAACAAAATGTAAACATTGATTATCTGCTGCTGTGCAATGCAACAGGTGGATCTGGGATTGGTCTCGTGTGGTTGTTTCTAATTAATGGCCATCACAGCCAGCTGGCTTGGACTCTGTTATTCATTATTTCCTTTTCTATTCTTAGCCAGCCTTCTGATGAAATCCTTTCTTCTATTCCTTTAGTATAGTTTTAATATAATATATATCATAAAATAATAAATCAGCCTTCTGAAACATGGAGTCAGATCCTTGTCTCTCCCCTCATCCTCAGACCCCTGTGAGTGCTGTCACACCCCACACAGCAGGGAGGGGAGAAGGAGCTGTTTAGCCCATATTGCCAAGTGCAAGCTCTGGAAAAGCCACTGCAGGTGGCAGCAGTGCAGGTGGCCCTGTCCTGTCCAGCTTACATCATCATCCAGGGTCTCGTCATCCAGCTCCTCCAGCTGGGCCTGGTTATACCTGAACTGGATCCGGTTCAGCACCTCTGTCAGCAACAGAACCAAGGCATCTTCGTACCTGCAGCCACCAGGGAGAGACACAGGGTTGGGTAAAACCTTTCCAGCAAGGGAAATCTAAAACAGAGCAGTTACAGCAAGCAGAGCCTGGGATTCAAGGGATCAGCTCATTTCAGGTCACAAGGTAGCTGTAAGGAAGCAGCCTTGGCAATACCCAATATCCCTCTGGAAGGGGAAGGGAGGATTGTCAGCAACAGAAACGGCCCCAGAGTTCAAAACAGGAAAAGCAGGAGCAGCTTGCCAGGAACAACACCAGGTGTCCACAAGCAGGAGGCACCAAGAGACTCCTGCAGCCTGGGCTGTCCTCAGCAGCCTCTGCTGCTCTGCTCAGGGCACTGAATGAGGAACTGAGGAACCAGAGCAGTTGTTGCTGCCTTGAGCCTGTGTCAGAACCCAGCAAATTCCTCTGACTGCCCTGGATGGCTCAAACCCCTGCCAGGGGGCTCAGAGACCTTGGCACAGAGCCCAACACCCCAGTGCCTTGGATTTTAACCCATGGAAAAAATTAACCAACCTTATATGAGGATTTACAAGCCACAAAAGTTTAAGCAGAATGATAGTTAGTTTGTCACAGGGTGAAAAGCAGAATTTTGGGGTTTTTAGAATGGGAGCTTGGGGTCCCAAGGTGGAGGGATTTGGGTGTGCCTTGTCCTCTCTGCTGCTTCTTAGCCTCCATCTTCTGGGTGATGGTGGCACTTTTGGATTGGTTTAGAGCAGGAACACACTGTCTAACATAGGTGATAGGTATTGGAAAATGATTGTAAATAATGTACAGGTAGTTTTCAGTATAAAAAGATAACACTGCCCTGAGGGTGGTCAGTGTGCCACAGACCAATCTGCTGAATAGACCTCAGGAGGCCAGGGAATGAATGTTATAGATAACAGAGAATAAACAACCTTGAGAACCAGAACAGAACAATCCTGACTCCTTCTTCGGTTGCCAGGCTGGGAAAAAGAGATTTTCTAACACATCTCGGGGTCATCCTGACCTCAGAGACCCCTGAGATGTCTGTGCTGCTGTCTCCTCCCCCACACTGAAATTCAGGCCCTTCTCCCCTGAAACAAAGGCAGCCCCTTTTCTGCTTGCACTGTAACATGTCACTGAAATGTCCCTGCACCTTTGGGAGCCAGGGACAGAGCACAGCAGAGAGCCAACAGAAATAATGCCGAGCTGCACACCCAGCAGAGCACCCAACCACAACACCAAAACTTCAGGGATTTCAAGCAGGGTTAATCTGATTTTTCCTTGAAAAAATCTCCTTCACAAAACAGCTGGGGTCTCATTAAAAAATCCTATTTTTTTAATAGGGAAAATCAGGTTGGAAAAACAGGCATTAAAAAGGAGTAACAGACGCAGAGCATGACGCAAGCCAAGTGTCAGATGTGACAGTCAGCCGTGCCACCAGCCAGGCAGCTGCAAGCTCTGGGCAAGGTGGTGTAACCTTGCATTTGGCAACTTCTGCAGTGGTGAAAGTGGCACTGTGTACAAAATGCAGAGTTTCTGAAGCACAGAACAGGAAATGTCCTCAGTGGCCCTGTGGTGTCACCACTCCCAGGCTGCCCAGCTCAGGGTTCCCACGGCTCAGGGTGTGCAGGGATGTGGAGATGTCAGAGCTGCCACTGGGGACAAACAGCACAGCCCCAAGCACTCCCAAGCTTTATTTAGGGTTTTGGAGTCTGACAGACCCAGGGACAGCTTTTTGTTACAATTTGCTCCATCACAAGCTGGGTGACACCAAGACAACACGCACCACATGCACGTTAGGAGCAAATCATGAAGTTCCAACCCAAAATCTACTTCTTGAGAAATTCAAACCCCACAGCTCCCATGTTGAAAGGAGGAGCTCTGCTCTACAGTAGTTCCACTTTTCCTTGTGGTTATGATGCCAGGCTGGCTTTACAAAACAACTGCTGCTATTCAGGGTGCTCAAGGGAAAGAATATTCCTTCTGCATTCAGCAGAACCAAACATGGCACAAACCATGGACCTCAAAAACCCAAAAAACTCACCAGGATATTCACCAGATTTTTAAAGTGGCAGCAAAGAGACTCTTCTCAAACAAAACCCACCCCTTTCAGGGTCAGCATCTGCCAAGGAAGAGCTGCCAACCACTGTTGTAGCTAATACACACAGTGGTAAGCAAGTGCAACTTTTGACTTCCAGTCTCATCTGCATTTCTCAGAAACACATCCTCTTTTTAAAGAGGAAATTTTAAATCCTAATTAAATAAAATTTGTTTCCTAATTCATTAATTAGTTGTAGGAGCTGTGTGAACACTAAGTAAGCAACGTGTGCTGTTTCCTCCTCTAATTTGTGCTAAAATGTGCTCCAGTTCTATTTTAGATTACAAAGTCTCATTCCTCTGCCTGCAAGGTGCACACAAAACATGTTAGTGCCAGTTTGTCTACCCAAACCTGCTCAGCCTGAGTTCTTGTGAATGAGTGTGAAACATTGAGGTTTATGTTTTTTACACTTCATGATTTTCTTTTAGAAAAAGAAAGGACTCAACCACACAGGAGGCTGCTCTAAGCAGTAGCTTATTTCTCACAGCTCTTCCATGGTGACCACAAAGTCTCTTTGCTGCTGCAGGAAAAAATCCTTCCCTGGCAGGGTGGGCAGGCCCTGGCACAGGGTGCCCAGAGAAGTCCCTGGATCCCTGGCAGTGCCCAAGGCCAGGCTGGATGGGGTTTGGAGCAGCCTGGGACAGTGGGAGGTGTCCCTGCCATGGCAGGGGTGCAATGGGATGATTTTTAAGGTTCCTCACCCCAACCCATGCCATGATTCCAGCTGTGCCACCCTGGCAGCCCCAGCCCTCACCTGTTGAGCACTGCTTCCTTGTCTGCCAGGCGACTTTTGATTTTGCTGGTCAGATAATCCAAGAAGAGTGTCCAGATGTCCAAGCAAGAAAAGTAACCTTCATGTGTAGGCTGAAAGACACCAAAATTCCCAATGAGTGCCACAAGCTATGGCAAGATGGATTTCACAGTGAAAACAGCAGTTATCATCCACTTCAATCCATGGGAAGAGCTTCTTGCCTTACTGGAACAGTTCTAGGATGTCACTGGAGAGATTCAGAGCTGTCCAAAGATGAACAAGAGCTTTTGTACAAGGGCAGGAACCAGGAATTACAAGGCTGGTCTCAGTGCTGACCCATCTCATGGCTGGCTACACCACTTTCCAGCTTTCCAGGGCCTAAAGGGGCTCCAGGAGAGCTGCAGAGGGACTGGGGACAAGGGATGGAGGGACAGGACACAGGGAATGGCTCCCACTGCCAGAGGGCAGGGGTGGATGGGATATTGGGAATTGGGAATTGTTCCCTGGGAGGGTGGGCAGGCCCTGGCACAGGGTGCCCACCCTGGATCCCTGGCAGTGCCCAAGGCCAGGCTGGGCAGGGCTGGGAGCGACCTGGGACAGTGGGAGGTGTCCCTGCCATGGCAGGGGTGGCACTGGATGGGCTTTAAGGTCCCTTCCAACCCAAACTATTCCATGATTCCATGATTCTGTGATATTATGAAGCTGTTTCCTTGTCATTGTTCCTGTATAAATGGGGCTGAGCTGCACTGACAGCTTCTACAGCAAGGTAAAACCAACCTAAAGCCACAAGGCTTGGGGGCTTTAATACAAAAACTAAAAGCTACAAGAAAGCCACAGATTGAGGATAAGGCATAAAATCCCCAAACACAAACCAAGCAAGTCTGAGAGACTTTTCCACACATTGTCCATTGCAAAGACTAGAAAAAAATTAAAGCAGAAGCTAAGTTAAACATCAGACAGTTGTTGCTGCAACCTGTGACCTCTAAATCCAAGAGCACATGAAGCCATCTCCAAATCCCCAGCACCACTGGGGAGTGCCAGTAAGACCAGTTAAATTCTCTTTTTTTTGGGTTTACTGGGACAAAAAAGATGGCCCTGGATAACAGAACAGATTGGAGAAAATGAGGATGTGGGGCTGTACCTGATGAAAAGTGTATTTGAACAGCAGGGCCAGGAATTCAACCACAGGGAACTGGGAGTAGGACTCGATCCTTCGCAGATGGACGCTCACAAAGAGCCGGAGGAAATCTGTGAACTTCTCAATGTAGCTGCAAGGGAAAGGAGAAAACACTGAGAAAAAACAGCCAAGGTGCCCCAAGGGAAAGCAGTTTCATTGAAATAGTGGTAAAAGCCACTCAAAATCTTCTCATTCGAAGCAAAGTTACAATTAACCATCATTAGAACAATTAAATATAAAGCCCTGCAACAATTACCTACAGGATGGGCAACCCTTCACTCCATTAACACCTGAAACAGCAGAAAAGATAATCTAGTGAAAAGCAACTTTAATATTCAGATAAATATTGAGTTCAACCAGGCCTGCCAAAGAACACAACCCCCTCCACCCTGCAGAAATAATTTGCTAGCAAAGGTCATTGTAGTGATGGAGACAGGATTGGTGAAATGAACTGTAGCCCTGAGGAATTCAGCTGGAAGCAGAAAGTTAATGCAGGAATCAGCAACAGAGGGGTTACATTTAGAGGAGGGGGTGGGAGAGCCAGGGAGCTGAAAGCTGGAAAGAAAAATTCCTCCTGCAGTGGAGATCAGCCATCCAAGAGTTTCTGAGCTGGGCCTGAACTGGGAAATGGAAGAGAAATCTTCCTGTAAAGCATGGGGCTCCTCAGGGAATGTGCAAAGTGCAGTTCCCAAAAGGAATCTGCCACCAAATCTTCAGGGACTGCAGCAATGGCACCACCTCAGTGCAGCAGGGAGAGCTCTTGGGGGAAAACAGCAAAGCCCCAGTGGGGTGAGATTTTATTGTGGAACAAACACACCCTGCACAGCAGGAACTCCACCTCCAGATCCATCTGTGCAGCAAGGGTTAAACACTCCACAGCTCCAGCAGGGATGGCAGCACCACACACAGGCACTGCCAGCCCTCCCTCATGCCCAGAGCTCTGAAATGCATCAAACTCCTTCAAGTTTGTACTTTAAATATAAAGTTGGGCTCAGCACAGTTTCAGACAGGCATGAGCAGCCTGGTTTTACTCTACTGCCTGCTCTGCACTGCTGCAAACTCTGGGGATTTGGGGTTTTTTTTGGGAATCCCCACTCTTTTTAACAAGAACTCCCTCACAACCAGCAGCACTGCCAGATGACAGAGCTGCAGCACTGGGGGCTGTTGTGAGCCTTCAAAAGCACACACTGCTTTGAACATGCAAAAAAGATGAAGTTCCTTCTTTATTTGGCACTGCCTACATCACAGGAGATCACTGAGCACACCTGAGCACAGATCAAACACTTCAAAAATCAAAGCCGGGGGGGAAAAAAGAATTTAAAAAAAGAAACTCAAACATCTCCATCCTTTTAATTTTTATTTTCTAAACAGGCTCTGACCTGAGACCAGTGAAACTCTTCCTTGGCCCTTGGATCCTTACCAGCCACTTCCATCTTTTGGGATCTTCAAAGCCAAACACAAATGAAGCAAAAGGCAACCTGAACTTTTCCCTGGACTGTCCAAAGTGTTCAGACTGATTTTTAACAGAACAAAAATAACCAGCAGCACAAGAGGAAGGCAAGGAAGGACTCCAGGGCCTGCAGGTTCTGAGCACACCCCTCTACTGAAGGAGGATTCTTCAGTGCCCCTTTCCTTCAGAATTTTGTTAGTCCAAGCCAGGATGACACTTCCATGCACTGAGTCCTTCAATTCTGGACACAAAAAGTACACCTGTGCCCTTAAGTGACAACAGAAAAATCCTCATGGCCTTTTCCACATAGAAGACAAGGAGAAAAGAAAGCTCCAGTCCCCCTGAAGCCAGCTGGACTTTCCCAGTCTCCAGAACCTCTTGGTTTCATCCCCATTTCAGACCTCAGCAATGGATAAAGGATTCTCCCAGCCCCAGACCCCAGCAGTCCCTGTGGGTAACAGGTCTGTGTCTTGGTTCCATCCCCATTTCAGACCTCAGCAATGAATAAAGGATTCTCCCAGACCCCAGCAGTCCCTGTGGGTAACAGGTCTGAGGAATGGCAGCACCCCCTCTGCCCAGGCCAGCACAGCTCCACACCCTCTCTGAAGGCTGGCCCCAAAGGCTGCTTGTAGTGTCCATAAAAGAAAGAACAGCTAAAGAAGGGATTGTGGGTGTCCAGGAGAGCTTTTCTCAAATCCAGAAGGGAACCCCTGGCTCTCTGTTCCTTGCAGGCAAAGGTGTCCCATCCCCACATGTCTCATTTCTAGGCAGAGTGACACAAGTCAGAGCTAGCAGAAAATGACCAGCAGAATTCCCTGTGAGTCTGGATTCACCACCCCAAAGTTATGCCTATATCTAAGGATACTGAAAAGGAGAATTCTGCAGCAGAAATGTGCAAGTTTTCTCTACAAATGAACTCACAGCTTTTCCCTAAATGTTTTTTTTTTTCTTCTGAGTGGAAATTTATTCTCACCCTTGTGTACCCATAGTAGGACACTCAGCACTTTCACACAGTTAGAACCTCTCTGTCACTGCCAGCAGCCCTGTGACAAGGGCAGCACCAAGGCACCACCCTGCCAACACCCAGGCTCAGCCTCTCAACACAACAGCAGGAGGAGTCTCACTTTGTCCCTACAAGAAGGAATAGCTGACATAAGAGAGTGGAGCTGTCCCAGGGAACAAAAGGTGGCAGCAACACCCTGGAAAAGGAATACACAGCTTCCCAAGGTGCTGCTGCTTCCCTGCCCACCCAGCCAAGCTTGTGGAGAGCAGAACTGCAGCCACCACTCAGGATGCAGATAAGCCTTAGTTCTAAGTTGTAGCTCTAGTTCTTAGTTCTAAACCTCAGGTTTTAGCTTTTTATTTATTTATTTTTTATTATTTATATTGTGCTGCTTTGATGTGTGGGTCAGGGTTTCATACAAGGGGATGGTAGAGCCATTCACCACTGAACAGAGCTCCCCAAGCTGTGTTTGGTGCTGTTTAAAAATAAATTTAAAAAGCAAAAATAAAGAAGAATCAGAAATGGCCATGGTCAGTGAAAGATAGGAAGCTTCTGCTGTCTTCTCCCAGGTCATGACTCACAGGATGTGTCCCCACTTTGAGCAGAGGCAGATACCAGAGGGGACACAGGGGACACTGCAGTGCCTTTACCTCACTGAGCCTCTTCTGTGCTCTGTGACAACAGCTTCAGCTCTGGTACCACCTCAGACCTGCAGTCAAACAGCAACGAACGGGGACAGGGGAGGGAAGGGCCAGCAGGGGACACCAACCTGGGCCAGCAGGGGACACAAACCTGGGCCAGCAGGGGACACAAACCTGGGCCAGCAGCTCCCTCAGCACCCAGCCCTTACCTGGGCACACCCACCTCTCTGCCTGGCTGCCCTGGCTCAGTGCTCTGAAAGAAAAGCCATCAGACACAGCATGCAGCACCCCAAACCAACCCCCCAGCCCTTCAGAGGCAGCACAGTGCCCTGAGGCAGCCCCACCTCTCATCCAGCTCCTCCAGGCGGCTCTTCACCGTGTGCGCGTTGTTCTCCCGCGTGATCTTCTGCAGGAGGTAGAAGGTCTGCTGGAACATGCGCAGCAGGTACTCCTCAAACTCCATGGGCACACAGTTCTTGGACATGAGCTCGTTGATGCAGGCCATGGCCAGCACGCCCAGGCGGCCCCGCTCCTGGCCCAGCAGCGCGCTGGGGCTGCTGCCGTTCACCGAGGACATCTTGCGCGCGCGCGTGTCGCAGCCGAAGCGCGCAAAGTGGAAGATGGTGGTCAGCAGGGACGGGGTGATGCTCGTGGACAGAGGGATCCAGCTGAAGAGGTGAGCCAGGCACTCCAGAGCCAGGGAGCAGATGTATTCACTGTCTGTGTCCAGGATGGGGATGGGCTGGTTCAGCAGTTTGGCCGCGCTGGGGCTCTGCAAGAGGCTACTCAAGAGGTCACCTGGGGGAGAGAGGTACAGTAAAAGTAGGGGCACAGTGAAAGCAGGCAATCCCTGAGGCAGGAGATTATTGAGATCTGACTCTAAGGCTTTGGAATGCTGAATGCTCGACAAGCTGGGGACAGTGTGGCTGGACAGTGTTCAGGTGGAAAGGGACCTGGGGGTGCTGGTTGACAGCTGGTTGAATATGGGCCAGCAATGTGCCTTGGTGGCCATGAAGGCCAATGGCTCCTGGCCTGCATGAGGAATGGTGTGGCCAGCAGGAGCAGGGAGCTCATTGTGCCCCTGAACTCAGCACTGGTGACACCTCATCTTGAATACTGTGTCCAGTTCTGGGCCCCTCAATTTAGAACATCGTTGAGATGCTTGAGCACATCCAGAGGAGGCAATGAGGCTGGTGAGGGGCTGGGAACACAAACCCTGTGAGGAACGTTTGAAGGAGCTGGGGCTGTTCAGCCTGGAGAAGAGGAGGCTCAGGGGTGACCTTATTGCTCTCTGCACCTTCCTGAAGGGAGGCTGCACACAGCTGGGGTTGGTCTCTGACAGAACCAGAGCACACAGTCTCCAGCTACCTCAGGGAAGGTACAGGTTGGATATTAGGAAGAAATTTTTCACCAAAATAATAATAAAGCACTGGAATGCTCTTCCCAGGGAGGTGGTAGAATCCTCATCTCTGGATGTGTTTAAAAAAGACTGGACATGGCACTTGGTGCTACAGTCTGGTTGAGGTGTGAGGGCACAGGTTGGATTTGATGATCTTAGAGGGCTCTTCCAACCTTAATTCTGTGATATTATATTACATTATATTATACTACAACTACACTACATCATACTTACTTCTAACTACTGAAAAACTCGTGGCTGTCTGCCAACAGTCCCAACACACACGTGTGGATCTAACTGGTCAATGAAACAAAACACCATCACCAGAATCCAACCGAGCAATCCCTTCAGGTAAATGACCTTCAACACATTCCACATAATTAAAAACACAGGAGCAGCAAATGAGAGAATTGCTTTGATCATTCTTTTCTCTGCTTCTCTCACAGCTTCTCTCTGTTCAGAGAGCCTGTGAACACCACAGAGGGGTGTCAGCATGAACCCCCAGCTGCCCAGCCCAGGGCAGGGCCAGGACTCTGAGCATCCTTGTGGATCCCTTCCACCTCAGCACACCCTGGGATTCAGTGGGTTATTCAGCTGACAGGCATTGGTGATTTCTGTTTGGGATTTAGCCCCACACAGCCCCTCTGGCCTCACCAGGCAGGGCTCTCAGGGTATTTCAGGAAATGCAAGGCCATGAGGTGTATTTTAGGAATTTATTATAAAATTATATCTCCCCACAAGGCTGAGCATCCTTGATGTAAGCTTGGCACATCTGTGTTACACTGAACATCACAGAGGCTTCTCCTGGCCTGTGACACTTGTGGTGATGTCCCCAAAATGCTCACTCAGGGCAGCACCTCTTCCCAGGGACCAAATGCCATGGCAGGCACAGATCACAGCCCCCATGACAAAGACTTCCCAAGAAAGGTGGAGTCTGAAAAATCTGACACAGCCTCAGGATTTGTCTTCCATGACTTCCTCCAGCCTCCAGCTGAAGCCACAGAAGTTAATATTTGCAATATCTCGTGACAGAGTTCCACAGTTTCACCATGAAGCTGCTTTGTTTGGGGTATGCCAGCTGCTAGTTTCACTTTCCACCCAAACAGGAAACAGAAATAATCCCTGCTTTCACTTTCTCTGTGTCAGTAGGCTTCTAACACAGCCCCTGCTCAGTTTCTTTGACAGAAAGCAGGTTTTGCTTCTGTTGTCACTTACAGGGAAGCCACTCAAATCCCTCCATCACCTTTAGTGCCTTTCTACAGAGCCTTCACTGCTCCTCAGCACCTACTGATACTGAAAGAGCAGAACTGCAGCCACCACTCAGGGTGCAGATGAGCCTTAGTTCTGATACCTCAGGTTTAGCTTTTGATTTTTTCTTGATTTTGTGCTACTTTGGTGTGTGGGTCAGGGTTTCATATTAGGGGATGCTGAGCTCTCTTCACAGGGTAGGGAGACACAACAATTCCTTCTCTAGCTGGGGACCAAGGACAAATGATCCAAATCTCAGGCCCAAGAGCACCAACAATGTGGACTGAAGGGAGAAAAACAAGCAGGATGGGACTGCATGGGCTGGGGCTAATTGGACAATTAGCTCAAATATGCAAATGGATCAAAATTTACAAAAATGTGAGATCTTGGGGCCAAGCCCTCTTTTGCTTCCATCTTGGGGCCATCCAGGCACAGCCACGGCTGCAGCTCTGGTACTGCCAGGGTGTGGCCTTTAAAGCTCTTCTAATAAATATCCTCTTTATTCCCCTTAACTCTGTTTAGCCTCTGTTCAGCTGCTTCAGGCATCAGTTCCACAGAGCAGCACAGCTGCTGCTGCGAATTCTCTGCAGGATGATGTGGAGAAGCTCTGAGGTTAATCCTGCCTAGCCCAGGCTGAACTTTCCCCCTCACCTTTCATGTACCACCTCTAACCAAGCCACCAACAACCCAGACATTCCCTTATCCCTGGTGGCCTTTGCTTCCTCAAAAGCTTTTGGAAGCCAAGGGCCAGCCCCAACCAGATGCTGCCCACAACCTCCAGGCTTCCACCTGCTGCAAAATTCTTCACCTTCCCCAAGTTCTTCAACACACTTCTCCTCCTTGAGTACTTCATCTTTAAAAATCTGGCACTTGCTGTGCTACAGAATCTCAAGGTCTTGGAGAATCTGAGTGATTTTTTATGGAAGTGAAACATCCTGACACCAGCAGTGCCAAAATAACAGCTATGATTTACTGAGCTACTTCCAATGTACACAAGAGCCTGAGTGATGAACACATCCCTCCTTAGTCCTCATTTTTCACCAAGATTGATGTCTTACATCACTGAATTCATAATTCCCTGCCAAGCCTTATCATTGCTTCTTTCTCCTGTGCTCCAGAAACTGAAGGCATCACATGGCTCTGGCTGAGCAAGACAAAAAGCACAGAACCCTCTGAGGGGAGACATCCACACCTGGACACATCTGTACAGCTCACATTGTGCTTTTACAGATCCCCTGAAGCTCAACCAGGCCAAGAGCACCTGGGCTGGGGCAATCCCAAGCACAAACCCAGGCTGGGCAGGGAATAGAGTGAGAGCAGCCCTGGGGAGGATTTGGGGTGTTGGGGGGTGAGAGCTGGAGCTGCCCTGGCTGTGAGCACCCAGAAACCCCCCTGGGCTGGGCTGAGCCCTGCTATGGGCAGCAGGAGGGGGGGATTGTGCCCCTCAGGTGAGACCCCACCTGCAGAGCTGCCCCAGCCCTGGGGCCCAGCACAGGAAGGACCTGGAGCTGCTGCAGAGAGTCCAGGGGAACCCATGGAGACACCCCAAGGGCTGGAGCCCCTCTGGAGCCAGGCTGGGAGAGCTGGGGGTGCTCACCTGGAGAGGAGAAGCTCCAGGGACACCTCAGAGCCCCTGCCAGGGCCTGAAGGGGCTCCAGGAGAGCTGCAGAGGGACTGGGGACAAGGGATGGAGGGACAGGACACAGGGAATGGCTCCCACTGCCAGAGGGCAGGGATGGATGGGATATTGGGAATGGGGAATTGTCCCCTGTGAGGGTGGGCAGGCCCTGGCACAGGGTGCCCACCCTGGATCCCTGGCAGTGCCCAAGGCCAGGCTGGATGGGGTTTGGAAAACCCTGGGACAGTGGGAGGTGTCCCTGCCATGGCAGGAATAATCTTTAATGTGCCCTCCAACCCCAACTATTTTTATTCTTTTAAACATTCAGTTCAGCCAGCTCCACAAAAATCAACGAGAATTAAAGATTCTCATCTTTTATTCCATCCCCAGCAGAAAGTCTCAGTTACACTCCTGTAGCTGGTTCAAGTGCTTTGCACACAGTTAAATCACTGAAGCTCTGGGGTTCAGGGATTTTCAGTGGCTTTGCAAACAGGTGACAAATTCACAGCATCAGCTGCATTCATGCCAAAGCAGGAAACTCCCAGTGACTGCCTCAGCCACAAATGCTCCTGCTGCTCATTTGTTTGCCACAGGTGAGGGAATGTTCCTGAGGAAGGGATTCATCAGGAAATGTGCTATAAATCATGCAAAGACAACATTTGCAGGCTGAGACTCTTTCTGAGTAAATCCTCCACCATGGCAATAACTCAAATGTTGTCCAGCTTGGGACATTATCAGAGTTGCTTTGCTTAAGTGATATGAGAAATGACTTTAATGTTGTCTTCAAGTGCTATTTAAAACTCATGCAAGACTTGCAAGTAACCATTTCACTCCACTTCCCTGTGCAAATGAAAAATAGGAAGCAGAGGTTTTCCAAGTTCCTAAAGAGAGCTGGGCTCTGATGGAAGATATTAAACATTCATGGGGACTCAGGAGCTTGTTCTGCCTCTTGGAACACCTTTAACCTCACCTGAATGGAAAGAGTAAAGTGGTGGCCTCACTTAAGCAATGAAAACATTCAAGAGTCACCAGAATTGAGTCTCAGGGAACACAAAATGAGCAAGAATGGATCAGAGGGAAGCACCTGGTGCTCCTTTTGGAAGTGGTGGAACCATCATCTCTGAAAGTGTCCAAAAGCCATGGGGATGTGGCACTTGGGGACATGGTTTAGTGGTGGCTCTGGCAGTGCTGGTTGGACTCAGACTCTTTTCCAGCCTTAGTGATTCTGTGACTTCAAGAAGTGGAAGCACAACCAATTTTAACATGGACACAGCAAAAACACAGCACAGAAAAATAAAACTGAGAGAGTTTCACACAAACAAGTTTGCACAGGCACAATGAAACTTCTAAAGGCACAGCTTGTGTGGTCCTGGTTCCTAGCAATTATCCTGAGAAAACACTGTGTGAAAAGTTTGTTTGTTTTCCCTGAGAGGGGAGAAAGGAAAAGGCCAGCACAGAAGTGCAGCCGACTTCCAGTTTGGGAAATCTGATCCCCAGTCACGAGGGGAGCACACAGGTGGATGAAAGCTGCCTCAGCAATCCCCAAGGGACTGAGGGACATCTCCAACAGGCTTCCATGACAGCCAGCCCAGAATCTGTTCCACCAATTCCCTCCCCCAGCACCATTCTTAACAATTGACACCAGAAGCTTTGATCTTTTCTGTAAATATTTCCTGTCCAAACTCTTCCAAGCTACAGCAAAATCCACTTTCCCTCTGCCAACCCAAAGGAATATTTCTTCCCATTAAAGTTTGTGGTTTGTATATAAATATAGAAATATGTTAAGCTCCTCTACAGGAAAGGAGCACTCAAAATGCTGCTCAAACTTCAATGTGAAAGGTTTAGCACTAAGCAAAACACTGCCAAAGGCTTATCAGAGGCAGCAGGCTGGAGCTGCCTGCTGCAATCTGGCCACAAGGAAGTGATCTGCAGCTCCCAGGGAACTGCTCAAGGTCCCAGGGACAAGGAAAAGTGTGCCAAGGACAAGGACACAAAAATGTGTTCTCCATTTCAGAGGTAACTAAGAAGTAGAGATGTCAGTGGGTTAACATCAGATAAGCACTCACACAAAGGTCTAACAGGAATAGATAGAAAACTTTCATAATCACAGAATGGTTTGGGTTGGAAGGGACATTAAAACCCATCCAGTGCCACCCCTGGCATGGCAGGGACACCTCCCACTGTCCCAGGCTGCTCCCAGCCCTGCCCAGCCTGGCCTTGGGCACTGCCAGGGATCCAGGGGCAGCCCCAGCTGCTCTGGGCACTCTGTGCCATTACACAGACTTGGCTACTTTCACTTTCCTTTTCCCCAGGCAGGACTCAGTTTTGCTCCACTGGCTTTGATGTGCCACCAGCTGGAATTCAGGGGACAATGCCAACCCCATGCAAGGCTTGGGGCAGAGGGGCTGCAAAGTTGCTCAGTAAAAAAAGTGTGCCCAGGTGGGCAAGAGGGCAAAGGCACTGGGCCTGGACCAGCACTGGGGTGGCAGCAGGACCAGGGCAGGGACTCAGGGACTGTCCCCTGGGCTGGCACTGCTGAGGCACCTCCAGTCCCCTGTCCAGTTCTGGGCCCTCCCAACACTGAGGGGCTGGAGCTTGTCCAGAGAAGGGAACAGAGCTGGGAAGGGGCTGGAGCACCAGGAGGGGCTGAGAGAGCTGGAAAGGGGCTCAGCCTGGAGAAAAGGAGGCTCAGGGGGGACCTTGTGGCTCTGCACAGCTCCTGACAGGAGGGGACAGCTGAGGGGGTCAGGCTCTGCTCCCAGGGAACAGGGACAGGACAAAAGGAAATGGCTTTAAGTACCAGGAGAGGTTCAGATTGGATATTGGGAAAATCTCTTCATAGAAGGGTGGTCAGGCCCTGGCACAGCTGCCCAGGGCAGTGGGGGGTCACCATCCCTGAGAGGATTTAAAAGCCTTGCATGGGTGGCAGCTGAGGACATGGGTTAGTGGTGGCCTTGGCAGTGCTGGAATAAGAGCTGGACTTGATGACCTTACAGGGCTCTTCCAACCTTAACAATTCCATGATTTTAACTCACTGTCATTAGAGCATTTTGCATTGAAGCTTCAGGGAAGTTTCTGCCATCTGAGGACAACAAGCAGCTCTGTGGGCACATTTTCATGGCATTTGCAGTGGGGTGTCCCCACAGTGCAATTTGTTTCTTTGTGTAGAGTTTGTCTTTCCAATCAGGAATTTGTTGGCCTGTGAAAAGCTCTGGGAAAGGGTTATTAGGAGAGGTCAGACAGCAAAGAAAGGAATCTGATGCTGCAGGTGAAAGTGCCTGAAAGTGCCTGATACTGCAGGTTCAAGTACATGGAAATCCCATCTTGCAGCTTTTCCTTACCACTTTCTCCTGAGGTCGGCGATGGCGGTGGAGTGGCAGCAGTAGCACTGTGCTTATCCCAGATGCTCTCCAAAATACCTGGCCAAAGAGAGAACTTTCAGAAGTGCCTTCTCAAAGATCCACACTGATCCAACAAACACAGCACAGACTGCAGGAGAACTCTGGCAGAACCCAGCTCAGGTGCTTTGGGAGGGACAGAAACACTCCACAACAGCTTTGGGCTCACTAAGAGCAGAAAACCCCCATCCTCTCCATGGAGGGAGCTCAGCAGCTGCTCTGCTGCATGAATTGGTTCATATTAAGTTGGCCTGAGTGCTGCAGGGCAGAGCTGAGTGCTCACAGTGCAGCAGCAGCCACTGCATCACCCCCATTGTGCTCCACACACCCCCAGTGTCAGAACCCAGGAAACTCCTGGGAGGATTTGAGACCCTGGCACAGAGTCAAAAACACCTGTGCCTTTGATTTCAACCCATAAAAACAATTACCAACTTTGTGTGAAGAGTTACAAGCCACAAGGGTTGGAGCACAATGTGAAAATGTAGGATTTTAGAGGTTTTAGAATGAGAGTTCAAAAAACAAGATAAAAAAATGTAAACATATTCTATCTTTCTCCTTCTTCTCAGCCTCAATCTTCTGCTGTAATAGTAACACTTTTAAATTAGTTTAGAGTAAAAACAAACTGTGCAACATGAGTGGTAAGATTAGAAAATGATTGTAAATAATGCACATGTAGTTTTTAGTATAAAAAGACAACACCGCCCTGAGGGAGGTCAGTGTGACATAAACCAACACGCTAAACAGATCTCAACAAGTCAAAAAAAGACAATGTATTAAATAAGAGCAAATAAACAACCCTAAAAACAAGAACCCAAAAATTCTGTCTTCTTCTTCAGTCTCGAAACTGAAAAAAAGAGACTTTCTAACACCTCCAAGTCATCTTGACACCAAAGCCCTCGTGACCCCAGGAGTGGCAGCCCAGCTGTGGGTGCTGAGGGGACAGCCAGCTCAGTGCCACAAGGTGTGACAATGTCCTGAGTTGACTATATGATGCTTTTATCCCCAGTCATCTTGTTCTGTTTATGCTGAATAATAAGTTTTACACCCTTAGGACTTGTTCCAGAAAGTGAAGAAAAAGAAGCAGCAGCAGCAGCTTGTTTTCAGACACTGCACTCACTCCTCCATGCTCCTGCTCCTGGACTGTGCTGTCTGTGGATGGACAGACAGCAGGACAGAGCTCTCCTTTGTTTCAGTTAGCTTTAACTAACTAAACTAAGGTTTTTTTCCCCTTTTCTTTAAACCTGTTTAACCCTGCTCTGAACTGAACACCAGAAGAGCACCAGCAGCTCACACTTGTGCCCACAGTTGGGTCTGGCATTTCCAGCACTGGAGGGACTGATAAGAGAGCTCTCCTTTGTTTTAGTCAGTTTTAACTAACTAAAGCAAAGAAGTTCCTTAGACTGTAAGGTCTTTTTTCCCTTTTCTTTAAACCTGTTTAATCCTACTCTGAACTGAGCACTCAAAAGAGCACCAGCAGCTCACACCTGTGGCCCCACCAGGCTGCAACATTTCCAGCACCAGAAAGATTGATAAGAAACTGAATTATCCAAGCTGCAACCCAGGGAAGGGACTTTCTGAGTTTGTCATCTCTTTTAGAGCAGCAAAGAATTTTATTGTTTAATACTGTTGAAGTTTTATTGTTTAATAAAGGTTTTTTAAAGGTTTTTCCCACTTTTCTCCAAAAAAGTATTTTCTCCCGAACCGGTTGGAAAAAAAAACCAATTAAATCTGCTTTCTCCTTTAAAAGTTCTGTCCAAAAGGTGCCCTGAGGCAGGACAAGCAGAGCCATGTACCTGTGAGGAGCCCCAGCACGGTCTGCACCTGCTCCAGGAGCAGCTTGCGCAGCTCCTCCTTGCGCGCCACGCTCAGGTCCTCGCGGGGACACGCCAGCTCCTCCGACGTGGTTTTCAGCATGATCAGCCCCAGGGGAGTGGTCACAGGAGACTGGATCAGCTGAGGAGCACAGGGATGAGAGCACTGTGATGACAACATGCACTGACACACAGGGATTAGCAACACTACTCCCAGTTTACAGCGGCTTCACCGCTCAGGGCTCTCCAGTTCGACTGCCCCAGACTGAATCTCTGATGTCGCAACAGCTCGAGCCCCGTGGGAATCCCTGGGGTTTCAGGAGTGCTTTCATAATGTCCTTGCACACACTGTGTGTCCCATGAGGGTCACAGAACAGCCTGTGCCTTCTGCTTGCTGCATCCCCTGCCCAGCACCACCTCAGGTCCCCAAAAATGTCCCCTTCCCACACGGCCCAAAGGCTGCAGCCAGCAGCAGATGGCACCTGAGGGATCTGAGCTCCCCTTGCACCTGCACTGGATCTCAAACTGCAAACTGCATTTCCCCCTGTGGCATTCTCATTCTCTGAAAAAATTCCTTCACCCAGGGTTTTCCTCCTGGGAAGCTGAAAGGCAGTGAGAGAGGCCTCAGAGAAAAGGGAAACAATTCTGATCTCATTTGCTTCTCCTGTGCTGTGCTCATGTGGAATGTGTTTGGAGATTGTTTATCCAGAGGTGACTGTTTCATTGGATTCTGCTGTGAGTTGTTTTCACTCTTTGGCCAATCAGGGCCAAGCTGTGTGAGGACTCTGGAGAGAGTCACAAGTTTTCATTATCTTTTCAGCATTCAGTGAGTATCCTTTCTGTATTCTTTACTATACTATAGTATTCTTTACTATAAAATAGTATAAGAAATTAATAAATTAATCCTCTGAGAACATGGAGTCAGATGCATCAATCCTGCACCTTGTTACAATATCCCCCTAAGACAGTAATTTCTGCTCCATGCTGGAACAGGACTGGACAAAGAGCTGACTTGTGCCTTCACCAGCCATGGGGTTATTAAAGACTTCTTCAAGTGGGACAAAGTTTTGTTTCCAGCTGAAGGACAGCTCTGCTCTCCACTGCTGCCCAGACACATCCAAAGTGATTTATGCACTGCTCCCTCTGGGAGAGAAAAGTCCAAAGCCAATCCCAGTTGCTACAAGTAATCCTTGAAGCCACAATTCTGCAATACAGGCTGACTTTGCTCCTGATTCCCTGACCCTCCAAAGGAGAGCCAGGCCGAGTTAACACTGCTAAAAACACAGAGTTTGGTGAAATATCTGGGGAGAAAATAGCCCATCTAAGAGCTCCTCATCTTGGCTGTTGAAAAAGAAATCCCAAACACAGGCAAAGGACTCAATGAAGCATCCAACCTGCTGGTAAATTGTGAAGGGACTGAAAATCATCTCTCTGGATATTTTCTGACAAATCCAGGGAGTTTTAGCAAGACCAGGCACTGGTACCTCAGTCAGGCTAAACAAATTTTAAACCTCTGAGGAAGCAGTACTTTATGTAGAATTACTGGCTCTTCACAATGACAATACAATATCCCAATTTACCTTTCTTCTCCACCCCTCCAGAGGCTCAGTAAAAGGCTTAGAGACTACACAGAGTACTGGGATACAATTTAATGCTGAAGAACAAAGAACATGCTGCAAATGATCTCAGAAAAAGTCCTGAGACAGGGCTCATCTGCAATTCTAACAGCAAATCATTCTGCCCCTGTGCTACTCTGCCTTCTGTCAAGGCCCTGGAATTCAGCATTACTGGTTTTCCTCCACTTTCTCTGAACATTTTAGGAATGTGTCTGCCACACAAATTAATTTATGGAAACATTTCCCTTCACTGCTGAGCTCACAAGGAGAGGCTTAAGGGAAAAGAGATTCCTCAAGTGAGCTCTGCAATGCCTTAAGAAAACCCCAGAGTGGTAGGAAGGCCAGGAGAGCTCAGGCTGCCTTTCAGTTCACATCCAGGTGAAATGAGAGGCAAATCTCCACATGGACACAGTTATCTCCAAGTATTTCTTGTCAAACTGACAACTGAGGTTAAAGCTGCAGCATGTCCCACTCCAGAACAGTCAGAATAGTGATTACACCAGCCAGGGATGAGCTCTGCAGCCAAGACAGGTTTTTTTTTTTAAAATTTGCAATTAATACTAGATCCATTTGCCTTAACAAATAAACTCCTGCCACTCAAGGACTTGGATTTCAGTAACTGCCTTGTGGCTTGGCCGTGGGCTTTGCTGCATTCAAATCATGTAATTATGTCAGCAGAAAAAGCTGTGCAGCACTTCAGTTTACACTCAGCCTCCTTAAGCCAATTAGGGACAATTTTAAGGGAACTGGAGACAAACTAATCCAACAAAAAGAGGTTTGCACCAGCCTGGTGATGCTCCAGCAGCAGCCTGGCCCAGGATTCCCTGTAAGGACACTGAGTTCATCCAACATTCCAGGTAATGACATGGATTCAGTGAGGATCCCCAGTTCACAGCTGAGCCCTCCTGAAAACCCCAACAACATCCCATTAGGATGGGATCCCATCACCCCATGACCTTATTGATGAAGTACCAGAGATTTTGGGGTGTCTTTGGCTGTTGGGGGAAAAATCTGCACCAGCCCCATTGAGAAACTGCCCTTTCAGAATCTGTAATTTCACTGCCTTCTGTTTTGTTTAACAACCCATACTCCTTGTATTTTCAAGACTTAGCCCATAATATTTAAAATTCAATGTGAATACTTGTGGCACAGTGTTGTTCCCTCTCCAAAAACACTTTTAACACTGGAGAGAAAACTAACACGGAAAAAGTCGAGAGTTACAACAGAATTAAAAAGGAATTTACAAAGCAACATCTACCATTTGAGCTTCATCAAACAGGGGTTTCTTTTTCCCTCCTCAAAGAAACAAAAAGATGTTTCTGAGGGAGAAGCTGGCTCCATGCAGGGCAGGGCTCTCACCTGCAGGATGTTGGTGAAGAAGTCGTGGTAGAACATGGGCCAGTCCTGGCGGCCGATGTCCACGATGACCTTGCAGAGCTTGTTCCTGATGAAGTAAGGCAGAGTTTTGTGGTGGGCCAGCAGCAGCTTGGGCAGGCAGCTCCTGATCTCCATCTTGTCCTGGGATGGCACCCCCAGCCACATCTTATTGATCAGGTTCTGCAAAAGGAATGGACGTCCCACGTGAGCTCATCTTGGACATGAGAGAAACACTGAGAGAATCTGGAATCTCAAAATGGTTTGGGTTGGAAGGGACCTTAAAAATCATCCTGTTCCCACCCCTGCCATGGCAGGGACAGCTCCCACTGTCCCAGGCTGCTCCCAGCCCTGCCCAGCCTGGCCTTGGGCACTGCCAGGGATCCAGGGTGGGCACCCTGTGCCAGGGCCTGCCCACCCTCACAGGGAACAATTCCCAATTCCCAATATCCCATCCATCCCTGTCCTCTGGCAGTGGGAGCCATTCCCTGTGTCCTGTCCCTCCAGCCCTTGTCCCCAGTCCCTCTGCAGCTCTCCTGGAGCCCCTTCAGGCCCTGGCAGGGGCTCTGAGGTCTCCTCAGAGCCTTCTCTTTTCCAGGTGAACAACATAAAGCAGGGACAGAGCATCTGCACTCATGGCCCAGGACTGGCAGTGCCACAATGGAGCTGAAGTTACTGGTTTAACTGGTTTGGGGTTAAGCAGAGCTATAGTGACAGGCACAGAACCATTTCCTCTATCTTTTAACCCTGGGCACCAAGGGTTTCCCCTCTAAAGGGGGAAGCACAGCCTTGGATGAAGCAGGAGAAGAAAATCAGGGGAGGAGGTTTGGCTTCCCAGGCCTCTGATGGCACCCAGGCCTCCTGAAGCTGAGCTGGGAGGTCACTGGAGCAGGCCCTGGCAGTGACAAGGCACCAGTGCACAGAAAGCCTTCAGCCCACTTAAAGCCAGAGAAAATCCAAAGGAAAGCAGAGTCACAAATTGCTTCCCTGCCCTGATCCCATTTAGGGCTCTGGAGCAGCAGGAGCTGAATCTCTTGGGATAACCCAGAGAGGAGGCTGAAGGTCTGTGCCCATCTGCAGCACTCAGCCTGCAGAAAGAGAATGCTGGAGATCACAGTCCCAGCCTGGAAGAAACCTCAAATATCCAAAACTGGAAGATGTATGGTCAAAGGAGATGCAATCCTCAGTAGGATGCACTGCACACAGACAGCAGCTCCCAGGGCAGGGATATTTATACAGAAATTCTTCAAAGAAGTTGTTTTTGGTGTTTCCTAGCAGAGAAAATCCACAAGTACTGCTTGAAAACAATGGCTCAACCAGCTGAGGGTTCCTTGATGCAAGTCCAGAATCCCAATAAAACTGGAAGATCTTTAACACCCATCCTTTAATGCCTGCTGTGTTCTGTCCTGCTCCTCCACCTGCCAGCAGCAGCTTTCTCCCTAGAAATGCTTTTGGGAAGATGTTTTCATTCCAAAAAGCAGGAGGTGAAAACAATCCATCTGGAACAGGGGTCAGGAGGAGTTTTATTCCAAACCCTTCCTAAGTACTTTGGGAAGTTCATGTCCTTGGGCAGTTTTGGGAATGATCCTTGTGTGATATTTATACAGAAATTCTTCAAAGAAGTTGGTTTTGGTGCTTCCTAGCAAAGAAAACTCACAAATACTGCTTCAAAACAATGGCCCAAGCTGCTGAGGGTTCCTTGATGCAAGTCCAGAATCCCAATAAAACTGGAAGATCTTTAACACCCATCCTTTAATGTCTGCTGTGTTCTGTCCTGCTCCTCCACCTGCCAGCAGCAGCTTTCTCCCTAGAAATGCTTTTGGGAAGATGTTTTCATTCCAAAAAGCAGGAGGTGAAAACAATCCATCTGGAACAGGGGTCAGGAGGAGTTTTATTCCAAACCCACTGCTACCTTCCTAAGGAGTTTGGAAAGTTCATGTCCTTGGGCAGTTTTGGGAATGATCCTTGTGTGATATTTATACAGAAATTCCTCAAAGAAGTTGTTTTTGGTGTTTCCTAGCAGAGAAAATCCACAAGTACTGCTTGAAAACAATGGCCCAAGCTGCTGAGGGTTCCTTGATGCAAGTCCAGAATCCCAATAAAACTGGAAGATGTTTTAGCTTCATTTCCAAAAAGCAGGAGGTGAAAACAATGTCAGGAGGAGTTTTATTCCAAACCCACTGCTACCTTCTTAAGCACTTTGGGAAATCCACATCCTTGGGAAATTTTGGGAATGATCCTTGTGTTCACACCCTCCTGACTGATCCAGCAGCCAAGGACAGCAGGGGAAGCTGCACAGTGGGACAGACCATGGCTCTGCACCAGTTAAATTTGGGAATTCAAGCTCCTCCATGGAGAGATCCTCATCTCCCAGCTGCTCCCTCCCTCTGCACTTGCCCAGGGATTTCTTTATTCTGGGCACAATTAGGATTTTCAGTGCTACTTTTTCCCCCTCTAGGGAAGGAGAGGCTCAGTAACCAAAATCCATAAAATATCCTGAGCTGTAGGATCCACATAGGATGATCCCAAGGATCACTGAATCCATCTCCTGGCCCTGAACTTGTTTTGCTTGTCAGGAAAACCAGTGGGACACCATGCCCTGAGCAGGAATAATTCCCATCAGCCCTTTTGGAGGGGAAGGTAAAGCAGATTCAGTTTGCAGATGGAGTCCAGACTCCTTCTGCAATCCTTAATAAGTAAAATGAATATTTAAGAGAAGAAATCAACAATTATGTAGATAATTTGTAAAAACAACCCAACTTGAAGAGCAGGGTTTTTATCTAAACATGTATTTTATCTGAAAAGTGGCCCAGTACAAAGGCTGTAAATCTCTCTGGTTTAGGGGCACAGCTCAGAGTGCCCACCCAGCCAAGGACATGACACAAATGTCCCAGACTGAGGGGTGACACTGACCAAACCCCAGGACATCTGCACTGCTCACTGAGAAATCAGTGACACACCAGTGCTGTCCACACAACACTTTTGCTTATTCCAGAGGACACAGAGATCAATATCAAACCTTTTAACCCAAATTTTCCTCTTTTATCATTAGATGAAGAGTGGGATGTGGCTGGCTAAGAGAGACCTCACCTCTCCAGCCAGCACAAGTTTGCAGGATGCAGTTCAAGAGCAGCAACCACAACTACAAAATGTCAGAAAAATAAAAGCAGGTTTGCCTTCCCTCTCAGCACTCAGAGCCTGCAGGAGCCAGGAGCAGGTAATCACCCCCATATTTCTGATCATAAAAACAGCATAAAAGCAATAACACCCTTAAAAGCATCGTGCAGAAACTCAAGCAGCCTCTGAAACTGGAGGTAATTTGTGCTTTGAGATGCCAGGAAATGAATTCTTCAATTTGTGTACAAAGATTCACATTCTCCCACTCTAAGCCTGCCATTAAGCAACCTCTCTGGCAGAGAGCAATAAAAGCATCCTTCATCACTGTACTTACCAGGGATGCCATTTCAGACAAACATCTGCCCCCAAAAAATCGATTGCCAGCTCAAACTGCACCAGGCAGAGCAGTGCAGGAGCTGGGGCCTCACCTCAAACACTGTCAGGCTGTACATCATCACATAGTCATTCCTTGTGCTGGACAGGAAGTACAGGCAGAATCTCCAGGCTCCTATCTGCTGGGCAAAGTTATTTAAAAGCTCTTCTGCAAAAAAAAAAACCCCATAAAAGTACATAAATTACTTGAAAATGTACTTCAGTTTTAATTTGACTTTGATGTAAAATATTCCATTAAAGTTCTGTAGCTGTAAACAAAGCCATAACAATGTATAGTGATAGCACAGCAAGTGAGCAGGGAAGAGACCCTGTGTTCAGGGAATGACTCAACCTGGAGGAGGGCAAAAAATATAATAAAATCACATTCTACAGTGTTTAAAGCAATGTAACCACAGGCTTTAATGAAAACAAAACTGATGTGTCATTTTCGAATCAGTTTTGACATAAATAACTGCAGCAGATAAGAGGTGAACATTAAAACAAATCACACAGCAATTGTATTATGAGCACTGTTATTTTATCTGTAAAAGCCAAACGCTGGGATTTCAGGTCATTGTGGGAGCAGGAGCACTTCAGATCAGTGTTCTAAACCCACCTTCTTTTAATGCAGCTCCAAGAGCTGCTGACTTGGTGAAGTTCAGAGGGTCAGAAACCTCTCTGAACGCTCAGGAAGGGTTTGGTCATCTCTCATGAGGTGACAATGTGACAAAGAGAAAAGCCACAAGGGCTGCTTTACAGGCTGAGCAAGTTTTAGGTTTAATTAATTGTTCTCTTTCCTGCAATTTAAGCAGGAAAATGAGGGATACCTCTTCCACAGCAGGAGATCACTGTCAGAAAACCACAACAAAAACCTTGTGCTGTTTATTTTACAGGCTTTCAGGGACAAGTCTTTCATGTCAATCAATCACACTTTTGGCCAGAGACGGTAGAAACAGAACAACCCCAGAATGGTTTGGGTTGGAAGGACCTTAAAGTTCATCCATTACCACCCCTGCCATGGGCAGGGACAATTTCCACTACCCCAGGTCCTGCCCAGCCTGGCCTTGGGCACTGCCAGGGATCCAGGGTGGGCACCCTGTGCCAGGGCCTGCCCACCCTCACAGGGAACAATTCCCAATTCCCAATATCCCATCCATCCCTGCCCTCTGGCAGTGGGAGCCATTCCCTGTGTCCTGTCCCTCCATCCCTTGTCCCCAGTCCCTCTGCAGCTCTCCTGGAGCCCCTTCAGGCCCTGCCAGGGGCTCTGAGGTGTCCCTGGAGCTTCTCCTCTCCAGGTGAGCACCCCCAGCTCTGAAGGGTTCCAGCCCTCAGAGCATCCCTGTGGCCATTTGGGAATAAAAGCAATCTGCTCCTTTTCAATCCCCAGCAGCTCCCCCAGAGCACCTGGCAGGATCTGCTGCCTTTCAGGACATATTTAATAACCCCACCCAAAGGGAATTGCTGTTATTCCTGCTTGTCATTCCACAAGAACTGGGACAGCTTTGCTTTGCATTCCTGATGCTGAGGGCTGTGCTCCAGCTCCAGGCAGAGCATTCCCAGGACAATGGACAGAGGAACCTCACTGGTTTATTGTCGGGTTTTCTCTGCTGTTTGAGGGGCCTGGAAAGGCCCGGGGTGGCCTTGGGGCAGCCCGCGTATCGAAGGACAAGAAGAGGCTTCAGTTCTTCTTTCGGTCTTTATGTTTATTAATTGTTTATCTAAAAGATTTTCTTTCGGCCCGACAGAGCTCTGCTCAGCAGTCAGCCATGAGCACACTGTGCTGCCCTCCTGGCAGCCACGTATCTTTATACCCATTGTTACGTGTACAATATTTATCATTTTTCCCCAATACCATTTATTCTTATTGCCCGGGGCACTTTTAGTAATAACCAATCCAAAAGTGCCACCATCACCACAGAAGATGGAGGAGGAGAAGAAGAAGAAGAAGAAGAAGGACAGGACACACCCCAATTCCTCCATCTTACTTCTCTAAACCCCCCTGTACAGAAATCCTAAACCCTGTGTCTCACCCTCTAACTAACTAATCCCTTCACCATTCACTCTGGTGAAACCCTCCTGTCCTCATACAGGTGTCGTCTCCTGTGTAGGATCAAAGTGCAGCCACCAGACACTTCTGGAACATTCCAGGACTCCCGAGCCCCCCAAGGGTGGTCTCGGTGGCTCAGCACCTCAGGACTGAGATCCTGAGATCCGACAGTTTATCACCCACAGGAGCTGCCACAGACCCCAGCTATGGAAACCTGGCCCACCTAGGCAGGAGGGGGAAGATGCCAGCTGCTCTGTGGAACACCCCAGTCCCCTGTGCTGGGCAGGAGCAGCACCAGGAGCAGCCCTGGAGGGGCAGGACTCACCTATCTCACGTTTCCTCTCATTTGTTGTGCAATTGTGGAAAAACTCCGTCATCAGACTCTCCAGAGCCCGCAGGGAGGCCTCCTCTGATGCCTGGGAAGGACATGGAAGGAAAGAAATAAAACTCACTCCCACTCTGACACAGGAGGGTGGCATCAGAACAGCACAAAAATCCAACATGAGCAGGATGCACCAAAATCCAACATGAGCAGGATGCACCAAAATCCAACATGAGCAGGACCAGTATGGGGCAAATCACTGGAAATTCAAACTGCTCACTGGGGGCAAGGGACAGCAGGATTTGTCCACTGCACTGAAAGCTTTGACATGAAGGACCATTTGCTCAGCTCCATTAATAACACAACAAAATTCCTTTATTTTGGTGGTATTCAGGAATTTTAAGGCAATAAATAATTCTCACAAAGACAGCAAGGTGGGGTCAAGATGTTTTCAGATGTTTAGAAATCGTAAATATCCTATCACGGGAAGCATGAACTTTGAGGGGATTTCTCTTGGACATCAGGAAGAATTTCTTCCCAAGAAGGGTGATCAGATATTGGAATGGGCTTGCTTGGGTGGGTGGCAGAGTCCCCAATCCTGGAGGTGGCACTCAATGCTCTGGGCTGGGGACAAGGTGGGGATGGGTCACAGCTTGGACAGGATGATCCTGGAGGTCTTTTCCAACCTCAATCATTCCATGATCCTGTGACCCCTGACACCTCTTCCTGTCTTTGCCTTGGTGCCATTCTGCTGACCAGGAAGCTCCAAAAATTAAGGAATTTCTAGCACTGTAAAAAGCAATATACCAGTAGATACCAATACACCAGTACATACCAATACACCAGTACATACCAATATAGCAATCTGATATTCAATACAGCAATCTGATTCAACAAGAACAGCACCCCCCCTCATTAATTTAGATTTTATTCCTGGAAATCATTAGTTACAGTTTTAAATCCTAAAGAAATGATAATTTAGATTTTATTCCTGGAAATCATTAGTTACAGTTTTAAATCCTAAATAAATGATCAAGACTAGCATCCAGCTGTAGTTTTGGGGTGCTCTGGAGTTGGGATGGTTTTATTCTGGCAAGGTAACAGCCTCAGGAACAGTCCTGCCACAGCACTGACCATGCCATAGGTGTGTCCACAACGTTTTCAACCCATGCTATCAACACCAAATGCATCAAGATTCAAGCCCAGACCTTCAAGAACAGGAACAAAGTAAACATTTCATAAAACTGAAATTTCTGCCTCAGAAAAAAAACCCA
This sequence comes from Zonotrichia albicollis, assembly GCF_047830755.1. Taxonomy (NCBI): domain Eukaryota; kingdom Metazoa; phylum Chordata; class Aves; order Passeriformes; family Passerellidae; genus Zonotrichia; species Zonotrichia albicollis. The sequence goes on along the minus strand of NC_133834.1, from coordinate 14,549,439 downwards.
AACCAGAAACAAAAGCCGTGCCTGGCAGTCTCCTGCAGAGAAGAGCATGTGAGACATCCAGCAGAAACACTCCAGGCTTCTGCTCATTCCCATTTCCATGCACAGCAGTTTTCCCAAAGGCCAAGCAGGAGCCTCTCCTCACTGGATTAACCCCCAGGAGCACCAACAACTCCACAGCAGCTGGAAGTGGATGCTCTGCAGGACACTGAGCATTTCCATTCACAAAGGAATGCTGAATTCCATCCTACCTTTCCTCTTCCTGCCCTGCTTGTTCCTTTTTTTCCTTGCTTTTTAAAGCCCTGCTCTAGAAATCAAGGACTATTATAGCAAGAGATGCTGGTAGTGGGAAATTGGCTTAAAACAAGCAACAACCCAAGCAGAGCAGTCCAATGTTTCCAATCCAATGTTTGCAGCTTTAATCCATTTCTGCTTGGGCTGCAAACTTCCCTTCAGCCTTCTGCCAGTCACCATGGCCATGTAAGAGCATCTCTGTGGAGAAGAGCCTCACTTTAAAAAGAAAAAACAAATATCTGACTAAGTGGCATCCTTCATGACTTAGGATATGGCCACAGTGCCATTTGTGGGAGCTGAGTTGTCCTAAGCTCCTCCCAAAGAGATCCACACACACAAATCCAGTATTTTCCTAAATCCCTGCACTTTCCTTCTCTGCTGCTAACACAGAGTGAGTCTCACCAGCAGTTTCTGGTGCCAAACCCCCAAAGATGAGTTTCCAATCTTAATTTGATGCAAATTCTTCAACAGCAGCACTGCTCTGCCCACTCCACCTTCTACCATCCAATACCAAAATCACCTCAATCCATGAAAAACTCTCAGCTCTCCACAGGGTGAAAGGGCTCAGATGTTTTTGGATATTTAATTCAGCAACTCTTCTTCAGCAAGAGCAGTTGACATAAGTGCATTTTTTTTTCAAAATTCAAGATTTATATCCTGCTTTTGGAAATAAATTATGGAGTTCTTATAAATCTTGAGCAACTGACTCGTCCTCCACTGCCTCCAGCACTGAGATTTGGAAGATCCCATTCCTTAGGAACACAGTCAATCTTCCAAAGCAGAACACCACAATCTTCATGTCCAACATGTCAAAAGCAGGAAAAAAAAGAAACCAGAGAGCAGAACAGGAGGATTTCATGCAGAAAAGCCCAGGCTGGAGAGCACCCAAGGCCACAAACACACAGTGGGACCTCCAGGATGGTTCTGTGCTCGTGTTTGACTTCTTGGGGCTCTTTGGGAGGAGGAAAAATTGTCTGAGGTAACCAAAGCCCAGCTCAGGATCCCCTCCTAACTCCAGGCCTGTATTTGCTTTTGGGTATTCCTGAAGTTCCCCAGCTCCTGGAGGCACCTGGCCATCCCCAGCTGTGCAGCAAGGCTCTGATAAGGAGGCCACTGAGATAAGGAGGTCACAGAGCTGCAGGGGAAGGTGGCTGCACCTGGGGAGCTGATCAGTGAGACTCCAATGAAATTCCAGCTGTTTGGAGCGCCTGGGCTGTACCTGGGATATTTCCTAGCATCATTCCCACCTTAACAAGCTGTTTGCTCTCTTTTAGGGCTCCCTGTTTGCTCTGCATTGAGGAGAAGGACGGGCAGAACCAGCAGTGCTGAGCTCAGGCTCTGGTCTGAATTCTGGGTCATGCACAGATTTAATTTTCCAAGGTTTTACAGGAAAAGTGTGGACCATCAGAAACAGAATCTACCCCAGTTTTCTGTGTCAGGGCTGGCAGTTTGCCTCACCTCCATGAGGCATTACTAAATATGCAACCACTGAAACAGAAATACTTCCCACTCTTTCAGAAGTCAAACCTGACCCCTCTCACCCCCAGGGCTGGATCAAACATCAGAAAATGCCATTTCTCTCTTCTGCCAACCATGAGAGGAAAATCTATTCAGTTCTCCAAGTGCTGCTTGCAGAGCAGGGAATGTGAGCTTTTCTCCATGCAGAGAAAACTCTGCAGCCCACAGACAGCAGGGAGATCAGATGTGCCACATCTCATCCACTCCTGCTCCATTGCTCAGCACCATGGCTGAGCTCTGACCCACAGGGAGGGTCCTGGCTGCCAAATTCAGCAGATTCTGGGGTAAAGGGGATGTCCTTGTCACAGCTCCCTTGGGGAACAAGGCAGTGAGAGGTGAAAGAAATGCTAAATCCAAGCAGGGCTAAACCCAGCACAGCCACAGCTGCAGATTCCCATATTCCAGCAGCACATCCAAACTTTGACCTGGAATTTGGGCCAAAGCAGCATCTCTGGGAGGTGTCACAGGTGAGTGTCCCCAGGATTGGTGCCTCTAAGTGCTGAGCTGGCTCCACACACACAGACAGGGCCGGCAGCAGCTCTGTGCTCCCTGTGAGCAGAGCAGGACAGGGTGCACCAGGGTGGCACAGCCACTGCCAGCCTGTCCTCCCCATCCCTTTCCCCTCATCAGTTTGCTAAAGGTGTTCCCAGCACTATCAGAGGAGGGGTGGAGCTGATTACTCACTCAGTCACCTCTGGACTCCAACCCTCTGTGCCCTCCTCCAACCAGGAAAATGAGCCCCAGCAGCTTCTCCTGACAGAAAACACAACATTTGCTACCAACAACCTGCACATCCCACATCGTTCTCCATCCACCAAAGCACCCCAAGAAGGACCCACCCCACCAGCTGACTTCAGGGCTCTCCTGCAGTCCCATTTTCAGCTCTGTGAGTCATTAACTGATTTCTGCTGATTAAGGGGAAAAAAAAGCTGCCAAGCTGCTGCATTTCAGGCTGTTCAATATTGCAGCTGCACCTCAGGGAGGCTCTGGAGGAGCAGAATCTTTGTACCCTGCTGCTGACTCCATGCCAAGCTCAGATGCAGACTGTGACTGAAGCACTGGGGCAGCAGCAGTTACTCAGGCAGCTCCAGCACACATCACAGCAGCCAGCCCTGGGTTGCACTTCAGACACTGCACATGCACTTGAAGAGCAGATACAATGCTAATTTTAGTTTGCATATCACCAAACACAACCACAGCCCTTAAAGAAGCACCTGCTCGTTCTGCAAGACATGGAAGTGCTTTCTAAAGCCATTTTATCCACGAGTGCTTTCATTTAGAGTTCACTTCCTCTTTTTTTTTTTTTTTTTAAATTTCATTTTATGCTCTCTGAAGGGATTTTTTTTTGTTGAGGGCAAAGATTTTCTCTACTGCTTTGCCCATAAAAACACAAGCTGTTAACCTTGTAATGTTTGCCATTAGAGCATCCATCACACAAACGATGCTCTAAATACAGAAACGGGGGCTAATGACAACTGAGGGAAGGGTTAGGGCTGTTCACTTTTTCCCTAATGTGTTTGCAAATGGATACCACTCCAAGCCAAATTTAAGGCATTCCCTCTCCAGAGCTTTTTTTAGTCAGATGTTAATTGCAGCTGCAATGTTACAGAGGTGACTTCATCTTTCAGGCAGCACCTTCCTGATGTGGAAGGATGGATTTTCCACCACACAAGCACCCAAGGCCTCCTCCAATGGCAGGGAGGAAAATCCCAGGCACATCCAACTCCCCTTCTGCATCTTGACTTTTTATTTACAGCTGGGAGTTGTGTTGGGAGCTGTTCCCACCCCCTGAACCCATCCTGATTTGGGTTCTGATTCCCTCCCAGCCCACCAAACCTCCAAACCCTGCACAGATCCCTCTGCAGCTTCCTCACCTTCTGGAGCCTCCATCCCCATCCCAATCCCCCCTCTCCTGCCATCTCCAGTGCAAGACACACAGCCCAGCCTCCTCCCAGCTATCAGATTCAGATTTTATCACATTCAGCTGTTCAAATCACTATCAGCTATGTCTACCAGCTTCCAGGAGAGGAGGGACTGCAGGGGAGCACACAAGGAGAATTCTGGTTGATGGAATAATCCCCAGCTGGAATTGCTATTTTGCCACCAACAAGCAAGTGCACAGGGTTTAAAAAAATCAGACAAGGAACAAGAAATTTCATCATTTCATCCACAGCACCTGTATAAAATAACTCATCATCACCCTGTCGTTGCTAATTGCAATGTCCCATCCTCTTCCACCTCAGAGCCTTCTGCTCCCAGTGTTTGCAGTTAATTAACAGCACAGTCACACATCTAAAAATACAAACAACCACACTCCAGCTGCTGAGTTTTCTTCTTTCTCTATTATTTATGGTCAAGCCTAACTTAATGATGCACATATGTATGGTGAGTATTAACAACACTAACATCTCCAGGTACTGAGGTAGTAATTTACTCATTGAAGGATTATCAGGGTGTCTTTCAGAGCCCCTCCCTGCCCCAGCCCTAACACAACATGGTAATAATGAATATGTCAATTAGAAATCACTCTCAGAAAGCTTCTGGGTCACTTTAAGCCTGCTCACAAAACCCTGGAGAACCCCTGGGACAGCCCAGGGTCACTCAGGGCAGTAAAATTCATGGAAGAAGTATACTTTTATTTTTAGCAAGAAAAGCAGAATTATGAAGTGTTTCAACAAAGTAGTAGGACATCCAACACATCCTCCAGAAAAGGAGGCAGGCATCTTCCTGCAGGGAGGCAAAGCTGGGAGCTCAAAACCAGTGTTACTCATTAGATTTAATCAATTTCACTAAAAAAATGCAGAATTTGGGTGCTCACCCTCATTCCAGGGTGTCTCAGCAGAGCTCTGGCACCAGGAGCCCACAGCATACGTGCTCCCCAGCAGTGCTGTGCTGATGCTATCAGGCCAGGGCCCAGCCTTCATTCTCAGTTTCCTTGTTGCACCTCAGATGTTTTTGTGGTTTCCAGAACCGAAAGCACACTGGGCCCCCTCAGTGCTCCCAGCACAGCTCAGCTCCTGGGGCCAGGGCAGGGCAGCTCTCCTCTCTCATCTCAGAGACCACCTCAGCACGTCACCAACAACAGGGAGACTCTGCAACCTCAGTATAGTAGATTTTCTGCTTCAATGGTGGGATAAAAGTCACAGATTGCTGCTGTGCCTCAAGGCAAATGGCAGAAGAGCAAAGGCACCGTGGTCCTGTCCGTGTCCCTGAGGTCCCAGAGCTGCTCAAAGCCCTCCTGCCTGGACAATTCCCCCCTTCAGGAAGCTGGCTGCACTTCAGGAATCAGTGTTTAATCTAAATATCACCTAAGGACTCAGGGCTGTGTGGAACAGGCCATGGAGAGCCAGCAGTGCCAACCTGATTTCTGCACCAGAGATCATCTTACCTGGAACACTGCCTGCTCCACGAGTAATCAGCACCTTTTTCAATGCCCAAGGGATCTGATTTCTTCAACCCTCTTGGACAGGCAGATTCACTTAACCAGGCATCAGGTTTGAAGGTTGAACTTTGATTAACAGGCTCAAGTGTCTGAGTCTTGATTCTTTCTAACCCAGTAACTCTTAACCCACATAACCAAGCCCAGCAGGCAGCGTGTCCTCCACCCAGCAGTTCCCAGGAACTCTCTTAGAAACCCAGCAAAGGAATAAAACAATCCCAGCAGGCTGGAAAAAGCAAAGGGTGGTTTGGGAACAGTGCTGTTTCAAGCCATGCTTGCTGAAGACGAGCCCAAGAGCAATTTCTGAGTCCCTGACACCCAGGAAAGGCAGCTGGTCACGTGCTGCTGACTTCCTAATTGATTTCTTGTGGTTTAGCTGCTGGAAAGGGCTCAGCAACACAGTATTTTCCCAAACAAGCAGTTGCTGAAATAACGATACAGAGCTGAGAAGTGCAGGAGGACCCAAAGCAGAATCCTCAAGATCAATACCCTGCACATCACCAAAGCACAGCAGGCAGAGGTGGCTCTGGAGTCACTTTTTGCACCTGAGGATCCAGCCCCAGCCACAGCCCTCCCTCAGCAGCCACTGGGCTCAGTCAGTTCCCAGCTGTTGGGCACCACTTTTTAAGCCATCAATAATTAGAACTTTTCATTTTGTGGGTTATCAGCAAAACCAGCCAAACAAAATCTGCTCTTCAGACAGACACAGCTGAGCATCTGCCAAGGGCTGGGCAGGAGCTGCTTCCAGAAGTGAAAACACTGCAAGGTGACTCTGGTAGTCTCAGTTCAGAATTCACTTAAATTCCCCCAGTGAAGTCTAGAAACTCACACCTCTGAAGCTGCTTTGTTCCTTTCACTTCACACAATCCCTCTGCCGGGCTCCCCAGGATGCCCCACACCCCAAGGCAGGCCCTGAGCCCTTGCAGGGAGATCCCACCCTTCCCTGAGGGGCAGGGCCTGTGCAGGAGCCCCAGGAGCACGGGCACAAGGAACAAATCTCTTCCCTTTTCTCGACATAAACAAAGCAGGCAGGGCCACAGGGCTGCCCCAACTGCAGCTCCACTCACTTGGAGACAACACTTCCTCCAGAGGTTATGGGGAAGTGACCCAACTTCTAACCAGGCAGGTGGAAAAAAGATCCCAAGGAGTCCTTTGGAAATGAGTAGGTTGGTGAGGATAAGATTTGTGAAGGGAATAAAAAATCCTTATAAAAAGAATTTGTAAAAGGTGTTAAGAAAAATGTAATCATCATCTCACTGCAGTGGTGCAGAGACCAAGAGAGGAGCAGCAGTGGCAAATGAACTCACACTGTGCCCAGCACCCCACACCTACCACAGGATCAGGGAAAGGTTTGGGGTGGGAGGGACCTTAAAGCCCACCCAGTGCCACCCCTGCCATGGCAGGGACACCTCCCACTGTCCCAGGCTGCTCCCAGCCCTGCCCAGCCTGGCCTTGGGCACTGCCAGGGATCCAGGGTGGGCACCCTGTGCCAGGGCCTGCCCACCCTCCCAGGGAACAATTCCCAATTCCCAATATCCCATCCATCCCTGCCCTCTGGCAGTGGGAGCCATTCCCTGTGTCCTGTCCCTCCATCCCTTGTCCCCAGTCCCTCTGCAGCTCTCCTGGAGCCCCTTCAGGCCCTGCCAGGGGCTCTGAGGTGTCCCTGGAGCTTCTCCTCTCCAGGTGAGCACCCCCAGCTCTGCCAGCCTGGCTCCAGCCTTGGGGATCTCCATGGGCTCCCCTGGACTCTCTCCAACAGCTCCACATCCTTCCTACAATTACAATGACTCTTCCTACACAGAACACCCTTCATGCTCTTACAGGTGAAAATCTGACACTTAAAAAAGCCAAACCTCTGCTCCTCCCCACTTTTACAAACACAGGAGCTCCTTTGATCAGAGAGATGCCCAAGTGCCAGGAGTGGAGAACCTGGTGTGGTTGTGTAGCAGCTCTGAGGAGTCCAAGATGCACGGAGAGATTTTTAAAAACACTTCTCAAATCCTTCACTGTCAGCAGAGCCACAAATAAACCCTTATTTATCTCAGCCTGCAGACAAGTCCCAGTAATACCCAGGGAAGGCTCTGAATCACAGTTGTTTGGAGCCCCAAGTGAAGGAGGCTCTGGAATTATGCACATATGCAGAGCTGGAAATGGGAAGCACCAGGGCAAGCAAAAAAAGAAAGTGAATGTAAGAAAAAAACCCAATTATTCAGCAGATTTCTTAAAGAGGTACCTCTACTCCAGCAAGCAAATCCTGCTGATTTTTCTCCATCCACTTCTGCCTGGCAGGATTAAGCCCATTACCATGGGGAAAAGCTGTCCCAACACCTGGCTACACAAAGTGCAAAGTTGGGGCAGGATCATATCTGATCAAATGCATTACAGCAGCCAGACCTGATTTCCAAGGAGGTGTGATTATACTGATTTTGTGTGATATACCAATTTTATGTGACATACATAAAAATATGGAATTTTCAGACCTTCACCCCCTGTCAGAGAAAAGGAAAAAAGATTGTGAAACTCTAAATTGAAATTCCACAAAACTCCAGAAATTTCCAAAATTGAAACTCCAGAAATTTCATTCCTGACAAGAGCATTTAAAACTTGTGCTGGCCATTTAAGAGTGTATAATGAAACCACCATGGGAATAACTAAGATTTTTTGTTAATTAAAATGTTTTCAAAGGACAGCTCACACAGTGAAGACATCCAGTCCAATTAAAGAAAAACAAGATGTTGACATCTCAGTGCTGCTGCACTTTGGGGGGTTTCACCAGTGCCCCTTGCTGCTCACCCCTGCAGCTCTGGGGGGGTCCCAGGCTCCCTGCCCACATCAGGGGGCTCTGGTGGGCCAATATTTGTCCTGGGGGACCCAAAGGCCCAACCAGTTCCTTCAAGCACCAGCAGAACACAGGGAAAAGCAGCTTTGGAAGCCAAAGTTGCAGCTTTCCCCAGTCTCAAACCCAGCATCAGAAAAGGGGCTGGGAGCAGGAATTGCCTCCTGAGCACTGACCTCACATTTCCACATCTTGCAGCACTTGGTTCTCCTCTTGGTTTCCTTCACCCTTGCAAAAAGAAAGCCAAAGAACTGTAGGAAATACAGGTTTATCCCTCAAAACCCAAGGGTTAGGGAATGGGATGAGCAACAACAACAGCAGCCATGCAGGAGCTGGTTTTGCTCTATCCTCTCCACACCCTGATTTTGAAACCAAAACTGAGCCAAACTTTCATGGATGAACCTGCTCCTCATCCCAAAGAAAAGGTGGAATTGCCATGCAGGAGGAACCTGCTCTGTTCTTACTCAATGAAGCAGCAGGGAACCAGCTGAGCACAACACAGATTTTTCAGGCAAAACATCTCTCCAAAGGGAAAAAAAATAAAAAAACAAAACCCTCATTCCCCTCTGGAAAGCTGCATCCAATGCTGGCTTTGGCATCCTGACAAGGCAGTAACAAAACAGATGAGCACACTCCTTTCTCCAAAGAGGGGACAAAAAGGAACCAGGACAATCCCTCTTGGGAACAACTCCACGCTGCAATTAAAGCCCTAATAAAATATTAAGTCAAAATGCTAAAAATACACACAGAGATCCAGCCACGAGCTTGGAGATGCTGGAACAAATAAAAGAGAATTTGGAGCATGAATGCAAAGGGTTGGAAATGGGAAAAGAAATGGAATTCTGGGCATGATCCACATAGGAGAAGGGTCAGGGAAGATCAGGGGGAGGGGAAAAAAAATAAGGAATTTGTGGTGTTGCTAGAAGAGCCTGGAATAGCTCTGGTGGAGTGAAAGTATCCTGAGTGTAAACAGAAAAGAGAAACGTGGATAAAGAAAGGAATCAAATGTGTGTGGAGAGAAGGTAAGATTGGAAAGAGCTGTTTCACCATAAGCTGTAGGAGCTTCTTAGCCCAGGAGAAGCAGAACCATCCCAAAATTCCAGAGGAGAGAACCCACAAATAAACCCCAGGGGTGCCTGGATGAGTAGGAAAGTCCCTGACCATCAGAATCAGTAGGGGAAAAGCCAATTGCTTTTCCTCTACCAAAATATCAATATTTACATTTTGGTTGGAACAAGGAGGCCTACAAGGGAGAACAGCACATGCTGCACATGTAATAAATGCTGGAAATGGGATTCCAGAAATTATTCTATATAAATGGGAGTCTAAACATTTCATTTTGATAAAACAAAGCAGCAGACACCTTTTCTCTCTCTCTCCAAGAAGAAGGTTGTCATGTTGACACCTGGGATGCAGAGAGAGCCAAGGCAGCAGTGACCCAAATATAAATATAGTTCCTAAGAGGAAATATCTGCTGTGGGACAGAGGATAATGATGGGGAAGGATTTTAGGGCACATTCTCCAGGCATTCTATCAGCCTATCCACCTCAAAGCCACATTTCCTTCTACTTTGCACACACCAAAGTACAAACCCAACATTAACAGCAGCTACCTGGTTCCTAAATGACACCACCTAACAATGTGCAATTAATTCACCCAACTGAATCCAAAGTTCTTGGAGTTTTTGGGTATCCATGCATCTCTGCACAGCACTGAAGCCCATGGCAGGAGCTTTGTGGTACCTGCCAGATTTTAATGCTTTTCTGCTGAAATAATTACAGCCACCAGCACCCATCCATCAGCAACAGCCAGTGGAAATGGGCTTTTCAAGCTCATTTAGTGAACCTGGAGGCTCAACAATTTTGCCTTGATAGCTTTTAGTCCTCCTGCAGCCTGCATTTAGTTACCCAGGTCTTTGAAATATGGATGTGTTGGAATTATTATAGGTCCTGAAAGGGATTATGTGCAACCATTCTGCTAAATGAGCTGTTTTGTTCTGAGAAAAAGCTCTGCTTTTGGAGGAAGCATCTGAGCAGAGATCAGCTCTCCTGCTCCAGTTCCACTCCTGGTTCATCTGCAGAGCTCCCCAGGCCTTGCTGCAGAGTTGGGAAAGTTCATCAACACTAATCAGCATCCCCAGTTTGATGGTTTAATAGAGGGGAGATAACTGGGGGCACACAGAGTCACACTGTGACTTGCTGGCCAAAAAAGGAAGCCAGATGTTGGAGCTGAGGCCGGAACTTCCGAGTTCCTACCCTGCTTTGAGTCAGAAGGGCTCCAGAGAGGGTTTGCTTGTACTGAGCTGCTCATGGAAGGAAGCACTGAGAGCAGCCAGAACCTCAGGGGTGGGGTGGGGATGCTGCACCTCAGCTGGGGAACAGAGGGAGGGGACAGCACCCTCAGCTCCCTCTTCATCACAGAGCCCTGCTGAGAAACTGAGCCCACCTGCAACGTGCCAGCACCTCCTGCCTGGGCAGCAGCAGCAACAGCAGCATCCCATCTCCTCAGAGCACAGCATCCCTGAGCTCACCTGGGCCAGGAACAGGGAACACAGCATCCCTGAGCTCACCTGGGCCTGTAACAGGGAGCACAGCAAGCCTGAATGCATCTGGGCCTGGGAGAGCAGCACAGCATCCCTGAGCTCACCTTGGATAGGAAAAGGGAGCACAGCAAGCCTGAACTCACCTAGGACAGGGACAGGGAGCACAGCATCCCTGAGCCCACCTGGGACAGGAAAAGGGAGCACAGCATCCCTGAGCCCACCTGGGACAGGAAAAGGGAGCACAGCATCGCTGAGCTCAGCTGGGACAGGGAGCACAGCACCCCTGAGCTCACCTGGGACAGGGACAGGGAGCACAGCATCCCTGAGCTCACCTGGGACAGGGACAGGGAGCACAGCATCCCTGAGCCCACCTGGGCCTGGGAGAGCAGCACAGCATCCCTGAGCCCACCTGGGACAGGGAGCACAGCACCCCTGAGCTCACCTGGGACAGGGAGCACAGCATCCCTGAGCTCATCTGGGACAGGAAAATGGGAACACAGCACCCCTGAGCTCACCACAGCACCCCTGAGCTCACCTGGACCAGGAAAAGGGAGCACAGCATCCCTGAGCTCACCTGGGCCAGGAAAAGGGAGCACAGCATTCCTGAGCTCACCACAGCATCCCTGAGCCCACCTGGGACAGGAAAAGGGAGCAGAGCACCCCTGAGCTCACCTGGGACAGGAACAGGGAGCACAGCAAGCCTGAACTCATCTGGGCCTGGGAGAGCAGCACAACATCCCTGAGCTCACCACAGCACCCCTGAGCCCATCTGGGCCAGGAAAAGGGAGCACAGGATCCCTGAGCCCACCTGGGACAGGAACAGAGAACACACCATCCCTGAGCTCACCTGGGCCTGTAACAGGGAGCACAGCACCCCTGAGCTCACCCCAGCACCCCTGAGCTCACCCCAGCACCCCTGAGCCCACCTGGGCAAGGGACAGCAGCACAGCCCACACAGGGCCCAGGTGTCCCCAGGGTGATGGCACAGCCAGGCCAAGGGGCTCTGCAGGAGCACAAAGCTGCTGCTCCCTCCTGTCCCAATGTCCTGCAGAGCAGGAGTGTCACCAGAGCACAGCCTGAGCCAGCCTCAGGGCCACCAGCTCAGCAGGGCTGACACAGAACAAACAGGAGCTGCTCTGGCAATGGAGCAGCAGCAGCTCCTTGGCAACCACGAGCAGCAGGATAAGCCAGGGCTCAGCAGCCTCACCTGGCAGGACAAGCTGCAATCCACACACACTCCCCTCCTTCCTGAATGGAAGGAAGGCTGCAACCATCACAGGCAGCTCCAGGCACAAGAAAACAACAGCACTCACTGCTCAAAATCCAGGCAGGTGGGAAGAGAGGCTGTGGAATGAAAGGCAGATGCTGCTGTGGGGAACTCAGGAGCAGGCGAGCTGCAGCCGCCCACTGCCTGCTCCATTTCAGTGCCTCCCTCAGCACAGGGCCAGGAGACTCCCTGGGGCTGGGAACCTCCATTGTCTGCTCCCTGCAGGCCAGGCACAGCCTGGGGCACTGGGATTTGGCTGGGCTGCAGCTCTCCAGCATCCCAACCCTCACACTGCAGCATTTCCTGCAAGTCCCTGCTCCCGAGCTGCTTTGCTTGCTGGCAGGATGTAAATCCCCCAGAGTGAAGGATGTGTTTCCCAGAGGCAAGCACTGAAATCCCAGCCTCACATGCAATTCCCAGGTGAGGGGATTGCTCAGGAGATCCCAGCTCGGCTCCCAGGGCTTCAAAGATGGTTCACCTTCAAAAAGATGATCATTTTCACCAGGGGAAGGAACAAAGGTGAAGGAAAGAGTGATGAGACAAAGCCATGGCTAATTTGGACAGAAAATAAATCCCTCCAAGGACAGCTCCATCAACAAAATTTACTTTGTACCTGTTCATAAAATTCTTTAAAAGGTGAGGAGGAAACAATGCAATAATTTGTGGTGTGTGGAAGCAAAGCCTGAAGCTGGATGTGCTCTGTGTGCTCAGAGATGAACTCCAGAGAATCCAGCTGGGTTCTGCAGTATCCTGTTTTCCCTGCAGACACACCACAGCATCACCACCTTTCCTTTCCCTCAGGAAGCCCCAAACTGGAGTTTGGGACCCTAAAACAGTGCACAAGCACTATTGACACACAGAGCAGGCAGAACAGCCCCAAACCCCCCTCACAGAGCTCTCTGCAAAGCACAGAAACACTAAAGCTTCCTCCAAACCCAACTTTTGAGTGGCATGAAGATTTCTGAGCCATGAGTGGCAACTAAGCCCAGCAAAGAGAGGTTTGTTCACAGCATTGGCAGTGCCTGAGCTCACTGTGCATCCCTGCATTCCCTCCTGCCTTCCCAACATCCCTGCCCAGTTAATCAAGCTCTAATTCATCCCTCCCCATGAACCCAGCTCAGCCCCACTGAGGAAAACCTGCTCCCAGCAGCCTGCTCTCGTGGAGCAGAGTTTAATTCTGTTTTATTTGTTCCCTGTGTGCCTTCCAGCAGCTCCTCTTCACACTTTCCCAACTGTTTCCAGGAAGGAGGGTGCTCTAGCAGCAGAACATGCCCATCTGTAGGCTCCAGGGAAATGGGAACAGAAGGAAAATCTTGCCCAGGAGTCACATGATGAATTACAACAGCAAATCCTGCAGCACAGCCCAGGGGCTGCTGCTCAACTTCCACAGGCAGCCAAACAGAGGATGGTGAAGGGAAAAAAAAGAAGAAAACAAGGTGTAATTCAGGAGGAGAAATGTGTGTGTCCACAGGGAAGTGAGGGGAGAACTAATTTTTGCCAGCTGCACTGTGAAGTGCGCAGCCTGGCCTGCCAAACCCTGCAAACCATTTATTCACCTTCTTCAACATGGGCTGGTCACTAAGAATCCACCTCAAAAATCCCCCTTTGCCTGAAGCTAAAGCCACAAGGAGCTGGGACACACATCAGGAGCCCACCCTGAGCACCCTCAGGCTACTGCTATAAAACACTGCCAGTATTTATATATATGATATTATATTTATATATATTTTACTGAGAAGACTGTGTCCCACATGAAGCAGCAAAGCCTCTGCAAGGGCCTAATGGAGCTCACCAAAGTGGCTACAGAGACCAAAGTTTCAATAAAACACCACTCATGTACCAGGAGCACATCACACAGTGAGTACCTCAGCTCTTGGGTGAAGAAATTCACAATCAGGATCCCAAATTCTGCAATAAAATGAGTGCAAAGCCTGATCCTACACCACCAAAGGCAGGTTAAGGTGGAGTGAGGTGAGCACCAGGCCAGGAACTGCAGCCTGAGCTCAGTGGGGCTCTCTGGGTGAGCCAGGGCAGGGTCCCAGGAGCAGATCCAGGGCTGCTGAAGCATCTCCCCACTGCTGCCTGCCCTTGGTCACCCCAAGAAATACCGGGATACGATCCCAATACTGGGATAGAAGATATCCCTGTGGGTAGAGCAAGGGGAAAACAAGATCAGCAGCTCTGGGGTGGTGGCAGTGAGCAGCAACCGATGCCCTGGGGGCAATGCCCGCCCGCCAGCCTGGCTCTGTGGGCACCCACACGGTCAGAGACGCTCCTGAGACCCTTCCTGGGGATGGCACCGAGGGGATGAGAGCACTGTGCAGATCCCAGCGGGTTGGCTCTGTCCCTGTGGGCACAGCCAAGGCCGCTATCCCCAGCACGGAACAGAATCCAGGTCACTCCTCCGGCTTACCCAAGGAGGCCGTGAGGGCAAGCCCACAGCTGGCGCCGGAGAATTTAATCACCCAATGGTTTGGGTGTGAAGGGACCTTGAGACTCATCCTGTGCCACGTCCAGGGCCAGGCTGGGCTGTGCCGGGCCAGGGTGTGCCGGGCCGGGCTGTGCCAGGCTGCTCCCGGCCGGGCCTGGGCACTGCCAGGGACCGGGACAGCCACAGCTGCCAGCGGACCCCTCGGCTTTAACGCGTCGAACCCGGAATTCCCAGCACCCCCAGGGAACCGAGGCTGCCAGGAGGCATCCGTGCCTTCCTGGCCCTTCACATCCTGTCCCGGGGGTGCCGCCGCCCCTCGACCCCTCACGCTCCGGTGTCCGGGCCCCGCGAGACCATCCCCCGTTCCCTCCACGCTCCCGTCCCCGCTGCCCCAGCTCACCATGGCTGCGGAGGCCCCGGGGCGGCTCTAGGCAGGGCGCCGCGCTCCGCTCATCTCATGGCCGGCGGTGGCCCGGCAGGGCCCCCCCGCCCATGCACCGGCGAGCCCCCGCCGGCCGCGCAGCCACGGGCACCGGAGAGCGGCCGGCACCCAGGCCCCGGGCCTCCCCAAGCGGCGGGACGGGGAGCCCCGGGGCGCCGGGCAGGGCGGCGGGAGCGCGGGCGGGCGGGAGCGGCAGCGGCGCGGTGCGGGGCCGGTGTCGGTGCCGGGGCTACGCCAGGCGCATCCCGGGCCCGCCCCGCCCTCCCACCGGAAGCGCTCACCGGCTCCCGCAGCCAATCAGAACCGGGCAGCGGTGTTGCGCATGCGCAGCTCGGCGAGGAGCACTGTGCGCCGCCATATTGGAGAAGGGCGCGGCGCTGTGCGGGGCGCTAGGGAAGGGCATGGCCTGAGCTGCGCCTGGCCCCGCCCCCGCAGCACTGCGCATGCGTCTGGGGCGTTTTCCCGCGCGGCAGGAAATGGGAGGTGATTGGGCTGTGCCTGGGTGGGCGGGGCTACGTACGGGCACGCCCGGTGTGGGCGTGGCTTGGGTGGGATGGGCTTGGAGATGGGATTGGGATTGGAGATGAGATTGGGGATGGGATGGGATTCAGGATTGGCATGGCATGGCATGGCATGGGATTGGAGATGGGATTGGAGACGGGATGGGATTGGGGATGGGTTTGGAGATGGAATTGCAGATGGGATTGGAATTGGAGGTGGAATGGGATGGAACTGGAGATAGGATTGGGATTGGAGATGGAATGGGATGGGATTGGGATGGGATTGGAAATGGGATTGGGGATGGATATGGGATGGGGTTAGAAATAGGGAGGGGGATGGACCCAGCCCTGGGCCAGTGCCTGTACCTGAGCCTGCAGCCAGAGCTGTCCCTGGATCCAGCCCTGGGCCTCGCCCCCAGCACTGCCCCCTGGCTCCTGCCCCATGAGGAGCTCCCAGGGCTCCGGATGTGGCCCCTGGCTTTGCGCCCAACGTGTGTAACTAATTAAGTAATTAAACGAACCAGGGTGGGGCAAACCCCCAACCCCTCCCAGCCATCCCTAGCAAGGACAACAAAGCTCCATGGCAGGGATCCTTTGGCTGCTCCCATGTCCTGGGACTGCCTCAGCCTGGAGCTCCTTGTGGCCATCACCCTTCCATTGCCTGACCTCACCAGGAGCAAAGACATCAACAGATCCATTCATCCAGGGCATTAATGTCAGGAAAACTGAGATCCAGGTCCCAGCTGCTGCCTCCCAAAAGCAAGGAGCTGGGAACCACTGGTGGATAGAAGGGTCTCTTTGAGTTAGGTCTTATGAGAGTAATATAAATCTCTTGGAGATCTATGTTACACTTGAGATAGCTTAGCTACTTTAGATGGCATAAAATTAGCAGGATGGCTTTTGTGGCAATGTTGGAAAAAGTTTTAATAAAAGGAAAAATAATAAAGATTTTTTACAGAATAAAAAGTAAACTAAGGTAAGAAGTTCTTAGTAAAACACTTCAAAAAGCCATTCGTTCCTTTGTTCTCTTATTTTTCTAATAATTACTTAAACAATTTTTTAACTTCTATTACTTAGCTATCTTTAAGTTTAAAGTCTCTAAAGTCTTATGAAGTGTCTTTTTACCTATTTAATGAAAAAAACTTTTAAGCTTTTTTCTTTTACAAAGAAACAAAAGATAATTTTGTTACTCCATCCACAAAGAGCACCTTCCCACACACTGGAACTCCAAAGCAGTGAGGCTGATGCAGATCCAAGTGCTCCTCGTGGCTCCCAAATCCCTGTGGCACCTGCAGGGACAAAGGGCAGCTCAGCCTGGTGGCTTAACAGGCTTTAGAGGGGACAGCAGCCCCGTGGGGACATTGCAAAGGCTGGCACTTCCCTCAGAGGATTAAACACCAGCAGGAGGGGAATGAGCCATCTGTGGGGCTGGGGCTGTCCCCACCTCCACAAGGAGCTTAGGGCTCAGCGGTCCCGTGGGGCTCCACGAGGATTTTCTATCATGGAGGATTTTATTTCCACTCTCTCAGCACAGCACTGAGCCCACCAGCCCCAGTCCTGCTTATCCCTCAGGAAAACGCTGCTCCTGGGCCTGGTTGTGGAGGGAACTGCCCAGGGAGGAGCAGCTGAGGAGACACGGCCTGGAGGTGCCCATGGATCATTGTGTGCACCCCCAGGCTCCAAACCCTGCCTCTGCATCGCCTCCAAACCTCCCCAAGACCTCCAAAATGCCCTACAACCCCTTCCAGCTCTTCCAGAATCCCTCCAACCCCTCCAGAACCTCTCCAAGTCCTCCAGGATCTCTCCATCACCATCAAAACCTCTCCAACTCCTCCAAAACCCCTTCTACCCCTCCAAGCCCTCCACAACACCTCCTACTCCTCCAAAACCTCTCCAACCCCTTTGAAACCTCTCCATCACCACCAAAACCTCTCCAACCCCTCCACAACCCCTCCTAACCCTCCAAAACTTCTCCAGTTCCTTCAAAACCTCTCCATCACATCCACAAACCCTTCAACCTCTCCAAAGCTTCTATAACCCCTCCAAAACCTCTCCAACCCCTCCAAAACCTCCCCATGACCTCCAAAACTTCTCCAACACCTCCTCAACTCCTCCAACACTTCCAGAACCTCTCCATTACCTCCAGAACCTCTCCAAAACCCCTGCAACTTCTCCAAAATCTCTCCAAACTCTCCAAAATGTCTCCAACCCTTTCAAACCCCCTCCAACCCCTCCACAACACCACCAAAAGCGTCCAGTGTCCTCAAAAGCTCTACAACACTTCCAAAACCATCACAACTCTTCCAAAATCTCCATAACATCTCCAAAACCTCTCCAAAATTTCCAAAACCATCACCACACTTCCAAAATCTCTCCAACATCTCTAAATCCTCTCCAACACCTTCAGAGGTCCTCTGACTTCTCCAAAACTCTTTTGACACCTCCAAACTCCCTCTGAAACTTCCCCAATATTCCCAGCACCACCAAAACCTCTCCAACACCTCCAAAACCTCTCCAACACCTCCAAAACCATCACAACAGCTACAAAACCATTACAGCACCTCCAAAAGCTCTCTAATACCTCCAAAACCACTACAACACCTCCAAAATCTCCATAATACCTGCAAAAGCTCTCCAACATGTCCAAAACCATTACAATAACTCTAAAACCATTACAACACCTCCAAAATCTCTGTAACATCTCCAAAACCTCTCCAATACCTCCAAAACCACTAAAACACCTCCCAAATCTCCCCAACACCTCCGGAGCTCCTCTGGCTGCTCCAAACCCCCCACAAGCACTCTCCATGCCCCAGGTGAGCCGTGGTGTCCCTGTGGCTCCCAGGCTGGAGCTGGCACCTTGCAGGGCTCCCCTGGGATGTGCAGGGCTCGTTACCATGGGGATCATTAAAAGGATAATCCCATTATCAGCCTTTGTCACCCCGGCAGGGCTGGGTGCAGACACGTGCTCTGAGGAGCTGGGGACAGCAGGGACAGGGATCTCCTGAGCCTCCCCAGCCACTGTGAGGTGAGGAGGGGATTTTTGGGGGTCTCTGATAGAAAGCAGCCCCAAGTGTCTGGAGGGAGGGAGGGATGGAGCAGCTGAAGGGAACTTGAAGAAGGAACCTCCTGCCAACCTCCTGGATCCCTACAGGGATATTTCTCCTCTATCCCACTTGTCCCTGCAGAGGCCAAGGGTGTGGAACAGCTCTCAGGGATGTGAGGCTCAGTTTTGCAAGACTGCTTTAGAAACATCTGTCCCAAGGTGAAGGAATCATGAAGAATGGGAAGGTTTGGGATCAAGGGACATTAAAAATCATTTCATCCCACCCCTGCCATGGCAGGGACACCTCCCACTGTCCCAGGCTGCTCCCAGCCCTGCCCAGCCTGGCCTTGGGCACTGCCAGGGATCCAGGGTGGGCACCCTGTGCCAGGGCCTGCCCACTCTGCCAGGGAACAATTCCTAATTCCCAATATCCCATCCATCCCTGCCCTCTGGCAGTGGGAGCCATTCCCTGTGTCCTGGCTCTCCAGGCCCTTACAAAAGGTCTGTGCCCATCTTCCTTCCAGGCCCCCTTTAAACACATCCAAGCGTCCCCAGTGTCCTTGTGCCTCGCACAGGAAACCCCAGGTCTGACATGGCCCCATCAGGGACCTCCTGTTGTTGCAGATCCATGAAAAAACAAAATGGGAATTCCATATCAACCTCCAGCATCACTGGTGCATGAGGAGGAGCCTATCCTGGGAATGTGGCCATGCCAGGCCCCAGGCCTGCTTTTCCCATTGTTGGAAATGCCATTTCTCAAAGAAAATCAGCAGGAATTTAATGCCAAGGCATTAAAACCCCCAAACCAGTGTCTGTACCAGCCCTCATTTCAATCTGGGTTCCTCCATCCCTGGGAGGGAGCAGCAGGGCCTGGACTGGGCCTGGAGCAGCCCCCAGGCTGGAGAAGCCACCCACCTTTTTCTGAATTTATTTGGTAACTTTGTGTTTTTAAAACACAGAAGGAATGGAAATGCCATGGAGATGAACAGCTGTTTGGGGAGATGAAGGGAACAGGATTTGTGAAAATAATTTGTTACCACATGGTTTATCTCTCAATTTTTATTACAAACAGGCATTGAAATGCCTGTTCTCCAAGCCTCCTGCACTGCTCCAGCCTTGATTCCAGCCCCTTCAATCCCACATTCAAATATTCATCTCATTTAATTGCTTTATTCCTGTTTTGCAGCGTTTTGCCCTCAGGGTGAGTCTGAGCCTCACGCAGCTGCCTGTGCTTCCCCTCACATCCCTCCCCTCTGCTCCATCTCCTTTATTGTTCCTGCCACAAACTGAGCTGCAGCTCATTGGGAATGCCATGGAGAAATGAGCATTTTACTGCCCTGCCACCTCATGCAAAGCAACGTGATGAAAAGGGTTAAACTGTGTTTTATAAGTCCAATAAAGCAGCTTGGAAAAGTTTTGTCCACAAAGCCCCACGGCTCCCCACGGCTCCCAAGTTCCTTGGCAAGGAATTTGCTTATTTAGCAAGCTGTAAAAACCCAGCAGGTAAAAATTCCTGAGTCCAAATTCCTGAGGAAAGTACAAAAGTGGATAATTAATGATCTAAACCCAGCAGAGCCTGGGGACAGGGCTGAGGCTGGGTCCTGCCTTGGTGCTCAGCTGGGCACACTGCTCAGGGTGAGGGACATTTGTGGCTCTGTGGCCACTGCTGGTGCTGGCCAGGTGTTCCTGCCTCCACTTCTGCTCTGGGAATATTTATTTAGGGTTATTCTGGGGTTCTGGCACTGCTCATTCCCCTGGGAATGGTTTCCCAATTCCCTCTCAAGGGTGGCTGCCCATGGGGACTGGGCAGGTTCCCAAAGGACTCGTGAGGGCAGCACAGCAAACCCACCTCCAGCCAGGCTTGGTGGGTCTGATCGTGGTGGTGTCCACAGGGGTCTGAGGATGAGGGAAGAGATGAGGATCTGAATCCATGTTTCAGAAGGCTTGATTTATTATTTTATGATATATATTATATTAAAACTATACTAAAAGAACAGAAGAAAGGATTTCATCAGAAGGCTGGCTAAGAATATAATAGGAAAGAATGATAACAAAAGGTTCTGTCTCAGAGAGTCCAAGCCAGCTGACTGTGATTGGCCATTAATCAGAAACAACCACATGAGACCAATCACAGATGCACCTGTTGCATTCCACAGCTGCAGATAATCAATGTTTACATTTTGTACCTCAGGCCTCTCAGCTTCTCAGGAGGAAAAATCCTAAGGAAAGGATTTTTCATAAAATATCATGGCTACACTGATGTCTCGAGAATATTTGGAATGGAGCCCTGGAAATTCATGTCAGCATCCCAGCCAGCTATCCCAGCAGCTCCAAGGCAGAGGAGCAGCAGGAATCAGGGCACTGCTCTCCCTCTGCTCTCTTGCAGGTGGGGAGAGAGGATTCGTTCAGGCTGTGGCTTCTTTTGAACCCACACCAAGTTCAGTCTGTCCCAGCCTTCTTCCCAGACCTCAGATCCAGCCAGACAGCCCAGCAGGATGTCCTGAGCTGCCCTTCTGTGCCTCTCCCTGCTCTCAGCATCCCACGGTTCTGGGGGACACCGTGTCTCTGTTTGAACAGCCAGGTGTCTGCTGAGGAAGGCAGGAGCCTCCCTTGAAGTGGAAAATGTAAACCCCCTCCCTCTGAATTATTGTAATTTTGAAATTAAGGGGCTCTCAGGCAAAGATATGGGAGTAGGAATAACAGTTCTTTACTAGGAAAGAAAAATAAAATAAAATAAAATAAAATAAAATAAAATAAAATAAAATAAAATAAAATAAAATAAAATAAATAAAATGAAATAATACAAAACAACACTGCCAGAGTCAGAACAGGACCTGACACTCTCTTGGTCAGGGCAGTGTCCCAGCCCCATCCCATGGGGGCTCAGCCCTCCTGCAGTGCCAGCTGTGGCTCTGCTGCAGCACGGATCCTGCACAAGGGGGGAGTTTTCCTCTGCAGCTCCAGGGCTGCTGCAGATGGGCCTGGGCTCCCTCTGGCCATGCAGGGCAGCAGAAAGCTGCTCCTCTGGCAATGCAGGGGGCAAAGGCTGCTGTGCTGTGCCAGGCTCAGATTGGATCCAGGTAGGAATGCTTGGCTCCTGCCCTGGGCACAGCATCTCCCCATGGGATGCTGGAATTGGATCAGCCCTGCAGGGACACTCAGTGGCCATGGACAGCAGAGATCTCCTGGAGGGAGGGTTGGCTGGGGGAAGAGATAAAAACTGCCCATGGACAGCAGAGAACTGCCCCAGCTCTGACAGATCACAGAACACACAGCCCCAGCCACATCTCACAGCCCAGGACACACCAGCAGAGCTGCAGGGGGTGCTGGAAGGGGTGATGGAACCTGGGTTCCCATAGGCAAGGTCTCATCCTCAGGGCTCTGTCCCTCACCATGAGCTCCTATGGGGCCCCACCAGGAGCCACATGGATTTGTGACTGGCCCCTTGGTCCAACACTGTGGTGGGATTTTATTTAGTGAGGCAGGAGGGTCCTGTGTCCTCTTTTTCCATGAAGCAGAGGATGCAGGGGAAGCCATGATACACTGGGCACTCTCGTCCTCTTCCCTTTTTCTCCAGGTTTTTGCTTCACTCTGCTCAGCCCATTAGCCAAGGCATTAAATTTTAACATTTTTGTTGCTCCTGCAGTGTATCCCTGGTGAGTGGGTGCCTGGGTGGATGCCAGGCCCTGGCAGGAGGGGACCAGGGGGCCGTGGGGACATGATCCCATGGACTCCCCCAGTGCAATTCTGGGGGATGCTGGTGCTGCTTTCCCCAGCACCCAAGGACCAGCAGGGATAGAGGATCCTTGAAAACACCTGCACAGCCCCAGTGAGCCAGGCTGGGAGAGCTGGGGGTGCTCACCTGGAGAGGAGAAGCTCCAGGGACACCTCAGAGCCCCTGCCAGGGCCTGAAGGGGCTCCAGGAGAGCTGCAGAGGGACTGGGGACAAGGGATGGAGGGACAGGACACAGGGAATGGCTCCCACTGCCAGAGGGCAGGGATGGATGGGATATTGGGAATTGGGAATTGTTCCCTGTGAGGGTGGGCAGGCCCTGGCACAGGGTGCCCACCCTGGATCCCTGGCAGTGCCCAAGGCCAGGCTGGGCAGGGCTGGGAGTGACCTGGGACAGTGGGAGGTGTCCCTGCCATGGCAGGGGTGGGATGGGATGAGCTTTAAAGTTTCTTCCAGCCCAAACCACTCTGAGATTCCAAGAGTCTGTGAGACAAAATTGGGATCATCAGCGTCTCCCGGGGGGACAGGGCCCAGAGCAGCACAGGCAGGAGCTCTCTGGCCGTGAGGAATTAAGAAGGCATCGATTTCTGCCATTAGCGGGGGTGTGGCCGGAGCAGGCAGAGCCACTCACTGAATTATTCAGGAGCGATGACGAAGCCCAAGGCCAGGCTGGGGAACCTCTCCCTGTTCTCCTGTCACCTTCCCAAGGACAGGGCTCTTGCTCCTGGCCCAGGACACTGGGTGTGACCAGGACTCGATCCCACAGACCTGGGGGACACATGTTGGTCCCTGAGCCAGGCCCAAAGGATGGGGAACAGGGACACATCAGGGCTGTGTGGCTTTGGGGGTCCTGACCCAGCCTGGCCTGGTGTATCCCCATGGAACAGCTGGACACTGCCGGCAGCAATGTCCATTCTGGGACAGGGACATTCACCAAGGGGGCAAAGGGACACTGCTGTGGGGCAGGGACCCTCATCTAGTGGCACAGGGACACTCATCAGGGGGCAAAGGGACACTGCTGTGGGGCAGGGACACTCATCTAGTGGCACAGGGACACTCATCAGGGGGCAAAGAGACACTGCTGTGGGGCAGGGACAGTTATAAGGGGGCAAAGGGACTCTCATCTAGGGACAAAGGGACAGTCACCCATGGACAAAGGGACACTGCAGTGGGGCAGGGACGCTCATCAGGGGGCAAAGGGACACTCATGTAGGGGCACAGGGACACTGCAGTGTGGCAGGGACACCCTCAGCCGGCACTCCGGGGCTCCCTGCTGTGCCCTGTGCCACCGTGCCCGTGCAGGGGGATACCCAGGGGTGGCACCTCTGCCACCACCAGCTGGCACGGCCCCCCACGAGCACCCGGGCTAAGAGGTTTCCCCCCGATTGTGCCCCGTCCCCTGTGCCAGGGCTGCCCAGAGCCCGGGGATACCGAGGGGTCACAGCGCGGGCTCTTCGGTGCCCCGGGCTGGGTGTGCCCGGTCCCATCCCGTGCTGGCGAGCCCGGAGGCAGCAGCGGGCACCGGGAGGGGGCGGCTGGAGCGCGGGCAGGCGGCATTCGAGGAGTTAATTCCCATCCTCGCCGCGGGAGTCGGGAGCTATTAATACTCGCACGCTGCTTGGGCTGTCAGAGCGAGCGGCGGCTCTGCCGGTGAGACGAGCCCCGCGGAGCCGCCGCTCCACGACGGCACAACTTTCCCCTCCGTCCGTGTGTCCGGCTGCCCGTGTCCCTCCAGACCCTTCCAGAGCCCGCTGGGTCCCGTCAGAGCCCGCCGGACCCCACCTGCTGCACGGACCCTGCCCGTCCCTGCTGTCCGGGGCAGCCCCTGAGCCCCGCAGGGCTCGGCCGGAGCCTGGGCCCGCCCTGCCCGAGCCCCGGTGCCCCCTGAGGGCCGGGCAGGGCCATGGCTGGGCCTGGCATCACCGGGCCCGGCCGGAGGGCAACGCGGGACGGGGCCCGGCCCGGAGCCGCCTCCGTGCCCGGGGAGCGGCGGCTCCCGGTGCTCGGCCCGGCCGTGTGAGGGCTCCCGGCACCATGGCCCCGGCAGGGCCCGCCTGAGCCTCCGGACACCGCCGGCTGCGCGGGGACGATGCCAGCAGCCCCCCGGCACTGCGGTCACCCTCGGCCGGGCGCGGGGGCCACCGGAGCCGAGCCATGGATTCCTTCTGCTTCGTCTGCTTCCAGAAAGAGGAGCTGCAGCCCCTGCACCTGCACAGGTGAGTGCCCGGCACAGCCCCGGCGGGGGACACGGCGCTGGGAGGGCACGGAGCGGGCACCGAGCCGGCCCGGGGGCAGTGCCAAAGTTTGCTCGGGAGCGGGAGCATCCCCTCCCAAAGGGGAGCCCGGAGCCGATGCTGGGTGCACGTGTGTCCGCCCGGCATGTGCCTCCCTGGCAGCAGGAAACCGCTGGGCATCCCGTGCCGTGCCGTGCCGTGCCGTGCCGTGCCAGCTCAGCAGTGCCCATGCGAGCAGTAGGGCTGTGGGCAGCAGCGTGTGCACCCACGGCCTCCCAGAGCCATCCCAGAACCGTCCCCAGTCTATCCTGGAGCCATCCCAGCCATCCCAGAACCTCCCCAAATCCATCCTGGAGCTGTCCCAGCCATCCCAGAACCATCCCAAATCCATCCTGGAGCCATCCTAGCCATCCCAGAACCATCCCAAATCCATCCTGGAGCCGTCCCAGCCATCCCAGAACCATCCCCAATGCATCCTGGAGCCATCCCAGCCATCCCAGAACCATCCCCAATCCATCCTGGAGCTGTCCCAGCCATCCCAGAACCATCCCCAATGCATCCTGGAGCCATCCCAGCCATCCCAGCTCACCTGAGCAGGGGCCCTGGGCAGTCTCTGCTCTTCCCTGGGCCCAGGGCATTTGAGGGTTCACAAGGAGAGCCACAGGCTCCCTGAACCCCGTCCCTTTGGGCAGCAGCCCCGGTCCTCGCCTCCCCCTTTCCCGAAATCTCCTCTCCATCGGTGTTGCTGAGCCCCAGCCAAGGAGGATGAGCGGGGCCGGAACGAGCCGGGCAGGATGCGAGGTGCCAGTGCTGGCACACGCTGTGCCCAACTGCTCCTGGTGGCACTGAGCCACTGCCGGCTCCTGTGCCATTCTGCCAGCCCCGAGCACAGCCCCTCTCTGCTCCCTCCCAGGCACTGCCTGTCCCCAGCGGGGTCTGGGGGGGCTCAGGGCCACCAGCTGGATCCATCCAGGCAGTCTGGACTTCCTCATGGGTGGCAGGGAGCTGTAGGGTTTGTTTTGGTGTAAACCATGAGGTTTTGGAGCTCATTTCTTGTGAGTCAGTGCCCTGGTGAGGAACAGGGAAATAGGAACTGGGAGGGTTGGCTGTGGGGGCACAGAGCTCCCAGGGCTCCTGTCCCACAGCCAGGGACACCAGGGGCACCCAGCCTGTGCCACACCACAGGTGGATGGGCCTGGCACCCTCAGCCAGGCAGGGAGCACCCGGGGTGGCAGTGTGGTGGCCCAGGGTCCCTGGGGTGGCTGCAGGGACCGCCCCTCCCTGCTCGGGGACAGCGAGGGATGGACACCCATGGCTTGTGCCCAGAGGCTTCTCCCTGTCCTGCCCTGCTTCAAGGTGGCTGCAATGGGGGGTGGGGGTGTGTCCGGTCCATGAACACCCCCCTGGTTGTCACCAGCTTGTCCCTGAGTCTGTCTCCATCCCGTGGGGACACAGCTGCCATCGCCTGCCACCCCCAGCACAGCCCCAGCAGGGCGGCTCCCCAGGGTGACAGGAGGTGCTGCCAGAAGTGCTCCCTGCCCTGTCACCGCCCTTGACCCTGTCACCACCACTCTGTCACCACCCCTGACCCTGTCCCTGTGCCAGGGGCGGTGCGTGGGCCCCACGCGTGGGTGCTGTGCCAGTGTGTCTGTCCCCCATGTCTGTCCCCACGTGTTTGCCCCGTCATGTTTGTCCCCTCTGTCTGTCCCCTCGTGTCTGTGCTCATGTCATTTCACCTATGTCAGCCCATGTCTATTCCCTGTCCCCCCGTGTCTGTGTGTCCGTCCCCCCGTGCCGTTCCCGCAGCCTCTAGGTGGTGCCAGGAGAACGGGCAGCGAGCGGAGGCGGCGGGCGGGCGGTGCCGGCTGCTGTGGGGGTACCGGGGCACCACCAGGCTGCCAGGGCGGGCCCCGTGGCTCTCCCCGTGCCCCCAGCTCAGCCCCTCCTTCCCCTCGAAGAAACGCGTTGTGCTTCTTTCTTTCCCCGGGCAGCCCATCCCAATGAGCCCCTCTGATCCCGTTCCGTGCCGGTGGCTGAGCAGCCGTCACTGTGCACCGGGCTCAGCGCTATTTCCAAGGTCCGACTGCGCCCGGTGCTGCCCGGCCCGGCCCGGGATCCATCCCTGGGGTGCTGTGCCCTTCCCGGAATCCATCCCGGGATCCATCCCTGGGGTGCTGTGCCCTGCCCGGAATCCATCCCGGGATCCATCCCTGGGGTGCTGTGCCCTGCCCGGGATCCATCCCGGGATCCATCCCGGGGCGCTGTGCCCGGGATCCATCCCGGGATCTATCCCTGGGGCGCTGTGCCCTGCCCGGGATCCATCCCTGGGGTGCTGTGCCCTGCCCGGGATCCATCCCGGGGCGCTGTGCCCTGCCCAGGATCCATCCCGGGATCCATCCCTGGGGCGCTGTGCCCTGCCCGGGATCCATCCCGGGGCGCTGTGCCCTGCCCGGGATCCATCCCGGGATCCATCCCTGGGGTGCTGTGCCCTGCCCGGGATCCATCCCTGGGGTGCTGTGCCCTGCCCGGGATCCATCCCGGTATCCATCCCTGGGGTGCTGTGCCCGGCCCGGGATCCATCCCGGTATCCATCCCTGGGGTGCTGTGCCCGCCCTGCCCCGCTCGGTCCCCGCAGCCCCGGGAGCACGGGAGGAGCTCCGGGCAGCCCCCTGAGGGTCGGAGCCCTGGCGGGGGCTCGGTGTGTGCCCGTCACCGGCGGGGCTGTGCCACGGCCCGTCCCTGCCCCCGAGAGCAGCCCCAGGACCCCTCCGTCTGTCCCCGCCCGGGGTGGCAGCTCCGGCCCGGGGCACACCGAGCTGGGGGAACCGTCCCCACCGCCCCTTTCCTGGCTATCCCCGAGGGTGGGCTCTGTCCCCAGGGACCGAGGGGACACCGAGGGGACACGGGTGGGCTCTCGGGTGGGACACACCGGAGCCCCCGGGCTGAGCGGGTCCCCCCGCCCGGGCTGCGGCTCCCGGCGTGCTCCGCTCCCGCCTTCCCTCCGTCCTTCCCTCCCTCCTTCCCTCCGCCGCTCCTTCCCAGCATCCCCGCAGCATCCCCGGCAGCTCTGGCTCCTGGCACCGGAGCGCCACAAGCGCGGTGGCCTTGGGACCGGGGCCGGGTGGGCTCAGCCCTTGGCTCCCGCTCTGGCCGAGCCATGGCAAAGGAACAAGCGACCTGCTCGCTGAATTCCGAGGGGATTCAGCATGCTGGGAATATTTTGGGCTTTCCAGGTCATTTCCCGCTGCCCACCCTGTCCAAGCGCATCCCACGATGTGCACCAGCCGGATATTCCCTTCCCGAGCACAAATCCCAGCAGCGCTCGTGGTCCCTCGGGGAGGCGGGGGCTCCGTGCACGGTTTGGGATTGCACGAGGTGATAAACATGTTTGATCTGGCTCCTTTCATCTCGTTAATCTTAATTAGTTATTAATATTCCGAGAGTGCTTTGAAGACCACGAGCTCAGTGCAGGCGCTCCCCGGTACAACTGGTGTTACTATGGCTCTGTGTTTGTGTCACCCACGTGCCACCGAGGGACACGGACACCCCAGAGGGACCCCACGGAGCCCCGTGGAACCCCCTGGAGCCATCTGGAGCCCTGCTGGGCCCCACAGAGCCCCGCTGAGCTCCATGGAGCCCACAGAGCTTCATAGAGCCCCATGGAGTCCAAGAGAGCCCCATGGAGTCCCAAAGAGCTCTGCTGAGCCCCACAAAATCCCATGAGGACCTGCTTAAGGCCGTGGGGTCCCGCAGAGCCCCACAAAGCCCTGCCCACGGAATGCCACGAAGCCCTGCCAGGCCCAGCTGGCCCCGGTGCCAGCTCAGCCCCTGTGTACCCAGGGCACAGCAGCAGGATGGTGACACAGGGAGGTGACCCACGTGTGGGTGTGTGGCAGTGTCCCTGCAGCTCCCCACGGTCCCCGGGCTGGCTCCCCGGGCACCGGCAGCTCCCGCCTGACCTAGAAACAGCCCCGAGCTATAAATAGGGAGAGAGCTGACAGAGAGCTCGGAGGAGCCGCGAGCGGGAGGCTGCGGGAGCCAGGGCGGCACCGCAAGGACAGGCAGGGGACACGGGGGACAG
The DNA here is from genome assembly GCF_047830755.1 of Zonotrichia albicollis. Taxonomy (NCBI): domain Eukaryota; kingdom Metazoa; phylum Chordata; class Aves; order Passeriformes; family Passerellidae; genus Zonotrichia; species Zonotrichia albicollis. The sequence continues at coordinate 14,521,079 of NC_133834.1, read as the reverse complement.
GGGCCTCGGGAAGGGCCGAGCCTGGAGCCGCCCCATGGAGGCGGCTGTGCTGTCCCCCATGCTTCACACCCGGCCCCACCCGAGGCCGATCCGGGGGTCCCCAGCGCTGTGCAGCCGGAGCGCCCCAGCCCAGCACCGTGTCCCGCCGCTTCCCCGGGCCGGGCCCTGCTGTCCCTGAGCCCTCCCAGACTCTGCTCCCTCTCCTGTGGCACAGGTGATGTTCCCGTGGGTGGGTGACGCCTCCCATGGAGGGGTGCGCTGGTGCGGTGACACCGAGCGCAGCCCAGCTCGGCCCAGCTCCCCCGTGTTCCTCTTTCGCGCACCTCCGCTGCTCCTGCCCCGTGCCAGCGCCGTGCCAGAGCCGTGCCAGCGCCGTGCCAACCCCGCAGCGGCCGCTCCGGGCAGCGCCAGCCCCAGCCCAGCCCGGCTGGCTCTCCAGAATTTCTCCTCCCAGCGCCATCCCGATGGCTCCCGCCGGGAATCAGCTCCCTTGGAGCGTCCCTTTGGCAGGACCCGAGCGGAGGGGATGGAGGCACCGCTGCCCTGCCCGGGGCTGGCAGTGCCCCTGCCCCGTGCCAGCTGCCGGGCGGCCAGAGGGTGACAGTGGCACAGCCGGCACACATTAAAGCAGTGTCGGAGTGTGATTCAGCCTCTTGCCTTAAAGTCATTCATGAAAAGCTTTAATTGCTCCGCATGCTCAGCGCGATCCGTGACTCACAGCCGGTGGCTCCCGGCCCTCCCCGCTCTCCGGGGGCTCGGGGGCACTGGCACGGCTCGGACCAGCACGGCTGGGCTGTGGGAACAGCCCCTTGTGCCCCTCGGAGGGTGGGGCACCGTGGGTCCCTTCAAAGTGACACAATGGGAGCCGAGGGACCTGGCACCCAGCTGAGGGACAAGGATGTGCCAAAGCAAATCCTGGCCAGTGTTAAACATCCCTGCTTGGCCTTGGTGGGCACAGGAGGAAACCCGGGATAACGAGGTGTGTCCAGGGATGCTCCAAGAGGGAGCACAGTGCCAACTCCTCATCTTCCTCCTGGAGAGCTGTCACTGTCCCCCAGGCTGGGGCTCCTGGTGCCCAGCTCTGGCAGCACTTGCTGAAAGTGCTGCCAAATTTAAGGCACCTGAAGGGAAGCCCCCGTGATGTGTTTGCCTCGTCTGGCATTCCTTGGCCTGAACGCTCCCACCATTCATGAGCCACAGGGGAAGCCACGTGTCCTGCACACACTGAGGAGCAGCGTTTTGGGGGGCTGTCTGTGCCATGGTGGGCATCACCTGTGCCACGGTGGGCATCACCTGTGCCATGGTGAGAGAGAAGCTGTGGCCACCCCATCCCTGGAGCTGTCCAAGGCCGTGTTGGATGGGCTTGGAGCAGCCTGGAGGGTGTCCCACAGCAGGGGTTGGAACGAGACGATCCTGAGGGTCCCTTCGAACCCAAACCATTCCCTGACCCAGGGTGGGCGTCACCCACCTGTGCCACAGGAGAGGGAACAGAGCCTGGGAGGGCTCAAGGGCAGCAGGGCCCGGGGAAGCAGCAGGACACGGTGCTGTGCTGGGACCCCCGGATCAGCCTCGGGGGGTGTCGGGTGTGAAGCTGCCCCAGCGTTGCGCCGCTCTCATCCCCATTGTCCCCACGCCGAGCTCCGCTCCGAGCCGAGCCCGCGGTACCGGAGCTCCGCGCCCGCGGGGAGGGGGCGGCTCAGCCCCGAGCCCCCTTCCCGGGCGGCTCCCGCACCGACTCCCCCCGGCCACACCGGGGGGCGGGGACGAGCAGCGCCCCGCATCGCGCATCGTTCATTCCGCATCCCCCATCCCCGCGGGGCCGGCGGCGGAGCCCCCCCGCTCCTCCCGCTCCTCCCGCTCCGCGCTCCCTCCCCGGGGCGGCGCCGGTGCCGGTGCGGGCGGAGCGCGGCGCGGGGCGGGCGCTGCCGGGGCTTGCGGGGGGCGCCGCGCTCCGCTCCCTCCGCTCCCTCCGCTCCCTCGGCTCCGCTCCGCTCCTCCGGCGGCGGCGGGGCCGCGGCATGAGGAGCCCGGCGGGGCGGGCGGAGCGCGGCGGCGGCGGCGGCGGCGGCGGCTCCTCTCCCGCCGGGGACGGGGCGCGGCGGCGGCTCGCCCCTCCGGTAAGGCGGCGGCGCGGGGATGGGGCGCGGGCACGGGGGTGCGGGGATGAGGATACGGGCATGGGGGTGCGGGGATGGGGGTGCGGGGGGCGCCGCCCGCCCGGTACCGAGGCCGCCCTTTGTTTGCCCGCACGGCGCGGGGAGGGGACAAAGCCCCATCCCGGTAGGAGCGGCGCTCCCGGTGAATGGAGCGGGGTGGGCACCGCGCGGTGCGGGCGCTGCTCCCCCCCCCCCAGCCCGGGTCCCTCCTGCGGCCGGTGGCACCTGCGCCCCGGGCGGCCCCGGCGCGGCGGGGGGGCGAGGGGGAGGGCCGGGGACGGAGGGGCGTCGGTGACACCGAGCGGGACTGCGGCCGCGGGGCTGCTCCCCGGCGGCTGCCGGCGGGTCTGGGGGTGTCAGGAAGGGAGCACTGGGCTGGAGGGCAGCTGGGAACAGGGGAAGGGGAGAGCAGGGAGAGGCGGCCTCGGGGGCAGCTCAGGCCGTGTCCCCTCATGTCCCTTCATTGTGTTCCCTTGTGTCCCCTCACCACCTCCCCATCTCATCTCCCCTTGTTTCCCCTCATGTTCCCTCACCTCCCCTTGTCTTCCCTCACCAGCTTCCTCTGTTCCCTATCACCTCCCTTCATGTCCCCTCATGTCCTCCTGCCATCTCCCCTCATGCCCCGTCCACCATCTCCCCTCTTTTCCCCTCATTGTCCCTCCTCATTGTGTCCTCTCTTGTCCCCTCATCATCTCTCCGTGTCATCTCCTCTCGTCATCTCTCCTTGTCTTCCCTCGCATCCCTTCACCACGTCCCCTGCTGTCTCCTTGTGTCCCTTCATCGCCTGCCCCAGCTCCCCTTTCACCTCCCCTGCTGTCCCCGCTGTCCCCGCTGTCCCCGGGCCCGGGGCCGGTCTCCATCCCCGCCCGGCGCTCCCGGGCCGCAGCGGGAAGGGGGAGCGTGACCCACTTTCCTCCGGTCCGGCCTCGCTGCCGCCGTGGCCGCGGGCGGGCGGCGCCACCGGGAGCCCCAGCACGGCTCGGGGACCGGGGACAGGGCGGCCCGGCCTCGGCACCGCTCTGTGCGGGACCCTCGGGGCTGGCTGTCCGTGTGCCGAGCCCCCGACCCGCCCGGTGTCACCGTGCGTGTCACCGTGCCCTGCTGCGGGAGCAGAGCACCAGAGGTGGGAGCATCTCCTTCACGGGAGCATCTCCTCCACGGGAGCCCCCCAGCCGGCTGCAGGCTGAGCTGGGGGCACACAAAGCCTTGCAGCGGACTCAGGGCTGGCTTTGTGGCACAGGGACGTGTCCCTGTTGTCGCCAGGAACGAGGGGGCCGGCTGGCCCTGCCGCGGATCGGGCAGGTGCCGCTCGCTCGGGGCGTTTGTCTTTGCAGATCCCAACCGTGCGGGGCTGCCGGCGCTGGCGGAAGAGTTTTTGGGAGGGAGATGATGACAGGCTGATGAAACCAATCAAACAATGAAGTAATCACAAGTCCCCGGTGCTGGCGGCGAAGGCGGGAGGAGCTGCGGGCTGGAGGAGCTGAGGTCCTAAGGAAGCCAATCCTGCTCGGCAGCAAAACCCCGGGAGGCCAGGAGCTCTGCAAGGCAGCCAAGGTCCTGTCATCGGGGCCGATGGACAGAGACAGCGCCGTGTGCGGGAGGGCAGGGAAAATCCTGCTGGCAGCTCGGAGGGCACAGGGACGGTGGCAGGAAGGAGGAGCGGCGGAGGAGAGTCCCGGCGCTGCTTTGTTTGCTCTTGCCGAATCGCTTGTGAAACCTGAATCCTGGGACCAGAGGCTGAGGAAGCTTGTCACAGAATGCTGGCCAGGACGGGAGACGGTTCCTGCAGAGGGGGACACCGCGGATGGCTGTGACAGGGCCTGACCCTGCCCTGCATCTGGAACATCTGCACTGGGACAGCAGTGCCTGGCCGAGCGTTATTGGCTTTGCCGAGGAGAATCCTGCTGCCAGGCAGGCTGCTGTGCCCTGGGCAAGGAGCTGGTATGAGAATTGCTGATACCCTGGAGCTCAGTGCCAGCTCAGCCCTGCACGGGGGCACTGGGCAGTGCCAGTCCAGCCCTGCATGGGGGGCACTGGGCAATGCCAGTCCAGCCTTGCAAGGGGGCACTGGGCAGTGCCAGCTCAGCCCTGCATGGGGGCACTGGGCAGTGCCAGTTCAGCCCTGCACGGGGGCACTGGGCAGTGCCAGCTCAGCCCTGCACTGAGGGCACTGGGCAGTGCCAGTCCAGCCCTGCACGGGGGCACTGGGCAGTGCCAGCTCAGCCCTGCATGGGGGCACTGGGCAGTGCCAGCTCAGCCCTGCATGGGGGGCACTGGGCAGTGCCAGTCCAGCCCTGCACTGAGGGCACTGGGCAGTGCCAGTCCAGCCCTGCACGGGGGCACTGGGCAGTGCCAGCTCAGCCCTGCATGGGGGGCACTGGACAGTGCCAGCTCAGCCCTGCACGGGGGCACTGGGCAGTGCCAGTCCAGCCCTGCACTGAGGGCACTGGGCAGTGCCAGTTCAGCCCTGCACTGAGGGCACTGGGCAGTGCCAGTCGCTGTGGGTGCCTCGCTGGAGCTTTGGTGCTGGTTCTGGTGTGTCCGTGGTGCTCCAGCCTTTCCTGCTGCTCTGGAGCCAGCTGCCCATGGGGACCTGCCCCACCCATGGCCTCTGCTCCCCCTGGGCTGCAGGATGGTGGCAGACGGGCTGTCCCCAAACCACTGCCAGCAGCCAATGTCTCCGTGCCATGTGTGAACTCCCGGACACATTTGGCTTGCCCTGAGAGGCTTTGAATGGCCCTGGGATGCAGGAATCCTTTCCCTGTGCCTGTTTTGCTGCTCTGGGTGAGGTGGGAGGTGCTGGCTGGAGGCTGCCTGGCCATGGAGGTGCTGGTGGCTCCGGGCCCCGGTGGGATTCCTGTCCTGCCCCCACAGCCACGCTGTCCCCGTTCGGCCAAGGTGCCTTTGTGAGCCCTCCCTGGGCTGCAGCGTGCCACAGCCCCGGGAAGCACAGCTCCAATCTGCTCTGCGGGTCCCAGGGGCACGGAGGAGAGGACAGGATGTCCCTGGAACGGGGTCAGGCAGGAATGGAGGTGGCAGGGCTGGAAATGCAGTGGGGCACTGGGAGGCAGCAGCTCAGTGTGGGGCACGGCCAAAGCACCGCTGGCCCCTCGTTCCAGTGACACCAGGGTGTGCTGGCACCTGCAGAACTGGGAGAAGGGATGGCTCTGGCAGGGCCCAGGGCGTGAGTTTGCTGGTTCAGTGTGTTGTTCAGGGGAAACAGGGCAGGTTTGGAAGCTGATTGGGTGTGGAGAGAGGGAGATCCCTCCTGAGGGATGCTCTGGCCTCCAGCCTGCTGGGCTTGGATGGGAGTTGGTGTTATGTGCTCATAACTGAGGGTTTGGGGATGGGAAACAGGGAAATAAATCTCTGCCAAGTGCAGGGACAGAGCAGCGTGGGCCTGTGCCCATCCCACTGCTGCATTTCACATTTCTCCCCTCTTTAAAGAGGAATCCGGGCTTTGCAGAGCCCCTGCCCTGCACAGATTTTCCTTTAATCGAGTCCCAGCCCCCAGTGCTCAACCGTGCATCAGGCTCAGCCCAAACCCTTTTCCTGTAGCCTCCCTCAACAACTGGGTTGTTTTTCTGTCAGTCTCTGATGTGGCCAGAGGGATTTTTTTCCCCTTTTCCCTCTTAATTTCCAAGCAGCCGCTGCTCCAGCCGCCTTCTCTGCGGGAGCCTGGGGCAGCTCTCCCGGGCGGCCTCTGCTCCTCTCAATGAGCTCCTAATGAGTTTGCAATTAGTTATCGGCAGAGCCGCTGTGCCCAGGGCTGGAGCGGGATCCAGAGCAGGGCAGAGCATCCCCGGCAGGGAACAGCGCTGGGCAGCACTGTGGGCTCCCGGCAGGATGCTGGGCTGTGGCTATGGGATAATGGGGATAATGCGGATAATGTCCTACCGGGATGTGCTCCGCGGGGCCGGGGATGGAGCCGGGAGCTCGGGGAAGAGGAGCGGCAGCTGCCGACGGGAGACGAGTGGCTGCCTATAAATACCTGCCAGGGAGCAAGGAAGAGGTGGGTGGATTATCCTCCTCACTCAATGAGATAAACGGTTCTGAAGCTTAAACACAGAACAATTTTAGTCTGAATAGTAGGAGAAATGGCTCAGGATGCGGAGATGACGGCAGGAACCGCCTGTGGTGCGCGACAGGTCCCGGGGCCACGCGGCAGCGGCTGCGCTGCCTCTGTCACTGCGGGACCCTGAGCCGTGGGGCTCGGCCGGGATGCTCATCCCTCCTCCCTGCTTGGGAAAGCTCCTTCAGGAGCACCTGGAACTGAGCTGGAGAAGGTGTGTTTGTCCTCCTCGGGACGTGGTGCTGCCTGCCTTCCAGGGTTTGGGGCAGGAGAGGAGCTGAGTGCCGGGAAAGGCCGCGCTGTGGCTCTGGAGTGACCCGGTCCGGCCTGGGGCCACACAGGCGCTCCTTGCTGGGACTGGCCTGGCTGCAGAGGGATGTGGGACCTCAACCCGGCCAGGCCAAGCTGGCGGCACCTCCTGCCACAGGGGCACTGCCACCCCTGTGTGCCCTGCTATTCCCGCTGTTCCCGCTGTCCCTGGGAGCGCACGGCGCTGGAACCGAGCCCTCACTGCCTCCTGCTGCCGCCCCGCTTCGCTGCTCGCATCAAACCCAACGTGCTTCCAAAAGCTTTCAATTTTTAGTGACAACTTCTGTGTTTGTGCTTTCCGTGGCCTCGGCGTGTCGGGGTTTCGGTCACCGTGGCCTCGGCGTGTCGGGGTTTTGGTCACCGTGGCCTCGGCGTGTCGGGGTTTTGGTCACCGTGGCCTCGGCGTGTCGGGGTTTCGGTCACCATCGCCGTTTGGCTCCTCCTGGGGTCGGTGCTGGCCCCGCGGTGCCCCGCTAGCCCCGGCCAGGCGCGGTTGCTGTTCGGAGCACGATCCCGGCCCGTGCCCATCCCGGTGCCAGCCCAGCCGCAGCCCGGACCGGACCGGGCGGGATCCCCGCTGCCCGTGGGTGCCCCTCGGTTCCCTCCTGGGAAGGAGACACCTGGAAACGCCAACGGGCTGAGCCAAGGGGAAAAACAAGCAGCCCTTGACTTGGAGAGCACTTCCACGAGCTGCCAGCCCTCCCTCTCCTCTCTCCCATCCAACCAGCGGGGTTTTTCCCCAAAGCCAACCTTCCCGACTTGAGTAATTGCATTTCAATGGCAGTTAATTAAGGGACATTGATGAGCGCAGCCGTAAATGCAAGCGTAGCCGGAATTCTTCGTGCAGGATGCTGGGGGCTGTTCTCAGTCCTGCCTCCAGCGAGCTGCTGCTGATCCACCTCCACCTCCAGCACCCAGACGCTGAGATGGTGCTCCTCTGCCAGGGGGCCAATGAAACACTATGGAGATGAGCTGCTTCGGAGATCTTATGAGTCAAACTGTTACATTTTTGGAACATCATGATGTTGAAGTTCCTTTTCTATTTTTTCCCCAACTTCCCAGGGAAAAAAAATATAACTATAATAAGTGAAGAAGCTGAGCTTTGGTTTGGGATGACAGGCAGCACGGTGAGGGGAAGGAAGGAAGGAAGGAGGGAGAAGCTGGAGATCCGACTCAGCCTTATTGGGAAGAGGCTGGGAGGATCCTTGTGCGTGAGCCTGGCTGTGGGATGCTGCAGGTGCTTTGTGGGGTGTCTGGCACCATTTGGGGTGGCTGCCACAGCCCCTGCATGGGGCTGAGCCCGTGGGCCCCACCTGGGCTCTCTCTGCCCATCCTCACCCTCCTGCAGCACCAAGTGCCCGTCCTGCATCCCTGCCTGCCCAGGGTTTGTGCTTCTGCAGTGATGGAGCGCCTTGAAGCCATCAGAGGAGATGCTGGGGTGGTTTCACTGCTCTGGTGGGTGACTCCGAGCTTGGATCTTCCTGTGGGAATGGTCAGAGTGAGGAGAAAACCGCCCCTGCTTTGTTGGGAGTGAGGGATGTTGGTGCTGCTGGCTGGGCCGGCCTCTGCTCGGCCTTGGTGAGATCCCACCAGGAATAAGCATCCAGCTGTTGGTCCCCAGCACAGGAAAGACATGGATGTGTTGGAGCAAGCCCAGAGGAGCTACAGTGATGATTATTGGGATGGAACACCTCTGCTATGAGGAAAAGCTGAGAGAATTTGGATTGTTCGGCCTGAAAAAGAGAAGACTCTGGGAAGACTTTAAAGCCCATTTCAGTGCCTCAAGAGGCTTCAGGAGAGCTGCAGAGGAACTTGGGACAAAGGCCTGGAATGAGAGGACACAGGGAATGGCTTCCCACTGCCAGAGGGCAGGGATGGATGGGATATTGGGAATGAGGAATTGTTCCCTGTGAGGGTGGGCAGGCCCTGGCACAGGGTGCCCAGAGCAGCTGTGTCTGCCCCTGGATCCCTGGCAGTGCCCAAGGCCAGGCTGGGCAGGGCTGGGAGCAGCCTGGGACAGTGGGAGGTGTCCCTGTTCATGGAACACGACTGGCTTTAAGGTCCCATCAAACCCCAAAGCTGTCTGGGACTCTGGGATTCTCCACACCAGAGTCTGGCACCCTGGCAGGTGAAGGCCAGGAGCTGGTGCTGGTGGATGGTTGGAGAGATGTGATGGAGGGATTTGCTGCAGAGCCGTTGTGTCCCCTTGGTGCCAGGGCAGGGCCTGGTTCCTCTCTGGAGCTCCCCTGGCTGGGGTGAGACTCAGCTCCAGAGGGGCTCAGTATGGAGCACACAGGGCTGGCTCACTGGGGACACAGCAGCAGAGGGGACCCCAAAGGGCCTCAGCTCCTGTCTTGCAGTGTGGCTGGGAACACACCAGCCCTGAGAAAACGTGTCCATGTGTGTGTCCCTGTTTGTACCCATGTGTGTCCTTGTCCCTGTCTCTGCCCTGCCTGGCTCCCTCCCTTTGCCCCCAAACACTGCACGGCTGCAGCCCCCGTGGAGGCTGGGACATCCCCTCCAGAGCCATTGGATTGGTGGCCCTTGGGGACACAGGGGTGGCACCCAGTGGGGGTTGCTCAGCCCAATCCCCCTTTGCCATGGCTGGAGCCCTGGGGAAGGGACAGGATGGGATGGGAAGGGGTGGGATGGGATGGGATGGGATGGGATGGGATGGGATGGGATGGGATGGGATGGGATAGAATGGGATGGGATAGAATGGGTGGGGACAGGATGGTATGGGATGGGATGGGGTGAGGTGGGCTGGGACGGGATGGGATGGGATGAAATGGGATGGGATGGGACAGGATGGGACTCCATGGCCCTGCAGCCCCACGGAAGCAGTGCCCCCCGTGCCTTGCAGCGCAACCATGAGCGCGGGCTCGATTGAGCAGGAGCCGTCGCGCAAGCTGGGCTGCTGCGGGGTGCCCCTGATCACCGAGGACATGCAGTCCCTGGCCATCCGCACCCTCTCGGGCACCGACATCACCAAGCACTACGACCTCATCCGCGAGCTCGGCAAGGGCACCTACGGCAAGGTGGACCTGGTGTCCCACAAAAGCACAGGTGAGGAGAGTGGGATTTGGCTGGGAGCGGGGCGCTGGGTCTGTCCCAGCCAAGGGCTCACTCCTGTCCCCTGCCCTCCACAGGCACCAAGATGGCCCTGAAGTTTGTCAACAAGAGCAAGACCAAGCTGAAGAACTTCCTGCGGGAATTCAGCATCACCAACACGCTCTCCTCCAGCCCCTTCATCATCAAGGTCTTCGACGTGGTCTTCGAGACCGAGGACTGCTACGTGTTCGCTCAGGAGTACGCCCCCGGCGGGGACCTCTTCGACATCATCCCGCCTCAGGTGGGACCCAGCACCTCCCACGGAGCCTCTGTGGGATGTGGGGGCTCTGGGGGTGCTGAGCAAAGCTGCCCCTGGGCTTTGTGCCCATATGGGAGGGGCTGCAGGGACACTGCACCCCCATCTGGGCTGGGCTTGACCACAAGCACCTACAAATAAACGTGGGGCCCATCACCCATCCTCTGGATGTCCTAAGATCCATCACCCATCCCTAGGATGGCTGAGACCCATCACCCATCCTCTGGGTGGCCTAAGATCCATCACCCATCCCTAGATTGGCCTGAGACGCATCACCCTTTTCCTGGGGAAGCTGTGGCTGCCCCATCCCTGGAAGTGTCCAGGGCCAGGCTGGATGAGGGTTGGAGCAGCCTGAGCCAGTGGAAGGTGTCCCTGCCCAGGAGAGGGTGTGGAACTGGATGGTCCTTAAGGTCCCTTCCAACCCAAACCATCCTATGGGGAGCCTGAGACCCACCACCCATCTCTTGGGTGGCCCATGACCCACCACCATCCCCTGCCTCAGAGCACCCAGATAAAAGCACCCACAACCATCAGCCCATGGAGGTGTGGGTGCCCAGGATGGGTGGGTGCCCCGGGGCTGGCTGGGGGTGGCTGACACCGTGTCCCCCGCAGGTGGGGCTCCCCGAGGAGCTGGTGAAGCGCTGCGTGCAGCAGCTGGGCCTGGCCCTCGACTACATGCACAGCAAGAGCCTGGTGCACCGGGACATCAAACCGGAGAACGTGCTGCTCTTCGACCGCGACTGCCGCCGCGTCAAGCTGGCGGATTTCGGCATGACGCGCAAGGTGGGCTGCCGGGTCAAGCGCATCAGCGGCACCATCCCCTACACGGCGCCCGAGGTGTGCCAGGCCGGCCGCGCCGAGGGCTTCGCCGTGGACACCAGCATCGACGTCTGGGCCTTCGGGGTGCTCATCTTCTGCGTGCTCACCGGCAACTTCCCCTGGGAGGCGGCCGTGGCGTCCGACGCCTTCTTCGAGGAGTTCGTGCGGTGGCAGAAGGGGCGGCTGGCGGGGCTGCCCTCGCAGTGGCGCCGCTTCACGGACAGCGCCCTGCGCATGTTCCAGCGCCTGCTGGCCCTCGACCCCGAGAAGCGCTGCCCCGTCAAGGAGGTTTTCTACTTCATCAAGTGCGACCTCATGGCCGAGGTGCGGTGCCGGCCCTCGTACCGCTCCCGCAAGCACGCCAGGGACAAGCTCCCGGCCGGGCCGCACTGCCACGAGGCCGGCGGCTCCTGCACCCCCGCCCCGCTCAAGAGGACCGTCCTGACCGAGGGGAGCGGAGCGGCCCGCCCCGAGCCCGGCGCAGCCGCCCCGGGCCCGGCCAGCAGGACAGACGGACGGCAGGACAAGGGCAAGGGGCAGATGGTCCTGGCCACAGCAATAGAGATCTGCGTGTGACGGCGGCGCGACCCGCCCGTCCCCCGCCCCGGGGACAGCGATGGGGGAGCACGCCGTGGTGGCGGCACGAGCCGGGACCGGGCTCTGGGTTTCCCAAAGGAAAAAACAAACAAAAGGAAAAGCAACACGATGGAAGAGGAAAAGGACAGAACTGGTTGCGCTCCGTAGCGCCGAGTATGCCGATCGCCCCGCCCCGCCTGGGCGAGGCCCGTGGCCGGGGCGCAGCCGAGGGCGCCGCTCGCTGCTGGGGAGGCCGGGGGCACCCACAGCCCTGGCACGGCTGTGCTGCCCCTCCGAGGCTCCCCGGGGCACGGGGAGGGGTCTCCCAGGGCGGGGGGAAGAGTCGGGGGCAGCGGGCGATGCACGGGCTTTGCCCCAGCCCTGCTCACCCCGCCCGGAGCGGGAAGGCCGATGACCCTGCTCGGTGGAGGAGGCCTTTGGGGGTTTGGGTGGGTGGTGATTTGCCCTCTTCCGCCGGTCCCTGCCGCGCTGTGGGACCGGGAGGGCGCGGGGAGGCGGGTGACGGGGAGCCGGGGGTCGCCAGCAGCCCCCGACCCCGGCGGCCCCGGCTGCCTCCCTGCCGTGGGAGGTGCTGGCAGCCATTGATGTAGCAAGTGTCCCTGTGTGCGTGTCGTTGTGTGTCCCAGCCGCTGCCATGGCAGCCCCTGCCCCGGGCCGGTGCCGGCCGTGCCGCAGGGTGGGTGCTCGGGCCGGGCTGGCTCTGCCGTGCCGCTGTCCCCTGTGCAGCCCCTTTGTACCCAGGGAGCGGGGCAGGCGGCAGCGGTGCCCCCAGGCTGGCCTGCACAGCCCATGGGCAGGGCAGGGAGCTCCGAGCGCTCTCCCGCGGGCCCGCCCGCCTCTCTGTGCTGTCCCCATCACCCCTCCTCGCTGTCACCCCTTCCCCACCCTGTCACCTCCCCTGGGGCTGGCGGGGACAGCGGGACAGGCCCTGCCGGGGCTGGCTGCAGCCACCGGTGGCCCCGCAGTGACAATGTCCTGGGCTGTGCGTGGAGGTCACACCTTCCCTCCCGGATTCGGGCACCCAGCAGAGCGGGGAGCTCCCCCGCCGCCGCTGTGGGGGCGCCCCAAGGCAAGAGCACCCTGCTGTGGTTCGGGCTTCCCTCGCACGGGGTGGGTGCCGTGGGGCGGCCCCGGTGCCCCAATTCCCCACAAAGGGCTATAACGCTTTCCAGCAGCAGCAGCAGCCGCAGTTTACAGAGCAGGGGCCGCCCCCGCCCCCGCCGTGCCCCGTCCCCGGCACCCCCGGGCCCGGCGTTAGACGTAGCATTGCCCCACGTAGAGAGCTAGGCACCGGTTTTACTCCTCTTTGCCTTAGGTCCCTCGATGTCCTCGATCTTTCGTGCAATAATGTAGATAAGGGATCCCGGCCGCCCCGGGAGGGCTCGGTGGCACCGCCCGGCTGTGCCCCAGGGGGTGCCCGGTGTGATTTCTGTCCCCGTCGAGGTCGCTGTGTCCGTAGGTTGTCAGGTTTTTATTTCCAGTTCCCTCAGCTGTCGGGTTTCGGGCCTTCTTCCCGTAGGAGAGGCTGTAGTGTCACAGACGTTACCTCAGTTTGTCACTGTTGAAAAGGATTTCAAAAAACCACAACTGAAACCATAAAAAAAAAAAAAAAGGACAAAATACATAGTTATAAAAGCAACAAAAAATTTCTCAATGGCGGTGAAGACTTTTATTTTTATTTTTTACTAACTAAAGGAAAGGTGATTCTGCTCGTGCGGGGGCGGAGGGCACGGCAGGGCAGGGCAGTGGCTGTGGCAGTGTCCCACCACTTCCACCCTGTCACCACCGGGAGGGGATGGCAGGGATGTGGGGACAGCACCGTGGGCACCTAAGGGTGGGGGGCACCCACGGGTGGGGGGCACCTAAGGGTGGGGGGCACCCAGCGGCCGCCGGTGCAGCCCCCTCCGAACAGCCAGGGCTGCCGGATGCCAAATGCATTCCAGCCACGTCCGCAGGCTAATTTCAATTTCCTGGTAATTATGCAAATGAATGTGGATTTAATTAAGGGCAGATTTCATTAAAGTCTTCTTGGGGAAATGAGAGCAGGGTGGGGGAGAGCAGGGAGGAGGAGGAGGGGGCGGTGGCAGGGAAGCAGAGATGAAGGCAGCGCCTGCCCCGGAAGATAAAGGGCCACGGGGGATGCGGAGGGGACGGGCGGGATCCTCGGGGAGCGGGGACCCCGCTGCAGGAGGGCAGAGCCGCGCCGGGGATGGATGCCCGGTGCATCCCTGCCCCTCTCCGGGCACCGTGCACCGAGTCCTGCCCGTCCCCGGCTCCAGCAGCGGCGGCTCCCGGCTCCTTCCCTCCCACCAGGGCACGGAAAGCGTTGCTCTGACACGTGATTCGTATTTTTTCTCTTCCCCGGCTAAAAATACAGATTTGGCCACGCCGAGAGGTCTAGGAAATCAATGTCATTGTCACCAGGCTGGCTGGCAGGACTCTCCCCTCCCCTATCCAGACAAAAAAGGGATCACTGCCATTTGACGTCTCGGAGCCGAAGCGGAGCTGCCTTTAATCCAAAGGGAAGCGGGGCTAATTTTATCCCGGCAAGGTCGGGATGTTGCGAGCCCGGCAGCGCCCGCGGGGCAGGAGCTGCTGCTTGGCTCCAGGCAAAAGCTCCAGGCACAAAAAACGGAGCTGAAGTTTGCCAGGGCAGCGCCTGCACGGCAGAGGTGTCACCGGGCGGCAGAGGTGTCACCTGGGCGGCAGAGGTGTCACCTGCACGGCAGGGCCACAACCTCCCCGTGTCCCCTCCGGCCGCTGACCTTGGGCAGATCCCGAGGGAAGGATGAGCAGCACAATCACTGCCCTGAAAGGAAAATAATCCTCGATTCGGGCAGGTCCTGGAGGAGCGGAGGGAAGGGGATGGGGTGGCAGGTGTGCAATGGTGTGGGTGCAGCATCCCGTTAAACCAGATCCTTCCGAGCTGGGCAGGCCGGGAAGGCCCGGCTGTGACACTCAGCTGCTGATCCCGCCTCGGATTTCATCCACCCCTCGATTCCGGAGCTGGATTGTGCCCGGTTTTCCTCACAGACACTTTGTGAGGCACTGCAGCCCCAGCTAAAACATTGGGGGTTGGGAATAAAAATAACCGGGGATGATCCGCTCGCTCGTTGGGAGCACAGCGATCAACGCCAAGCTGGCATCGCACGAAGTCCCACCCCAATCGCAAACAAGCCCTTTAAAAGGTAATATTTTGCCACTAGGATGGTGCTGCAGCTCGCTGCTGACTCAGGAGGGGCCGTGGGACGAGGAGGGAGTTCCCACGCAGCCGAGCGGGGAGCGGAGCGCAGGGTCCGGCCTGCCGGGGCTTCCCCAGCGCCGCTCGGGGACACGGGGGACGCCGGCCCCGCGTGGGGAGCATCCACGAGCATCCTTCAGCGGGCTGATCCGCTTTCCAAAACTTCCAAAAATAGCGGTGGCACCGCGCTGGAACGGGCGTGGGGAGGAAGTGTGACTCATGTGCCACCCGGTGCCCCGGCGGAACCGGGCAGGAATGCGGGAATGCGGGAATGCGGCAGGAAGGGAGCGGGCACGGGGGCAGCCCGATGCTCTTGCTGGTGACAGCTGACTGCCCACGGAGGGGACGCAGCTCGGGCTCGTCCCTGCCCGTCCTTCCCGCGGGGACCCGCTGCTGTCCGCGGCTCCAGCTGCCAGGGATGATGGACAGATGTCAGTCAAGGCCCTGGCAGCGGCCGAGGGCCCCAGCGGGAATGAGCTGCTGGAGACAGACAGCAAAAACAGTCCCGAGGTGGGGAAAAACGCAGCCTGTGCCGCCTGGCAAGGTCGGCAGGCTGGGAGGGAGAGGTGACCTTGTGTGCCGAGCCGGCCGCCTTTGGGAGGGCAGAGCAGAGCGGGCTGTCCCAGCCCGGCTCCCAGCACAGCCCTGCCTGCTGGAAGGGCCCTGGAGCATCCCATGGGGAAGAAGAGCCGCTGGCCGGGCCCTGCCGGGGCTCCCTGCCCTGGCTGCAGCCTCGGCCAGCGGGATCTCGGCTCGGGGCCGGGGACAGCAGGAAAATGCGGCGGGAATCTCTGCTGGCATCTCCGGGACAGTGCTGCCTCCCCACAGCGGTTTGGGGCACGTTCCCCACTCAAAGGGGTTTGTTTTCCCCATGGAACAAGCAGGGTTTGCAATGAGTGTTTCCCCATGGAACAGGCAGGGTTTTCAGTGGGTATTTTCCCTGTCTTCCCCGTGGAACAGGGAGGGTTTTCAACGGTGTTGTCCCCGTTTTCTCCATGGAACAAGCAGGGTTTTCAGAGGGTGTTTCCCCATGGAACAGGCAGTGTTTTCAGAGGGTGTTTTCCCTGTTTTCCCCATGGAACAGGCAGGGTTTTCCCCATGGAACAGGCAGGGTTTTCAGTGGGTGTTTTCCCTGTTTTCCCCATGGAACGGGCAGGGTTTTCAGAAGGTGTTTTCCCTGTTTTCCCCATGGAACAGGCAGGGTTTTCAGTGGGTGTTTTCCCTGTTTTCCCCATGGAACGGGCAGGGTTTTCAGAAGGTGTTTTCCCTGTTTTCCCCATGGAACAGGCAGGGTTTTCAGTGGGTGTTTTCCCTGTTTTCCCCATGGAACAGGCAGTGTTTTCAGAGGATGTTTCCCCATGGAACGGGCAGGGTTTTCAGAAGGTGTTTTCCCTGTTTTCCCCATGGAACAGGCAGGGTTTTCAGAAGGTGTTTTCCCCGTTTCTCCCTGGAACAGGCAGGGTTTCCAGCGGGCTCTTTCGGCTGAGGCAAGGCTGGGGTGCCAGCTTTGGGAGCAGGGTGCTGAGGGCAGTTTTGGGTGCAGGGAGCTGCCAGGGCTCAGAGCACCCCCAGCCCTGAACACCCCCAAAGGTTTGGGCTGTGGGCTCCAGCTCGCAGGCCTCCCTCGTTGCCATGGCAACTGCAGCATCCCGGCTTGGCAGGGCTGGGAAATCTCCTCCATCCCTCAGCGCCTCGCCCGGCCGTGCCGCTGGATCTGGCACAGGCGGCATCCCAAACCCACGGAGGAGCACGAGGTGCAATTCCTGCTGGCTCCGAGGGCTGGGCCAGCTCCTCCCTCCTGCACAGCCCTCCCAGAGCCACACGGCTGCAGGGCAGGAGAGATTTCTGCTTTTCACATGCGTTCACATCTTCCCATTCCAAACCCTTCCACCTGCTCTGGGTTTGTGAGGTCCTGGCAAGCAGAGCATCCATCCCCAGGCTGCCCCCACACCTTCCTGTCTGCTCTGGAACCTGCTCCCCCGTTGCCCCAAATTTGGTGTCTCTGGGCTGGTGTTACCCCATTAATCAGAGCATCCTCACGGGCATCCTCATCATTGCTCTCTGCAGCCTCCCAACCCCTCAGCTCCGAGCCCTGAGAGATCCCGAGCTAATTCCTCGCTGACAGCAGCGGCACAGGGCTGGGGAGAAGCTTAGCTCCTCTCAGAGGCTGCTGCACCTCCACAAAAGTCGCATTTGAAGAGCATTAATACAAGATTAATCGAGGTTTTAATAAACAGCGAATCGAGCGCTAATGGAGCCCGACTTGTAAGCCATGTGTAACACCCCGGGGGCTTGAAGGCATCCAGAACGTGGCTGGAAGAGCTGAAGGGGGATGTTAATCACCCCGGGAGGGGATGGTAATCACCTTGCAGCCCTGAAGACGCCGCAGGGAAGGGAATCTTAGGGGGAAGGCTGCAGGTGAGCCTGGGGCACGACCTCACCCTCGCACTGCTTCAGGACACCGGGATTTATTTACAAGATTTATTTACAGGAGTTTCCCCCAGACCAGCCCTGGCACGAAGGAATTTGGGACACCTGGGTGCCCCCGGGGCTGGGGCCGCAGTGAAGCCAGGCCAGTTTGTAAGGGAAGGCCAGATGTGCCCTGCAGTGCAGCTGTTCCCTGGCACGAAACAGGGGGTGGTGACTGGGGACATTTGGAGGGGGCAAACCCCGCAGCTGCCCTGGGGTCCCTCTGCTGGGCAGGATCCCATCGGCCCCTCCTGCCTGAGGCTGCTCCCAGCTCTGACAGTCCCAGACAGGGATTTCAGTTCCCTCCATCCCCAGTTCCCTCCAGCTTCCTCAGTCTCTGCCTCAAACTCCACTTTGTGGCACCTCTGCAGCCACTCGGGGGCCAGGTTTGCCAGGAGCCATTTCCAAGGACCAAGGTCCGAAGTCCCCTGGACCCTGTGAGCTCCTGGGTCAGTGTGCCCACCAGGGTGTGTGCCAGGCCTGCCCACACAGCTGCCCTGGCTTCAGGCCAGGGGCACTCCAGTGTTTGGAGGCTGCCAGCTGTGCTGGCCGTGGCTCTGGGCCGGATTTGGGCTCTGGCTGTGGCTGGGTGGGTGCTCAGCAGCTCAGGATGGATGGACTGTGCTGCTTCAGTGCTCAGCAGCTTCTCGGGGGTGTTGTTTGCTCCAGAGCACCCCAATCCCTTCCATGTGTTTGGACAGCCCCTGTGGGGAAAGGAGCAGCTCTGCAGGGCTGGCAGCAGGGCTGGAGCAGCCCAGGATGCTCTGTCAGGAGCTGAACACCATCCAGGCTTCCCAAGGAGGCTGGATCCTGGGGAGAACAGCCCTGGGGACCAGCACCAATCCCATTTGTGTCACAGGGACCTCCCTGCAGGATCAGGCCTCCAGCTCCCAGTCAGTGTCCCACCATCCATTCCTGGGAGCTGCTGCTCCACAGCCCCAGGGGAGCATTCACTGGGCACTCTGCTGTGAGGGGGAATCAGCCACCAAGCTCAGGAGAGGAGGAGCCCCAGAGCCAGAGTCACCCTCAGAGCTGGGACTGCAGCTGTGGGTGAGGTGGGATCTGGAGCCCCACGAGCTCCTGTGAGCTCTGTGAGCCAAAAGCACTCTCCAGTCTCCAGGCAGGGGCTGCCAGCTGAGGGACCATGGCCAGCTGAGGGACAATGGCCAGCCCAGGCAGAGCAGCAGGGACATCCTACCCCACCCTGCTCCCTCCTCCCCTCTGTCACTCGAAGCCTCCCAGGTGTCAGTGCCAGGTAGGACAGCTGGTACATCACAGCATCCAGATCACAGAGTTCCAGCATAGTTCTGCTTGCAAGAGACCACTGGAGCTCACCTGGTCCCACCCTGCTCCAGCAGGGTCCCCAGAGCAGGCTGGTCAGGATTGTGGGCAGGTGGCTCTGGAATCCCTCCAGGGAAGGAGCCTCGAGGGCCCCTCTGGGCAGTGCTTGGTCACTGGAAGTTCCTCCTTGTGTTGATGGTTCATGGGAGTGGTCAGAGCTTGGCCTCACTGATCTTGGAGGTCTTTTCCATCCTTGATGATTCCATGTCCAAATAGAACTCTTGGGATCAGTTCCTGCCCATTGCTGGGCCCTGCCCCTCCCTGCACTCAGGGACACCCAGGGACATTCAGGGACACCCAGGGACACCCAGGGCTGAGGTCCCTCTCAGCTGGGGCTCCTCTCCAGGCTGAGCAGCCACAGGTCTCCCAGCCTTTCCTCACCAGGAGATGCTCCAGGCCCTCACCACTGGCTTGGGCAAACCAGTCACAAACAGCCCCATTGGAGCCACCTGGGTGCCCTGAGCACCTGCAGCATCCTGGTGATCTTACTGGACACATTTTCATCTTCAGAATCATCTCTGAAAGCTCACAAAGATGTCAGGAGGCTCCTGATGGCCAGGAAATGGCCAAGATCCCACAGGTGTGCAAGGAGGAGACTCCAGGGGTCAGAGCCATTGGGACACCTGGCAGAACAGCCAAGGACAGGCTCAGGACAGGGCTCAGCAAAGCCCCAGGTGAGGCCTAAACATCCACAGGGATGGATGGATGGATGGATGGATGGATGGATGGATGGATGGATGGATGGATGGATGGATGGAGGATGGAGGGATGGATGGATGGATGGATGGGGGATGGATGGATGGATGGATGGATGGATGGAGGGATGGAGGGATGGATGGATGGATGGATGGGGGATGGATGGATGGATGGATGGATGGATGGATGGATGGATGGGGGATGGATGGATGGATGGATGGATGGACAGATGTAGACCCTACAGCCCCTCAGCTGAACTCCCCAGCAGTTTTTGTAGGCCCAGCAGCCCCAGTTGATCCCACACTGTGTGAAATGTCCTGGCAGAGTTTCTGCCTTGCCTTACTGATCAAACTGGTCACTTCTGGGGGCAGGCAGTGCTGTTGCTGCTGGGCCATGGCTATGCCAGGGCCAGGAGGGCCCAGACAAGGCACTGCCAGCCCTGGTGCCCCGTGTGCCCCAGTGAGAGCCTGCAGGAGCTCCTGGGCCTGTTCTGGCTGAGCATCCCCATTCCCTGGGTTCATTCCCTGTGGGTGATTCATCCCAGCCCCCTGATCACACAAAGAGCCCTTTGTGCTCCTCCAGCCCTGCCAGGGGGAGTGCCAGGGACCAATTAATCACCAGCTCCTGCTGCCACAGGCCTGCAATGGTGCCCTGGGAAGGGGGAGATCAGGGACTGGGGAAGGGGCACTGCCCCCATGGGACAGAACTGGGACTGGAGCCCAGTTCCAGGCAAGGACCAGCCACCCCCTGTGATATCCCAGCCATGGAAGGAGAGCTGGGCTGGGTGTGAAGGGACCTTAAAGATCACCCAAACCCCCTGCCATGGCAGGGACACCTCCCACTGTCCCAGGCTGCTCCCAGCCCTGCCCAGCCTGGCCTTGGGCACTGCCAGGGATCCAGGGTGGGCACCCTGTGCCAGGGCCTGCCCACCCTCCCAGGGAACAATTCCCAATTCCCAATATCCCATCCATCCCTGCCCTCTGGCAGTGGGAGCCATTCCCTGTGTCCTGTCCCTCCATCCCTTGTCCCCAGTCCCTCTGCAGCTCTCCTGGAGCCCCTTCAGGCCCTGCCAGGGGTTCTGAGGTGTCCCTGGGGATCAGCAGTGGCTCTTGGCCAATAGAGCCAAGTGCTTTTGGCTCTGTCAGCCAGAGCAAGGCAGATATTTGTGGGCATGGGAGACACAGGATGATCGAGTTTGGTGAGTGTGGAGGATGCAAGGACAGCTGCAGCAGGTCCATCAGCTCCTGCTGCTTCCATGGACCTCAGGAGGCAAAACCCAAGTGCCCAATTTCGAGTTTGCTGGGCGGGCAGCAAATCCTGCTGGCTGTGCTGTCATCCCCAGGCTGGTGGCTCTGGGACATGGCCAGGGCTCAGCAGGATCAGGCACAGGGCTGAAGCAGAACCCCACTCTTTTTTGGGGTGAAAGAGTCAGTTTGGCCAGGCTGAGGGTGCTGGCTGTGACCCAGGGCCAGCATCAGGCACTGCTGGGGGAGCTGGCTGCTGACCCTCTGCAGCCACATGGGAAGAAGCATCATCCTCTGGTATTTCCAAAATGCCAGCATGCCAGAAATAACCCTGCCAGCCCTTTCTCCTAGAGAATACCCCACATGTCTCTGGGGAAGTGACAACCAGGAGCAGCACCAGGAACCCATCCCTCCATCCATGGGAGCTGCAGCTCCTGCACTGTTTTTCCCTGGAAACTGCCACGAGGCAGCCAGGATTAGCTGCTGTCCCCAACAGCCACCCCAAAGGGAGCTGGGAGAATGGGATTTGAGCACCAGGCTCTGTGTTCCCATTCCTGCCACAGCAGGACCCTAAGGGGTTAACAGCAAATGCCACCTCCTGTATTTTATCTCTCCTCCATTGAGGCAGCTCTGACACTGGCAGCAGAACAATGCAAAATTCTGATTAGCTCTGGTTTTCCAGCAAGAGGGGAGGCACAAGAGGGTGGGGATTTAATACTATTCTGCATAATTTTTAATCTAAATTCCATTTCTTTTCTTTTCTTTCTCCAGGAAGCAAACAATCTAGGGGGTTTTGTACTCAATTTCTTGCTTTCATAATCTAAATGAATTGTTTGCAAGTAGGAGCCAGCTGCAAAGCTGGCAATCTCGGATCAAATCTGCCTTTCTCCTAGTTCTTTCAATCATTAATTTGCTCCTCAGCTCTGATTAGCTAATCCTGGCTGCCTCGTGGCAGTTTCCAGGGAAAAAACAGTGCAGGAGCTGCAGCTCCCATGGATGGAGGGGTGGGTTCCTGGTGCTGCTCCTGGTTGTCACTTCCCCAGAGACAAGTGGGGTATTCTCTAGGAGAAAAGGCTGGCAGGGTTATTTCTGGCATGCTGGCATTTTGGAAATACCAGAGGATGATTCTTCTTCCCTGCTCTGTGCAGGGTGTGCGAGTTTGGTACGCTGAGATTAATTAGCTGGGCTTTAAAATAGGAACCCAAAGCACTGCAGCAGCTCCTTGCTCAGGGATCTCTGGGTGCTGCCCCATTTTTGGGATGGTGCTGCTGTGCCTGGGGGATGTGGCAGAGGTGCCACCTTCATTTCCTAGGGGGGAAACTGAGGCACAGGCGGTGGATGGAGCCTCATCAGGGACGCCTGGAAGGGAAATGGGAAATGTTTTGTGCCAGGCCCTGGCTTGTTACACAGGGAATTGATCTTTACTTCAGAGGGTGCTGAGGCCCTGGCACAGGGTGGATCCCTGGATCCCTGGCAGTGCCCAAGGCCAAGTTGGAGCAGCCTAGGACAGTGGAAAAGTGTCACAGACATCTTTTATGAAAAATCCTTTATTTAGGATTTTTCCTCCTGAGAAGCTGAGAGACCTCAGGAACAAAATGTAAACATTGATTATCTGCTGCTG
This sequence comes from Zonotrichia albicollis, assembly GCF_047830755.1. NCBI lineage: Eukaryota > Metazoa > Chordata > Aves > Passeriformes > Passerellidae > Zonotrichia > Zonotrichia albicollis. Next base: position 14,499,147 of record NC_133834.1, on the reverse strand, counting down.
TGGAATGCAACAGGTGCATCTGGGATTGGGCTCATGTGGTTGTTTCTAATTAAAGGACAATCACAGTCAGCTGGCTCAGATTCTCTGAGACACAAACCTTTGTTATCATTCTTTCCTATTCTATTCTTAGCCAGCCTTCTGATGAAATCCTTACTTCTATTCTTTTAGTATAGTTTTGATATAATATATATCATAAAATAATAAATCAAGCATTCTGAAACATGGAGTCAGATCCTCATTTCTTCCCCAGTCTGGAAACCCCTGTGAACACCAACACATGGAAGGTGTCCCTGCCATGGCTGCTGGGGGATGGGATGGGCTTTAAGATCCCTCCACACCCAAACCATTCATAATTCTCTGATTTTATTAATTGATTCCATGAATTAATTAATGAATTAATGTGTCCCAGCTCCTGGGAGTGCTGCTGGCAAGCCCAGGTGGGCTGGGGGTGTCCCAGTGGGATGTCACCCAGTGGGATGTCACCCAGTGGGATGTCACCTCCCCAGGCTCACTGCTGGCACTCACCAGAGCACCCTCTCACCATGCCCAGCTCCATCCCACAGGTGTGAGGGCCCAGGAACAGGGACAGGGCTCTGTGACCCCTGTGGCACCAGGCTGGCAGGGTCAGGGCTGCTGCTGTCCCTCCTCACGTGCAGCTCCTCCTCAGGGCTGCTCCCTCAGCTGCTCTCTTTATTCCATTCCTTTTCCAGATAAATTCCCCGAGTGCTGGGGGTGGATCCTTTTAATTTCCATTTGTTTCAAAGCCGTGCAGGGCTCACAAGCATGACAGAAATGTGCCTGGAGTGCAGGAAATGGCCTACTTAGCTGCAGGAGCAGAGCAGGCTCCTCCAGCAGGATCACTCCAAGGACCTCGTCCTCCCCAGGGACAGGGCAGCTGCCTCTCCCCTCTCCACTCCTCTGTGGAGATGTTTGGTCCCACCACAGAGCCCAAAGAGCCCATCCAGGCAGAGCAGGGATGGGGAGCAGAGGGTGGGAGAAATTTCCAAGGTTGGAGAGGGCTTGGGAGCAGCCTGGGATAGTGGAAGGTGTCCCTGCCCAGAGCAGGGGTGGGATGGGATGAGCTTTAAGGTTTCTTCCAACACAAACCAGGCTGGGTTTGTGTGATTGTGACACTGAAATGCTGTGTCAGGTCAGGCCAGGTCATTGTGTCCCCCCTCACACCTGGCTGGCTGTGACAATCCCTGTTGCTGTGACAATCCCTGTTGCTGTGACAATCCCTGCTGGCTGTGACAGTCCCTGTTGCTGTGACAATCCCTGTTGCTGTTCCAGGATTAGGGAAGGGCAGGGCTGTGTTAGGACAGGACCCTGCTGAGGAGGCAGAGCTTGCAGGGCCCCACCTCTGACAGCTCTGGCATCACTGGGCACTTCTGTCTCCTCTGCAAAGGGACAGATGTCAGAGGTGTCACCTTGTCCCAGCTGGGAGGGAGGAGGGCTCAGCCCAGGCTCACCCACAGCAGCCAGAGCTGGGCTGGCCCCACTGCTCTGCCCTCACCCATGGGACACTCACAGGGACTGTCCCTGTCCCTGTCCCTGTCCCTGTCCCTGTCCCTGTCCCTGTCCCTGCCACCTCTGCCATGGCTGGAACCAGAGGCATGCAGGGAATGACAGAATGTCCCGAGCTGGAAGGGACCACAAGGATCATGGACCCACAGACCCCCCAACACTCCCACCCTGTGCCTGAGCACTGCCCAATTTCTCCTGGAGCTGTGGCAGCCTCGGGGCTGTGCCCATTCCCTGGGCATCCCTGGGCAGTGCCAGCACCCTCTGGGGAAGAACCTTTCCCAAAATCCAGCCTGACCCTGCCCTGCCCCAGCCATTCCCTGTCCCAGAGATCAGAGCTGCCCCTGGGGAGGAGCTGCAGCCCCCCCTGAGCTCTGCCCTCAGTCTCCTCCTCCAGCTGAACAATCCAAGTGTCCTCAGCTGCTCCTCAGACCCTTCCCCATGCCCAGGTCCCTCCTCTGGACACTCCAACAGCTTCAGATCCTTCTGATATTGTGGCACCCACACCTGCCCCAGATTTGAGGTGAGGCCCCAGCAGGGCAGAGTCCAAGTCTGTGCCTGAGCAGCCTTGGGCTGAGCAGAGCCTTTCCCAAAGGAAAAGGAGCCCAGAGTGCCCCAGGAATGCTGTGGGCTTCTATCAACAGCAACTTCCTTATCTCTGGGCTCCTAGAAAGGCTGACAGGAGCAGCAGCTGCTGCAGGAGGAGGAAGAGGAGGCAGGGCTGTGTGCCCATGGCAGGGAGCAGGGTGGCACAGCCCAGGACAGGGCTGCTGGAGCACAGGCAGGTGAGCATTGAGCTGTCCAGCCTTTCATCTTATTGAACAGCTCAGCCTGGTGCTCTGACCCTCCAGGGATGCAGCTTCACCTCTGTTTCCATTCCATTCCATTCCATGGGGTTTGTCTTTGGCTCAGAGCAGCAGCAGAGTCTCTCCATCTCTCCATGCGGTCCCTGAGCCCCCAGGAGGCACCTGAGAGACCCAGAGTGAGCGCCTGGCCCTGGGTTTGCCTCCTGAGCTTCCCCCAGCCTTACAGGCAGATTGTGTCTGGATGGGAAGCACAGCCACAGCTCACAGGGGGTGTTTGGGGGCACTGAGCCTTCCTCCACCCCTCTCATTTCTCTGAGCCATGCTAACACCTCAGATGTGTTTAATTCCAAACAAACAGTGCTCTTAGAGCTGCTGGTGTCCGTGTGTCCATGCCCACAGTGGCATCCAAGGCTGCCTTGCCCCTCTCTGCTAGTGCTGGGCCTCAATTCGGTGGATGCTCTCTGATGTCAGGGGGTCAAAAAAGCAGCAGAGCAGCTCCTGGGCCTGGGGAGAAACCAAGGAAATGGTTGGAGGAGAGCTGTGACTTCTGTGAGTGGCAAAGAAACGTTTTCCAGAGGCAGGTTTATGTGCAGAGGCTGTTTGTGGCTGGATGGATCCCAGCACAGAGGGGCTGTGAGTGTCCCTGTGATACCCAGAGTTATGTTTGCAAGGAAATGAAGAAAAGCCACAACAAGCAAGGTGCTAAGTGGGAAATGCCCTCCCTCCCTGGCTGCTCTGCCTGTCCTTCCCAAGCCTGGCACAGCTGTTTGTGAGCTCGAGAGGCCAATGGGTGCCAGGGGCTGAGCCCAGCCTGCAACCCTGGCTGTGCCAATGGGCCCCAAAGCACTGGGGATGCCACCCACAGTGCCACACTGGGCTGCCACCCACCCCACACAGCCCTCGGGCCCCCCTGCTTCCCCTCACAGCTTCTGAGTCTCTTTCAGGGCGCTGCAGCCCCTCTGCTGCTGCTGCTCAGGGGACAGGGAGGGGCTGGGGGGTTTCCCCTGTGTTTCAGGTGTCTGCAGGGAGGGTGGCTCCAGGCAGAGTGGAGGGATTGCTGCTGCCAGGAGAGGCTGGGCTGTCACTGAAGGACAGAGACTGTGTCACCCCACTGCTCTGATGGTGGCAGGTCAGTGCTGTCACCCAGGAACAGCCACTCTGTCCCCACAGCCCCACACAGGCACAGTCACTGCTGCAGGAGAGGGCAGTGTCCAGCCCCAGGACATCCCAATGGCTGAGCACAGCACTCCCTGACCACCCCCTCATCACTGGAGACATCCCAGTTTGGGCAGGGACCAGCTGCAGGGACAGCCCTGAGGAAGGTCACAGCCCCTGATGGTGGCACCAACAAACCATGGCTCTGTCACTCCCAAATGGGAGCTGTGCTGAGTGTGCCTGGCAGGGTCACTGGGGGAACAAGGGACTCCCAAAGCCTGGGTCTGGCTGCTCCTCAGGCAGGTGTTTCACCCAGGGCAGCTGGAGGAGCTCCAGGAATGCAGCAGGAGCAGGCACAGATGTCAGCACTGCACCAGGCCACGTTTAAAGCTGATTTCTCATCCTGCTGCCTAATCCCAAATCACACTGGGAGCGAGGATGATATTCCATTTCACTTCCATGGCTTGACTCCACCAGCAAAGGCAGCAGCTTTGCTCAGACCATGAGGATTTGAAACCCATGTTCATTTAACCCTCCTGAACTCTGCCTGATACCGCCTTGTTGCTCATTAGCTTTGCCCTGCAAAGCCTGGCTGACATTTCACAAACTCATTAGCAGGATATCAGAGCCTCAAACACCATTCCTGGGGCCATCCTTTGAGGAACAGATTCCCCGTGGGTTTTCCCCTCAGATCTCGCTGTGATTCCTGAATTTGGGAGACAAAGGCCCATTGGAGCTGCCGCTGTGCTGGTTGTGCCCCAGGACTGCATTCCTGCTGGGAACGCCCTGCTTCCAGAGGGATCAGCCTGCACACCCCAGGCTGCCAGGAGCAGGGAGAAGGGCTGAGCATATTTGCTTTTTCTCCTCCCTAGCACAAAAAGCCCTCTAAGCCTGTCCCTGATAGGCTCGTTCCCCAGGCAGAAGGGATTTTGTGTCAGGCACGGAGATGTGATGTCCTTTCAAAGCAAATCAGGAGACAGCCTGCACTCGCTGGCCTGTCACATTCCTTGGCAACAGCCTGGCACCCTGGCAGCAGCCAGGGCTGGGCTGGCAGAGCCCTGCAGAGCCGTGCCCCGGGCACTGCAGTGCTGGGATCTGCTTGGGAAAGGGCTGGGAGCTCAGGGATGTGCTTGAGAGAGGGCTGGGAACTCAGGGATCTGCTTGGGAAAGGGCTGGGAGCTCAGGGATCTGCTTGGGAATGGGCTGGGAGCTCAGGGATCCTCTGGTAAAGGGCTGGGAGCTCAGGGATCTGCTTGGGAAAGGGCTGGGAGCTCAGGGATGTGCTTGGGAAAGGGCTGGGAACCCAGTTCAGGGATCATCTGCACCCTTGGGAAAAGGAGATCAGCTCAGGGGTATTCTGTGCCCTCAGGAGAGGGAGCCCAGCTTGGGAAAGGGCTGGGAACTCAGGGATTCTCTTGGGAAATGGCTGGAAACCCAGCTCAAGAATCCTCTGTGACTTCAGGAAAGGGAGCTCAGCTCAGGGATCTGCTCAGGAAAGGGCTGGAAACTCAGAGATCATCTGCACCCTCGGGAAAAGGAGATCAGCTCAGGGACCCTCTGTACCCTCGGGACAGGGCTGGGAACTCAGCTCAGGGACCCTCTGTGCCCTCAGGAAAAGGAACCCAGCTCAGGAGTCCTCTGCCCTCGGAAAAGGGCTGGGAACTCAGGGATCTGCTCAGGACAGGGCTGGGAATCCAGCTCAGGATTCATCTGCACCCTCAGGAAAGGGAGATCAGCTCAGGGACCTGCTGTGCCCTTGGGAGAGACATCTCAGCTCAGGGGTCCTCTGTGCCCTGGGACGGGACTGGGAACTCAGGGATCCTCTCAGGAAAGGACTGGGAGCTAAAGGATCATCTGTGCTCTTGGGAAAGAGCTGGAAATCCAGCTCAGGGATCCACTGTGTCCTTGGGAAAAGGAGCTCAGCCCAGGGATCCTCTCAGGAAAGGGCTGGGAGCTCAGGGATCCTCTGTGCCCTCGGGAAAGGGAGCTCAGCTCAGGAATCTGCTCTGCCCTCGGGAAAGGGCTGGGAACTCAGGGATCTGCTTGGGAAAGGGCTGGGAACTGAGGGATCTGCTCGGGAAAGGGCTGGGAACTGAGGGATCTGCTCGGGAAAGGGCTGGGAACTCAGGGATCTGCTCGGGAAAGGGCTGGAAACCCAGCTCAGGGATGTGCTTGGGAAAGGGCTGGGAACTGAGGGATCTGCTCGGGAAAGGGCTGGGAACCCAGCTCAGGGATCATCTGCACCCTCACGAAAGGGAACCCAGCTCAGGGATCATCTGTGCCCTTGGGACAGCGAACCTGCTCGGGAAAGGGCTGGGAACTCAGGGATGCTCTGTCCCTCAGGAAAAGGAAGCCAGCTCAGGGACCCGCTGTGCCCTCAGGACAGGGCTGGGAGCCCAGCTCAGCCTCTCCGGGCACTCAGGGCGGTTCTGTGGCATTAAAAGCAGGAATGCACGCTGTTAAAAGCAGCAATGCACACTTCAAAGAGTGCTCGGTGTCTTTTAAGGCTCAGTCCTTAGAGCACTGGTGCTTGAAGGCAGCAGCTCTGATGTGTTAGATGAGGTTACAAACACATCTCACTCTCCTGCTGGGCTTTTACTGGGGAAGAAAAGGGATCCAGAGGAGAGGTTTGTCCACTTGCTATCGGTTCTCACTCCCCACAAGCCTTTTATCACAGAACCACAGAATGGTTTGGGCTGGAAGGGACCTTAAAGCTCACGTCCACCCCCCTGGCATGGGCAGGGACAGCTCCACCAGGACTTCCCATCCCCTGATCCCGTTCCTCAGGCTCTGCCTCCTCTCTCCAAACCTCTCATTTGTTTTGAGCTAAATTTTGATGATTACAGCCCGAATTTTGAATGCATTTATGCAGTTTATTCCCATTAGCTGCCCACATGTCTGGAGCTCAGTGTTTCCTTTCTTGGGCTGAATTACTGAGAAAATATTCAGCTAGACCATCCCTGGAATGGCTAATGGCTCCACTCCTCCTCTTCCACTTGCATTTGGGTTCTGAAATGCAACTTCCAGAAGACAGGACTTGTGCTAGCTTGGCTGAATGAACATTTCTTGTCACTATTTTTGACAAATACCACAGACACTTGAAGTTCTGCCGTGTGAGGGTGGGCAGGCCCTGGCACAGGGTGCCCAGAGCAGCTGTGGCTGCCCCTGGATCCCTGGCAGTGCCCAAGGCCAGGCTGGACACTGGGGTTGGAGCAACCTGGGACAGTGGGAGGTGGCACTGGATGGGTTTAAGGTCCTTTCCAACCCAAACCATTCCACAATTCTGTGATATTTTTCTCAGTGTTGATTTCTCACAAAAAGTAACAGAATCTCTATGGAAAATATAGAACCTTTATCAATATCTCCAAATGTTTTGATTCAAAGCTGTGTCACCACTGTAATGTGGGAGACAGTTTGACAGGATTTTGGTGTCACCTTCCCCATGTTCTGGGCTCTCAGCCTAAGCCAAGGCTTGGGGCTGTCACCACCTCTGACTCACAAAAGTTATCATTTTCTTTGAAATTGCAACCAATATTAACAAGTTTCCTAGATCACAGGAGCACAAAGAACACACATCCATAGCACAAACTTCTCCACTTGCCTGATTCTCATTCTGGGGATACAGGAGATGCTCTGCAGTGTCCAGGACTGACTGGTTCTGCCAGCAGGCACTGGGGGCAAAGAGAAAGGGAAGCAGGGTTAGTTTGCCATGTCAGCTGGGAGGGAGGGCTGAGCTCTGTGCCAGCAGCTCCAGCCACAGGCATCTGCTGCTGCTCCTCTTTACACAGCTAAATCCTGGCTTTTACAAAGCTTTGTGTAAATGGCTTTGCACTATTTAAATACAAACCTTCAAACAAACTTTAAATACAAACTGGACAAGCCACGTCCAGGTGCATCAGGGTGGTTCTGGGGCAATGGGAAATGCACATAAATCACAGAAAAGCCTTGGGCAAGGGGCTTTTCCTGCACTGAGATAACACAGGGAGCCTGCACTGATTATGTGACAGAGTTGGAAAGCAGTTTGTAGTGTGGCTAGAACTTAAACTGTAGTTTAATACCTGTTCCTATTTGGTATTTCCCACATTGCTCACACACTACAGTTTCTTTATTCAGAATATTGCAAAAGTAGAAAAAAATACCTAAGTCCTGTTTCTCATTATGCTCACTCCCCAGGTGAAGAAACAATTATCAATATTTTCTATTTCTATCTCTATGCTTTCAAAATACAAACATGGTAAAAACCCTTCTATGTTTAAGGAGTTTCACCTTTGCTCCAATTTCTGCATCCTTTTTAGACAGCATTTCCCTTACTTAGATAGCCAAAGACTTTTTTGGTGCATAGAAAAAAAGCATTTTAAGGTTGTTTGTTCATTTTTTAAGTGCTTTCTGGGTGTTTTCCCCCAGTGCCAGGGGGAGCAGGCACTGCCTCACCAGTCCTGGTTTTGCTCTGACCCTCTGTTGAAGATTGCAATGCAAGTTGTTTTACATTACCATCTGTAAGGCAGATTATCTTTTGTCAAGTGGGCAGTTTGCCTTATCTCTCTCTCTGAGTGACCACATTCACTCCTCCCTCGGGAGGGGACATTGCTGATAACAGCTATTGAATGTCACTGCATGGCTGATAAGAACTACAGGGTCCCACTGGGAGATGTGAGCCCAGAGGGAGGAGCCAAGCATTGCTACCCAGATATAATCCAGAGGGAGGAGCCAAGCATTCCTGCCTGGATATAATCCAGAGGTTTTTCAGACACCAGCACAGCTTCTCCACTGGATTCCCCAGAGGAACAGCAGCTGCCTCTTCTTCCACTGGATCTTCAGAGGAAGAACACATCCTTCTCTACAGATCCCCCTGCTCCAGCAGAACCAGCCCTGACACTGCAGGAGGGCTGAGCCACAATTCCAATGGGACTGCCGCCAACACCCTGACCCACAGGGTGTCAGTTGGGTTCTGACTCTGTCAGTGTTGTTCTAGTGTTCTGCATTGTTTATTTCATCCTTTATTTTTTTCTTTTCCCTATTAAAGAACTGTTATTTCCTGCTCCCCTAATTTTTGTTGCCTGAGAGCCCCTTAATTTGAAATTTATAGCAATTCAGAGGGGTGGGGAGGGTTCACATTCTCCATTTCAGGGGAGGCTCCTGCTTTCCTTAGCAGACTCCTGTCTTTCCAAACCAAGACACCCTCTTCAAGCCACACACGACCTGACCCCAAAACACATTCCAGAGAGATGGAAAGGCAAGGTACCAAGCTCAGAAGTGCCTTTTAAAGGGACTCTGTGCAAACTCGGAGCCTCGGGCTTGAAAATTCCCCTGAGGGTTTAGAAACCCCTCCCTGCTCCCTCCCCCACAGCCAGGTATTGTGCTTGGCAACAGTTTTCCCTTCCCTGCTTTTCAACAGCTCCGAGATTTTACACCCCATGTGCTCATTTTTTTTCATTTTTTAAAATTTCTACACCTCCTTCCCCTCGCAAGCTCCCCGGGATGAGTTTCCTATAGGGATAACATCGCTCCCTGCTAGCAGCAATTAGCACTTGGTAAGAATGTTTCATCAGAGAGAAAAACATCCAGCTAAGTTCCTCAGCTCCTGGCTTCTGCTCTGATTGCAGTCCCTCGTTTCCAGGCTGGAAGGCACAAAGCCTGGCCTAAACTCTAATTTTTTCCTGCTGCAGCTCGGTTTTGGGGGTGCTTTATAGCCAAACCTCACCTATTGAGCTGAATTAACCAGGTGAGCTGCTAAGTCTGTGCACAACACAGCTCCTGACAACCTTAAAGTGCTTTTTAAATGCTTAAACCATAGAGGAGTAATCACTGTGGAACCAGCATCACCTCTTAAGGCAGCTAAATCTGGTTTGTCATGCATAAAAAGCAGAGCATGCCTTCCTTCCAGGAGTTGCTTTGAATCTATTGCTGTAAATTCTTGCCTCTGCCACCCTGCAGCCAGGAAATGTGGCTGTGAAAACAAGTTATGACAGGGAAAATTCAGATGCTTTATCCTGAGCCACGCAGGCAGCCAGATGCTGCCAGAACGAGGGGGGTGAGTCCCACATGGTTTTCCCTTGGCTGTGGGTAGGATGGGGTCAGTTCCCTCTCTGGGGTCCCCACTGCTCCCTCACCTGTTCCAAACACCCCCTGTGCCCTGTGAGCTGCCCTTGGCACACCCCAGCCAAAGTGCCATGCTGATTTTGTGCCCACAACTGCGTTGTTCTGTTCCCTTTTTCTGTGCCCAGTGGGTTTTGGTGCAGAAATGATGCCCTGGATGCCCAGGGAGCAGCCAGAGTGGGCCCTGCTGCTGAGCAAACACAACAAGGAAGGTTTGGGGTGCCTCCAAACCCCCAGATCTGAATGCCTGTCCTTGGCAGAGCTGCTCAGGACCAGGAGCAGCTTCAATGGCAGAGCCCACATTGTTCCTCTCAACACCTGATTCCTCTTTATCCCAGCCCATCTCTGACATCACCGATGGGAACGTCCCTCCCTCCCTCTCCGTGGCACAAAGCCAGAGAAATGTGGCTCAGCTGGGACTCAAGGGCTGGAAAATCTGGAAAATAATCCCTTCAGCACGGTGAGGCTCCAGCAGGGCAGGTATTGCAGTGCTGGGTCCTGGCAGAGACAGGAGATGAATATCCACTGATTTATCCGGGACACAAAGGGCTGATGGAGCTGTGAGAGTAATTAACCTCTGGTGTTATTTAAATTGAAGATGTCTTGGCATGAAGCGTCCTTGGGAGGCACCAGTGAAGTCAGGCTCGTTTGAAAAAGTTCCACAGCTTGACAGACAAAAAGGGTGTGAGCTCCTGATCTCTCTGGGGATCAGAGCCCTCCCTCCCTCCTCCCACCCCCGGGCACACCTTTGCTGCCTCTCCCTTCCACAGGCATTTTCCATTATGAAGGCAAAAATGTTGGGGGGGGGTTTCTTTGTTTTTGAGGTTTTTTGGGGGGTTTTGGTTTGGTGGTTTTTTCTAGAGCTGGTTTGAAAAGGCTCTGTGATCACTGGTTCTGGCAGTGGGGGGAGAAGCAGAGTGGATCCTGCTCTTTGGGGCTAGATCCTCCTCTTTGGGGCTGGATCCTGCTGTATGGGGGTAGATCCTGCTATTTGGGGCTGGATATATTAATTTCAGAGTGGTTCCTTCTCTTTGGGGGTAGATCCTGCTATTTGGGGCTGGATCCATTCATTTGGGAGTGGATCCTTCTCTTTGGGGCTAGATCCATTCATTTTAGAGTGGATCCTGCTCTTTGGGGCTAGACCCTGCTGTATGGGGCTTGATGCTTCTCTTTGAGGCTGGATCCTGCTGTTTGAGGCTGGATCCATTCATTTGAGAGTGGATCCTTCTCTTTGGGACTGGATCCATTCATTTGAGAGTGGATCCTGCTGTTTGGGGCAGATCCTGCCCTTTGGAATTGCCTCCTGACCCCCATAAGTCACACACGGATATTTTGGAGCTCAGCACAGAATTTGTGCAGGGCAGGAGGGGGATGAAGGTGCAGACATTGGCACAATTCCTGCTCAGCCCCTGGGGGCCCAGGAGGAGCCCCAGGAGGTGTCTGTGGAGGGGCTGCCTTGGGACTGGCCCCTGGAATCCCTGCCTGGAGGACAGGGGAGTGCTGGGCTTTAAGCAGCACCCATGACTGTGTTGCTGGGGAAAATAAGAGATATTGGGTTCTGGAGTGACTTTCCCAGAACTACCTCCAGCAGTGACCTCCAGGTTCCCAAAAGTTCACTTTTTTTCCATTGTAAGCCAGAGAAAGCTGGGAGAAATCTCACCACAAAGGCCTTGGCTGACTGGCTGTTTGTCCCCCCTTGCAGAGAGGAAGGTTTGGGATGTGGCTCCCAAGGGTGTGATTTTAAATGAATGGAAGTGAAAATTAAAAACATTTTTGTAAAGTTACCAGTGGAATCTGTTCCAGCCATCCCTCCCAGGTGTGGCCCTGGGAACATTTCTGCAGAGTGAGAGCTCTGATGGGCAGCCATGTGGATGTTCAGCTTGGATCCCTGAAACCCCAGCATTCCTGAATGCCCTGGCAGCACTTTCTGGAAGTGCTCCAGAGGGCACAGCCCAAGGCAGGATGGGGTTTTGGCAGGGATGTGGCACAGCCCTGACTGGTTCCTGTGCCAGAGGAGCCATGTGTGAGAGCTGCACATGCCAGTGCCAAACAGCAGCCCCGTGCAGGGAGCCCTTCCCTCTGGGGAACACAGGGTTAATTGCCCTGCTAATCACTCTGTTTCACTAATCAGTCCCTGCAGAGGGGTTCTGTTTGTTTTTCCAGGCTTATACATCCTCTACCCAGCTTTTCTGGTAGTTTATTTAAGAGGCTAATTTTTGATTTTGCTTTCTGGTATTTATTTTAAGGTTTGGTTTTCTGTTTGTTTTTTTCTTTTCCTTCACAGCAAACATAAAATCTGCTAAGATATTTCTCCTAGGAATTTTATTGATTCAGCAGGTCTATTCCCAATGTGAGTCCTAATTTCAGAGAATTCCCTGTATTCATGGAACCTTATGGACACTGCAGGTCCTTAACAAAGGACACAACTCTGGTTTTAAAGGTCCTGGCTTGAAAACTGGGGGACACTCTCAGGTATGGGGGCACTCAGGAGACACTGGGGGCATGTCCAGGGCAGGGAACAGAGCTGGGGAGGGGCTGAGGGAGCTGGGAAGGGGCTCAGCCTGGAGAAAAGGAGGCTCAGGGGGAACCTTGTGGCTCTGCACAGCTCCTGACAGGAGGGGACAGCTGGGGAGGATCAGGCTGTGCTCCAGGGAAAGGACAAGGAGAAACGGCCTCAGGCTGTGCCAGGGGAGGTTTAGGATGGATATTGGGAAAATTCCTTCATGGGAAGGGTGGTCAGGCCCTGGCACAGCTGCCCAGGGCAGTGGTGGGGTCACCATCCCTGGAAGAGTTAAAATGTGTGGATGTGGCACTTGAGGGCCTGGATTAACGGTGAACTTGATCCTTCCCAACCTGAACAATTCCATGACCAGTGACCGACCCAGAACAGGCTGCCCTTGAGTGAGAAGCACAGAAGAGAGATGTCCCCCCCTCAGGGCAGCAGCTCCTCCTTACCTGTCCAGCAGGGAGCCCAGGGAGGTGACAGAGCTGTCCCACTGCGCTGCCAGCACCAGGCACAGCCCATCCTTCAGCAGGGAGCACTGCAAGAGAGGCAGGAACAGAGCTTTGGTGCTGTTCTGCACCTGAACAAGTCTCTAAGTGTGGCTGATGGGTGAGGAACAGGAGCCCCAGAGCAGCAGATCCCCCCAGGCAGAGGCAGTGCCATGTCTGAGCTGTGTGTGATCCCCACAGGCCTCTGAGTGAAAACCAGCAGTGTCTGGGTGTGTTACTCAGTCCCCACCTCTGCTGGAAGCAGAACACCAAGACAGGTAAATATTGAGATATTTTAGCAGAAACACAGATTACTTGAAGCAGCCCATGTCCCTCCTAGAGAGGGAGAGCAAAGGCTGTGCCATTCACCTTTGGCTCAGCTGTGCCAGATCCTTCTGGAAACACCCCAGGGCCATTTATCTCTGACAGGAGGAGGGAGGGATGGCTCTGCTCCCCCTGTGTCCTTCCTAGAGAGCTGTGCACATTATTCCCTGTGCAGGGGATGGATCCTCAGAGGACTCAGGGCACAGGCAAGCAGTGCTTACAATAATTGCCTGCTAGATGTAATTGCTGTTCCACACAGATGTACTTCAAAGGGATGTGTCAGTTTTTAAAAGCACAACCTGAATAGATCTTACATGCTTCTATTACAGACAACACCCAGGACTTAGAACTGAGAGCTGGAGGCCCAAATGTTTGTGTTTTGTGAAGGGGCTGCTGTGGTCTGAGAGCCCTTGGGTGGTTGCCACTGTCATTGCTGTCCCCCCTTGCTTACTCTGTGCTGCTGACTGCACTTTCCTGCACATTCCACCTCCCAGCTCTGCCCAGGCAAGGTTCCTGACTGGGTGGGCTTCTCCTTCACCAAGAGGAAAACTCTGGGCCTGGTTTTCTGTTGTATGGAGCAATGTCAGCTCAGCCCAGCAGCGCATCCTGCACCCAAACCCCAGGGCTGCACCTGCTGAGAGCCACAGAATGGCCTGGGCTGGAAGGGACCTCAAAGCTCATCTTGTCCCACCCCTGCCATGGGCAGGGACACCTCCCACAGTCCCAGGTTCCCCATCCAGCCTGGCCTTGAGCACTGCCAGGGATCCAGGGGCAGCCACAGCTGCTCTGGGCACCCTGTGCCAGGGAACAATTCCTTCCCAATATCCCATCCATCCCTGCCCTCTGGCAGTGGGAGCCATTCCCTGTGTCCTATCCCTCCATCCCCTGTAAATGGTCTCTCTCCATCTTTCTTGTAGCTCCTTCACACACTGGAAGGCCACACTGAGTTTACCCCAAAGCCTTTTCTTCTCCAGGTGAACAATCCCAATTCCCTCAGCCTTTCCTCCTGGCAGAGCTGCTCCATCCCTCTGATTATCCTGGTGCCCCCTCTGCACTGGCTCCAGCAGCTCCAGCTCCTTTCTGTGCTGGGAGCCCCAGAGCTGGAGGCAACACTCCAGATGGGAAAACCTCAGGCTCCAGGGCACAGTCCAAGAAGAAAAAGGGATTTTTAGCATTGTAGAGGAGGATTACAGGGGTAATCCTGTAATTACCCCCGTAAAAAAATGGGGTGTGATTACAGAGAGGGAAATAGAAACTGTATTTTCATGGAGAAACAAGAGAGGAGAAGGCAGCAGAGCACACAGAACAGGGTGATGGCTGACTGGAATGAAACATTCAATAAATGAGGGGTGGATGGGCCATTCCCATGAGGGCTCCCAGGGATGCAGGACCATCAGGAAGTGCCCCCAGTGCCCACATTCCTCACCGGAGGTGCCAGGGCTCAGAGGCAGTGCTGCAACAGTGCCACCAAAGCCTCAGGGCAGCACATCCCAGCAAGGCATCTTTACAAGGCTCTTCTTTAGTGCCAAGGAAGCAAAGCCCAGCCCCAGCTGTTCCATACCTTTGCTGCAACGCTGCCCTTGGCCCTGCTGAGCCTCTGGGAGATGCAGAGAGCCTGGGCTGAGTCCAGCACAGCCAGCCGAGCTGCAGTCAGCACAAAGCCTCTGCCCAGGAGCTCCTCCAGCAGCGCCACGTACGGGGGCGGCTCCGGGCCCCGCAGGATCAGCCCGGGCAGCACCAGGCACGTGCTGGGCCACAGCTGCTCCAGCACGGCCTCACCTGCTGGGAAAGGAACACAACATGGTTGGGTCTCTGCCCCCAGCACCTCTGAGCCCTCTCAGTGCCCTGGCACGGATGTGTCCCTGGCAGTCGGGGGCACCACGGTGTTGGGATGGCCTGGGAGGTGCCTGGGGATGTGCCCGGGGATGAGCCCTGGGATATTCTGGGAGGTGCCCTGGGATGTGCCTAGGGAGGTGCCCGGGGATGTCCTGGGATGTGCCCCTGGAGGTGCCCAGGGGTGTCCTGAGAGGTGCCTTGGGACAAACCCGGGGATGTGCCTTGGGTGGTGCCTGGGGATGTGCCAGGGGAGATGCCCAGGGAGGTGCCCTGGATATCTTGGGATGAGCCTGGGGATGAGCTCAGGGAGATGCCCTGAGAGGTGCCCTGGAGGTGCCCAGGGATGTTCTGGGAAGGGCCCTGGGAAGTCTTTGAATGTCCTGGGATGTACCCAGGGAGGTGCACCCAGGGTGCCTGGGATATGCCCGGGGATGTGCCCGGGGATGTGCCCTGGGAGGTGCCCTGGCAAAGTCCTGGGAAGTGCCCAAGGATGTGCCCTGTGATGAGCACAGGGATGAGCTCTGGAATGTGCCTGGGGATGAGCCCAGAGAGCTGCCCAGGGATGTGCCCAGGGAGGTGCTCTGGCATATGCCTGGAGATGTGCCCGGGGAGGTGCCCAGGGATGTCCTGGTATGTGCCCTGGGGATATCCTAGGATATGCCTGGAGATGTGCCCAGGGAGGTGCCCAGGGATGTGCCCTGGGGATATCCTGGAATATGCCTGGGGAGGTGCCCAGGGAGGTGCCCAGGGAGGTGCCCAGCCTGAGCTGCTGGGCGCCTCTGTGTCCCTGTCTGGAGATCACAAGCCAGCAGGAGTGACCCCATTTCAGGAGTCAGACAAGGACAACTGCTGGTTTGCTACGGGAGCTCCTCTCCCATTTCCATTTTTGCCAAGCACAGAGAGCTGCTAATCCAGCTGCTTTTATAATCCCAAATGTAATTCTGCTCAGCATACGTGAGGCTTAATGTATTTCATATTTTCCTCCTGATAAATCTGCCTGTCCATTAGGCAGCAGCTTGGTGATAATTATTTGCTGGAAGGAGCTTTCCTTGTGTGCAAGAGCTTCCTCTAGTGTCCAAGAAGAGCCCAGAACGTGAGTGATGTGTCTGCTTTGCTGGAGGCACTCATGAGATCGTGCCTGACAGTTCAGAGATCATGTGGACTTGCTTTTCCAGGGCAGTAACTCTTTGAAATACATTTTCTGAGACACAAACACATCAGAGCTGTACACAGCTTTCCTTTTTACTCTGCTTAGGCATCTTCAAAGCTGAGATATCCTCGTGTAGCAGGAAATTAGGGGCATGTATTTTGAGATTAGCTCCTGACACTGAGCTGTGCAAAGCCTGCAGAATACCTGTGCTCTCTCCACAACAAGCTGGTTCATTATTTTATTTTGTTTTATGTAATCTCTTCTACAAATCAAGTGATTTGATCGCAGCAAACCTGCACTAAGATGATGGGGAAAACACCCTCCTCAAATACCTTGGGACAAATCTTCCTTCAGAGACTCCTTGCACAAAAGTGACTTGGTGTTCACCCCAGGAGCAGAGGACTTGATTTACCACCCCCCCTTGCACTTCTGCACCTGCTGGTAAGTGACCAATGCCCCCCAAGTCCCGTGTCAGGCAGGGCTGGGCTGTGATTCTGTCATTTTTACCCTGCTCCTCTCCCTCCCACAGCAATCCTGAGGCTCCACTGCTGGGATTAAGGACTGCAGTGCTCAGGTGTAGCACAGCAACATTCTCTGAGCTGCCCACATCAGTCCTGAAGCCACAGGAATGGGAATAATTGCTCTAAACAATTCTATTCCCCAGGGATCACCACAGGGATGCTTCCACCTGGTCCCTGCTTGTTTATAAAGCTTGGGATCAATCCACAGCATCCCAAGGTGGGAGCATCCCCTCGTGCAGAGCCATCTCCTGCCCCGCAGCACAGCTGTGTTTACACATGTCCATCAAGCCAAATCAGCAGGAGAAGCCTTGAGGAGCTGCTGCATTCAGAAAGTGTCAGCCTGGCTGAGGCTCCAGCTCCCAATCACAGCCAGCCTGGCCATGGCTGGGAGTCATCTGGAGCTGGCAGCTGCTCAGCAGCACTGGGAGCTGAATGAGAGCTCAGCTCAGCTCAGGAGAGGCCTCTGGCCACGCTGCCAGCAGCACTCCCTGCACCAGCTGATATTTATCCACTCCCAGCACAGCACAGCTCACCCTGCCCAGCCCTGCAGCCTCTCCAGGGCAGGCTCTGGATGGACACAAGCCACCAAGGCTGTGCTGAGACACCTGGGAGGGCTCAGAGAGGAACAAGCACTGCTCTGACTGCAGCTGTGCTGTCAGTGCTTGTTCTGCTGCTGCTGTTAAGGTCAGACTTCATGGACAGCTCTGTCTGTAAAGCCCTGAAGGGCTGGCAGGTGAACAGTTAAAGGCTGGACTCCCCTGGAGCTGTTCTCTGCAGCTCAGAGCTGTCTCTCCCTTCTGAAAGCACATCAATACCCAATCTTGCTGCCACCAGATGGTTTGTCTTGCTGTCCAATTAATCAATAGCAGCCCCAATCCATAAGAGGAGTTACATCTCCTTACCAGGACTGCCTGGCTGCTCAGAGCCCAGGACACTGGGATGTTTTCCTGGCTCATGGGTCAGGATCTTGTGCTGTTTCCTGACTCCCAGGCTGAGGATGGGGTCGTGTTTCAGGTTACGGATCTGCAGGAGGGAGGGAGAAGCAAGTCATGTGAACACATTACCTAATGAGGAGGGATAACACTCCTCGAGTATTGATTCAGGCAAGCTGTGAAGCTTTTGTTGTTGTGGTGTACTTCTGTAATTGCCAACCTAGAAAACACCTGCTTGTCTGGAGAGACAAGAACATTTTGCAAGCATTCTTCTTTTTAATTGAGGTTTAATTCAGCGCAGCATCTCATCATCCTTTTCAAGGTCCCATATCCAGCCATCATTTTAAAGTCTCCACTCCCAGGTTTTCAAGGCCAGGAGCTCAAACAGAGCCTGGGAGGGTCTGACAGCTTTCCCCAGTGCCACACTGGGGTGCAGCAGCTCCCTGTGTCCCTGAATGAGCTGGCACAGGCAGGGTGCCCTGCACTGAGCTGTACACCCACATAAACGAGCTCTGTTACAGATGTGGCCATTTCCAGAGCTCATCTCCTGGGAGGGCATCTCAGCTGGATCACCTCTGAGCCACAGCAAAGCTCAAACCTTTCCCTCCCTTGGCTGAGCACATCCCAATCATTTCCACATCCCATCCCATCCCTGAATGAGCCAAAGCTGGTAAAAGCCAGCTCCTGGGTGCAGAGTGCTCAGCAGCCAGGGTGAGGCTGCTGCCCCTGCTCCAAAGCAATGCTGATCTGAGCCCTCCCAAATTCACAGCAGAGCTTGCTGAACAAACACATCTGCAGCAGCTCCTCCCCACCGAGGCTGCTGGGCTCAGGGCAGGGGGAGGAACATGCCCAGGACCAGGGGAGCCTGGCAGCTCAGCAAACACACCCAGAGCTGCATTATCCACAGCAAAACAGCAGTGTGGCACGGCAGGGTCAGCTCAGGAAGGGGCTCATTCCTACCTCCTGCTCCTGCACTGGCTGAGCCTGGGCACAGCACAGCCCTTCTGGGAAAAACAGCTTCACATCCTGCACTGCCATTGCATAGGATCTGGAGCCTGAGAGAGAAACACAATGAGAAGATTCTCTCAGGCCATGAATTAAACATTCTCTAGACTCACACTCATCTTTTGGAGAGATTGATGATGTGCAACTCACTGCAGTAATTGCTTTAAAGGCCAGCTGTTCTGTACAGTAATAGCAAACATTTTAAACCATTATATTTAGAATAGTTCCATTGCTTCCTTGGTATTTTGATTTTGTCCTACTATCACCCAGCAGCTTCCTCTTGTAAACAAGACCCCTTCTATTTCCTAACAGTGGAGCTGAGGGAATCATGTTCAGGAGGCTGTGAAACCTTTCAATTCCAGCTCTAAATCCTGTTGTTCCCTTACTTCTGGATCACACCAGGCTGCCCTTACTGAAGGGGAAGAGCTGCTGGTCAGTAAAACAAATGTACTTAGTAACAATAATGGAGGTCCCAAATACACTGGCAACTCTGACTGACCAAGGAAATCAGAATTAGCACAAGGCACTGCTGATGGAACAACATTTTTCTGTCCACCTCTGGTCAAGAAAGGTAAATTGAGCCTGGAACAGTCAGAGAAATGATATGAGGATGGCTGAGGAAATGGAGAATCCTCTCAAGAGTTAAACCAGACCTTGGCTCCTTTGACCCAACACGACCCAAAGCTGAGAAACAAATCTGATTTCTGATAAACACTTCAGGGTAGGAAAGGTCAGAGGTGTAAAAGAGCTACTTAAAATAAAGTCCAGATAATGGCACAGGAACAAATGGGCACAGAGTGTATGTGGCTATATTTAAGTTTGAAAATATAAGAAGATTTTTAGCTCTCTAGGCTCTGTGTCATCCTTCCAGTTGGGGTGGGTGCTCATGGAAGGGCAAACGTGATTCCCCTCAGTCTGTGAGGGAATTAACTGAACCCAGTGACTCGAGAGGTCCCTCCAGGCTCAGCAGCTGAATATTTCCCTATAAAGCAACAGTGTTACAAAACATTACTCAGAATGTTTGGAGATTTGTGGATGGAAAATATTAGAGAGGGAAAAGCTATTTCTATTGGAGTTTAACTAGACTGTCAATGTGCTGGCACAGATCCATGCTCCTGGGTACAAATATCCTCTGAAATATTCCCGCCTTGGAGGCTGCCCATTCACAGGACCCCACCTGAGAGCACTCAGCCCTGCTGGAACACCATAATTCCAGGGTTTGTATAGCCAGAGCCCTTAAGGCAGCAGTTTACAATCCTGAGGTTGTGTTAAATCCCAGTGTATGAGCTGGGCTGGATCCTTTCCATAGCTCCACACCAAACCTTCCATCACTGGTGCCATTACACAGAACACAAATGCTCCCAAATGAGCCTTTTGCTCTCACTTTGCTCAAGGTACAAGACAGTGCAGGGTGCACATGTAAGAGCTCTTTGGATGCAAGGAAAAGCACAAAAAGCACAGTCCAATGACTTCCCAAGCCCAGAGGAGATGTGAGGCAGCAGGTTCACCTCTGAAGCTCAGCCCTACAGGTTTAAAGCTGCATTTCTTGGTTCACCAGTCTCCCTGGAACCCCACCTTCATCTCAATTGCATTTCCTTTGTCACTTTGGGAGGGAAGAGCGGGAATTTGCTCTGCTTCAGGCATTAACTGAAGTTCTTCCTCAGCTGGAGCAAACCTAGGAAAGCCTGGTGTTCCCTGCCAGGAAAGGAGGATGGGCTTGCACAGTCCCCCAGTTACTCACTGAAGGTTTTTCAGCTTAACTGTGTTGGAGGAAAAGCTGTGGGAGGTGCAGGGGGTTAGGAACACCCCTTTGCTCATGGATAGATGGCTCTGATGGGCAGGTCCATCAGAGTCAGCTCCAGCTCATCCCTGTTCCTGCAAGGGGTGCAGGGAGGGATTTGTGGGCCAGTCCTGGGCTCAGCTCAGAGCAACCTCACATCCCAGCCTGGGGGGCTGAAGGGGGTCAGAACATCCAAGGATCTCCCTGTAGCTCCCAACAGAAATGGGATGAGACTCAGCTTCCCTTGCTTGTTTTCACTGAGTTATGCTGGGCATGCTCCAGCTGTAGCAAACATCTGAAATTTGGGATGTTTATTACCCATTCTTAGCCATGCCTGAGGAGTTTCAGAGCAATCTGGATACACAATCCATCCATTCATCTCAACAGCAAGAGAAGCAGGGACTGACAATGGAAAAGTATTGGGCTGATAATGGAAAAGTATTTGGAGAGCACTGATCACTTTTTGTTTTTTTTTTTTTTTTTGTAAGTAAATCCTGCTCTTCAGTCACCCCCACAAACCCTGTGGGATCTCTCCTGAGATCCCAAGTCCTGAGGTTCTGCAGCAAGGGCCTGGTTCTCTCTCCCAGGCTGTGGCTCCTTCCCTCCCTGCCAGTTCTCAGCAGCCCACCTGACATGGATGGAAATAGGGAGTGACTTCACAGCCCAGACACAATGGGAAAAGCCAAACAATCCAATGGATCTTGTCAGGAAAGTTCCTCTGGGACTCTGGGCACACAGGGCCTGCCTGCTCACCTGAATTTACAGAAATTATTGCTTTATTTTTCTGTATTCCTTTTATATTCCTGAAGAGAAACACAGGCAGGGAGCAAACCACCCTTAATTCCATGTGAATTTTGGAATGACACCCTTCCCTCCTTGTGGCAGGGATGTTGGGCTGCTCTCTCCAGGGATATTTCCCATTTTCCCATCCTTTACCACCCCCTACACACATCCCAGTGCCTCCCTGCTGGCAGGGGAGCTGGGATGGGGCAGAATCCCAAGGATGCTGCCTTGCCCTGTGCCTCTGCCCATGTGCCAGCTGCAAAGAGCCTTTCCAGATGGGAAGGTGCTGAGTTGCCCTGCTTGCCTCAGCAGGTTTGGGTCACCTCTGTCCTGCCTGCCCTCAGCACTGGGAGATGTTACAGCATGTCCTGGAATCTTTGGGAAATCTTGGAGCTGGCCAATGGCTAATGGAGACATCAGGAAGGGACACACAGGCAGGGAAGACAGATGGGTTCTTGGGAATAATTCCAAAATAACCAAGCTAAAAGTACAAAATGACCAAGCAAAGAGAGATCAAAGGAAATGTGTTCTGATAAAGGCAGAGCTGGGGCTGCTCTGGGAGGAAGCCTTTTGGAATTTATCTTCTGGGAGAATATTTCATTGCTTGAGACACACTCAGCTCAGCCACCAAGAACACAGGGAGAGTTTCCTGGGGAATAATGTCCTGCAGTGCCTGCCAAGGCTGGATCTGTAGTGACAGATCCAGTGACAGGAGGGAACAAACATAACATAACACATGAGCTTTTTGTATATCTGAGCCTTTGGAGTTTTCTTTTACAAAAACCTACCATAAAATCCATTCTGGACTGTGCTGGTGCCATACTGAGCCCTCCAGAGGTGTGGATCCAGTGCCTGGGCCAGCTGAGGATCCTCTGGTCCCAGGAGATCCAGCAGCTTCTTCACAGCATTGGGTCTCTGCAGGCACAGCACCAGGGCAGTGCCTGAGGTCAGGTAGGCACAGTGAGCTTCTACAGCAGCTGGATCCTGAGAAAAATCAGAAATTAACAGATCATGAGGAGCTGGTGAGCACTGGGAACATCCCAGCTTTCCTTTGGCTGGGAGGGAAAGTTGTGAGTAAGCAAATCTGCTGCTGCTCCTTGTTTTCTCTCCTCTTTCATACACTGCTGGTGTCACAAACATCTTTTATGAAAAATCCTTTCCTTAGGATTTTTCCTCCTGAGAAGCTGAGAGGCCTCAGGAACAAAATGTAAACAATGATTATCTGCTGCTGTGGAATGCAACAGGTGCATCTGTGATTGGTCTCATGTGGTTGTTTCTAATTAATGGCCAATCACAGTCAGCTGGCTTGGGCTTTCTGTCCAAGCCACAAACCTTTTGTTATCATTCTTTCTTTTTCTATTCTTAGCCAGCCTTCTGGTTAAATCATTTCTTCTATTCTTTTAGTATAGTTTTAATGTAATATATATCATAAAATACTAAATAATCAAGCCTTCTGAAAACATGGAGTCAGATCCTCATCTCTTCCCTCCTCCTCAGGTCCCTGTGGACAATGTCACGCTGCTGGTGTACTAAAGATTCCAAAATCTAGAGCTCAGCCACCAAGCAATGCCCATTTTGTGCCCACTTTGTGTCCATTTGTTCCTATGCCATTATCTGGACTTTATTTTAAGTAGCTCTTTTACACCTCTGACCTTTCCTACCCTGAAGTGTTTATCAGAAATCAGATTTGTTTCTCAGCTTTGGGTTGTTTTGGGTCAAAGCAGCCAAGGTCTGGTTTAACTCTTGAGAGGATTCTCCATGTCCCCAGCCATCCTCATGTCATTCCTCTGACTGTTCCAGGCTCAATTTATCTTTCTTGACCAGAGATGAACAGAAAAATGTTGTTCCATCAGCAGTGTCTTGTGCTAATTCTGATTTCCTTGGTCAGTCAGAGTTGCCAGTGTATTTGGGACCTCCATTATTGTTACTAAGTACATTTGTTTTACTGACCAGGAGCTCCTCCTGTGACATCCAGCAGGTCACAGGAGAGCTGTTCCTTCAGGGGGACATCTGGATCAGGAGGAAGCACAGGCACAAGCAAGAACAGCAGGGTCATAAATACCCTGGGATGAGGAGCCACGATTTAATTCATTCAGCTGATGTAAAGTGATGGATCACAAATGCCAGAGCTTTGCTTTTTGACCTCACAAATGGCAGGACCCCCCCACAACCCCTGCTTCTCCTGAACTCCAGACAATGGTTAGGATCAGGACTGCAGAATTTAAAGCAGGAGTGTCAGAGCAGGGGCTGCAGGAAATCAGTTTGTTCTCCTGGCCTTGTCTGACACCCTTTGCTCCACAGCAGATTCCTCCACCTTTGCTTCTTTCCCAAGCACAGCCAGTTCAGCCCATGCCCACCCTGAGCAGAGCTGTGGGGTCACAACACCCTGGGATTGTGCACTGGGGAAGGATGAGAGGAAATGACAAGAAATAACCACAGCACAGGTGAGGAGAGGCTGCTCTGAGGGCTGGGGACACACAGACTGACAGCTCTGGGACCCTGGGACAGGCAGCAGAGCTGGGGCAGGTGGGTGGCAGAGCTCTCTGGCCTTGCTGCCTGCTTTAATCAAGGAAAACCTTGGGAAGCTGCAGATGGCTGGGCTGGGCACAAGGTCAGGGTGCCCACAGCAGCTGCAGCTCGGCCTCCTCCTGCTGCTCCAGCTGCATAACAGGGCAGGAGCATCCACTTCTGCCTCTTCCTGCTCCTCCAGCCCAATAACAGGGCAGGAGCATCAACTTCTGCCTCCTCCTGCCCTTCCAGCTGCATAACAGGGCAGGAGCATCCACTTCTGCCTCCTCCTGCTGCTCCAGCTGAATAATGTGGCAGGAGCATCCAGCTGTGCCTCCTCCTGACCCTCCAGCTCAATAACAGGGCAGAAACATCCAGTTCTGCCTCTTCCTGCCCTTCCAGCTGAATAACAGGGCAGAAACATCCAGTTCTGCCTCTTCCTGCCCTTCCAGCTGAATAACAGGGCAGGAGCATCCAGTTCTGCCTCTTCCTGCCCTTCCAGCTGAACAACAGGGCAGGAACATCCAGTTCTGCCTCTTCCTGCCCTTCCAGCTGAATAATGTGGCAGGAACACCCAGCTGTGCCTCCTCCTGCCCCTCCATCCAAACAAGGTGGCAGGAAGATCCAGCTGTGCCTCCCTGCACCCCACAGAGCAGCAGCCAGGGCTGGATGTTCTCTCCAGTTTGGAAAACAAGGGCATTTCCAGCTCCCTGCCAGAATCAACCCGTGGCTGTTTAATTTTTTTTTCCCCAGTTTTTGAGGAAATAAAAACAAGAGGAGGGGAAAAAACCACCATTTGATTCAGCTGAATCACGTCATTCCCAGAGGTTTTAATTCCTCTATTTTTTAATCTTCTAAAAGCAGCAGAGCATAGCAATTCTCTAGATAAAACATTTCCAAAAGCAAATCCTATCACTTCATTTAAAAATATGGAGATAAAACACTTCAAGGCCTCTCTGCTTTTCTATCACGTGAAACCATTCAGTGCCTTTGACCCAAATCTTCTCTCACTCTCTGCTCCTAAATTGCAGCTCTGAGAAGTAGGTTATGAATTGACAACCACGGGCTCAAGCCTGATATTCCCCCCTCCATTTGCAAAATATTTCATGAGCAAATCCCTCTGTGCTTAAATTGGTGATGTATTTAGGGCTGGGTGTGGTGTTTGTCAGCGCTCTGCCCCCTGGGCACAGGGTCACAGCTGTCACTCAGGGGCTTTTGGTGACAGCAGCTCTGCTTGGATGAGGATGAAAAATTTCAGCTTGTCACTGAGAAATGGTGACATTCATTCAGTTCTGTATAATACAAAATAATCCTTTCCTGCTTGAAAATTTTTGTTAGTTAAAAAAAATGGATTTAATCCACTTTTCTATGGGTTTTCTCTTTGGGCAATGAAAAGCCAGTGGTATTTTTCATGACAGCTTTCAAAAGGACTGATAAAACATATCAATATTCATCCAGGTTGGAAACAGCTGCAAAGAAAACATTCTGTTTCTGTCAAACAGACCAGAATAAACGAAACTATTTTGTTCCAGAGCTTCTAACCAGCGATTTTAGATCTAAATAACAAAACTCTTTTGTCTTTTGGTTGCTCCCCAGGAAATCCACAGGCTTGTGGTTGAAGATGATGTTGTTTCTAATGGTCACTGATGGTGCCAGGCAGCTTCTGGCAGCTCCTCTCACTGCTCACACCACTCCAGACTCTGCCAAATTGCTCTCAAAACACGGTGCTGCCCTTTCTCCAGCCCCATCCTGCTCCACATCCCTGTGCAGCTGCCTGCAATTCAGGGAGCAGTTTCCTTGAGAGGAGGAAATTCCAGCTGTGCCCTGGCCCAGGGGGACTGAGAGGACGAAAGAGCAGAGGAATTACCCAGCTGCATTTACTGCTGGAAGCACAGGATGGGGTTGGTGGGCACCTGGAGTTCCTGAATCCTGCTCTGGAAGCACAGGATGGGGTTGGAGGGAACCCTGGAGTTCCTGAATCCTGCTTTGGAAGCACAGGATGGGGCTGGAGGGAACACTGGAGTTCTGAGTCCTGCTTAGGAAGCACAGGATGGGGTTGCAGGGAACCCTGGAGTTCCTGATTGTGCTCTGGAAGCACAGGATGGGGCTGGAGGGAACACTGGAGTTCTGAGTCCTGCTCTGGAATCACAGGATGGGGCTGGAGGGAACCCTGGAGTTCCTGAATCCTGCTCTGGAAGCACAGGATGGGGCTGGAGGGAACACTGGAGTTCCTGAGTTCTGCTCTGGAAGCACAGGATGGGGCTGGAGGGAACCCTAGAGTTCCTGAGTTGTGCTCTGGAAGCATAGGATGGGGCTGGAGGGCACCATGGAGTTCCTGAATCCTGCTCTGGAAGCATAGGATGGGGCTGGAGGGCACCATGGAGTTCCTGAGCCCTGCTCTGGAAGCACAGGATGGGGCTGGAGGGAACCATGGAGTTCCTGAGTTGTGCTCTGGAAGCACAGGATGGGGCTGGAGGGAACCCTGGAGTTCCTGATTGTGCTCTGGAATCACAGGATGGGGCTGGAGGGAACCATGGAGTTCCTGAGTTCTGCTCTGGAAGCACAGGATGGGGCTGGAGGGAACCATGGAGTTCCTGAGTTGTGCTCTGGAAGCACAGGATGGGGCTGGAGAGAACCATGGAGTTCCTGATTGTGCTCTGGAATCACAGGATAGGGCTGGAGGGAACCCTGGAGTTCCTGAGTTCTGCTCTGGAAGCACAGGATGGGGCTGGAGGGAACCCTGGAGTTTCTAAATCCCTCTCAGGAGGAGCAGGATAGGGCTGGAGAGAACACTGGAGTTCCTGAGCCCAGTCCCTGCTGCTGCAGGGAATCCCCTGTGGTTGCTGAAAATCTGGTCAGAGAGAGAAAGTCAGATAAACTTTCCCAGGCCTTGTCCTGGGGGAGCTTGAGAAAGCTCAGAGAAAGAATTAAAATAATCCCTAATCTTTGCAGCTGGTGTTTTGAACCTGCTGTTTCTTGTAAGATGTTTACACAAAGGTGCTATTGCTAATTAGCCAATGGTGTGAGAGGTGTTGATGAGGACCAGTCAGGTCCAGCTATATCCTAAATGTCTATGAAAATAACGTGGTGTGCAATAAACTGGACATTTGCCTTCTGAGACTTTGGAGTCTGTATATTGCTTTATTCACCTGTCCTCAATACAACAGCAACAATCCCCCACAGCAAGATCAGGCCCCAGTGGAAAAATGAAGCCTAAACTGCCAATGTGCAGAGGTTGGATGAGCCCTGAAGGGAGGGAGATCCAGCAGAACCGCCTGGGATCACTGGATGGGCCCCGAAGGGAGGGAGATCCAGCAGAACCCCCTGGGATCCTGGATGAGCCTTGAAGGGAGTGAGATCCAGCAGAAGCCCTGGGATCCTGGATGGGCCCTGAGGGGAGGGAGATCCAGCAGAACCCCCTGGGATCCTGGATGGGCCCTGAAGGGAGGCAGATCCAGCAGAACCCCCTGGGATCACTGGATGGGCTCTGAAGGGAGGGAGATCCAGCAGAACCCCCTGGGATCCTGGATGGGCCCTGAAGGGAGGAAGATGCAGCAGAACCCCCTGGGATCCTGGATGGGCCCTGAGGGGAGGGAGATCCAGCAGAAGCCCTGGGATCCTGGATGGGCCCTGAAGGGAGGCAGATCCAGCAGAACCCCCTGGGATCACTGGATGGGCCCTGAGGGGAGGCAGATCCAGCAGAAGCCCTGGGATCCTGGATGGGCCCTGAAGGGAGGCAGATCCAGCAGAACCCCTGGGATCACTGGATGGGCTCTGAAGGGAGGGAGATCCAGCAGAACCCCCTGGGATCAGTGGAGGGGGGCCCTGAGGGAAGGCAGATCCAGCAGAACCCCCTGGGATCCTGGATGGGCCCTGAGGGGAGGCAGATCCAGCAGAACCCCCTGGGATCCTGGATGGGCTCTGAAGGGAGGCAGATCCAGCAGAACCCCTGGGATCCTGGATGTGCCCTGAAGGGAGGCAGATGCAGCAGAACCCCCTGGACAGGCTCTCATTGCTGCCTGAGCACCACCAGGTCAGGCTGGAAGCTGGGGAGACAATGTCAGCTCTATTTACGTGACCTTTATTTTCTATAATCATTACTAAAGTGCAGATAAAACATCTTCTTGTGACTCCTGTGACTTGATAACCTCAGCAAAGAGCAGAGCAGGTGTTTTTTCTCATGATCCAAAGGCCACATGCCTCTCTGAGCTCAGGGGGACTATTTCAGTTGGAAAAGCAATCACAGAGCTGAGCTGGTGCTGCCAAGGTTATTTGTCAAGTGTATGTAAATAATACATTAGAAAGGAAAAGGAGATGTGAGGTTGTCTTGCTTGCAGTGAATAAACCCAGATTTGCTCTCAAAACACAACAAACCAGCACTTGGGAGTTCTCTAGAGATGGATTTTGGAGCATATTCCAGGTGAAGTGAGAGAAAGCCCTGGACAGAACTTCTAGCAGGGACAGACACACTGGCTCCATCTTCTTCAGCAGAATATTTCATCATGGATCCCATCAATCTATATAAATATCTCCAAAGGTGTCAGGGGATAGTGCCAGGCTCTCTCCAGCAATGCCCAGTGACAGGACCAGCACTAATGGCCAGAAATTAAAATAGAAGAAATTCCACCTCCACCTGAGGAAGAACTTTGTCAGGACCCAGAACATCCCTCTGGCTGTCCAGGATGGCCAGGACCCTGCCAGGGGGCTCAGAGACCCTGGCACACAGCCCAAAACGCCCCTGTGGTTTTGATTATGACCCATGGAGAAAATTACCAACCCTATATGAAGATCAGCAAGCCACAACAGTATAGGCAGAATAATAGTGAAGTTATCACGGGGTGGAAAAGTAGATTTTGGGGTTTCTGGTATGGGGGTTCAGGGGGCAAGATGGAAGGAACTGAGTGTGTCCAAACTTTCTACTTCTTCTTCTTCTTCTTGGCCTCCATCTCCTGCTGTGATGTTGGCACTCACAGATTGGTTTAGAGTAGAAGCTCACTGTCTAACATAGGTGATAGGTATTGGAAAGTAATTGTAAATATTGTACATGTAGTTTTTAGTATAAAGACATAACACAGCCCCAGGGGCAGGCAGAGTGCCTCTGACTGTCCTGCTGGACGGACCTCAGCTGGACAGGAGAAAGAATTTTACAGATAAAATACAATAAACAACCTTGAGACCGAGAAATGAAGAGCTCTGACTCCTTCTTCAAGCCCCAGGCTGGGAAAAGAGACTTTCAAACTCTTCTTGGGGTCGCTCTGAGCAGCGAGAGACCCTGACAGAACTCCCTTCCATGGTGGGGGGGCAGAGCTGTGGAACAGTCACCCAGGGAGGGCTTGGAGTCTGCCCCTCTGGAGACATCCCAAACCACTGGATATATCCCTGTGGACACAGGGATCCTGCCCTGGTGGGACTGGGTGATCTCCAGAGCTCACTCCCAAATCCAGAGGATGATCTCCAGAGGTCACAATCCAAACCCAGGATTATCCTGTCTGGCATTCTGTGACCTGCTAAATGTCAGCAGTTTGCCCCCATTTCAGGAGCCTCATTTGAAGCCCACCATTGCACCCCTTTGTGCCACAGGCTGAGGAGCAGATCCATCATGAACATTCCTCCCATCCAAAAGCTGCACAAGGAATTTAGCTGGAACAAACAG
The DNA here is from genome assembly GCF_047830755.1 of Zonotrichia albicollis. Taxonomy (NCBI): domain Eukaryota; kingdom Metazoa; phylum Chordata; class Aves; order Passeriformes; family Passerellidae; genus Zonotrichia; species Zonotrichia albicollis. The sequence continues at coordinate 14,470,086 of NC_133834.1, read as the reverse complement.
CCCTGCCCCCATGGCTGCCTTTGAGCCACTTACCCACTGGATTTTGCAAATAACCCAGTCTCTGGAGCCTGCTGAGGCTTTTTCCAAATCTCCCTACTTATCCTGGGAGCTGAGCCCTTCCCAGCCCTCCCCAGTGTGAGCCATTCCTGCTGCTCTGAAAAGGAGCAGGGGCCCCTGGACAGCAGAAAGCATTTCCCACTGTCTGCCCCCCCTCAGCAGAGGCAGACTGTTCTCTCTCTGCTTCCTCACTTTCAAACCCTGCTTTTTTCCTCATGAACAGTCTGTAATTTTTATCCTCATTAGTCACCAGCTTTTCAAGGCAACTGAATCAATGCTCAACAGCTGCTCTGGTGTGTTGGAGAAATCCAAAAACAAGGAAATTTTCAGGAAACAACCTCTCCTCACATTTACCCCTCAGGCATCTGCATTGCTTCCTGAGGATATTTGAGGTTTTTAAGATGTTTTCTGTTTCAGATGATCAAAAAGGCATTTTGTCTTTAGCTGTGTGATTAAATAACATTGTGAAGCACATGCCCATCAACCCTAATGGCCATTATATCTCTCTTGCCAGTGTAAATATTTCAAATTGAGATGCCTGTGCTCACTGCTACCATGCAGAAGGTATTAATTGTTCCAGAGCACTGCCTTGGCATGTGCCTGTTTTCTTCTGGAAGCATCTACCAAGAATTTCTATGAGACAATTTTATAAACTTTCCAAACTTAACCCAAGTGCAATAGCAATTATAAATGTTTGTTTTTTATAAAGCCAAGCAGTTAAAGGTCTTCAGGAAAGCAATCAAATAACACAGATTGTTTTTCCCTAAGGGAAGTAAAAAAATAATAATCCAACTTCTCTCAAATGCCCAGAGTTCATTTCCCTGGCTGTCACAGTATCCTTACACTCAGGGTACATCAGGTTGAGGAAAGAAAAGGTTTTTAATGCCATGAAAGAGCAGAAACAAACATCTATTTTTAGCTAATCAACCCCACAATGCCCTAAGATTTAAAAACCCTCTTTATTGCCTGTTAGACATGAGCAAGGACAATTTCCTCTCCTTGCAGGGGATTTTTACAGCCTGGCTCCCAGGGTTCAGCTGTGCCTGCAATGCAATCTCAGGTAACAGCACCCCAGAGATGTGCATTCCCTGGCAGGCAGGAGGCTGTCCCAGCTTTAACCACATGGAATAAAGCCAGGCACACGTGTTCCCTGGATGTGCCCTACCTGGAATGACCTGGGGCAAGGAACAGACTGCTGGGAAGGATGAAAGTTTGACAAGAAAGTCTCACAGATATGTGTGTGCTTAGCAGAAAGATTTTTGAATGTAAAATCTGAAGAAGGAATAGAGATGGAGGCAAGTTTTGATACAGAAGAAAAGAACTGAGCCAGTCTGACTGGATAACCAAGGAGGCAAAGGGTGTGTTAGTTAGAAGGGGTTTTTATGACTTAGAGCAAAGGATAAACCCACCCCAAACAGAAGATGTTTTTACCAAGCAGAAAGAGAGCACAGGCAAACAAGGCAGCAAAGTTGCAAGTAGAAAAAAGGTCTCAGAATTTTTCACTGCAAGAAAACTGAAAAACAACTTCTAGTTTAAACTGTAATGTACTAACTTTTAGTGATTGGAGAACAGTAACATGAATATGGTAATTACAGTAGTTATGATAGGCTATAGATAAAAGTTAAGGTATAGATTGGTTCTGCTGTATTAAGATGCTCAGCAAAGAAAAGTCTATAATGCATTATAACTTAAACCAAAGGGTGTCCAGGCCTGCCTGACAGCTGTGGGCGCAGCTCTGTCACCCACCACCCTGGACTGCTGGAACACCTTGGATACAATAAACAGAATTTTGGAGAGCTCCCTGGAGTCCTACACCCCTCATTCAGGACACCTGTTTGGCGGGGCTGAACAGACACCTGAGAGCTCTGTACTGCCCACATCCTCCCCAAAGTTTCGTTTGGGAGAAACCAGGGCTGTCTTTAAGCCCTCAGCTCTCTCTGTGCTGGTGAGGTGCAGATCTGATTGTTTCATGTGAAATACAAAGCTGTGTTTGGTTTCAGGTACACACAGGCAATGTGTGTATTTGTGATATGTGTGGAAACCAACCATGGGACAGTTATAAAGATGAATTCTAATAATAACTGAGGAAAGTAAAGCATGGAAGAAGGCCTTTGAACCTATCTTTTGTTCTCAATTAACCTTTTGTAAGTCTTAAGTTGATTTAGGAACATTTGAATTAAAGTGTTAAAGATGTTGCTGTTTGACAGGAACTTTCTGCTGGCAGTTAAGCCTTAAAGAGTTTTGCAATAATAACCTTTTGAAGTATAATTTTAGAATATTGCTTGTAGTAAGGATCTTTGAAACTATAACTTTAGAATATATAAAAAGGAAACATGCTTTTCTCAAGCCTTAACAAAACAGTGAAAAGCTTGAGAAAGGAAGATGAACATCAACTCAAGGATTAATAGTTTTGACCAAGGGAAGATGGACATCACTGTTAGGAGATTTATAGTCCTTGCAATGAAAAGGTGGACCCACATCTGGAGAGCTGGACCCCACTAGAAGGGATGCTTCTTCCTTCTTTTGGAAACTGGACCACCAACCATCTGGGGATACTGCTTTTGAGATACATCTAGAGAAAAACTAAATCACAATAGTGTATAGAATTGTGATGTAAAAATTGGGACTAGAAATTGCTGATGAGTAAAAATTGGAATAGAAACTGCAGAGAAAGCTGATGAAATACCTGTGAGCCTCAACTATGGGTGTGCAGTTGGAGGGAAAACTTCCCCCACTGTACCCAGCGCTGTATTGCTCATACTTTACCATATCAATTAATAAATTGATTGCTGCTTGAATATTGGCTTAGTCAAGCTTCTCATTTATAACATTCCATCCAGCTCTGAAATCCCAGGTGGGAACTGCTGGGCATTTGAGGAATGGATTATCCCCAGCTCATCCCTTTCCTCCCCACACCGAGGTGCCATTCCCTTCACTGACCTGCTGCAGCTCCCAGGGCAGCAGAGAGGCAGCAGCAGCCACTCCCAGCTCCAGGTGCTTCATCCCGACCACGCAGAATTTCTCCAGGTGCAGATCCCTGAGGATCCTGGGCAGCCCCTGGCTCCACAGCCCGGGTTTGATCAGCAGCACCGTGCACAGAAGCTGTGCCCCTGCAACAAACACAGAGGGGTTTGTTTGCTGCCCTGGGCATGGGGAAACCCGGCAGGAAGTGCACAGAAATACCAAAAAATGAGTCCATAAAAAGCCTGGGCATAGAGGATCATTTATTGATTTGGGTTTGCTTTGTTGGGTTTTCAGATTAAAAATGTATCTGAAACAGTCCAAGCTTGGAGGTTTCTCCGTCAAGGAAATCTGCTCCAGGTCCTAAAAGTTCTTGTGGCAGCTCTGTCGGATAAGATTCAAACCTTTATATTAGAGATTAATGTTTTAAGAGAGATAAAATATTCCCTTTTGCATTTTTCATGTGAACTGTGGTGATTATGTGATGTGAGCCTTGAGCAGCTCTTACATTCTTACTCTGGTGTTCTGTGTATCTTAGAGCTCTGTTTCAGAGAGGCACTGACAACCCTGACAGGTCCCAATTAATGTCATAAACCAATAATTAATTGAATTGTCTTTACCAAAATTGACATTCCAGTAAAAAACTTTCTGCTTCTGACACAGCTCTCCCAGCAGAGCTGCCAGGAAGGTGCAGCACTACGAGGAGCAGAAAACAAACCAGACCAAGGAAGCTTTGCTGTCTGATGAAAATGGATTTAAAGGCAGAAAATACATAAATTCCGTTTTTAAATGACAGCATTTTCAAATTTTTAGTCTTGCTAAAGTACTTGCTACCAAGAGTATAGTTAATATTTTATCCTTATAACATCTTTCTGGAGATTTATTGGCAAGTGCAGTGTCAGAACCAGTCTGTGAGGCCCAGGAACTGCTGGTGCTGAACCACATCAATCAGCAGGAGCACAGGGGAACATCCTCCAGGCTGCTGACACTGATCCAAGCTGATCTGTTTGGGTACAAAACATGTCATTTTCTGTTTCTGTACACCCCAGTACTAATTACACAGATGTCAATGCAGCAAAGCATCAACAAGGCTACCTCAAATTTAATGCTGTTATTTCCAGGTGACAAGCAGGACATGGCACAGAATCACAGGATCAAAAATAAAACCCAAGATTATTTCCTCCCCACTTGATATGGAAACTTAACCCTTGTGCTGCAGGGAGCCCTCCTGTTACAGATGTGCTGTTTTCCTCACATCATTCCTGAGCAGAAAGGTTCCATAGCAACAGCCTGGAAGTGCAGGGAGCTGCTGGGCTCCACCTCAGCAACCTCACCCCTGTGTGTTATGTAAGCACTCAGTGGCCTCCAGATGTTTTCCTCACCATCTGCTACGTTTTTGAGCAGATATTCTCATTCTTCTGCTGTGTGAGTCACTACCTGCTGCATATTTAGGGATTTTAGACACTTCAGGAGGATTGCCAGCCTGGTTTGGTCAGACACCTTGTCACCCAGAGCTGGCTTTCTCTCCTCAGCAATTACAAGTAACAAGAACTAGAGAAAATACCACTAATTACCAATGGAACAATCTCTGCTGATCATGAATGAGCAGAGGGACCTGTTTGGCAATGTTCAAACCTGCCTGATTTCCACTTCTGGCTGCTCAGAGCCTTTCCTGGTCTTTATTATGTTTCTCTACTTTGTAATATTTTTAGATCCATTCTTCACAATACTTTCCTTTTTGCCTCCCCCAAAAATTATTACATAGCTTTTGATTTCATAGCCTAACTGTAAAAATAGAGTAGTTTATATGCTATTTATAGATAATAGTTCCGATAGGTGTGACTTCAAATAAGTGGGAACTCAAGACAAGCAGATACCACATCTGGCATGCTCGGAGTGCATCAGGCTGGATTCCAGCCTAAGGAAAATGTTGGTTTAATCCCTTTTTTGCTTATTTTGGATTGATGCATTGAGATGATTTAGTTCCACCAAGTCCTTGTCAAAGGACATTTTTCCATTTGCTCTTCTCTCACCTGCTTGCAGGAAGGAGAACAGGGATTCTGCTCGGCACCTCCAGCTCTCACCCACTGCAGGAGAGAAGCAGATTTGAGTGAGTTTGGTGTGCTCTGAGACAGTCTGACAATTGTGCTATCATCTCTGCATAAAGCAGCCAATATTACACACTGATATTGATATTTGAGGGTGTTACCCTGGGACATGGATGGATTGATTTCAGATGTCCTGGGACACCCTGGGAGGGGTCACATTTCCCCCTTCTCTGGTAATCCCAGGAGCACAGGCTGAGCAGGGCTGCAGGTCCTGAACTGCTGAGTTTGCAGGGGTCCCCAGGATGAGGTGAGAGATGAGGAATCTGACTCCATGCTCTCAGAAGACTGATTTATTATTCTATTCTATTCTATTCTATTCTATTCTATTCTATTCTATTCTATTCTACTATACTATACTATACTAAAACTATACTAAAGAAAGAGAAAGGATACAGATAGAAAGCTTAACAAGAATGACAATGAAAAACTCATGACTGACTCCTCAGAGTCCAACACAGGTGATGGTGATTGGTCATTAAGTTAAAACAATTCACATGAAACCAATCAAACAATGACCAGCTGGTAAACAATGGCCAAATCACATTCCAAAGCAGCAAAACACAGGAGAAGCAATCAGATAATTATTGTTTTCATTTTTCTCTGAGGCTTCTCAGCTTCCCAGGAGAAGAAATCCTGGCAAAGGGATTTTTTAGTAAATATGACAGTGACACTAAACCTTGTTGGATCTTGGTTACCATTTCTGGGATTTCAGGGAGTGGTTAACAGTGGTTTTAAACCTATCTGTGCTCCTAATACTCCCCAGTCAGCTCAGATGCTGCCCTGTTTCTGGTGTTTTGTCTGATGTTCTCTCAGAAACAAAGGGGCGCTGTGGATCCTGAGTGCTGCCGATAAAACCTCCCTGGCACTTCCCCAGGCAGCCAGGAGTGGCTGCTCCACTGGTTCTCCAGGAGAGCAGAGCAGGATGAAAGGAGCCTGGGGAATCAGAACTTAGGACAAAAGCCAACAGAGAAATGTTGCCTTCAGTCTAATGTAAAACCTGCAGTGACCTGGAGATGAGCACAATCAAGGCACTTCAGGCACATGAGAATTGAGAAGTTATCAAGATCTAGGGCACAGTGAGGGGAATCCTGCATCAGACTGATAAAAGACTTCATTTTCCAGTGGCTGGCAAGTTTAGCTACTGTAACATGCAAGGTAGATAAGGAAAAAACTAAAATCTGTTTGTCAAAACAGAATTACCTTCTTTTTTTTTTTTTTTTTTTGTACTACTGTCCAAAATCCATGTCTATCTACTTTCCATAGTTATGTATCTGGAAGGTATTTAGCCAAAGAGGTTTTTTTTCCTAATGAGCCCTCTTTGTCTTTCCACATGTTTGTTGCAATAACAAGAGCACAAATAACAAGTGGAACCAGCCCTGAGGTCCTTGCCTTGTCTCATAACTTTTTAGCTCATCCTCCCAGCAGCAGCTTTTTTCCTTAGTGCTGGGGTTACCTGAAAGGACTTTCAGGATCTGTGAATCCCATGGACACCTGGGCAGCGCTGGGATGTAAATGACAGAGAGATAAGAAATGCAACTTCTGCTCTGATTTCACCTCTCTAAAACATCATGAAAATCATCATTTCTGGGCTCTACACCTGAAACAAGCTACTAAAGAGCTGACATTAATTACTTTTCCAGCTGACCATGCAGGTCAGCAGGTGGTTCTCAGGACTGTGGAGAGGAAATGTGACAATACTCACACCTTCCCCCAGCACCAGGGGACCCAGCTGGCCTTTGCTCCCCAACTGCCTGGCATGAGGATGTCTAACCAAAGGTTTACTAATCCCATTTCAATGGCTCTGACAGAGGACACACAGCTTTCTTCAATCTATTTAAGAGTCTAAAATAACTTGTTTATTTTTTTTTTTTCAAGAGGCAGCTGGTGCTTACCTGTGGTCTTCCCTTCAGTCCTGGAGCTCCTGCCAGGTGGTGGCAGGAATTTCCCAGCAGGGCGGTGCTCTGCATCTGGAGAAGGAAGGACAGGAGTTCTTATGGATTAAAGATGGGAAACCTTCCATGTCTGGGGCAGGAGGGTGACAAAAGTAATTTTATTTAGCAGGGCAGATGTTCAACCTGGTACAAAATATTGTTCTTGAGCAGGGAGGTCTCTCCATTTCTCTCACAACAATAAAAACACAAAGAAAAAATGAAATTACCTTATTAAAGAGACAGTGCAGGATGCTGAAGTTTGGCCTCAGTTGTGCTCTTTTGTTCCTCACAGTGGCTTTGGTGCAAAAGGCTGGCACTGCTATTACAACCTCCCTCAATAAACTGAGCTCACAGCTCTGCTTTCCTCGTATCCTGCCTTTCCATCTCAAGATAACTTTAATTAAGGGCTGCAGTGCATAAACTCTTTGGAGTCTTAGGCACCACTTGGGGATGTCTGATGCCTTCTCTCCTGAAGGCTCCTCTTCTTGCTCCCCAGTCTCACAGAGAACACCCCCAGAGTTCACTGACAAATCAAACTTGCTGTGAGAGCCTAAACCCAGGATCTTTTCCCAGACAAATCTTTCTTCATAGCATTCAGCAAAGCAAATTTGTTATTGCACACTACACAGGCACAGTGGGTTTGACACAAGTGGCTAAGTTTGTGTTGATGACAAAGGACTTTTCTTCCCCAAGGAAAGATAAAGGAAGGGCTGTAAATTCAAAGCACGAATGCACTTATGGGACTGCATCACTCCCCTTCAGCTGATACATGGTGTTACCACAGTCTTTGATTTCTCTCTGCCTCTGAGTAATCATAAAATCCCACAATGGCTTGGGTTGGAAGGGACCATCTTGTTCCAGCTCCCTGCCAGAAACTGTCAGGGCTCAGAACTGTTTCTCTCTGGGTGAGAGGAGTCAGGCAGCCCCAATTCTTCTCTGAATATTTCACATTAAAAGAAAACAGTGGGAGCTTGTATTCTGCTGCTCTAAACCATCCAGTATCAATAACCCCACAGTCTGCACAGTGATTTAGTTTTAAGAGGCATGGCTATACATTTCCTGCTACAGGAGGAAACTATCAAATTTACTGTGCTGAAAGATCGATGCTGGCACACATCACTGAACCCTGAGAAGCTTTTGACAGCAAAGGTCTCCATTCCTCTCTTCATTCTCCTCCAGGATAAATAGAAATTCTCAAGAAATCTGTTTTCTTACAGACTGGTCACACCTTCAATCTCCTTGAGCACAGGGCAAGGCTGAGGCATCAAGCTGCAAGTCTGGCACCACAATTAGGGGCCCACATTTAGGTGTGAGAGCTCTTGGGCTCTGTTCTTCAGTTTCTCTTACAGAAAGGGTTTAAAATGCATGGTATTATTTACTGATCCTGCCAATTGCTCTGATATGTAATTAGTACTTATGGAGTACCTCAAGATCATCAGAAAGGGCACCAGGCCAAGCACAGCCACATTAATTAAAAAAGCCACCTTGTAGGTGACCTCACTGGCTCCTGCTGGGTTCACTGCCTCATCTTAATTCAGCCAAGCACAGAATTTACCCCACATTATTACATTCTCCTGTGCCTGAGAAAACCCCCAGCACTGAATTCCTTTGTCCAAGCTCAATCAACTCCCACACCCCCTATAGGAGAACGCACACACTAAAACCGTGCCTTACCAGTGACCAAATCTGCCTCTGTGAAGAAGAGGATGGCTTGTCTGAAGGTCACCTCTGGTGTGAGGGCCATGAGTGCCTGTGGGAGGCTGTCCCCTGTGCAGAGCCCGTCCCTGCTCTGTGTCCATCCCTGCAGGGCAGCTCCCAGGGCCAGGAAGGCGTCGATGCCGCGGAGCGCGCACACCAGCACAGGGCTGGACGTCAGCGTGCCCAGGCTGCTCTGCCACTGAGTGTCCCCAGCCTCAAAAGGGGTCACCTCCCTGGCCTGGCGCCCAGTCAGGTGGGGCAGCCACTTCAGGCCCAGCAGCTCGAGTCCTGAATCAAGAAAAATGTTTTTAGCACCAGGCAGCAGTTTGTGTTTCATAGAAGTCGTGCTTTCTTTTGGACACAAACATTTTATTTCACATGGGGTTTTTCCCTGCACAAGTTCCAATGCTGTTCTGACTTCTGTTTCATCCAGAATGGACTGTAATGAAAATACAGGAATATACTGGGAAAACCCATGAGATGCAAATTCTAAGAAATGCCATTACAGTGGAGAACAAAAAAATGGCTATCTGGGAAATCAACAGGGAGCCACAGGGAGCAAGTGCCATGATTTGATTAGAGAGCACAGCTAATGGAGGAGAGTGGAAAGGGAATCACTGAGAGTACACTGATAACAATGTGGCTTGGCACAGCATAATCCATAATTATGGATCCTTTAGCACCTCTCATAACACTTTAAGCAATGTTTAGCAGAATAACAAACTACAGCAGAATGCTGACTTGTCTCTAAAGTGGTTTCAATGTTGTTGGGGTTGTAAAGTTGTCTTCTGACTATGTAGGAAAGTATTTAGGGGTCAATCCATGAGTGCTGGAAGTTTCTGTTGGCTCAGATCTCAGATACAGAACTTCACAGGATTTCAAGCAGTATTTCAACTCAGTTTTGGGAGAGTCAGGTACAACACAGTGTAAGACAGGCAGACTCAAGCCCTTTGTGCCTACAGCTCCTGTGTTATCACACTTCAGTGCAACCTGCACATGAAATTACATAAATCCCTGTCCTGCCTAGGGCCTGACAGCCCTTTTCATGCACATGTGAGCAGCAGTGTGGGGACAGCCTCGCTGCTCCTCCCTTGGGGGAAGCAGAGCGTGAGGGGCCTTGGTTCTGCTCACCAGGGCTGTCACTGCAGTCACAGAACAGAGCTGGCACTGCCAAATTCCTGCCCCACTTCCAGCCCAGCCTTACCTCCCCCTGCTCAGGGAGGGACACAGTGCTCTGGGTTACATAAAAGCTCTACTTGGAACTCATTTGATGCTCTCTGTAGCCAATTATGCCCACCTGAGCTGTTTGTGACTGCCCATAACAAACCAAGAGAAATTCTCCAGCTCTCTAGCGGGGTAACAAAGAAACCCATTCTTTCTGAGGCCCCTTCACCACATTTTCCATGATGTTCCTGCCATGCTAAAAAGAGCTACTCAGGGTAGCCCAAGGTCTCCAAGCTGGGTTACCTGCACTCTGAGGCTGATCCCTGGGGGAGGGCAGCAGGATCTGCTGGAGGAGCTGCCCAGCACTCTTCAGAGCCTTCATCCCCACCAGGGTCAGCATCACCACCTGCTCCATGCCGGGCTCAGCAGCGAAAGCTCGGTGGCTCAGGAAATCCAGAGGGATGGGATGGGGCTCTGGCACCACGCTGAGGTTTCCTCCTGCCCAGGGAGAGCATCAAAATAAAACTGTTACCCCATGAAAACACAGCTCAGGCTTTCTGCTGTGAAGGAATTGTATAAATCCCAATCAGCATTTCACTGCCTCCTCACACTGCAGCTCAGGAAAATCTCCTGAAGGAGGAATATTAACACAGCAAAGCCCCTCTAATTAGTCCCAGTCCTTCCCTGGAATTACATTTTGCCATGTAAAGCAAATACATTCCTTGTAATTTTGATATCCTTATTCACACCATTAGGCAGAGCTGAAAGATCTACACCAAAATGATTTAAGGCACCAGTTTTGGGTTGATAACTAATGACTGACTTCACATTAAATCAATACTTGATTTTGCTTTCTAGGACATTGCAGGGCACACAAGTGGGAGCTAATTTGGGGACTGCTGTAACTCTGTGCTTCTATGCACAGTCCTGTTGGGAACAGCACAGCCTGGAGAATCCCTGGCCCATCAGAAATCCCTGTTTTTTCCAGACTGATTCACTACATGATTATGTAAGCAATAAACATTTATTTACTTACTTATTCCCACATCATAACATTTCACAATGCTAGAGAATTGTGAATGACATGCATTTAATTTTCATTTTTCCTTAGGATTTAGAGTCACTTTGGTTTTGGAGAGCAATATGTTTTAATTCAAAGTCCTGGCATTCAAATTTTCAAATAATTAAATTAAATTAAACTAAGTTAACTTGCTGAACACATAAAAACCCCCAACATGTAGTTAGTGAAATAAACATGGGAATCTTTTTTACAGAACTAGGAGGTTTAAGACTCACCCATGTGAGTCATAGATTAAGAACAGAAAACCCATTTCCTTGCTGTTTGAAATCCTATCAATCTCCCAGCTTTGAATGAATGGGTTACCAAAGTGAATACAACTGTACAAACTGAAATTTAGAATATCTGAGTAAAATGAAATTGGAAAGTGCCTTTCCTGCACCTACAGAACTACAGCTGCCAGCGTTTATCACTTCAGCACATTCCAGTTCTACACACAACCAACAATTTATCTCATTTTAATATTTTGACTTCTCTTGAAACTATGGCAATAAATACGTATTGATTGGCTGTTAACCTTCTAATTATCTGAATTAAGGCTTAATTGGACGTTACTGTGTCATGTTTCAATAATTTCTTTTTGCATGTATCTTTTAACTTACTTTACAAAGGTATTTTCACTTTGATTTCCATTGATTCTTCCATGAGAATTACTGTGATTGACTGGCAGCAGAACTGTCACTGACATTTTATGAAAATCCTTTTGCTAGGATTTTTCTCCTGAGAAGCCGAGAGGCCCCAGAAAGGAAATGTAAACAATAATTATCTGATGGCTGTGGAATGTGGTCTGGAGATGGTTTAACAACAGGTGCATCTTTGATTGGCCTCATGTGAATTGTTTTTACTTAATGACCAATCACAGGTCCAGCTGTGTTGAGGCTGTGAGCAGTCACAAGATTTTATTATCATTCTTTTCTAGCCTTCTGATGTCTCCTCTCTCTTTCTTTAGTATAGTTTTAGGATAGCATTTTAAACATAATATATATAATAAAATAATAAATCAGCCTTCTGAAATATGGAGTCAAGATTCTCATTTCTTCCCTTGTCCTGGGGACCCTCAAACACCACCACACAGAACAGTAAATGAGAATCTACAGACAAACAGCAGATTCCCAATGGTTTTATCCAGGAAAATGCCCTGTTAGTGTGGCTGCTCCATCCCTGCAACTGTCCAAGGCCAGGTTGGACAGGGCTTGCAGCAACCTGGGATAGCGGCAGGTGTCCCTGCCTGTGGAATGAAATCACAGAATCACAGAATAGTGAGGTTGGAAGAGACCTCTGAGATCATTGAGTCCAACCTGTGCCCTCACACCTCAACCAGACTGTAGCACCCAGTGCCATGGCCAGTCTTTTTTAAACACATCCAGAGATGGGGATTCTACCACCTCCCTGGGAAGGGCATTCCAGTGCTTTATTATTATTTTGGTGAAAAATTTCTTCCTAATATCCAACCTGTCCCTCCCCTGAGGTAGCTGGAGACTGAGTGCTCTGGTTCTGTCAGAGACCAACCCCAGCTGTGTGCAGCCTCCCTTCAGGAGGGTGCAGAGAGCAATAAGGTCACCCCTGAGCCTCCTCTTCTCCAGGCTGAGCAGCCCCAGCTCCTTCAAACGTTCCTCACAGGGTTTGTGTTCCCAGCCCCTCACCAGCCTTGTTGCCTCCTCTGGATGTGCTCAAGCATCTCAACATTCTTCCCAAACTGAGGGGCCAGAACTGGACACAGTATTCAAGATGAGGTGTCACCAGTGCTGAGTCCAGGGGCAGAATGAGCTCCCTGCTCCTGCTGGCCACACCATTCCTAATTGTTCCAGGTAGCAAGGCAAGATGTATTCCATTACCATCTGTGTGGCAGCTGTCTTTTGTCAAGTGGGCAGTTTTGCCTTATCTCTCTCTGAGTGATCACAATTGCTCCTCCCTCGGGAGGGGACATTGCTGATATTGAATGTCACTGCATGGCTGATAAGAACTACAGCATCCCATTGGGAGATGTGAGCCCAGAGGGAGGAGCCAAGCATTGCTACCCAGATATAATCTGGAGATCCTGGAATAACTGCATGGCTCTCCACTGGATTTCCCAAAGGAACAGCAGCTGCCTCTTCCTCCACTGGATCTTCACAGAAAGACTGCACCCTTTTCTACAAGATCTTGCTCCAACAGAACCACCCCTGACACTGCAGGAGGGCTGAGCCACAATTCCAATGGGACTGCCACCAACACCCGGACCCACAGGGTGTCAGGTTGGGTTCTGACTCTGTCAGTGTTGTTTTAGTTTACTGCAGTGTTTATTTCATCTTCTTCTTTTCTTCCCTACTAAAGAACTCTTATTTCCTCCTCTCATATTTTTTGCCTGAGAGGCCCTTAATTTAAAATTTCTAGCAATTCAGAGGGGTGGGGAGGGCTCACATTCTCCATTTCAGGGGAGGCTCCTGCTTTCCCTAGCAAACACCTGTCTGTCCAAATTGAGACACTAATGCAGGCCAGGATGCCACTGGCCTTCTTGGCCAGCAAGCAGATGAGGTTTGAGGTCCCTCCCAGCCCAGAGCATCCCAGGTGTGTGGCCCTGGAGCCCCTGACGTACCCAGGCTGAGCAGCGCGGCCGCGGCGTACGGAGCCCCGTGGAAGCACAGCGACGGCTCCTGTCCAGCAGCTGCAGGGGGGAGGCTGTGCCCAATGCCAGGGCCTGCCTCTGCCAGCTCCTCCATCAGCCCTGTGCTCAGAACAGCAGCAAATGTGAGCAACGCTGAGCTCTGCTCAGCCTGACATGAAAACACCCTGCTGTTTCAGTCACTGGTCACAGCTCCGCTACAGACTGAGCTTACCTGAGACACCAAACTCAGCTGAACCATCCCCTCTTCCCAAAATCACATGGGCCACTTAAAAAAGGGCAAGGAGCTCTTGAAAACTGAGGCTGGGCCACAGCTTTCTCTGGCTTTTTCAGCACACCCAGTTGTTTCTATCCCCTTCTAACTCTGCTGGGAACTGAAACGTGGAACAACTGCACAGATGCTGCCACAGAGCTCCTGAACTTGAATAAATATCTTAAATAAGGTGGTGTCCACTAGGAAGAGTCCCAGATCTGAGCCCAGTGATCACGTGGAGGCCCTCAAGGCGTCTCACACTTCCAGGCATGAGGCCAAAGCCCTGCACCCCACAGGGGCAGGGAGGAATTGCTGGGGTGACAGACCTGAACAGAGACATCATGTTCTGCTCCTGTGATTTCCAGGCTGGAAAATATCCCATTCCACGCCACTTTTACAGACACTAAGTGCTTAAAGCCACAATCTCTCAGCTCCCGTTCTCCCTCTAAAGAGCTGGGCCGTGCACAGGCTGTGCATTAAGGTGTTGCATACAGTACATTTCCACAACAATTAGTTCAGCCTTCTGTAATAATGTTTCAGGCCACAGTTTTAAAGGCTTGTTATTTTTTAAATTACTTTGTACACATTTGATTGCTTCCTACCATACAAGCCTGTCAAAAATTCACTGTAGTGGAGCATGGGAAATGGATTATTGGTGCTACAGGCTGATGGCAAAGCTTGGATGTCAAATGTACCACTGACAATCACCTGCTCCTCAAAATTCAAAAGGCATGAGGCACCAAAAATGGGTCATCACTGTCCCAGCAGTATTGCCTGTTGTTTATTCAAACTCAGGGCACGGCAGAAAGTGAAGCTTGGACAAAAATGTGTGGTGTTTGGACCTCAGGACACAGATCCTACCAATTTATCTGCTCTGTTTCAGGAGTAGTTGTCAAGTTTTAACTTGCTTTGAGAATTGAACAGCATTCGAAGCCCTGAAGGGGAAACTGCTTTTCATATTAATTACAAATGCAGAATTTCTTAGTGAGGTATTTACCCTACTCCAATCTCAGTGCTATTCTGTACTTCCCAGATGCCAATCCAATGCTTGTGGGGAAAGAATTTCAGCTTCCCCTCTCCAGGGCTCTGGAATATGGACTAAGGTGTCTTTCTGCAGTACAGGACTGATGAAAATAGCACAGAACGCATGGAAAGAGACATGTGCAAAATCTGTCACAAACAAAGGGAAAAACCCTGAGTTCTCTAGCATGAGGGATAATATTTTATGTATTTCTAGTGGAAATTTCCTCGTGCAAAACATGAACACAAAACATCATCTGTGGCACTGAGGGAAGCTGCAGAAACTGCACTTTTTAATGAGCAACTTTCCCTGGGTGCAGAGGCAGCAGGTGACACGGGGCTGTAATTACTGTGCCATGATTAATCCTCTGTGTCTGCACATGTTTTCAGAACATTCTGTGATAGTCTCAAGAGAAAAAGCCCAGGACTATTTGAATTGTCATTGTTTCCCCCCCTTCCCAAACCTCTAAATGTTCTTTCCTATTGTGGATAAATTAAAGGAAGCAATTGGGCTGGGGATGAATGTCTGCATCATGGGCTGTGTGGGATGGTGCTAATGGAAGGGTCACCCACAGTGGGGAAGAGCCAGGGCACAATTTCTGTTCCCTCCTGACCACTGCTGTTGCCTCTGATCTTCCCCACTTCAGGTCAATGTCAACTGATCCTTAAGAAAACAGAAACTCAAGTAAGAAGATTTAAGGCAGCAACTTGGCTGGGTTTTGGCAGTCCCTCCATAGAAAATGAGTTACTTTGGGGTGCCTGGAGGTCACAAGGATGCAGGACTCAAAGCTGAGGTTGATAGGATCCCATGCTGCCCTCAGGTTCAGTGGCACAGCTGCATTTTGGCCACCCTACCTCTCTGGGCAGAAAGAGTTTCTGAGAGGAGGTGACTGAGGCCATAAAATCCCAGCAAGAGCTGGGAGGGACCCACAAGGATCCTTGAAATCCAACTGCTGGCCCTGGGCAGGACAGCCCCAACAACACCTCCATGCACTGGGTGTGAGATGCCAAAGTCAGGCCCAGCTCTGAAGTGTCCAGGGACAAGGCTCACAAATCCAAACAGGAGGTTACAACCTCACATAAAGGGAAAACATTTCCCATAATGATGGAACAAAGGTCTGGGGATGCAGGAGAATTGTCACAGACATCTTTTATGACAAATCCTTTCTTTAGGATTTTTTCCTCCTGAGAAGCTGGGAGGCCTCAGGAACAAAATGTAAACAATGGTTATCTGCTGCTGTGGAATGCAACAGGTGCATCTGTGATTGGCCCATGGTGGTTGTTTCTAATTAATGGCCAATCACAGCTGGCTTGGACTCTGTCTAAGACAGAAGCTTTTGTTATCATTCTTCTTTTTCTATTCTTAGCCAGCATCCTGATGAAATCCTTTCTTCAATTCTTTTAGTATAGTTTTAATGTAATATATATCATAAAATAATAAATCAGCCTTCTGAAACATGGAGTCAGATCCTCATCTCTTCCCTCATCCTCAGACCCCTGTGAACGCTGTCACAGAGAATTTCTGCCCTTGCAGATTTTCAAGACCTGACAGAAAAAAGGCCCTGAGCATCCTGAGGGAATTCATTGCTGATACTCTGCTGAGCAGGATGGTGGATCAGAGACCTTCTGAGGCCCCTTCCACCAGGAACTACTTGGTGATTTTAAGTTCAAGAGGACTCCAGAGCTAAAGATCAAACAGCTGGCAAAGGCCAGGCAGCTCTGTTGGATGTGCAGCAGCGACTGATTCACACCTTGGTCTGGAGATTCCTACAACAACGTGAGCAGGCTTTGATATTCCCCATAAATATTCCCTGCACTGCACAGCTGTGGTTGCACTGCTGATGTGGAACCCCCTGCAGTGCAAAGCCTCCCTGGCAGGCTGCTGGGCAGGGCATTACCTGTCAGCAGGGCAGGGATGTGATGTGTGGCATTCTCCCTCCTCAGCAGCAGCACCAGGCAGTGCCTGCGGGGCTCACCGGGGACTTCTCCTCCTGCAGCACCAGCAGGTGAGCCTGAGCTCTTGCCAGGGCAAAAGACAGCAATCTGAAATCATGAAGGGCAGATTAGACTGCTAAATCCACATGTAATTACTATAGGGCTCAAGCAAATAGATAAATTACAATGGCATAACAAGATCCAGCTCACCACTGAGCCATAGGAACTCCAATATCTGGGTGCTCTGCGTCATCTTTTCCTGAGACAGAGAAACTTAATTTAAACTCAGGGAAGAGGCTTAACACAAAATCATCCTGCCCGGCAGCTGGGCTGGGCTAAAACCAGAGCAGTTGTAATTCAGCTGATAGGTGGTACCATCCACCATAAGTGGATGCACCATAAGTCACTCTAAGATTATCTGGAGTCTCAAATGAAGGGATGATATTCACATTGGAGCTGTGGTTGCTGCTGTTAACTCCTTAATGGTCACTTAGCAACATGCTCCAAATATCTGGCTATTTGGGCTGTAGTATTCCATAAATAGGTTTCATTCATTCTACAAAATATTATGGGCAGAGACATTGTTATTCCTTAGGCTTGATCACAGAACAAGCAGAAAAGAGGGAATTTGTAGAGTTTGATTTGCAAAATTATGCATTTCCTGACTGACGTAGCCTCAGCATGATGATTTGAAGTGTGGGGTCCATTCCTTTGTGAGAGAAGGTGTCATATAATTCCTGTGGGATTTATAATATAACAAGGGCAGCACTGGACTTCTTGCATATGTTAAGTTTGACTGCAACCTTGCATTTGTGATTACTGCTGTTTCCTTAGGCTGACTTGTCAAAATGCCAAGTGCACTTTCCTTCAAACCTATCACCATGTAAGGCAGAGCTCCAAAGCAAAAAAAAAGTTAGTTTTGAAAGCTCTTTTTGAGCACTGAAGTAGGGGACTTCATGCTGTAAGGCCCAGAGGGACTGTGAAGCACATCACCAAATATCAGTCTGATAGTGAAGACTCTTCTCCTGAACCACCTTTGCACATCAGTATTTGGTTCATGGGGCTACTGCCAGCTCCTGATTATTCTGACACCAGTGGCAAAATTCACATTTGTTTTAGTAGGAGCAGGATGATGAATTTACACTCCTGTCCTCCATGAGAGGCCAAGGCTTTGTTGGGTTTTCCTGCTAGGGAAAAAGCCAGCACTGAAAGCAGCCAGAGCTCACTCACAGGAGCACAGAGAGCTGGGAAAGAGGGAATGGGTGTCCTGCAGCTCTCACTGGAGGAGTGCTGGCACCATCAGCTGCAGGGCAAGGGGTGAGGCAGGGCACGGAGGGCACAGTACCTGCCCTGCTGCCATGCCCAGCACGAGGCCCTGCTGTGCTGAGAGCTGCAGCTGCCGCAGTCCTTGCAGCACAAAGCCCCGGCGGGCACAGGCGGAAAGCACGGCCCCAAAGGCACACGGAGGCACCACAGGTGACACCAGCAGAATGATGTCCCCTAGATCAAAGAAAGGGCAAGAAAAACAGCGTATTATTGTCACAGGAGCTGTGGTATCAGTGCAAGGCAGCTCTCAGAGCAGCTGCCTCCACCTTGAAGCAAACAGCTGCATCCTGAGCAGTGTTTTATGGTTTGTTTGCTGCATCCAGCTCATCATGACTGCAATCCAAGGCCAGCCCAGAGTGGGAAAGCTTATGGCATCATCAGTAATATCTTTGTGAATCATCATGAGACGAGCCAGGCTGTCTCCCCAGGTCTGGGAGCTGCTCACAGGCAGTGTGTTGGTGTTGGTGTTGGTGCTGGCTGGGCTGTGGGAGCTGTCCCTGTGCAGCCCCCAGCACTCAGGGCAGGACTGAGCCTTGCAGGCCTGGCCACGCTCTGAGTGACCAAACAGGGCAACAAGAACTACTTGTTCTTGCTCCATTTGTCCACTCCAAAGAGCATGAAGCAGCTCTGGCCACTCCTCTCTGCTCTCATTGCTCTCTGCTGTTACTGGTGGTCTCAGCAATCCTACCCAGCACCCCCTACTCCTTCCCGTTGTCCCTCCTTTGTTCCTGCCTTTAATCTTCATCCCAGACACAAGCTCCTGAAGCTCTGGACCACCTGTGCTCTCACCTTTGGTTTGGTACCCTCTGGGGCCTCCCAGGTTCCTTGGACACCATGGCAATGGTACCAGCCTGCCCTGTCCCACCTGATCCTCTCCCAGCAGCTCTGGCTGCTCGAGCTCTCCCTGAGTCCCTCATCCCAGTACAAATGATTGTAGACACAACTGGAATTCACCTTGGGTTAGAACTTTGGGTTTTTAGACTCCTGTTCTTCAAGTTGAATCCCAGGCTCCCTGCCAACCTTGAGCAAGCTCAGGAGAAGGAGCCTCCAAGGCCTCCTGAGCAGCCCCCCACCTCTTAAAAACTGTGAGACAAGCTCAAAACTTTTCCCTGAAGCCTCTGACCTGCCTGAGCTCCCTGTTTTTACCATGACCTCCATTACTACACTTTCTCAGTTCTAACACAGCTTTTTATCCCTCACAATGTATATTCAGATCTCCAGAAGCTGCCAAGAGTGAGCTCTGAGACCATTTTTACATGGGTTTCCTCTATGCTGCCTCAGTAATTTCTCATAGCTTTAACCAATAGATTTATTGAGATTGGAGGATTTTTCATTGTGTCCCAGTTGATTCTGAGGGTAGGACAGTGAATATTTATTTTTATTCTAAATTTTGTGATATGGATATCTGTCCTGTCAAGGCTCAGCCTGGTTGTTCAAAGCAACAGCACCAAAACCTTGTATTTATCACTAAAGATGGGACATGCAGGATGGTTCTTTGCCTAAAATCTCTGTTTGGCTTTATGGCTTTAACACTGGATTTTAACCATATTCATGATATGGGAGCTGTCAAAACCTAAGATTGCTGGTGGGAAGATTTTGGTTCCACTCCAGTTGATAACACTTTAAAAACCAATTTTTTTGCACACACATATCCCAAATCAACAAGAATATCTGCTTGGGTCACCAAAACTCTGATTACTGAGAAGGGGCAGGTCTGCCGAGCTGCAACACCTCTGCTCTGCATGGGTAAATATTCCTGCTCCAAGAGGAGCTGCTGGAGACCACAGGGAAGGAATCACTGAATGTTTCTTTTCCTGAAAACCCCAAGGGTGTCTGCTCCCAGAGCAGAGTTTCAGCTCCTCTTGCCAGAGCAGTTATCTGAGGAGCAGAGCTTGACAGTGACTTCTGAGGCTCCATGCAGATGGAACGTGGTGTGGTGGAACTCAGCAGCCCACAGCAAATGTGAATCATTAAGGGCCATAAAAGGAAGGGGAGGCAGCAAATGTGACTCATTCCATCAGTAGCCACCAGCTGCCATCAATCCCAATCCCAAATAACAGAGCCAAGGGCTGCCTGCCAAACTACCTGAGTTAACATGAGCCAAAAGATGAAAAACTGGCTCAAAATTGTTTTTTTCCTTTCTCCCTTCTCTATTTTCCTTCTCTTCTACTCCTTTTTCATCTTTTTGCCTTATGCTTCCATCCTTTTCTCATGGATTCTTTTCTTTGACAATGTAATTCCCCAAGCCTTCTTTCCCTGTCACTCCAGTCCTGCTTTCCCTCTGCCATCTCCTCCCTGAGAGCTGCTGAACTTCTGCTCCCCTCTGCTCTCCCTTCATTCCTGTGAATGAAATTCCCTCTTCAACTGGGCCAGCAGGAACCAGCCAGGAGCATTGTCCAAAAGCCCCCTGCCCCCCAGATGGGCTGTGCCAGGCCTTCTCCAGGGGATGTTGGCCTTTCCAGCAGGAGCCCAACACCTTTTAGCCTTGGCAGTGTCCCCTGGATATTGCTGGTTAGGTTTGCTGCTGCTTAGGTCCAAATTCAGGGGCTGAACACTGCTCCTACAAAGGGAAAATGGGGATGTGAGGTGATAACCCATTGATATTAATCCCATAAAATGCTCTCCTCTCTGACTGTGGTCAGTCCTGCCCTAAACAAAGCCTTAACCTTTTAATTGCCCTGATTATAATATTCAGATGATCTCTGATCAGTGAACCAGCAGTTTAAGGACTCTGTCAGCTCTTCTTTCTTTGTGCAGAGATTTCCTGTGAAGTGTTTTTTGTTTCTTTTTCCCCCCTTCAGTGAAATCCAAGCAGCCCCCAGGACTCCAGCAGCTGCTCCCATGAGGAGGATGAGGTGGTGCCACTTCTGTGCTTCATTCCAGGCAGCAGTGTCCCACTAGAAATTCATTCCTGCCTCCACAACTGGCCAGGTCACAGCCCTGAGCAATGCAGAGGCAGAACTGCCTTAGCTGGGCTGGAGTAAAGTGATGTTATCAGTGAAGGAGAACTGTAAACCCTCAAATTTCATTTCCTAGCACTGACCTTTGGTAGTTGAGACAAGCATGGCTGGAGGTCGAGGCAGCATCAAGCCCTGGAGGTCAACTTTTTCTTTATCTGCTCCTGCCCCAGCTGGGGAAGGTCTCTGAGAGCTGCAGAAAAAATGATAAATATTAAATGAAAAATATTAAAAGGTTCTGATTCAAACCTACTTTCTGTGACAAATCCAAGGCCACAGAAGCTTCTCTGGTAAAACTGCTTTACTGGAAAAGCCATTTCAATCCCTTGTCCGTGACATGAGCTGCATCAAGGTCTCTCTGACTGAACATCTTTTCATATTACTCCCCCTGAGGCTCCCTGTGTTCAATTAAAAGTAGCTAATGCAAAGTAGTCAGCTTGGCAAAGAAATCTGGGAATCAAGAAATATGTCAGGCTGCACTAGCAGAGCTTTTCCCACCCACAGACACATCCTAGTTGCTATTCACTTTGGGCTCTTTAGGCTGAGTTTAACCAGTTTGAAGGGTTCGTGTTAGGCAACAAGCATGATCCAGTCTGGCAGGGATGTTCCTGCCAGAGAAACTTCCACAACATTCCTGCACATCCAAAAGGACCCAATCAGGGCAGGGTGAACAGAAGGTGTGCTTGAAAGCCAGGGACTGTCTGGGAACAGTTTGGGCTGGGACTGTGAGCTCAGGCTGCTCAGGCAAACCTGCCTCATCCCCTGCCACCAGCACGGAGCTGGCTGGAACACATCCTGCTTGCTCACTCCCAGGAGCCTGGAGCATTTGCAAGTCTAATCTGAAAAGGGCAATCTGAGCTGCAGTTTTTGTATTCCTGTCTCCCAACAGACCAAATTACCAGCATTAGGAGAAAGACAAGTGCATTATTTAGGAGGTAACACTGCTCTGGACTGAGTTATACCAGAGGAGCAGAATTTATCATCTTTGTAAGAGGAAAATGCATCCCTGAGGAAAATAAACAAATAAAGAGAATGAAATTTGACCAAATTGATTTTTTTTTTGACATCTTAAACATAAAAATGGTGAGAGTCACTGGTTGTGGCTGAGAGCAGAGCTGAACTCTGACACATAATCCTGCACAGCAATCCACAGGTTAATTCCACATGGCTCAGCTTTGCCACTCACAGAAAGCACTGACAGCAGAGCAGAGCATCTCACCTCCAGCCTGCTGCCTCTGACTGTGCCACCCTGCCCCCAGAAGAGGCAGCATCCCTAAAAACTTCTTCAGAACCTGCAAGTCTGAGCCTTCTGCAGCAGAGTTTCTCATGCAGTTCAAGGTTATAAGCCACCCTTCATTTTCACACACTTCTCCCATCATCCTCCAAAGAACCTGTTCCTACTGATTCCTTTATCAGTTGATAAACAGGGCAAAGCCAGAGGTTTCCTAGGAGAGGGTCACTACTGGCACAGCCTTGCAGCTCTTCTCCAGCACCAGGTGTCCAAATCGTGCAGCAAGAGTGTGAATTAGGGGCATGGATACCAGGGAGCAGGGAATGGGAAGCAACTGCAACTGTCCCACACCTGACACATGTAGGAGCTGGAGCTGTGCCAGGGCAGGTTTAAGTTGGATATCAGGAAAGGTTCATCCCCAGAGGGTGCTGGCACTGCCCAGGCTCCCCAGGGAATGGGCACAGCCCCGGGGCTGCCAGAGCTCCAGAAGAGCTTGGACAATGATCTCAGGGATGCCCAGGGTGGGATTGTTGGGGGGTCTGTGCAGGGCCAGGAGCTGGGCTGGATGATCCCTGTGGGACCCTTCCCACTCAGGATATTCCATGGTTCTGTGATCTGCTGCAGAAGAGAGAAGGATTTCTGCAGACTGCACAACTGGCTTGGAAACGCACAAGTGGAGGGATTGCTCCCCGTGCACCCCCGTGCTGCAGGACCCTTGGACACAGATCTCTGAGTGCCTGCCTGCCTCAGGACCCAGGACACAGATCTCTGAGTGCCTGCCTGCCTCAGGACCCTTGGACACAGATCTCTGAGTGCCTGCCTGCCTGCAGGGCTCACTGCCTGTGCAACAACACCTCCAAACCGTCCTGGGCCATCACCTGGCAGGCAGGGGCAGCATTCCAGCAGCTCTCCCTCCGAACCACAGGCACAGCTCCCGGTGCACCCGGCTGGCCAGGGGCAGGGACACGACAGGCTCCGCCCTGCCACAGCCTCGGGTGATGTCCTGCAGGATCCCGTGGGCTCTGGGGCCTCTCACGCCTAATGCCAGCACGGGGGGCACCTCGCCAGGCTCTGAAGTGTAGGAGGAAGGCAGCTTTTCTGTGGAAACAAACACTTGTGTGAATAAAACATGGAATAACCCACCCCAAAGTCATTCACTCCACTTAAAGGCTCTTTTTGGATCTGTCAGAGGCAGACTTCAACAGAGGAACCACCTGGTTACCTGTCCTGGGATCCATCTCCTGGTTACCTGTCTGGTGTTGCAGACACATTTTATGAAAAATCCTTTCCTTAGGATTTTTTCTCCTGAGAAGCTGGGAGGCCTCAGGAACAGAATGTAAACAATGATTATCTGCTGCTGTGGAATGCAACAGGTGCATCTGTGATTGGTCTCATGTGGTTGTTTCTGATTAATGACCAATCACAGTCAGCTGGCTTGGACTCTCTGAGACTCAAGCCTTTGTTATCATTCCACTTCTTTCCTCTCAAGCCTTCTGATGAAATCCTTCCTTCTATTATTTTAGTATAGTTTTAATATAATACATATAATAAAATAATAAATAAGCCTTCTGAAACATAGAGTCAGATTCTTGTCTCTTCCCTGATCCTGGGACCCCTGCAAACAACCAAATCCCTGGGATCCATCTCCTGGTTACCTATTTTGGGAATTCATCTCCTGGTTACCTGCCCTGGGGGAGAGATGCTGGCAGCACCTGCTTGTGTTTACCCAATAGCAAACCTGAGGTTATTCAAGGCAATCTCCTGAAGAGAGGAATTGTTTGCCTCATCTTTGCTGTGAGAAGTTATTACAGGTGATGCACTGCAAGTGTCCCTGCCTGTGGCAGGGGTTGGAACTTGGTGGTCTTTAGGGGTTTTTCAGCCCAAACTGTGACTCTAAGCCAGCACTTCAAGTTCCTCTTGTTCATCACCACCAGGAAGGCTGGGGGATTGAAGTGCAGGACAAGAACTGGGGCCTGAGGAAAGGGATGGTTTTGAAGGGCATCACAAAATGGAAATCTGGGAACTTCTTTTTTAAATTATTTCCTTCTGGATTAAATACAGATTTTGTACAATGCTCTGAGGTCCAGACAAATATTTGATTTGCCACCTTTAATTTTCTGCCAGGATTTGAACCCTGACTTCCCTTATTTCTTTCCACAGCTCTTCCCTATGACTCTGGCAAACCTTTCTGCAGCACAATTGGGGCCAAGGAAGTAACCCAGAAAAAGCAAGTTTGCCTTCTTTCCAATTCTTACTGCAGATGTCAGAAAATGCAGCAAGGTGTGTGATTTTCTTCCCTTAGTTTAAAAGCATATACAAATGTATCATTTCTTGCATGAGAATCAGAAGGCAGAAAACAAATCTCCAGAGCAGGTAGATAATGGAGCAACTGGCTGTAAATATTTAAAATAATAATTTTAGAGTTATCAAGCTAAGGCTAAAAATCTAATTTACAAACTTGCACAGCAATTCTCAGCTCAAATGAATTGTCTCTTCCTATGAAATGTTCTTAAATAATGGTGCATGGTACAGAGCATTGAAGCAGATCTGCTGCCTGTCAGCTCCTAATGACTGCAGGTTTTATGGTTTTCTTATTCATCTCTGGAGCCCTCCTCCATTTCTCCAGCTCTCACCAGGAATGTGTTCTGTGCACAGCACCCAGACAGCTGCAACTGCAATCCCATTCCTAGGGCAGCCTGCTCCTGCTGCTTTCAAATGCAAAAAGGGAGAGAGGAGACTGGGGGATTTTCTCTGCTTAAGCTGGTCTTCATTCCCCTTCTCTCCCTCTCAGCCTGCCTGTGGCCTTTCCCAAGAGAAATGGATTGTCTGTGGCATATCTGAACCTTCCAGAAGAACTTCCTGGCTTAAAAAGAAGCACAAGCCACAAGCAATCTGTAAACTCTGCAGCTAAGGGCACACCTGTTGCTCTGGAATATCTGAATATTATTGTGCTGCAGCAGCAACCAATAATGTTCCATGATGCTTTAAGGCAAGCTTCATCATCTCTGTTTCTCAAATGGGAGAAAATAAAGATTTGAGTGGTACATGTATATTTGATACATTGGTGTGTGATGTTCAAGACTTTGTGATTTGAGTTCAGAGCCCCAGATTGTGTTTATTTACCTTCTCCTGCTGGTTTCCCACCTCAGATGGGATTCTATTAAATAATGTAGCATTTTGGTGATGGTTTATCAGCTAATGCAATTACAGGCCATATAAATCAGTACTTCTGAAGTCCCATAGGCAATGAGATGGGGAAATTGTGCACAAGGAAGGCTGGATTTTCTGCAGCTAAAACCTTCAGGAGTATCAGTGGGGAACTAAATGATTTTATTTAACTCACATGAGCCTATCCCTGGAGCTCAGGGCACTGAAATGTTGGACAGCTCACTGCAAAGGAACAGCTAAACAGCTAAAGTTTGAGACCCAAAAATGTATGAAGAGTTAAAAATTCAGCTCATGGATATTCAACACTGGGAGAAAAGGGAAGGGAAGGGAAGGGAAGGGAAGGGAAGGGAAGGGAAGGGAAGGGAAGGGAAGGGAAGGGAAGGGAAGGGAAGGGAAGGGAAGGGAAGGGAAGGGAAGGGAAGGGAAGGGAAGGGAAGGGAAGGGAAGGGAAGGGAAGGGAAGGGAAGGGAAGGGAAGGGAAGGGAAGGGAAGGGAAGGGGAGGGGAGGGGAGGGGAGGGGAGGGGAGGGGAGGGTCAAAGCTATTCTATCATTTCTTTTGGGAAAGATAGAGCAACTGATAAAGCAACCCTCATGCAAATGTGACTGATCACCCTTCACCTCAGTGCAGTTACAGGTCAGGGAAGCCCTGGAGGAGAGGCAGAGCCCACCTGAGCTGGAGAGCAGCAGCTCCTGGCCGGGGTAGAGCAGGCGGAGGCCGCAGACATCCAGCCCAGAGCCCAGCAGCAGCCTCAGAGTGTGATGGGTCTCCAGGGGGTTTTGGAAGAGAGCCTCAAACAGCAGCACCATGGCAACCTGGACAGCCAGAGAAAAACATGGAAAAAGCAGGGAAATGGTCCCAAGGCCAGCAGAAGCTCAGAGGTGCAGCCCTGCTGCTCACCTGTAGTTCCCAGGATGGATCTGCACTGCCAGAGCTGCAGAGAGGCCTGGGTTTGGTTTGTGTTTATGGGCAGCTCACACATGAGGCTCTTGGCTTTGGGCTAAATCACAGCTACCAATAATTATAATTTAATCTATTTCTGCTGATATAACTTTGCCTTTTGTCACATAAACCTACTAGTGAAAAATTGCAAGGCCTCTGGGGCAGAGCCCACAGTGCATCCCTTCTGCTGTTCACTTTGTGCAGCACCACTTGCCCATCTTTGGATCATTAAATAATAATAGACCAACTGGTTGTGTCTCTATGCCTTTAACAGAACCAAAATCAACACTAAAAAAACATCAAAAGGCAAACACTGGTGCTGTCCCAGATTTACATTTCAGAGTTTTCTGTACCAGCCTAATCCATTTCAGCCCATCCTGGCATGTAGGAAGACTCACACCAACACATTCTGAATGTTTATACCCAAAAGGGAAACAAATTATTATTATTTTCCCCATCAGAGAAATAAATTGTTTTTAAAAGCAAGGGCTTTACAACAGGGAGTTGTGTGATTCTGTGGATAATAAATTGTCTAGCTGGGGATCAGACAAGGTGATTTTCTGGCCCCAAATTTCAGCATGGCTCTCCTGGATGTTGAGCAGCTCAAGGATTTCCCCAGCTCAAGGTTTATGGCTGCAGCAAAAACCAAATGAATCCATCACTACTGGACACTTGAAATGAAATGCTACTGCCCCATAAAGACATTATGAGCCTTTACCATCATGATAAATGAAGATAGAAATTTACTCAAATCATATAAAAGTGGTCTAATTAGGAATAAAAGCTCCATTTCTTTATGTTTGTCTAACTGAAGCTCTCCTGCTATTAACCCAGTACTCACAGCAGCCAGCAAGGAAGAATTTTCCTGTGGCTGCTCTGAGTCCCTGGGGCTGCCTGGGCTTGGGGCCAGCTGTGATAACAGAGCCATCTAGCACAGGGAAGCCTCTGGAAGTGCCAGTGTCCCCTTTCCTCAGGAGCCTGGCACTTGGCCTGGCTCTCCATTGCAGTTTGGTTCAGTTGTGCCCAGCCTGAGTGATCTCAGAGATCACCAGAGATCACCCTGGGCTTCCTGCCTTGGCCTGGTTACTGGGGGCTCCCACTGCAGGGTTGTGCCCAGTTCTGGGGCCACCAACACAAGAGAGATGTTGGCCTGTTGGAGCCAGTCCAGAGAGCCCATGGAGATGCCCCAAGGGCTGGAGCCAGGCTGGGAGAGCTGGGGGTGCTCACCTGGAGAGGAGAAGCTCCAGGGACACCTCAGAGCCCCTGCCAGGGCCTGAAGGGGCTCCAGGAGAGCTGCAGAGGGACTGGGAACAAGGGATGGAGGGACAGGACACAGGGAATGGCTCCCACTGCCAGAGGGCAGGGATGGATGGGATATTGGGAATTGGGAATTGTTCCCTGTGAGGGTGGGCAGGCCCTGGCACAGGGTGCCCACCCTGGATCCCTGGCAGTGCCCAAGGCCAGGCTGGGCAGGGCTGGGAGCAGCCTGGGACAGTGGGAGGTGTCCCTGCCATGGCAGGGGTGGCACTGGGTGGGCTTTGAGGCCTCTCCAACCCAAAGCAATCAATGGCTTTGTGACCCTGGGCTGATCCCTGTTCCTGCTGCTGGCCCAGCCCTGCTCTTCTCAATAAGAACTCATTTCACAGGGGTGAGGTCCTGAACATTTCTGTGCTGCACTCCTCACCAAGAGCTAATTTAAATCACTTTAAATTCTCTTCTCCTGGGGTAGAGTCAGTACAAATGCTCCCCACTTGTTCATACCACACACACAGTTACTCAATGTCAGGCAGTACCAGAACCTTCAGAAATTTCTTGGAATGTTTCTGAGTTTAATCCAAGTTGTGCTGTTTACTGACTTACAGTCAAGTGGTTCCAGGTTATCAAAATTTTGTCTACTCTTACAAATTTGCACCTGGTTGGTAGCAATTTCTCCAACCTACACATTTCAAAGTTTAATCTTCTGTGGCTCAGAGCAATCAGCACATCAATACTGATGACATAAAATACTCAGCTGATATATTTAGGTCTGAGGGAAAAATACTTCAAGCTCAGAATTTGTATCAAAGCTCTAGATTGAAATATTCCAGGGCACTTCATTGTCCCTCAGTGTCCCCCTGAGCCCCAGGGGAGGAAGGAGGGGGTTGTTTGTTGTTCTTTACCTCGATGTCTGTGTCCCTGCAAGCCTCCATGGCACTGCTGTCAGGGAAGTGTTTGTCATCACTCTCAACTGTCTGCCAGTAAAATCCCTTTGGCACTGCAAACGCCTTCTCCACAGCCTGAAATGCACAAAGGACAGCTCTCACTTCCATGTTGCCTTGGTCCCTTAAAATAAAGCAGGAAAATCAGGATCTTGTGGCCACAGAGCACACGAGGATGCAGCTGGTGGATTAAACTCAGCCCAGTGTTGTTAATTTATGTCATTTGCTTTCTTCCAGCTATTCTAGTAGCTCCATTTAAGTGATATCCCAAGAATATAAATCTGCAACTGCTTCCCAAGAGCCTGAGCATTCCAACCCAACACACAGAGCACCCCCAGCCATCACCAGGAGCTGCATCCATCAGCTGAGACCTCAATTCTCCATGACTGTGCTGAGCACTCAGCAGAAAAGGCCTTTGTGAAGGCAATGCTCTAATTACCCAACCAAATGGAAGGGTAGGGAAGGGATTGCATGAATTTCTACATGCCTGTAGCCAAAATAGCACACTTCTCCTGTGCTCATGTCACCACAAGTGACACATATCTGTTAGCCTCATCGTGCCACATTCTTATGGATAGGCAAAAATCTGGCATTTGGGTCACAGCTCCACACAAGCACAGCATTTCCCAGGCTCAGCACCTTATTTTGTTTTTCATCCATTTTCTGGGCAGCCAAGCAAGCAACTTGTACAAGTGCAAGGGTAAGGATGTGTCACTCAGGAGAGGAGAATGTGCTGTGACTGCACGCTCTGTAAGCAAGGCCACAGTCCAGGGACAAAGGCAACCCTTGAAAGTCACATTTGTCAGCTTCTGGTTAGAACATTCCAGAAATGCAGATGCATTTAGGCAGAGTTCACGGTGGGCAGGAATCATTCCAGGGATCAAAAAATAAAATAGTCACTTTTAAAACACAGGCTCAGGTGTAACTCAAAGAAACTTCACTACTTTTAAAGGCTTTTAAACTTTGATTTACTGCAGGTGTTAACTTGTCCTCAGCTTATGTGGACTGACCTTTTCAAAAAAACAGAAAAAGAAATTAATTTTCAACATGGTTTCATCAGGACTTTTATGATGGAGAGAAAAGGGCTAACCCTGCATGGAGAAGCATCCACTCTGCATTATGAGCTCCATATAATGCTCTTTAATTGTGTCATCACCTGAGAGATTTCGGGTGTGCTGCTTGGCAAATGACAGGCACTTCAGAGCATTCCACAAATGTTTCAAAGTAACAACCAGAAAATGAAATTCATTTGAATAGTAAAGCCCCTCTGACAACTGCCTTTCCACTTCAGCAGCCTTTTGTGTTGTCTCCTTCCTCTGTTTCCTGTGCTTCATGAGATATTTGCCTGAAATCAGAACTGGGGATTTCACTTTTACTCTGTTTCAGTCAAATCAACTGCACCAAACCAAGGGCTTTGGCATCTCCCAGTGGATCTGTGCATTCTGTCCTGCAGTCCATCAATCTCCAGCCTCCACTGCTGACATTACACTTGGTTGCTGTGGAAAATATCATCAGAGGAAAAGGAGATTTAAGGAAAGGGATCTTCCCCATTGCCAGTGCATGATGCCAGCTCCTGTCTGCAGCAGTGGCACAGTGCAGTGAGCCCAGACAAGCCCTACAGAGTGGGAATGCAGCAAAATCCCAATTTCCTATTTCTTTCAGCTGTTCTTTGAACAAACTTCTTGTCTGTGAATGCTCTAGAAGGAAAAGAAGAGATAAATGTGCTCAAACCAGCACCAGCCTCTATTTCCATAGAAACCTGCAGGATAATCATCCAGCTCCAGGGCACAGGGGGGAAAATCCAAGGGGATTCCAGGGTGGAAATAGGGTGGAAATCCAGGCTGGAAAATCCAAGGTGGAAAATTGAAGGTGGAAAATCCAAGGGGATTCCAGGGTGGAAATCCAGGCTGGAAAATCCAAGGAAAATCCAAGGAGAAAATCCAAGGGGATTACAGATGGAAATCCAGGCTGGAAAATCCAAGGAAAATCCAAGGAGAAAATCCAAGGCGATTACAGAGGGAAATCCAGGCTGGAAAATCCAGGCTGGAAAATCCAAGGTGGAAAATCCAAGGTGGAAAATCCAAGGGGATTCCAGGGTGGAAATCCAGGCTGGAAAATCCAAGGAGAAAATCCAAGGGGATTACAGATGGAAATCCCGGCTGGAAAATCCAAGGTGGAAAATCCAAGGTGGAAAATCCAAGGGGATTCCAGGGTGGAAATCCAGGCTGGAAAATCCAGGCTGGAAAATCCAGGCTGAAAAATCCAAGGAGAAAATCCAAGGGGATTCCAGGTGGAAATCCAGGCTGGAAAATCCAAGGGGATTAATGAGACATTTGCCTGAAATCAGGCAAATACACATCCTGGTGTAAGCTGTGGATCCATGGGGATCCCAGGATGCTGCTCCAAGGCCACATCTGGGAAGCAAGGCCTGTGGGAATCGTTCCTGTCATCTGTCACATCTGTTTTCCAACAGCCAACCTGAATGGGAGTTCACAAACCAACAGAAAACAGAGCTTGAAAAGTCTTATTTCTCCCAGAAAATCCTTCTCCTCGTGGACTAGAAAGCAAAGAGGTGGCTGCAGGATGAGCACCCTGCTTTGTCCAGCCTGGCTCTAATGTCCAGTGGAGAGCTCCTGACACAGCCTTCCTGTGCCATCAACAGGAAAAAACAGGCAGAAAGTCACTTTCCCTGTGAGGCAGGAGAGAATTGCATGGAGCCAGTTGTTCTAATGCTGAGCTGGGCCCTTTTGGACACAAAAAGGGAGGGGGATCCTCTGCAGGAACCTTCTGCTACTGAAAGAACTTGGACACTTTTTATGTTACTTTAGTGCTACTTTTAATGTTCCACAAGAGGGTGGGTGTGAGAATTTCACCTCAGGGCTGGTTCCTGTCACTCCTCCAACATCACAGCAGCTGTAAATCCTTTCCCAAGCCTGTGGAAGCATCAGCTCTGAGTGCTGACCTGTCCCTGGTGGGAGGAGAGGAGACTCCCCAAACCCTCAGAGTGGTGAAGGCAGCCCAGCCTTTGATCACTGTCACAGAGATGTTTTATGAAAAATCCTTTCCTTAGGATTTTTCCTCCTGAGAAGCTGGGAGGCCTCAGGAACAAAATGTAAACATTGATTATCTGCTGCTGTGGAATGCAACAGGTGCATCTGTGATTGGCTCATGTGGTTGTTTCTGATTAATGGCCAATCACAGTCAGCTGGCTCAGACAGAGAGTCCGAGATTAAGCCTTTGTTATCATTCTTTCTTTTTCTATTCTTA
Organism: Zonotrichia albicollis; assembly: GCF_047830755.1. NCBI lineage: Eukaryota > Metazoa > Chordata > Aves > Passeriformes > Passerellidae > Zonotrichia > Zonotrichia albicollis. The sequence goes on along the minus strand of NC_133834.1, from coordinate 14,438,191 downwards.
GCTAGCCTTCTGATGAAATCCTTTCTTCTATTCTTTTAGTATAGTTTTAATGTAATATATATCATAAAACAATAAATCAAGCCTTCTGAAACATGGAGTCAGATCCTCATCTCTCCCCTCATCCTCAGACCCCTCAAACACAGTCACAGATCCCTACCTGGAAACACGGTGAGGCTCTGAGCCCTGTACCAACCTCCCATCTCCTGGAAAAGCCTCCTCCCAGGGAGGAAGGCTCCTGCACTCAGGCAGCAGCAGCTGCACAGCCCCAGGGATGCTCTGACTCCTGCTGTGACAGGTTTCAAAGCCCAGACTCATGAACCATAACCATCCCCATGTGTGTCTCCAGGGCTTCTTACAGCACCGACATCCTCTCCATCCACACTGCCCTGATCAGGGAGGGCACATCCATAAACTCCTGGTTTTAGTTATTCCTTTTTGTCAATTTATCCTTATTTGGTTTGGGTGACAAATTCCAGCTTCTGTCACCTTAAGACCCTGGAAAAGACCACTCTATGCCACAGCTAGGATTGAACACACCAGTTTTTCCAAAAGCATTTAAAAGAAACCCCAAGCTCCTGCTTTGGTTCAGATAATACTACCCAGATGAGGGCAGACAGTTCTGGGAAGGAAACTCACAGGAGAACAAAAACATGCTGTAAAATCCTCAGCAGAAAGAAGAATAAGCACATCTCAGAGGAGACTGGAGCTGCAGCAAAGCCATAAATATTCAACTGTCACACAGAAATATGACCAAGCCTGTGATCCCCTCTTTGTGCTTCCAGTGTTTTCTGTTCCCATCTCTGACAACAAAGGAAGAGCTTTTGCTGTCAGGTGATCTGAGAGAGTCTCCTGAGTTGCAAGGACTCTTCCAGGCTGTTCCCAGTCCCAGCAGGAAAACAGAAACTGCAGGAAGCATCCCCATGTACTCCACAATCTCATCTCATACACAAGGCAAAGTTCTGCTCAGCCATTATCTCTGAGACACCACCAGACCCCTCAGAGCAGGATTCTGCCCTTGCAGTGCCTGCAGAGCCAGGGGGAGTTCTGGGCTCAGGGAACCTCTCCCTGCCAGCCCTGCTGAGCACATCAGGCCCAGCAGAGAAAGCATTTCCCTCTCTCTGTCTCTCACTCAGCAAGGCTCAAGTCTGATGGGATTCACCACATCCTGCCCTGAATGAGGCACATCATTCTCAAACTCTCTCCTCTCCTCACTGCCTGTGCAGGAGCACAATTTTCCTGGTAGAACCCAGATGAACACAATGCTGAGTGTGTGCTCTGCACATCCTCCCTCCCCAGTGTGCATGTTCCCTTCAGATGGCTGCAGAGTTTAGTACAGGTTGCCAGACATATTAATTATTTTATCATTTACTAGGAACTAGTATTTAAATTCCATTTAATGCAATTTTGTTAATCTTGACCTTTTTTTTGTCAAATAATTAAACCATATATCCCTACATTATCCAAATCATTTGTCATCAATACACTTTCAATTAACCTTCCTCTATATGTCCTAGTATCAAAACCAATAACCGTCATCATCACTCCACAACCACCTCCAAACAAACACAGAACTAACCCCAGAACTAACCAGCCCAAAAAAACCAAACAAAAATACAAACCATGATGATAAATCATCAACCAATCACCCACCAAATTCTACGTTCTTGTGGCTTATAAAAACCACAGGCAGCAAAAAGTCTGAGATGGAGAGGGCTCAGCAAGGGAGACATGCAGTCTTCCTTAACTTGTCTTCCTTCCTTTCTTCCTTGTCTTCCTTCCAGTTGTGGTGAGTGGATTTCAGACAGTTTGAAATGGATCTCACTTCCCCTTGCTCCCCTCGGGACTGGGGAGATCTTAAACCACAGAATACAGAATTAGAGAGCAGCTCCCAGCCTTTGTGCCCAGCAGCACCAATGGCAAAGCACAGCAGCTTGAGAATTCTTTAAAGCTGCTCTTTTCAGGAATAATGAGTGATGGACACAATCTAGATGTGAGCTGTCAAATTTTAGGAAGAATGAAAACCTCTAATGTTTTATTCCTCTCCAAGCTGTGCCTTCATCTTTGTGCCAGCTCTGGTAGACATCAGTGTAGTCCTTCCTCCTTCTAAAGGTTAGGGGGTTTTATTTACAAATGCCAGGGGCTGCCTGAACTCCTGGCTCCATGAAAATAAATGCCAGACTCCAGCAGGATTCAGCCAGGGCCAGGGTGTCACCTTCTGCCTCCTGAAGGTACAGCCATTCTGGGCTGCAGCTGGGGATTATTTTCTATAAATGGAAATAGATGAATGCCAGGACAAACATTTCTCCCCCAGACAAGCCTTATCCATGTGGAATCTCCAGCCAGATGTGCTCTCACCCAAGCTGCTGGTACAATGTGAGCTGGCTGCACTGCACACTCAGGCTGCCAGCCAGGCAAGACCTGAGCCTTTCCACTGACTCAGATGAAGAGAAGCCACAGGCAAGGTTTGAAAGCAAAGGGAGGATGAGCCTGTCCTTTTGAAGCTCTTGCTTTACAGCTTCAGCCTGGATGTCCCAGAGCTGAGTGCTGGCTCCATGGCTGGCACTGCCAATGCTGCAGGACTCACCCTGCACCTCTGCTTTGGGTGAGCCTGGTGGGGAAGATGAAACAGGGAAGCCTTATAAATATGATTGTCTGGCAAAAGATTTTGAGAATATAGAAACTATAAGCGAGATTGAAATGAAAGCAAGCTTTGAGATACTTCAGTTACTGAACAACTGGAAAACAATGGTGTGGCTGGCTGAAGGTGATCCCCTTTTGATGGAACAACACCCTCTGCTTGCAGACAGGCCCAAGGGTCAGAGCAGACCCTACAGCTTGGCAGAAGGGGCCCAAGAAGGAGTTTATAGGGTTTAAAATGTAACACAGCATGGTAATGTAGTGATTCTTATAGGCTGTATGGAAATGCTGTAGGATTTGTATCTTGTACTAGATTGGTTAGTGAGAATTAGAATATTCAACACAGAAGAAGATTTATTGTATTGTAATGGGAACCTCACTCTCTTACCCTTTTACTCTCTCACCCTCTCATCCTCTCTCCCCTCTCTTCTCTCAGCCTGCTCTGAGCTGTGGCTGCAGCTCCCAGCAGGGCCCTGCCCCAGGCCCTTTGCAATGAACCCCAAGTTCCTGACCTGGCTGCAGAGATCTCTCACCCCTGTCCTAACCCCCCACACTCTTACATGAGCCCATGTGGAGGAGCTGTCCTGGGTGTTTTATCCCTCCCTAATGCCCAGTTCAGCTGCACACAATCAGATCTTTCAAGCTTTGGAGGAGGAAAGCAGAGCCCTGGGCCGTGAACTGAAGCTGGGAGCTCACAGCAATGTGGGGAACTAAATCTGGGAGCTGAGCAAATTCTCCAGGGAGCCCAGGCAGCATTTCCATCCCAAAACATGGCCCAGCTTGAGTGCTGCTCACACAGCACGAAATGAGAGAGAATACATGGAGAAAAACCCCAAATCAAACCATAACTGCCCCGGCACAGGCACTGACCCACAGCAAAGCCCAGTGGCTGCAGCTGGGGGTGTGTGAAAGGCAGTGCCCACACAGCCACTGCAGGGCTGGGTGAAAAGCTGATAAAAAGCTGTGGTGATGAGCAGCAGCTCCCTGAGCAAGCCTCCCTCAGCACTGAAATTAAAAGCTGTTACAGCAAAAGGCAAAAGGCAGTGGAAGATGCTGAAGGCAACTCAGCAGGGCCAGGGCCATGGTGCTTGTCAATGAAATAATGTCACAGCACTCAGAGCCCAGGGAGCTCAGTGTTCTCGCTGAGCTCATCTCAAACAGACTCACAGAGCTGAAAGAGCCTCTGCAAGAGCCTCCCTCTGCCCCTTCAGAGGCTGCACACACAGCCTGGGAATCAGCTCTGAATCTGGGCCTCAAGTGCACAGAGCAACAAGTGCTGCAGCTGGGGCTGCTTTCCACAGGGATTTCAAATTCCAGCAGCAATGGCCAGCTCTTCGTGTATCCAACACAGTTATTCCAGAATGTGAAATAAAATATGCAACTTTCAAAGCTTCTGTGTGTGAGAGCTCCTATGGCAACACAGCTAACATCAACTCCAGCAGGGAAAGCCCAGAAATCTGAAATTCCACATGAAAGAACTGCTCTACTTTCTGCCAGCCCCCTGCCACACATCAGCCTTGCTGTTAGGTCAGTCTTGTGCTGCTGGACATTTTCAGCAGGCCTGGGTTACAATACTGGGGCAAATTCAGCTCCCTGGACCCAGTTCTGGGATTCTTATCTATAATTAGCCAGAAAAAAAAAAAAATTAAAAATAGAGCTTTGCTTAAGCAAAAAGTAAGGAGGAAAACTTTGTATAGACCTGCTCTTAATCACTGCTGTTTGAAAAACCCACACAAACTTTGTGTCAGAGCAGGGAAGCTACTAAAGGAGCACCTGATCATCAGGAGGGGCAACAAAATCAATTTTCTGGGACTTAGAGTAAAAAAATCTCCTTCACCTTGACTTAGATCCCTGAGTCTATGGACATTTTGTCCCTGCCTATGTCTGTGGACAGAGAAGGAGGGTTGGAGGTTCCCCTTCTTCCTTAAAAGCTCCCTGGAAATGCTGCTGTGCCCTGACTCTGTCCTGGCAGGCACCTGCACAGGCTGGGAGTTCAAGGAGATGCTCTGGAAAATGACCATCAAAAGCTGAACCTTTTGGGCAAATGTCCCAATGTCCAGAAGAACTGAGGGAGAGGAAAAGAACTCCAGCATGGAGCAAACAGGCTGGGGAACAGCAGCACCAGCACTTGCTCTGTGTGTGCTGTCTGTATCCCTAAGGTGAGAGTTTGCATCCTGAGGCTTAGCAGCAGAACTACTTTTATTTTATGCTAAAATGAAGAAATCCTCTTTCTGCTGACAGGGGAGCTTGCAGTTAGCAGCTTCCACAGGGCTGGTGTCACTCCCAGCCCTAGCTGGGCTTTAATGCCTGCATTGTGAGCTGCTGCTCCTATCAGCAGTGAATTGCTGCAGGTTAATGGGCTCATTGCACAGCACTCATAAAAATGCCTCCAAAAACCAGCACAGGCAAAGCAATCTGTTTGAGGTCCAGAACAGGCAGAAAATCCAGCAGACAAATTGACTGAAAACAAGACATTGGCTCATGCACTAACAAACAAAAAGCATAAAGGTTATTACAATTACTGCTGGCAATTGCTCCCCAGATCACACACAGGAGCTGCTCAGTACACAACAGCTTCCCTCTGTCTCCATTTCTGCCCATTTTTTTTCCACCATCCTGCCAAGATTTCTCTCTCAGACTCTGATCTACCTGGAGCAAAAGCAGGGATTCACTGCATGCTCCTCCTCCACGTGGGCACAGCTTCTTTGGCTGCTTAGTTTTGTACACACTGCCTCAAAACAAATAGAAATGTCCAAAAAGCAAAGCATGGATCACTGGCCTTGTACCAAACCTTCAGACCAAAGAAGTTAAAAGAAGATGATACTGAGTTCTCTATGCAGCACTTTTTGGTTGTATTTTAAAGACACTTGGGAACATTCTCAGTTGGTAGCACTTTGCAAAGCTCCAGGGCAGACATCAGGGTGAGCTGTGCCTGCTGAGAGAGTGGCTCATTGAGCCCAGCTTTGGAAATCAGCCCTGCTGCCTAACCAGCTATGAAAATGTGGCTGTTCTACCCTGGCAGTGCCCAAGGCCAGGCTGGGCAGGGCTGGGAGCAGCCTGGGACAGTGGGAGGTGTCCCTGCCATGGCAGGGGTGGCACTGGATGGGCTTTAAGGTCCCTCCCAACCCAAACCATGCTGTGATTCCATAACTCTGTGAAGAAGCCACAACACACAGTGGTCTCAGCCTCACTCAGGCCTGGGGGGCACAGAGCATTTGATGGGAAGAGAATGTGGTTTTTAAACTGACATCATGTTTTCCATGGCATCAAGGCAAAGATCCACCCCCAGAAAGTGCCTGCTATCTTGCTGTTCAATTCCTAATGATTTATAATTCCTCTAATAAGGGATTTGCATAAAAGCCCTGGCTGTTTTAAATGCTGCCTTATTTTATGCCTTAAAAGCATGGAGCAGATTTATCTTTTACGAGTAGTCAGACTCTTTATGGCTCTTGCTTCTGCTTGAAAGCCACAGTGACTGCAAATCAACAACACTAAGCCTCCTTTTCCTGCACACAAGTGGGATAAACCTTTAGGCAAATTGCTAAGTGCACTGCTAAACCCCTAAGCTTTCATGGCATTGATTCTCACAGAGTCATGGTAATCCCCAAATCTGGTTGAAATGGCAGAAAAGTTCTCATGCTACATCATTTTCAAAATTAAAACTTCATTGTGAACAAGAATTTGCAGGCTTTGCCATTCCCTGGAATTGTGTCTCAAGGGTTTTGTTCATTTACAAATATTGGGAAAAGCGCACAATTGCCCAAAGGCTGGTGCTGCTGTGGGAAAGAAATAAACAAAACAAAAGATATAGAAATCAGGTCATATTCAGGGCTGCTTTGAAAACCCACTCTAAATATTTACACCAAGATAGGAAAGGCTGGTAAAGGCCTAAAAGCAACATTGGGTGCCCTCAAGGAATAAATTCCCCCAATTAGTATAAGGAATTCTTGTAATATTTCATTTGGTGGAATATTTGTTATGGAGCACTTGCTAATCTGACAGAAGAAGTGAAAGGTTAATTATTATTCAGCTTCTGGACAGCAGTGAGTGCTCCTGCAGACATTTCCAGGCAGGCAAGAGATTGGAAGCACTTGGTTTGGAGAGGTGCTGTGTCCTTGGAGCTCACACACTTCCCTGGAAATCCACAGATATTAAAATCACAGAATATTCCAATATTAGAAGCATTTGTTTTCAAACTCTGTTTAAATCCTTTGCTAAAGAAAATGAGAATATCTGTTAACACTGGAAAAACAACTTATACTGGACCTGATCAAAAAAATACCAGAAGGCCAAGCACTTGTGTACAGTACCTGAGGGTCAGGATTAACAGCAGTGATGTTACTGAGCAGGACAGAGGGAACTGCAGGAACAAGTGGGCACAGCTGCTTTTGGAAGTGACTGGCCAGTTCATCTCTCCACCAGATAAGGTCTGGAAGCCATGTAGAAGTCAGAAATGCAGAAATCTTCTGGTAAAAGCTGGGTGATCCCTGGAGATGTTCTGCAGCCTGCAAAGAGCCAGTGGTTAGAAAGCTTTGGTGATGGTTTCAGAAACTCTGTCTGCACCTTGCACCTGCAGCAGCTCCTCCTCTGCCCAGAGCCACCCCAGACCCCAGTTCCACCCTCAGATGCTCCAAACCAAGCCCTGGTGTGACACCCTGTACCCTTCATCCCATCTCTTCCCATCCATCAGCTCACAAACCCTGCTCCAAAGCAGATCCCACCACCCTCAGAGGGGGAGAAAATCCCATAACCAGGGCCGTGAGCCAGCCCAACACAATGAAACATTAACTTCCAAAGACTTTCTCAGGGATATAAATGAAAACAGGTGTTAGTGCCCCATCCCTGGAAGTGTTCAATGCCAGGGTGCAGAGAGCACTGAGCAATCTGGTCCAGTGCAAGCTGCCCCTGCCCAGAGGGTTGGAATTAGATGAGCTTTAAGGCTCCTTCCAACCCAAACCATTCTGGTTTGTTTCAAGATTGAGGCTAATATTAATTCTGATACATTAATATTGAATACTGCACTGCTAAACTACAGTTTCCCATCATTTAACCTCCCCTCTAAGCCCCATTGTTCTTCAGGTTGATTCTTAATTAGCAAGACTTTCAGAGAATAAAACCAGTGACCTCAAGGAGACCTAATTAGAAATTAACAGACTCTGCAACTGTGCAGAACATCTCTCCATCAGTAACTCAGAGGGAAGTGAAGGAACTGCTGCAGCCTCACCTCAGCTCTGGGGCAGGTGTGGGTGCCACAATATCAGAAGGATCTGAAGCTGTTGGAGTGTCCAGAGGAGGGACCTGGGCATGGGGAAGGGTCTGAGGAGCAGCTGAGGGCACTTGGATTGTTCAGCTGGAGGAGGAGACTGAGGGCAGAGCTCAGGGGGGGCTGCAGCTCCTCCCCAGGGGCAGCTCTGATCTCTGGGACAGGGAATGGCTGGGGCAGGGCAGGGTCAGGCTGGATTTTGGGAAAGGTTCATCCCCAGAGGGTGCTGGCACTGCCCAGGGATGCCCAGGCAATGGGCACAGCCCCGAGGCTGCCACAGCTCCAGGAGAGCTTGGGCAGTGCTCAGGCACAGGGTGGGAGTGTTGGGGGGTCTGTGCAGGGCCAGGGTGGGACTGGGTGATCCTTTAGGGACCCTCCCCACTCAGGACATTCCATCACTGTGATTATTGCACCTAAAAAATGAAGCTCAAGGAGGAAAACCCCAAATCAAAGGACAGAGATTGGGAGCTCCTCTGAGCCTGCAGGGAATGAAGTGATGGAGGGGCAGAGAGGAGCCCCAGGGCTGCCCACAGCTCTGCCAGTGGGATAACTGGGAACGCCTGGCACAGAGCACGGGCTGCACAAATCTCATTCCCATGCACAAATCTCATTCCCATCAGACATGGAACTGCAGCCCGTCCATCAGCACACAGGGATTGCAGGAGGTGAGTGTTCTGGCATTTCTTCTGACAACAAGAAACCAAGGCCAGGCAGGGATGTTGAAATCTGCCTCACTTCTAGCAGCTGCTTGGAGGAGGATAAATATAAAATCACCCCAAAAAAGCTGATAAAAATGAGAGGAAACATAGCAGAACCACTGGATATAGGAATAGATGTTGTCCCAGTTGAATAAGCCAAAAGACTTCTTGATGTGCAAAAAACAGGAGCTTTTTCCTGGAGAAGCCACCATTATAATTCTATTTATAACTATTAGACCTTGGGGCAGAGAACCAGAATGTAATAAATAATAAAAGATACACAGATGACAGTGAAGTGGTCAATAATTAAGAAATTGATGGTTCATAGCCCCCTTTTGGGGCTGGAAATGGACTCTGGGCTCTACATATTAGTATTAAAACATAATTTGTCATCATGGTTAACATTGACAGATACTTGGTCATTTTTGATAATCCAAAAAAAAGTAGCTTAAGGTCTCCCTAATTTCTTATAGCAAACAGATGCAACAAAGTACCTGGAAACCCAATCATATTTTAAAGGTAATGCCTGAAAAGTGTCTTTTTGTGCCCACAGGGGACCACTGGAACAAGAACCAGTAAGTGCCCCAACAGGATGTTGTTTTTCAATTCAGCCACTGACACTTGCACATTGACAGGACAGTGAGAGGCTGAGGCTGCAGTGTGAAGAATAAAGTCCACATTTGTCTCCACAGCAGCTGAAGCTGCCCAAGGGCAGGAACAGAGAGCCTTGCTGTCATTTTCCTTGTCTCTGCTGGGGCTGACATCCCAACTCGTGTTGTTCCTCCCAGCTCTGATCTCTGCTGGGGAAAGCAGCAGCTCCACAAATGCCTCAGGAAAGAAAGATTGACACAAGTCAGTGCTAACACAAAGAGCCTCTAATGAGGGACAGGAAACCCAAGTCCTGCTTGGAAGAGCTGCCCCAACACCTGAAATGTCACTGCTGTGCAACAGAGCTGAGCTCACAAGTTTGTCATGATCAGGGTGGGCAGGCCCTGGCACAGGGTGCCCAGAGCAGCTGGGGCTGCCCCTGGATCCCTGGCAGTGCCCAAGGCCAGGCTGGGCAGGGCTTGGAACACCCTGGAATGGTGGAAGGTTGTTATTCACAATGTGAACTGGAAACTTCCAAATTAATATATTTTTAAAAACACTTTTACCATGAATGCATTCCCACAAGAGCTACTAACACTTTAGAACGAAGACAAGACTTTCTAAGTATAGACAAGGACAGTAATAGAATTCTTAGACTTTCAGTTTTCCCAACTATCATCTCAGCAAATTGTAATGAAGAGCTGATGATTTCAGCTCGCTCTTACAATGCTCCAATGGTAATTCAACCAAAACCAACAATGGCTATTGCATTACCAATGAATATAAATAAGTTGTATACTAAGAAATGCCTGTTAAGAGTTTTAGCCCAGTACCTAATGTCCTTTAGATAAAATATGCTTTAAGAATTCTCTACAAATTAATTTCTTTCTCACATTGGCTGTCCCAGCTTCTTGCAGGGATTGGGAGTGGATGGCCTTGAATGGCCCCTTCCAATCCAAACCATTCTGTGATTCCATGAGAAGGACTGGAGAAACTGCCCAGTTTGTTCCACCAGGATGTGATTTAACCCTTCCCAGCTCCAAGCAAACACTCAGGACAGCCCACAGCTCCAAAAGTTCATTCTGTTCTGTAACCCTGGGGAAATATTTTGAGCATAATCAGTGCTCAGTAATTTTGGTGCTTTGGCCAAAAGCTGGAATCAGCAGAGAGCAGGTCAGGCTCTGTCCCTCCACTCCCTTTGCTCCACAGGGCAAACACCTTCAATTCCTTAAGAATTTGGGGAGAATTTATAAGAATTTAGAGAGACTTTAAGAGCTTTGGATTATACAAAAAAGACCAAGTATCTGTAAATGTTAACCATGATGACAAATGATATTTTAATACTAATGTGTAGAGCCCAGAATCCATTTCCAGCCCAAAAGGGGGCTCTGAACCATCAATTTCTTAATTACTGGCCACTTCACTGTCATGTGTGTATCTTTTATTATTTATCACATTCTGGTTGAATTCAATTGCCACTTCACTGTCATGTGTGTATCTTTTATTATTTATCACATTCTGGTTGAATTCAATTGCCAACACCAAGTCCTTGTCCAGTCCAGCAGACCCTGGCTACTTCAGCCTCTGCTCAATCTCCAGTGGAAAAGCTGCTCATTGTTTTGGGCTGGGCTTTTTTTGGTAGTGTTTTAATCATGACATTTGGTGCCAGCACCCATTATTTATTTTCAGGAGCACTGGAGCCACAGCTGTGAAACTCCAGGTTTTGTGCTACAACATGAGAAATTCAATTTTTGCTGCTCCCAGGCAGCAGCTGCAAGTGAAGGGGATGCTGAAGTGTGTTTTAAAACCATGTTCACACATCCTGATCCATTTAGGCTCCCCATGGTGTGGCCAGCAGGTATAACACAGAGATCTGGGGATGGAACAGGCAAAGCCAGAGTAGAAAATCCACTGAAGGCACAGAAGTTGTTTTGAGGCACCTGAGAGGAACTCAGCAGCCTCAGCAGAGCACAGGGCAGCACCTCCAAGGTTCCTCAGCCACAGGACAGCTGTTCAAGCAAGTGGCTCCCAGATTTGGGGGACACAGGGATTGCTGCTCCCCACACCCACCTGGCCACACTGCTCAGATATTTACACCAGGCAAGAGTGGCAATACTAAAAAAAAAAGCTGTCTCCAAAAAAACAAAATTGGATACAAGATGCCTGAGCCTGTATCAAACCAGCTCTGTGAAAGAACCAACACAGCAGAGCCCGGAGCTGCAGTTTCACAGCTCTGTGTTCAGGACAGTTCAAATCATGTTTTACATCACATGTACTCACAGTTCACCTCATGTTTTACATCACATGTGCTCACAGTTCATCTGTTTTACATCACATGTGCCCACAGTTCATCTCATGTTTTACATCACATGTACTCACGGTTCATCTCATGTTTTACATCACACGTGCCCACAGTTCATCTCATGTTTTACATCACATGTACTCACGGTTCATCTCATGTTTTACATCACATGTGCCCCCAGTTCAAATCATGCTTTACAGCACATGTGCTCACAGTTCAAATCATGCTTTACAGCACACGTGCTCACAGTTCACCTCATGTTTTACATCCCATGTGCTCACAGTTCACCTCATGTTTTACATCCCATGTGCTCACAGTTCATCTGTTTTACGTCACATGTGCCCACAGTTCATCTGTTTTACATCACATGTGCTCACAGTTCATCTCATGTTTTACATCACACGTGCTCACAGTTCATCTCATGTTTTACATCACATGTGCTCACAGTTCATCTCATGTTTTACATCACATGTGCTCACAGTTCATCTCATGTTTTACATCACATGTGCTCACAGTTCATCTGTTTTACATCACATGTGCTCACAGTTCATCTCATGTTTTACATCACATGTGCCCACAGTTCATATGTTTTACATCACATGTGCTCACGGTTCATCTCATGTTTTACATCCCATGTGCTCACAGTTCATCTCATGTTCTACATCACATGTGCTCACGGTTCACCTCATGTTTTACATCACATGTGCCAATCCCAGCCTGTGTGCAGGACCTGCCAGTTTTATTGCACAGCTCAGGCTCTGGGGCCCACCACAATTGAGGGCACAGGTTCATGTCCTGCTTGCAGGCCTCAGCTCCTGGCACTCAAATAAAATAATCCCTCCTCCCGTGCCACACTCTTCACATAGTTAAAATAAAGGAGGAAACACCAGAATAGGTGCCAAAAGATGTGTCTCCTCCAAATGCAGCTCAATCTCTGCAGTGTGAGGTTACAGCTAATGAGCAATTGACACAAAATGATGCCACAGAGAGCTGGTTTCTGGTCTGCACATAACCTAAAAGCAGCATTGTTGGACTATGCCCTTTTCTGACTCAGAGATGGGGCAACTGAGAGGCATTTAAAAAACTTTTATTCTGTTTTCTCATGTCTCATGTAAAGGGTGAGACAATGCAGATGTAAAATTCACTCCATCACAGTTAGATGCCTTAACCTGACTGCAGCACAAGTGAGGACAGCTTGGGTTGGCAATCAGCTGTAAAAGCAATTCCTCCCTGGGCTGTTCCCCATCCCAGTCTGGGCAGCTTTTCCACTGCTCCATCCTGCCCTGCTGGGATTTCAGCCTGAATTGGCACACCCAGCCTGGTGCTCAGTGCACAGCAGTGCCTGCACAACTACCAGGTGTAAATGCTGCTACTCACTGCTGCCTCGTGGCTCTGGGCTGGAGGCTCCTCTGGTGCCACCAAGCAGGCATAGAGGGCCAAGCCTTCCTCTGTCCAGGCCTGCTGCAGCCCCACCACCTCAAATGGAGCTTTGGGACCATCCTTCCTCGTCACAGGAGGCACCTGGAAATCCATTGGAACACAATTCCACTTTTAGATGGACTGAAAAAAAAACCCCTTTAACTTGCTCTGTTGCTTTTGAGTAGAGCCCCACAACAAGCCAGGGAGAACTGTGCTTTGATTAGTAGATTAGCTGTGGTTTAGCCAGTAGAAAAATCAATAAAGACCAAATTAAATAGGAATAACACATTGCTTTTGATAAGCCATGGGATTTATTTTCACAATGAGGACTTGCAGGCTCTGACTTCCACCAGTTTCACTGTGTGGAAGCAGGAATTCACATTATTCCCTGCTCCAGCAGGGGTGAGCACAGAGCCCCTGCCAAGGCTGCCCAGAATGTTCCTGTCCCAGCAGCACTGTGTGTGCCTTGATCAGTGACACTGAGATCAATCCAATCCCAGCTCCAAATCAATGCAAAGGGAAGATGCCATGCCCAGGGGCTGCTGCAGGCTCCCCTAAAACCCAAACTGACGCCCCAAACCCCAGCAATCCCCAGACTGTGCATCCCCTTTTAGTTGGGCTGAGGTGATTTCTTTTTCATGGATTTTTTTGTGCACGTGTGTGGGAGGCAAACATTCTATTTTCCAGTTTATAGATCTGATTTAAAGCAAAAAGGGTAAAAAGTGACTTCTGCAACCCCAAGACATGAATTATTATTGTGAATATCAGTTTAGATCCAGGGAGAAGTTTCCAGGGGAACAGACTATGCCCTGGCTCTTTAGGTTGCTCAAAGTCAAATAAAACATGATATACTTAAACATGCAGAACACATTGAAATCTTGATCATAAGTTAGAAAAGAGAGAGGAGAGACACCTGAAACAGCCTGGGAAGGCACTGAGATGCTGCAAACTGTCCAGGGCAAATGGTGAAAAGGGGCAGAAAACTGGGAAAGCCAGACCCAGGGAATCAGCAAAGCCAGGAAAGGAAAAGCAGAAGTACCTGATGCAGAACATGCTCTGGATGGAGAGAAAGGCAAATCTGAGCTACAGGACTGTCATTCCCTCCCAGGGCTCTGGTGGATACAGAAATTCCAAGCCTCGTTCTCCTGGTTTGTACCATCACCAGTCTCTAGGTGCATTATCAGCTCTATTTACTGCATTTACAGGGAGATAAAGGCCTTTAAAAACATGTTTTTAACACAGGGCCAGGCTGGATTTTCAAACTGCTGCACAGCTGAGCTGGATCACTCAAAACACCAGCACCAAATCCTCCACTGGACTCTCATGGGGAATTCTGCACCATCCAGGGGACCACAGCTCCCAGCTGGCAGCATCCAGCACATCTCCCATGGAAGCAGCAAGGAAATGCTGATTTACACAAGCCAGCCCATGGAATTGCATGGATTACCAGATGAGAATTTGGTCTAAAAATGCCTCGACATCTCCAATTGTCACAGATAATTTTATGAAAAATCCTTTCCTTAGGATTTTTTCCTCCTGAGAAGCTGAGAGGCCTGAGGAACAAAATGTAAACAATGATTATCTGCTGCTGTGCAATGCAACAGGTGCATCTGGGATTGGTCTCATGTGGTTGTTTCTGATTAATGGCCAGTCACAGTCCAGCAGTCCAGACTGTCCTGTCAGTCACTGGATTTTGTTATCATTCCATTTTTCTTCCTTTGTTTGCTACCTTTCTGATGAAATCCTTCCTTCTATTATTTTAGTATAATTTTAATAATATATATAATAAAATAATAAACCAGCCTTCTGAAACATGGAGTCAACATTCTCATCTCTTCCCTCATCCTGGGACCCCTGCAAACACCACCACATCCAATTCTTTCAGTGAAAGAAATGCAAACTTCTTCATTGCTATCCAACAGCCATTTCAGAGCCTGCGTAGAATAAACTGGTGGATTTTATCCCAGTTTTTCTTGGGCACAAAATGCATCAGAACATGTGAGCCTGCACCCAGCAGAGTGACACAGCCCTGGAAGCTGAGGAACCCTTTCAGGCTCAGAGAGAAATGCTATAAATCAGAGCTCAGTTGTGGTTTTTTAAATGGTAATAACACAAGGGAAGAGAGCTCACACTGCAGCTGGTCACAAGCTAAGGAGTCTGAAAGGAAAATTCAGGATGCAGGGCTGTTCCAGTGGCAATTTTCATTAGCACTGAACTAACACTGAAGAATGTTAGCAATGTTTTAATGCAAGCACGAACATCATTAACAATTAATTGTGTTTAAGTGGGGTTTAAGTGATTTAAAAGCCTGGCTGCTCAGGGTGAAATCTACCTTGACTGTGTGGATCAGTATTGGTATCCCAGAGTTTTCTCCAGGGAAAAGAATAAGGCCACTGAGAAGGGTGGGAAGGAAAAATATACATTGGGGAGGGAAAATACACAGTTTTCCCTAGGGAATAAAGGGTGAAATGGATGGGAAGGAGAGAGGATGGGGTGGTTTCTTCAGAGGAGAAAAACATGAGAACCAAAGGACAATTAAGGAGCCTCTCATTTGTTCACAGCACTCTTGACTATCAGGAATGTTCTGTTCTTATCTAGAACAAGTGGTGAAAATCAGGCACCTGTGTCCACTGCCAAGGACAAAGCCCAACAGCCAGCAGTCACTTTGAACCACTGAAAATCCTGCTCAACAACCTTTCACCTCTTCAGAAACTCCACACACAACCCAGCTCCACCAACTCCGGCAACACTTTTATTTACAGACTCCGAGGTGAATTAAAACATAATTTCCACTTTGTTCAGCCACTGCTTTGTAGCTTTTGGGTGGAAAAAGGAGATTTCAGGGGTGATTATGTATTCAGTGGAGGCCCAAACACAGCCCTCATCACCCAGAGCCTTTAGTGGCAGGTCACTGCATATGACCATGTTCACAGGGGTTCTTGGATGAGGCAAGAGATGAGAATGTTGACTCCATGATCAGAAGGCTTGATTTATTATTTTATTATATATATATTACATTATAACTATACTTAAAAGAAAAGAAAGGAAAAGGTTTCTAAGCTAAGAATAGAAAAGAAAAGAATGAAAACAAAAGGCAGCTCTCTCAGACTCTGAGACAGCTCCATCTTGATTAGCCATTAATTACAAACATCTAAGAGGAGCTAATCACAGGTGGACCTGTTGCATTCCACAGCAGCAGATAATCATTGTTTACATTTTGTCGCTGAAACTGCAGCTTCTCAGGAGGAAAAATCCTAAGAATGGATTTTTCATAAGAGATGTCTGCAACAACTGCACTCACCAGGGACAGCAGCCACGTCAGCAGGGCCTGGTAGATGTTGGCAGCTCCCAGCACCCTGTCAGGCACCTGCCCCTCACACTGATCCGTGGCCACCTGGCCACAGCTTGCCAGCCAAATGGTCAGCAGCAGCAGCTCCCTCCTCACACTGCAGCATCCAGGCAACGTGGCAATAGCTGGCAAAAAAGAGGCTTCCTGTCCAAAAAGAAGATAGCAGGAAAATGCAAGTCACTTGGATTAGTGGAAATGTATTCATCATCAGGAATTAATTACATTCATTGCCATCACAGGAGGGGCATTTAACACCCAGAGAGCATTTATCAAGGAGGGAGAATGAGCCAGAAAAGCCAGGTTGTTCCATCAGTGACACCTGCCTGAGCACTGCAGGTTTTCTTGGACAGCTGTCACCTGGGCCCTCATTTAGGCACACACTGCCTGGTGAATGGAGGGTTACACAGTCACAGCTGGAAAAGTGGGATTGAATTTATTCTGTATTCAAGACTCAGTGTTTGGGGCTTTTTTTTTTAATCACTGAAAAGCCCTCAAACAAACCTGATAGTGTGAAAACTCATTATTTTCCGCTTCACCTAACATCCCTAATTTCAGAGATGAGGTCACAGTTAAGGGAACTCACCTCCTTTCTTTACCTCAGCATTGATAGTTGGTTATTTAGGATGCAAATTCCCTCTCCTTTAAGAGAACTGTTCAAGACACAACTTCAGGCTTGAACTGTGGACTTGCAGGTTTTTGTCCTTCCACAGATGCTGCAGCTGTAATTATTGGCTGTCTTCTTCTTCCCATCTATATTCAACTTGCTGCCCATGACATTTCTTTGGAAAATTATTCATAAAGTCCCAAAAATCCCAAAAATTTTGTGCTGCTCCTCAATAGTTCCCATCACAAAATCATGGAAGGGCTTGCCTTGGAAGGGGCCTTAAAACTCATTTTCTTCCACCCCCTCCCACAGGCAGGGATAACTTCCACTGGACCAGGCTGCTCCAAGCCCCATCCAACCTGGCTCATGTTTTCAGTTGCTCCATGCAGTCCATAATGAGGATTTCTGCCCACACCTCTACACTGAATGAACCTTAATTTGATTTACCTGAATTTACTCTGAAAGCAAAGTAAGCTACATCCAATTACAGTCACTTTAATTCTGAATTAAAATGTCCAAAAGTGTGTTTCACAACTAATCCACTTGACAAGTTAATGTAGCTTGACTTTTGTGCTGGTCCTCAGAACAGACAACTCCTTAAAATGGTTTAATAAGGACTCAAACTAAAGCAGCTCTGCTGTGTCACCCAGTGTTTTGGTACCAAATAAAACTGTAAATTAGTAATAAAGGCAAAACAGCCGTGAAAAATGTGTGTGATGCTGCAGATTTGTATTAATTCACGGTACTGTAGTCCTGGGGTGCCAACAGAATTCCTCAGGGCTTTGATCCTTCCACTGAAGGATCTTTCCACTGAAACCCCCTGAGGAAGAGACTTTGGGATAAACTCAGGGACCATGAGGGAAAAGTGACCTTCCAATATATCCTGTGCTGGAGGAAGGATCCTTCCCTCCTCCCTCAGCAAGGGTGTGGGGATCAACTGAAGAGCTGCTGACATAAACAGGATCTGTAAGTAATGTTTCAGCAGGAAATCTCCAACTATTCCAAACTTCCTTGGCCCAGAGGGTTTTCTGACCAAAATCAGATCAATTTACTCATTAAGGTCCTTTCTGACTGAAGTTCTGGTGAAGGTTGGACCTTCCCTCTCCTGCCTCTGGCAGCCTCCTCACCCCAACGAGAATCTAAGCCTAGAGCTTGAATGAATTCTGAAGTATTAAGACTAAAGAACAAAAAATGAGCTAATCCAGTTTCATTCTGGGCAAGAACACCTGAATAAAGATCAAACTGGTGCTTTCAGGGTATGGCTTCCCACAGCACTGCCCAGTTCAGCCCAGTCTGCAGAGGAGAGTTCAATCTGCCCACATTACACTGGCTTTTATTTGTGAAGTATTAGGTTATAAAAAGCCCAGAATTACTGAAATGCTGGGCTATTTTTGGTTGCTCTGGCTGGAATTGTGCTGTCACTCAGAGATAGGCTTGCAGCTGATTGCAGTCAAGTGCCAACAATTACCAAAGAGTAAATAAGATAAAATTTCCTATTCCCAAGTTCTTGCAATTTTATTTTGCAATTATAGTTTGTGTCTTTACAAGTTCCAGCCCTTCAGCTCAGTTTCCCAACCCCTTCCATCCCCAGCCTTGGCCTTTTTAACTCTCACATAACACCAGTGCAAGGAGGAGCAGCAACCACAGTGAAATATCCAAGATAATCCCAAAGGAAGATAACATTAATTAAAAACTCATTTTAAAAGTGGAAATTTACCTTCATATTATGATTATTTTAAACCAGAGCTGTTTATGATAACAGCAAGCCAAGGCCTGGTGGGCACAAGATTGCCAGCCAAGATTAAGATCGTTTTATTTCTAATAAAACAGCTCAGAGTGGTTCAATGATGCTTTGTTGATGTTTTTTAGAAGAGTAGTTAGCATTACTCTTCCTACACATCCATGTTAGATTGGACAAAGAGTTTCAAAGACTAGGAAACATTCATGCCAAAGCTGGAATGACCAAGTTTAGGAGAACTTCACAAAGATTTCCCAGCAGAATCAACCCATCAACCCAAGGAGTTGCCCTAGTGGCAGGATAGGCTAAAGAAAAACCAATTTTTTACTTTAATATGCACAATCTCTCCCTTTGAGGTAAATAAAACTTCAGTATTTCCCTCCCAGCACCTTTTCCAACACTAACATGGAAGCAAGGCAGAATATTCCACCCAAATACTGTCCCTACTCCACTGGACAGACCCTGCAGCAGCAAAAGCTCCATCCAACCATCCCCTGCTTGGAAAAGAAGAGAAGTTAAACTCACAGAATCTCCTCCTTCACCACAGAGGGGTGAGTGAGGGGCAAGGGGAGGAACAGCAAGGCTGCCACTCTCATTGGCTGGAGGTTTAATCAAAATAATTGTTTCCAGCCCTGTCTAAATTTATCCCCCTATGTCATCTGCACCCTAGCTCGGATCCCAGATTTAAGAGGCAATCCCTGATGAATGGCAAATTACTGACTGCAGAACTCTTTTGCCAAAGGATGCATCTGCTGTGGGTTTGTAAATGTGAGCTGATTTCCAAGTGCTGGAGCAGCTCAGCTCATTTCTCTAATGAACCTTCCCCTCTCATTGCACAGCTGCTCTGGCATTCCATGTTCTGCTCTGCCCTGCTCAGAGCTCCTGGTACAGGACATAACCATGATCATTGTGTGGTTATATCCCCATTTCCCACACGGTCACGTGGGAAATGCAGGATTTTTAGCACACATTGAACAATTCTGGCCATCTAAAGCAAAGCAGATTATCACTATTCCACGGCTTCTAAAAATTCTTGCATTAGATGAAGACATATTGGAAATGTCAAGTGTTTGTGCATTTTCATTCTGTGGGGAAGGAAAAATGATGACAATGCCATCTGTTAGATGATTTGAAACTCCACATTAAAGTGTGGAATAAACCCTGAAACCATTCAAAAAACTGCTTTATCACTGCAAAGTGGGAGCAAGGGGTGAGAATGAGGAGAGGATCTGCAGTTCCTGCATGCAACTGGCAGAACACTCTGGAATTAGGAAGTTGACTTTTCCTCACAAAAAAAGAAGAGTACAAGTGATATTTAATGGTCTGAATGGTCTTTTTGTAAATGCATTTCTGTAGCAGAGTCACTCTGTGGCACCACTGCCTTTCTGAGCATCATGCTGAGGTTATGGACCTGAAAAACACGATGGGGGCAAGATGGCATTGAAATTTCTGATGTGGATGAGGCTCAGATTGCTCAAATGGAGGAATGATGGTGCTCCAAAGCAGATAACTCTGCCAAGGGAGGCTGCAGGGATTCAGGGAGCTGTGTAATGGAGCATTATTTGCTCTGATCTCCATAGTTTTCAATTCACTTAGGGCACTCCAGATCATGAGAATTTAAGTTAAAAATATAATAATAAACAAAATGTCCTTGCTGACAGTTTTCTTGCTCTGGACAATTATTCTTTGTCTTGGGTATGAAGAATAAAACCTCTTAACTGCACTAAGGGAATTCTCAGCTGCTTCACTGGAGTCAATGGCTCATCTATCAAAGATGGGGATAAATCTGGTCCATAGCATTTGTTAGCAGAGAGATGCTGTGGATCACACAGGATCAAAATATTTTTGGTCCAAATTCAACAAATTAAAAATCCATTCAAATAACCTGTAACAAGCAGCTTTTTTTAACATGTAATTTATTCTTTATTTTTTAGAAGTAGGAAAATTTTCTTTAAAAGACTCCGCTCAGGTAACCACTGACCTGAGAAATGCATTAAAATTTAAACCAAAGCAACACTGAGTCTTATTTGAGTTTGTTTGCTTTCCAAGCCATAATCATTAAAAATGAGAAGTGCCTTTTCCATGATTGGTGTTTACACTCCAGTAACACTTGGAGAGGCTCAGAAGGATTCCCAGCCTCATTGTGCTGGTGTTCTGAGCACATGTAACAAAAAGTTCCTCCTCTAATGAGTTTATACTCCTGGTTAATGAGAAGCAGCTGAAATGAGTAAAGGAAGTTTAATTACTGACACATTTCATGTGAGCACAAGACTGGGAATGGGGAACTTGTGCCTCAGTCCTGGCTCTGGGATGAAGTATTTCTCTGTGGAACTGTAAAGTGAGGATAATATTTCCTTATCCTGGTCCCTGTCTAGCTGGATTCATTATCAAGACTCTGTAAAGTGCTCTGAAGAGGAAGAGTGTAAGATAATCAACTAACTTTCAAAATTATCCTCTGTTTCATTTCCTAATTCTCAAAGTGTTGTCACCTCTCAGCCCCCTCAATGTGATCTCATCTGCATCTTCTACTTGTTCTTCAAAGGATTCCAGCCTGGATGTGCCAGCACTTCCAGACCCTCCCAGGGAAGGGAATTGCACGTGGTCAGTTGGAAATGCTGGGACAGAGCATGGAATTTGTTCTCAGCCATCTGAAATCCAGGCTGGCATTTGACACATGCTCCAGGCTGGTTTGAATCCTATGGGAATGGCTCTGCTTGGATTCCCCAGGAGATTCCCAGGGGGGTGGAACAAGAGAACCCTTAAGGTCCCTTCCAACCCAAACCATTTGGGATTGGTTCTATGATTCACCACATATTTATCACCTTGGGGAATGCCTTGCTTTTTCCTTCCATCTATTTATCTTTTTTATTTATCATTTCCCCTGATAGTCTATGGAATCCCCAAAGAAATAAAGGAAAATAAAGGATCTGGGGGAGGAAACTCTGCTCAGCTGCTTTATCAGGAAGTTTTATCAGAGCTAAAGTGGCTTGTTGTACAGACTGTCAGCTTCCAATTAAAATGGATTGTATCCAGTTTGTCACAGGCTCTGTGCTCTTCCCTGTAGCTATAAAACACCCTTCAGACCTGTGAGTTTGGGGCTGTGTGATCCTGAGAACTGCTGAGTGCTCACAGTGCTCCCTGAAGCTGGTGGGAACTCCAGGTGCTTGGCACAGAGCTGGACAGAGCTCTGTGTTTGCCAAATAAAAATAACTGCACAATTCTTCCACTCCATAATCTCAGATAAAGCCCTGAATTCCATTCCCTGCCACTGAGAATAATGCCCCATAATGAGTATTTGTGGAATAATGTGTTTAAAAGTTGTGACCAAGTTTATCCCCCTGTGTGCTGAGATTTGGAACACGAGCCCAGCCCAAGTCAATGCTGAAGAAGGCGGCATGAAGGAAACCAGGAGTGTAGTTTAAATCCTGCAGTTCCTTTAACAGACAAGCCTGTACATCCCCTTGGAACAACAGAGGGGCAGGTTCAGCCTCCTTTCATCTACAAATAGCATCAGTGATCACAGCCCTGAGGTAAGGCCAGGAGTTGGGGATTCTATTTTGATTCCAAGAGAGAATCACAGCAGAAAGTGTTTGTTTCTCTGTGTAATTAAACGTGACTGGCACTTGTTCAGAGCCACTGCAAACCCAGGGCAGCCTGGCACACTGCAGGACCTGAGGAGACAAAAAGCCCAGATATGGTTTTGTGTCCTCCTGCCCTCTCTGGGATAAGAAATAGAATTTGGCTCGTGGACATTTTACATTATTGTCTCCAAGTTTAATGTGAACATCCTGTTAATGTGAATGGAGGAGTATTCAGGACCTCTACTGGCAGCAAGCTCGTGATGGAATCCTGGAAACTCTGCTCCTTTTCCTTGTATTAACCTTTCCCTTAAGCAACAGCAACCAATGTTCCCATCTGTCAAACTCAGGCAGGAGTGTATTGAGGAAAAAGCCTGAACTCATTTTAATCACTTCCAAGAGATGCCGAGGACTATAAAGGATTAAATATCTCACATTATCCTGAGGCCTTTCCAAACTGCAGCCAGAGAAACAGCACTGCAAGATCTCATTGCTTTGTGAATCTCTGGCTCTTCAATTCCTCCCACAGCTGGAAAAAGCACAAACCTGGGAGCCTCTGGGAACCATCAAGGTGCCTCTCCAGGTTCACATGGAAGGTTCTCCACGGCTTTTTGGTGTCCCTGTTGCATTCAGCACAGGTGAATTTCCTGGTTCTGAGCATTTCTACAGCAATTTGGCTGGAAAAACCTCTTAAAGCAGCCAAAGGTTATGAAAGCAGCTTTACTGTGTGGCTCTTGGACCTGCTGTGGTGGTGTGAGCTGAACTGGGGAGTGGAGCCATGAGGATTGTTGTCATCTTACTGCAAAAGCTCCAGACCTTCTCGGTGATTTCTCATGGGCAACTCCTGATAGCACTGACTCCTTCACAGCACAGCCAACAAACCCCAACTTTCCCCTCACCCAGCTCACCCACTCTTTTATAGCACTCTTCTTCTTATTAGACACAGCTGTGGCCTGTTAAGGGCAGGCCTGTTCCTAATCTTTGGTAATTAGTACAGCTGCAACTCCTCAGGTGTGAGACTCCCTTCTGCACTATCTCTATTTTCTTACCTTCTATTCCTCCACAGAGGATGGGAAGTACAACCTGCCCTGAGAGTGCCTGGGCACCTCCATAACATTCCTGACTCTGGGATCACAGAATTTACAGAATGAATTCACAGAATGACCAGGATGGAAGAGACCTTAAAGATCACTGAGTCCAAGCCATGCCCTAACACCTCAATTAAACCATCAAATAAACCATCCAGTCTTTTTTAAACACATCCACGGAGAACAAACTCCTCCTGTGTGGAGGGAAGTGTTTGTAACACAGACAGGCAAGGCCTGGACCCTCTGTTTGCCTCTTCAGGCAGATCCTCAGGTCAGACCTGTGCCATGCTGAGCCTCAGCTCCTGGGATTTGTGCCCACAGCCAGGGACAGCAGGAAGCAGCTACTCCAGCAAAGTGCTGTGCCAGCAATCCCCCCGTTTGCTTGCCCTGGCACCATGTGGGAAGATGAAGAGGAGGCCAGAAACACAGGCTCTGTGCCAGCCACCCATGCTAGAAAAACATTTCCTTGGGATCTTCCATCCATTCCAAATGCTGTGTGCTGGGCTGGTGGCACAAACAGGAATCTTGGCCTCCTGTCTCTGTGTGCTAAGTTTAACTCCATCTCTAATTGCCTTAGTTTATTTTTAAGCCTTTCTTGAGTCGAGGCAGAGGGTTCATTAAGTACAAGAGATTTTAATCTCGTTTCAGGAACTCATTAAATGCCTGGCAGGAAAAAAAAAGAAAAGGAGGAATTCAGGGGCCATCTGGTGGCTGTTGGGCACAGCACTGCTGGCCACAGCCTTGGCATCAGCCCAACAAGGAAAGCACCTGGAGCCAGGCAAACCCCAAACTCAGCTCTGGTGTCCAAAAAACATTCCTGTAGGAACTATTTGGTGATTTTTATAGTTAATGGGGTTTTTTAAAGCTATATTAAAATAACAGGGCTAAATGCTGTTGTAATTACATTCACACAAATGCAGCTGCTTTGGCCCAGGGTCAATGAAAACATTTGATCACAGGTGATTTGTATTACCAGGATCACCTTTGGAGTAATGCAGATATAGAAAAACTCAACTACTGTCTAACAAAATCGTTATAATCATAAAAAGATTTTATAGGTTTCCTCAGCTTCTCCAAATATATGTACTGCACCACATTTTGGGGGATAAATTGGCATTCCTGTAAGGAAGTGGCACAAAACCCATTCCTTCATGAGTGGTTGATCAGGCTTTTGTCCATTCTTTAAGTGGAGACATTAATTTGACTTTCTTAGCGTCCTTTTCCTTTATCCATCTTCCACCCAGCAATAAAAGTGGTGTATTTTTAAACAGTGCTGAGGCCATCATCTCAGGGCAGTCATGTGGGCAGCTCCAGAGGAGCTGGGGAGGTGCCCAGGTGCCCTGGCCCAGCAGGTGAAGAGCTGGGTTGGGATCCCAGGATCCACAACGTCCTTGAACAACCCAGGGAGGGAAGAAAAGGGCAATTTCCAATGCTGATGTCAGCACCACTGCCTCAAAAAGATCAAAACACCCATGGAACAGCAATGGCAATCACAGGCACCTATTTAAGGAAGACAGGTAAAGAATCAAAAGCATTTCACTGACAAATTGAGATCAAGGCACCTCCTACTTAAAAATAACTTCTGGGGCCAGTAACTGAACTAAAAATAATTTACAAGTTTTGGAAATCAATCCCTACTTTCAGGCAGACTGTGCTGATGCAGGGTAACTCTCCCAGTAGCAGAATGTCCAGCACTTCAGCACCACTCTGGATGATAAATATGAATTTTGTCAGGGATTTTCCCCTGAAGAAATACAGGATCAAAGAGAGAACAAGGCCATCAAAGGGCAAGGAAGGATTTGACCATGATATATTGGTAATTTTATCTTCCAGTTTGTAAAAACACTGAGATTTGAAAACACTGATACACAGAATAAACCATTTTCCATTCCTTCTGGGAACACAACAAAATTAAGCTTAAATTGGAAAGGGAATAATTTAAATTAGGCTTGATGAAAAGCTTTACAACTCTAAGGGTAATTAAACAGCAACATGGACTACCTGGGAGTCAAAGAATCCTCAACATTGAAGATTTCAAGACCAAGTTCTATAAAGAATTGATTTTGTTGCAATACAAGTGGAACATCTTGTGGCTGAGAATTCTCCCTGACACCAGTGAGCTGAGTCAACGGGGTGTTAACATAAAGAACCTGCTGATTTTGACAAAAAGGTGATGGAGCCTGTGTTTACAAGATGGAAAGGAAAGTACCCACATCATCTATTTGTTAAGGGAGAATGAATGTGTTGTGCCTGGATGTTTTTGTTGTGTAAGGCAGCTGTAAGGCTAAGCTGCAATGAGATGGGGATCATGGTAATATAATTACTAATACAAGGTTAGCCCAAGTGATTGTGAATGCCAAGAAAAATGAGAGGCCTCAGTGTGAGTCAACACATTCATTTCCCAACCACCCTGGCTGTGTAAGGGAGATAAAACTCTGTTTATGAGGGGCTGCTTACAAGGTGGCTCCTAATAGCTCTCCAACATTATCCTGTTCTGCCATATCATGATAAAGCAATAAATGCAGAATCAAACTGAAGCCCTGCTGGGAATACTACTTTTTTCCAATAATAAAGGAGATGAGTACAAGCTAAATTCTGGTTGTTCTGTGTGAAATGAATGCCAGGGCTGGATGGGCCATGCAGGGGTTTGGCTGCAGTGTTCAAGGCCAGGCTGGGATGGTGGAAGATGTCCCTGCTCGTGGCAGGGGATGGCATTTAAGGTCCCTTCCCACCCATGCCAGTCTGGGATCCTGTGATATCCTAAGAATAACCTGCTTGTGCTGCTCCTGACACAAAACTCAGCCCTGAGTGTGGCAAAAGTTCCCACCATTATTTGGATGCCACCGAATGGGAATGTGACAGAAAACAACACCAGCACCAAGTTACTGATCATAACAAGCAAGGTGAATGAAGTGACAGATCAAACCCATTTCATTTTACATCCTCCATTTAGCTGCTTTACATCCTGTGAGCATCCCTTGTCTCCCTCATCAATAACACTGCTCACAAAATAAAGGAAACCCTGTGCAGTTCCTCTAAACTCCTAATTCAGCCTGACCCTACAGTGAGGATCTCACCACCACTCTGCTGGCCCTCACAGAACTCCAGGTGCTGGAATCAGTTCTGAACCAGATTCAAAGGCTAAAATGTGGTTGGGGCCCAATTTCAGAAGAGATCAACTCATGCCAGTCCTAAATTTCACCAAAAGTTTGGGTGGGGCAGAGAAGGGAAAAAAAAATCAAACAAATGAACCCAAAACACAGCATTAAAATGCAGGTTTTTCCCTGCATTATTTTTAAAACCAAGAGGTGAGCCAGATTGCCCAAGTATTCAGACACCTCCAGACATGGACCTGGCAGGCAGAATTCTTAGAAAGAACCCACTGATTTCCCAGGGAATTGGCACCTGCATGTCTTGAAAATCCACTGGATCTCAGCCCCTGAAGTGCCCCTGGAAGTGAATTCTCAGTCTCTCAAGTTCCCTCTCCCCAGCCCTGACTCTCAGAGTGAAGCTGAGGACAGAGTTTGACTGAACTGGGTTGAGAAAAAGGAGACAGCACATTAAATCTGCTTTTACATTTTAGACAAGAACTCTAATGTAACCCTAATGCAGCTTTTTAAATTTCCTTTGCCAGTCTTTCCCAGCACCTCAGCTACAGTAATTGCAGAGTTTCTAAACTTTCCCTCTGATTATTATTCAATTCAATTATTTATGTACATTATAAATGGTCAGAAGAATTCTGGAAACTGTGACAAGTGTTCCAGATCTGAACATCTATCACTGCCAAAACAAAGGACTTACAAAACAAATTTGCAAGTGTGCTACTCTGTCAAACACTGGGGCTTTTTCTTTGAATATATGTGTTTATATATAGATATTAGATATTTTCACTGAGACATAGCTGCCAAATTACAGGGGCTCTTAGTTTTAAATGTCAAAACAGTCAAAATTCTCTGTGTTCATAAAAAAAGAAAGAAAATAAAACCCAATTCAAATTCAAAGGGAAAAAGTGCTGCTATCAAAGCAGACTTCAAGTAATCTTAAAAAGGACTGTTGTATTTGATAGATGATGTTGATACATTTTTTAGTCTTAATTTTAATAATGAATATTTCTGAATAAGAACTAAGAGCAGAGTTGCCAGGACAACATGGTTATTATGGGTTGTGCTGATTTCCTGTTACCATTGGTGCCTTGGGAGGTCAGGTAGGTCCCTTGGAGCAGGCTGGCACTGGAATGGGTTGGGTGGGAAGGACCATAAAGATTCTCTCATCCTACCATGGGCAGGGACACCTTCCACCATCCCAGGCTGTTCCAGCCTGGCCTTGGACACAGCCAGGGATCCAGGGGCAGCCACAGCTGCTCTGTGCCAGGGCCTGCCCACCCTCACAGGGAAGAATTTGTTCCCAAAATCAGCTTAACCCTGCCCTGTGTCCTCTCTTGTCTGTGACCAGTCCCTGTCCCTCTTTCTGGGCACTGGGAAATGCCCCTGTCCCTGCTGCCACAGCTGGAACATCTCCCATCCCTCAGGGGAACACTCACAGCTCCAGTTCCAGCACAGATGCACCCTGAGCTCTGCTCCAGACACAGCTCATCACCAAGCCCATCCTCATTTTATTGGCATCAGCACAGCAGATATGGGAAATGACCAAACACAGGGTGATTCTGCATTGTCTGGTGCACTGTCAGGAAGGAGAGAGCAAGGCCCACGTGGATTTCTGAGGAGCAAGAGTGTCTGCATCTTAATCAAGGCTAACTGGAAGTGGCTGGTACCTGCCAACAGCCAGGGAGGAGCAAATCCAACTTTTACACTCCACAGCAGAGCTATGGGTGCTGTGCTCTCCTTGTCAAAGCAGGCTGGCAGAGGGAAACTCAGCTGGGAGCTTTTTAGCCCTTTACTCCTCCTCACTGACTATTCCAGTGCTAAATAAAATGAGCTTTCAAATCTCCACAACCACAGCAATCAATTTACAAAACAAACCTAAACGGTCCAGCCCCAAATCTAGGGCTGTGAAGTCTTTCAACTTTTGTACTAACAAAAAAGTTTTGTTATTGGCATTAACCCAGAGAAATCATTATGGTGGATTCCTGGTGGTTCTGCAGTTTCTCACCTCCTCTGACCTCCTCACCTTGTGCTCAGCAGAATCAGTGCATGGGTGAAGCAGAACTGCTTGTCATAAAATCATGGAATGGGTTGGGAGTGATCCTACAGCTCATCTCATTCCAAGCCCTCTGCTGAGGGCAGGGACAAAGAGAAATCTTCTGAGGAGCAACAACAGCCTTGTCCTCCAAGCCATAGTTGGGCTTTGGCTAAAATCAGGATCATTTCATACCCTCTTAATCAGGAGTAAAACCTATTATTAAATCCACAATCCTCAAAACTAACCCACAAAAGTGAACTATTAAGTTGGTGGGGGCTGACAACAGGACTCAGCAGAGACAGTAAAAATATTTCACTTTTTTAGGAAAAGTTATGAAAGTTATGTGGGAGACTCTGGCTGCTGTGAAGTAGATGACACTGAGCCACTGACTCCAGCAAGCCCTGAGAGGTCAGAACTGGAGGGAGCTGCTTGGGGAGCTCTCCCTGCACAGGAAAGTGGGGAATTCTCCCTTAGTGTGAGAGAAGAGCTGTAGGGCTGCTCTTCTCTCAGCTAATGGTGCTCCATAACAAACAGATTTGAAGCAATGCAATAAAAATGACATTTTGCTCCCAGCTGCCCCTGGCAGGGAGCTCCTGTGTCTTAGGCTGGGGCTGTGTGTTCTGTGATCTGTCAGAGCTGGGGCAATTCTCTGCTGTCCATGGGCAGTTTTTTCTTTATCTCTCCCCCAGCCAAGCCTCCCTCCAGGAGATCTCTGCTGTCCATGGCCACTGAGTGTCCCTGCAGGGCTGATCCAATTCCAGCATCCCATGGGGAGATGCTGTGCCCAGGGCAGGAGCCAAGCATTCCTACCTGGATCCAATCTGAGCCTGGCACAGCACAGCAGCCTTTGCCCCCTGCATTGCCAGAGGAGCAGCTTTCTGCTGCCCTGCATGGCCAGAGGGAGCCCAGGCCCATCTGCAGCAGCCCTGGAGCTGCAGAGGAAAACTCCCCCCTTGTGCAGGATCCCTGCTGCAGCAGAGCCACAGCTGGCACTGCAGGAGGGCTGAGCCCCCCTGGATGGGGCTGGGACACCCCCTGGCACACAGGGGGCAGGGCATGGTCTCACTCTGTCACTGGTTTATCTTTGTACTATTGCATTTGTATTCACTTTTAGTTTTCCTAGTAAAGAACTGTTATTCCTATTCCCATATGTTTGCCTGAGAGCCCCTTAATTTCAAAATTACAATAATTCAGAGGGAGGGGGTTTACATTTTCCATTTCAGGGGAGGCTCCTGCCTTCCTCAGCAGACACACCTGGCTTTTCCAAGCAGGAGCCTGCCAGGCCCAGCCCACCCTGAGGCACTGACCCTGTGGAACAGCAGCGGGGTGTTCTCTGCCATGGGCTGCTTCCCCCACACCGAGCGCTGAGGCTGCCACTGCTCCAGCTGCTCCTGCAATCTGCATCTCCTCTGCCTCTCCTGCATCTCCTCTTCCTTTTGGGATAGCTCTCTGGCACTTCCTTCTCTCCTGGAAAATACACAGATTAAGCTTTACACTTGGGGGGAAAAAGCCACTCATTGATCTGGTTGCACTTCTTTTTTTTCTCGTATTTACACCACACACTGGAGGGGGGAATCATGACATGAAAGGCTAAAATAGATTTAGAGAGCAATTCTGCTGTTTGTGGGGGGACACAAGAACTTGTCAGTGGATGAAATCATCTCTCTAAGAAGAAAAACACCTCAAAGAAAAGGAGCAGAGATCAAACTTTGATAAGTGGTGATGATCTATGTGGAGATGCAAACTCCTTCAAGCAGAGATGTGTTTGTGAGGTGTCACTCCCCATCTCCACACCAAGACTCCCAGTCTAGACCCATTTCCTTTCCTATCTGCTATAGGATATGACAGAGATAAAGTTCCCCTGACCCCAAGACCTCCCATCTTTCTACACCTGGATGCCCACAGAGAAATTTCATCTGCCATTTCCATGGCAAACAAAAAGTTCAATTTTTTCTGAATTCTTCCAGCCCCAGGTGCCCCAGCAATAATTAGAACAGCAACAGAGAAAACTGAAATCAGTGAAAATCACTGGATTATCATTCAGAGACAGTAAATAATCCACATTCTTGCCTGGCCATGGGCTGCCATCTCAGGCACAGGCAATCAAAATGCATTTTATTATTCCTGATGGAAGCAATGAGCTTAATGTCAGGAATTCCAGAGGGAAAAAACCCTGCAACCAAGCACCTGCCATTTCAGGCAGGTACACAGGAGCTGAGGTGTCTAAGTGGCAGGGCAGGCAAGTGTTTAACTCTGACACAGGAACAGTCTCCAGAGCAGGCAGATCCTGATTCTTTCCAGGGCTCATATGTCAAAGTCAGAATGTTAAATTTCACTCTGAAAATAGCAGGATATAACCTTTGAAAAGGCAGCATAATGGAGCTCTCCCAAACAGTTGGGCAGGTGCACAAGGCAATCACCTGATTTCACTTTGAAATTAGACCTTCAGCAGAATACACTACATTTAACTAAGCCCAGAGAGGCAGAGGCCCAAATAACTCTGCAATTTCCTCAATTACATCACTTTTATTTCTATTTTTTAAAGCTTTCCTAGATATGCCTGTGGCATTCCTCACGGGTGTACTTTGTAACTCCAAGATCTTGCACTTTTCTTGTTGGCAAAGAGTCAGAATTCCTTTGTTTGGAAGAAGAAAAAATTACACGGGGAGACTGATACATCTTCCAGTTTGTAAAAGGTGTTTTAAACTGAGACACAGAATAAACCATTTTCCATTCCTTCTGGGAACACAACAAAAATAAGCTTAAATTGGAGGGGGAATAATTTAAATTAGACTTAATGAAAAGCTTTACAACTCTAGGGATAATTAGACAGCAAAATGTTCTACTTGGGAGTCAAGGAATCCTCACCATTGAGGATTTCAAGACCAAGTTCTATAAAGATCTGCCAGGAGATATTACATTTTACCTCACTCTTTATTGGCACAGGGAGACTGACCCTTCCAGACCTATTTTCTAGGCAGCTGTGCTTAGGAAACCTCAGTGCTGCTGTTCCTAAAGGAGATCAATACTGTGTTATCCTCTTCTTCTGTAGGATAAAAGCTATAGAAAAAGGCTCCATTTCCAGTGTCAGGAGTGCCCCAGCTCATCTAATGCCAGGCCCCACTGAGGCTGCCTCTAAACCTTCCAGCAGCAGCTGCCAGGACTGTTGTTCTTGCCAGCTAACAAATCCAGACACCCTCTTGCTCCAGCTCACAGCCCAGGTAAGCAATTTTCTTTAATCCAGGGCAATTAGAGAAGCCACATCCAAACCCTCTGATTAGTTTTCCTGTGGGATACCTTGGCAATTCTGCTGTAATCAGAGGACACTCTGGAGCAGTTCCTGCACTTGGAATCTTCTCAGCTTCCATTTTGTTCTCTTTCTCTGTGTCAGCTCTGTCACCCCCACAGCTTGAAAAGGGGAGACTTTCCTTGCCTGGTTCCAATCTCATCAGTTTCCTGGGAACCACCTCATTTGTCTCTTGCCTCACTTTACAAGATTGGGTTTGACTTTTATTAGAGGAAGCTGTGTCTTCCAGCCTTTCTGGCTGCAGTTTCTCAGCTGGAAGAGATGTTTTGTGAAGAAGCTCCAAGGCCCCCTTCCGGGCTGCTCGGAGTTGTTGCAGTAACAGGCTCTTCCCTGAGCAATTCCTCCTGCAAAGGAAATAAAAACCTGATTTCATCAAGATAAAGCATTGTAGGAATAAACTCAATCTCTGAGGAACTTCACATATGAAGAGAGCTCTAAACAAGGACTGGGCATCTACAGGAGCAATAACTGGGGGTGACAGTAGCAATGTCGCTGTCATATTTTCTGGAAAAATCCCTTCACCAGGATTTCTTCTCCTGGGAATCTGAGAAGCCTCAGAGAAAAAGGAAAACAATATTATCTCATTTGCTTCTACTTATTTTGGCTGCTTTGGATTGTGGTTTGGAGATTGTTTATCCAACATGTGAATTGTTTTAACTTAATGACCAATCACAGTCAGGCTGTGTTGGACTCTGAGGAGAGAGTCACAAGGTTTTAATTAGTACCTTGTTAAACCTTCTGTCTGTATCCTTTCTCCATTCTTCAGTACAGTTTAGTATAGCATTCTTTAATATAATATCATAAAATAATAAATTAGCCTTCTAAGAACATGGAGTCAGATTCATCATTTCCTTCCTGCCACAGGGGACCCCCAAAATACCACATTGCATCAGCACTCAGATGACACAAGCAGAGCCAGAACACAAAATTGATCTTCCTGGCAATTTATTTACCTCTTCTGCATTCAGGCACAACACAAACACCTGCCAGAACAGGCCTGAACAAATGTATGGTTGGCATGGAATTCAGAGCCTATAGATTTTTGTCCCTTTTGGATACAGGGGTTTGGGTTCAAACACACACAGATGAAAAGTTTTTCTAATAATCATTACAGTTTTTGAATGCTTGGCTTAATTTCCTCAATGAGATTCCTGTCAGCAAGCACATTACTGTGGTAGTGGAATGTCCTGTCCTGACATAATCTACATGCACAGAATAATAATTCCTGTTTAATAATTTGTTCCAGATAAAAATGAAACTGGATAGTCCCCTCGTGAATGAGAGCAGAATCCTGCCCTGCTGAGACCAAGAGCATTTCTCTTCCCTGTCCCTTCCAATTAAGAGGGTCCCTGTCCATCCAATGTAGTCAATATTCTCTTTAAATATCTATCCATTCTAGCCTATCTTATTATTTATAAAAATAAAGGTTTGCCTGACTCAGCTCCCTACAACATTTCCAAAGTTTGGTTCTGAGGCTTGTCTAACACAGTTCTGGTGTCACTCACACAGGGCTGGAGAAAAACTCACATTTTCCAGCCCCCAGGGCACCTCTGGCTGTGTTTTGAGCTGTCCCAAGCAGCTGGACAGGTGCAAATATTGCCTCAGGGATCAACAACTCTCTACCTTTGGTAGCTTTACCATGCAACAGGGAAAGAGTGACCTCCTGGGGCCACACTGGAGCACTTCCATTACTGGGCTTTTTTTTTGGTTTTTTTTTTTTTTCTGTGAAGACCAGAAATGTCAATATTTAAGTACAGAAAATTTCAGTCTGATCATTGATAGGGCAATTATTTTAGTTTCAAAAAAAACCAAACATCATATCACTTGGAAAACAGTCCTGATAAGGAATCTTACATTCTCCTTCCTGCTTCATCCTGAATTGTCACTGTCTCTTCTTCTTCAGAGGAGGAGGAGCTGTCACTTGCACTGTGAAACAATCACACATTAATTAACCCTGTTCCAGCTGAGTGTTGGCTCTTGGTCATTTCTAAGATGCAAATTTAGAAAATGAGGAAAAAGGGAGAGATACTTCCAGGGAAGATCTCTGGAGAGTCCTTCACATATTAATCTAGCAAAAAGAAAATTCAAGTATTCAAGCAACTAGAACAAACTGTTTACCTGTTTATTATCTAGTAGCTGTTTATTAACTACAAGGTTTCTCCTTATGACAGAGATGTGAAAGAACATTTTTAAAGTTACATTTCACAAGCATGAGATTTAGAAAGGTTTCAGTTTCTCACTTTTTATTACTTATTTCTCACTGCCAATAAAGCCAGGATTTACCTTTGTTTCTCTTCAGGGACTGTCACTGGCTTTGGTGGCTCAGCATCTCTCAAATCTATGTACACAGTTGCACGTTTTGGCACGTCCTGGAAACTCATCCTGCCCATCCTCAGAGAACTGGGT
Source organism: Zonotrichia albicollis (assembly GCF_047830755.1). Lineage (NCBI taxonomy): Eukaryota > Metazoa > Chordata > Aves > Passeriformes > Passerellidae > Zonotrichia > Zonotrichia albicollis. The sequence continues at coordinate 14,404,075 of NC_133834.1, read as the reverse complement.
GGGGATGAGGGCAAGGCAACATCCCTACACACAGAAAACACAGCTCAGCACATCCTCTGCCTTATCCCCCAAGGAATCCTGCAGGGAGAGCCTCAGGATCCAAACTGGGCTGAGGAAGGAGCTCTGTGCTTGGCTGCCACACAGATCCCAACTCCGCTTCTGCCTGCAACCAGAATTCAAGGATTCAGCCTCCCCCAGGAGCACAGATCACAGGCAGGATGAAGAGGGATATTTAGTTCTCAAAATGTGACACCACCAAATTGTTCTGGGGGACAAAGGCAGGCACCAGAGAGATCACAACTTTTAACATCTCAGTGTAAGAATGAGTTCCCCTTTCCTCTCTGCCTCTTTTGGTAATTCCATTTTATCTTCCCAGGCATAAAAACTGCAAATCATCCTAGTGGCTCTCCCTGCTCTGGCAATGAGGGCATTTCCCACCTTCCCCTCCACTCTTTTACTCATTATTTCCTCTGTGCTGCCACCATTGATGTTGGTCCTCTGAACAGCCTGAAAATGCTTTTCCTTCACACAGAAACCTCCAAGAAGCACTGACATCTCCACTGATACCCACAGAAAACCATCCTGTGTATTTTTGCTCAATTGAGGTACCAGTAAGAGAAATTTGTACCCTAGATGACAAAAAAAAAAAAAAAAAGCTGAGCAGAATAATTGGCTTAGCCTCATTTTCCTGCTTTCCCATTTATCCCAAGTGCCTGGTAAGGTTTAGACAAAGGTTGATGGAAAATGCCAAGGTGTTTGGCATCAAAGGGAAATGAAGGACTGAGGATTCCAACTCCACTATCAGCTTCCTGCAAAGCTACAGAGAAAAACCCCAGTGGAAGACCAGGAGTTGCCCAGTATTCATTCTGGCAGCCAGGATGAACTGGGATATGTGACAAAAAGGACTCACTTATTGTCCTGCTGTCCCTGGAAGGAGCAGAGCTTGGCTGAGGGCCTCTCACAGGCAGGGGACACTGCCCTGGTCTGCCTGGCACACAGCTCCCCCAGCCTTTCCATCAGCTCCTCTTCACACTTCCTCCTGAAGGACTCTGTGGAAGAGCAACAAAATAATCACCAGTTGTGGTCTTCTGCCATGAAATCACCCAATATTCCCCATATTCACATTGTTCCTGCTCCTACAGCCTGGCAGCAGGGGGAGGATAAAGATAATATTGTAATGGCTTGTCTGGCCCATGGCAGGCTGTGAAGCACTGGCTTCAGGCTAAGAAACCTAGATGAAATCTTGAGGGAAGATAATTAAACATGTTTTAGAAGCATTTAAGAAACCCACTGTGATTTCTGCATTCAAAATTATGCTGCAGGGAATAACTTAAATACAGGAACCTAAGTTTTATTTCTTTTTATGCACTTTCAACTAGTGACATTACCATAATCTGCTGGGAAGAAAGCAACTTCTGCACGAGTTTTATCTCCCTGCTGCTCTAGCTCCTCAAGATTCTTGTCTGCATTCCATTTCTCAATAGCCTGAAAGAAGACAAGAGAAACATGATGGAAAGTTGACTCCCAAAGGACCACCCCTAATTTCAGTGCCAGCTTGCTTTCAGCAATTCCAAAGGAAGTGCTGTAGGGAAAGAAATGCATTTATTACATCCCTTCAGACACTGCATCCCCCCAGCTGCTTCAGCTCCTTCTGCTGAGGCTCTTTCTCTGAGAATCATGAACCCTTTTGATAAGATTTTAAAAGATCACTGGAGACAGTGGAACAGATTAAAAAGTGGCCTGATAGAAGGCCAGGCAGGTGCATTCTGATCCTGAACAATGTGTGCCACCCACAGGAGAAGGACTTGTGGCTCTTCAGCTCTTTGACATCAGCCCTTTCCTCCCCCTGCCTTTTCTGAGCAGGGTAAATTCCCACTGCTGTGGGTACAGTCAGTATCAGATGATATCTCACAGCTGCTCACCCCACCCTGAAGAGAGGATCCTTCATTTCCTTGCTCTGAATCCCTGGCTGAGGACACACTCACCTGACTCAGCTGCAGGAGGCTGCCATCAATGTCCACATGCATTTAAACCACTCATTGCTTTCCCCTCTGAATATTATTTATAAAAATGTATATAAATTGTTTTATATAAATTTTAATGAAAAGATTCCACACCCATGTGAAACATCATCACCAGAAATTCAAAGTGCTTACAAGTTTCATTGAAAGGAAGGGGGCTGTGAGTTGTGACAAGACAATGACACCACAGCCACAAATATGAATTTAATACAACCCCTCATGGCCTTTAAAAAAGCAGAAGCAGCCTCCAAACCCAGCATTTCACCTTGTAAAACCTCCTGCATCTGCCCCTCTTGTTGGAGAGAAGGTTCTCCCTCCTTCCTGAGCAATAAATCCCCACCCTGAAGAGAGGATCCTCCATTTCCTTGCTCTGAATCCCTGGCTGAGGGCACACACCTGATTCAGGTGCAAGAGGCTGCCATCAATGTCCACATGCATTTAAACCACTCATTGCTTTCCCCTTTGATTATTTTTTGAAATTGAAGTTTTAATGAAAAGATTCCACACTCATGTGAAATAGCACCAGAAATTCAAAGTGCTTACGAGTTCTATTGAAAGGAAAGGGGCTGTGAGTTGTGACAAGACAATGACACCACTGCCACAAATATGAATTTAATACAACCCCTCACGGCCTTTAAAAAAGCAGAAGCAGCCCCAAACCCAGCATTTCACCTTGTAAAACCTCCTGTATCTGCCCCTCTTTATGAAGAGAAGGTTCTCCCTCCTTCCTGAGCAATAAATCCCCACCCTGAAGAGAGGATCCTCCATTTCCTTGCTCTGAATCCCTTGCTGAGGGCACACACCTGACTCAGGTGCAAGAGGCTGACATCAGAGTCCACATGCATTTAAACCACTCATTGCTTTCCCCTTTGATTATTTTTTGAAATTGAAGTTTTAATGAAAAGATTCCACACTCATGTGAAATATCATCACCAGAAATTCAAAGTGCTTACAAGTTCTATTGAAAGGAAAGGGGCTGTGAGTTGTGACAATGACACCACTGCCACAAACATGCATTTAACACAACCACTCATGGCTTTTAAAAAAGCAGAAGCAGCCTCCAAATCCAGCATTTCACCTTGTAAAACCTCCTGCATCTGCCCCTCTTGTTGGAGAGAAGGTTCTCCCTCCTTCCTGAGCAATAAATCCCCACCCTGAAGAGAGGATCCTCCATTTCCTTGCTCTGAAGCCCTGGCTGAGGGCACACACCTGACTCAGCTGCAGGAGGCTGCCATCAATGTCCACATGCATTTAAACCACACATTGCTTTCCCCTTTGATTATTTTTTGAAATTGAAGTTTTAATGAAAAGAATCCACACCCATGTGAAACATCATCACCAGAAATTCAAAGTGCTTACAAGTTCTATTGAAAGGAAGGGGGCTGTGAGTCGTGACAATGACACCACTGCCACAAACATGCATTTAACACAACCCCTCATGGCCTTTAAAAAAGCAGAAGCAGCCTCCAAACCCAGCATTTCACCTTGTAAAACCTCCTGCATCTGCCCCTCTTGTTGGAGAGAAGGTTCTCCCTCCTTCCTGAGCAATAAATCTTCACACAGATCTGAACCTTGATTAGATCTATTCTAACACTGCAGCACTGGTTTAAGTTCCAGAAGGTCCAGAAGAAATAGAAATGAAGGTCTGCACAATTCCATTTCTAATATAGAAAGGAACTTAAGGAAAAAAAAAAATCAAATTAACTGATCGGAATCAAGAAGAAACTGTATATTAGGTTTAGCAACTTGACACAAACTGAGGTGCCTGGCTGAGCTGGGGAGCAACAACCCCTTCCAAATGAAAGTGAGAACACAGTGAGCCTCTCAGAACTCACCCAAAGCACCAGACTTCAGCTCACTGAAGTCCCTGACATCAAACAGGCTCTGACAGGCAAGAAGTGCTTCCTGAATTAACTGAATTCTATGAGTTGAGCTGGGAATTACGCCCAGACCCACTTGAAAAAGATGTCCTTCAATGATGCAGCACAATTTAACTCACAGGCCAGCAGCTGCATGATTTGCCTGGGCTGGAACAGCTCTAACATCAAAAAGTTCATTTCTGTGAATACATGAAAGGGGAAGGGAAACATCTCTACTCTGACCTGTGGAAGGCTTTGAACAGAAAGATCAGGACCTGTTCTGTGCTGATTAAGTTTTAATGAACTCAAAAATCAATCCAGGCAGATCTGTAACTCGGTGCTGAAGAAAACCACCCCTGACTGTGAGCCACATTCCAGTTAACACTGAGCTGCTCATCCCACCTGCCTTAGCTGGGTGAGATTTAGGACTTCAGGAACAACCCCAAACACCTCCTCACCTCCAGCACCCCACTGCAGGGCCAGAAAACTCCCTGCTTTAATGCAATCCTGCCTGGGACATGAAAAATTCCTTGCCTTCCCAGGGACAGATGCTATGGTTGGCTTCCCTAACAGTTCATGGACCTTGCTGCAGATTCATTTCCATGGGGGTTTGTGTGTGTGTGTGTCAGCTCTTTTGGAAAAGAGCCAAAATTTGACCACACTTCCATAGTTCCTAATGAAAGGCTTGTTTGTGCTCTGAGCACACTCAGAGCTAAGCTGTATTTTGCAATTTCTTTGTGGAATCTTTGGTAGTAAAGTTGTATTGTTACACTCTCCTGAATTTCTGATGTTTAGCAGACAAACATCACCTAAATTAGCTGTGCTTTTTCTTGTCTAGAAAAATTACTTGAATCTACCCAAATAATCTCTATCTTCTGACCTAAATCTTATGGGTCATGACCAGCTTGATCTCCTTGGTCATTCTTGAGTCTCTCCTGTGTTCCTCTATTACATTAAGAAGGGACAGGGAAGTTCTAGCAGGCTGAATGTGCATCTCCTTTGGACACCAGTAAAAATGGTATTAAACTGAAGTCCTTGAATTGGGAAACCCTGAGAAACCCAGTGCTCTAGAATATTTGGGGAGTATGTTACAAGATAAGTTTGGGCATTATTTCACAAAAATAAAAAATTAAAATCATTAAATAATAAAATAAAATTTAAAATAGCAGCTTTGTGCTTAGGTTAAGTCCTTTCAGAGTAGTAGGCCTTGACTACTAACAATTTCCTTGTACCTTTTGTTTCTAGCAGTAATTTTTCATATGTTGGTTATCAGTTGGGTATCTGCAGCAGCTTTTGCCATGGTTTGGACTTGCTCTGGGACAGCTTTTGGTAGCACCCAGGCCTGTGGAGTGTCAGACTGGGAGCTCAGCTGCTCCCTGCAGTGGGGTTATGCAGGCCCTGCACTGTGCCCCAGCCCACCTGCAGCACCCCCAGAGCTTTTATTTTATTGCCACTTGCCTGCAATGACAAATGGATCACTTCTCCAAGACGCTCATCTGAGGAGGTTTCTGCCTTTGCAAATCTTCCCAGGCTGTTGTTGATGCCATGGGAGGGAGGTTTGAGCTCCTGCTTTGGGGATGGCTCCACAAGGACCTTGGACAGTATCTTTGTCTCTATCAGCTTTTTTCTCTCCTCTTTAGTGTACAGCTCTTGCACAGGCACTGCTGTGATAGGCCAGGAGTTTGCTCTTTCCTTGGCCTGAGTCCTGCCCATTTCCTTCTCCTCAAGGTGATCTGTGGAATCTGAGGGAGACTCTTCAAGAACAGCTCTCTTTTGGTTTGGCATTTCTTCAGTCTGGCTGGCAGGTTCAGCAGCCTCATCTTTAATCATTTGTACATCTTCTTTTGCAATGATTTGGGCACCATCTGTTTTTTCCTGAAAGTCAAAACTTTCCAGGTCTTCGTTCCAGATCTCCCATGGAAGTCTTTCTGTCTCCTGGATTTGCTACAGGTAGAGAAAGAACAAACACATGGAAAGTCAATCTCCTTGAGCTTTGGAAGTGGATAAAAAACCAAAACAGAGTGATTGGAAGGCAACAGCTCCAACTCAGACACCATATGGAAACAACCCACACCACATCCCTCATGGAAAACACTGAGACTGTTTACTTTCCAAAAACTTTAATTTCGGGAACTGCTAAACATCCTTTAAATTACTTTTTCTTTTACATGTGCTCATTATTCCAGCCCAAACCATATTGTGGTTTCACAGATTTATCTTCACTGAAGGAACAATGTGATTATTTTATCCCAGAAAAGCTGTTCAGAGAGTAAACTTCATACTTTTCCTCTTTCTTGCATTGTCCTAATTCATTTTCTGGACACATAAAATGATTGCACAGGAAAGAAAAACAGCAAAGAGACAATAAAAACTACCAAGAGATGGGACAAAAAAGATCCAAAATCTCAAGAACAGAGAAAACTTTAACGGGCTACTGCAAAAAGAGAAAAAAAGTTTTATTTTCTAGTGAGAGAAAATACTGAGGACTAAGCTTTTCCTGTTCAGACAAACAGGTCAGACATGAGCAACTGCCCACACTGGGGACAGCCAGAAGAGAGGGGTGACAGGACAGGCCACACACAACAGTCCCAACCTGCTCCTGGGAGTCTTCCAGGGCAAACATCATCAGTTCCTCTGACAGGTCTGGAATTAAGTTGGGCAGGTCCCTCTGGAAGATGAAAAGCTCCTCATCACTCTCACAATCAGACTGCAAACAGAAAAACAGAGAAATTCAACAGGAAACTGCAGTACTCACTGATATTGGAATATCTGGCTTGCAGTGACAGCTCCCATGTTGGCACCTCTTGACATGCAGAGACAAGAAGTTTCCTTGCAGTCACACCTTTGCTACACAGTCTGGTAGCCCAAGAGTCACCAACCCCACACCTCAGCAAGCTCCAAATGTAAAAAACATCTAAAACATCAAATTCCCATGGAGGCTGATAACAAACATTGTCGCAGACATTTCTTCATAGAAATCCTTTCTTTGGGATTTGTCCATCTTCTGGGAAGCAAAGGGCCCCAGAAGAAGAATGTAAACAAATTGTTATTGGCTGCTGTGGAAATGTGGCAGGGGTTCCTGTGATTGGCCCTCTTTCCATGTGTACCATCAAGGGCCAATCACAGGAGCAGCTCAGGGGAGATTCCCTGCACACAGAACTTTGTTATTCATTCCTTCTATTCTATTCTTAGCTTAGCTGCTCTCTGCAAGCTCTCTCTTTATTCTTTTTAGTATAGTTATAATGTATTATATATCTTATATCAATAAATCAGCCTTCTGATCAAGAAACAAGATTCTCGTCCTTCTCTCACCACAGTGACCGTCTAAGGTCACTGTAATAAAACATCCTGCTGAGAAAAGCATTGGAAAGTGTGGGAAGTTCTCTATCTCCCAAGTGATTCTTTGCAGTACCTCATTCACCATCAGAGAGGCAGGAGCAGAGCTGCTCAATATTTACAAGGGCCTGGAGGGACAGGACACAGGGAATGGCTCCCACTGCCAGAGGGCAGGGATGGATGGGATATTGGGAATTGGGAATTGTTCCCTGTGAGGGTGGGCAGGCCCTGGCACAGGGTGCCCACCCTGGATCCCTGGCAGTGCATGTTCTTTAGTAACATTAAGGTGAATCAAAATCCAAGCTCTGCTCTCCATCCCTGCAGATTTACACTGATGGAACAGCTGAAGTTGTGTCAGTGCCACAGAGAGTTCCTCAAGCATCCCCTTGTCCCTGCCTTTCACTGGTTTTGGGTTAGATCTTCTAAATTACATTGTTTGGGCTTCTGGTTTGGCTCATTGTTTGGGTTCTTTGTTAAATCATCTCTTCCAAACCATTAGAAGAAGTGTAGGTGGTTACTACCCTCCCTAGACAATCAATGAATTACTAACCAACTCTCAACCCTCCAGCTATGGTTTATCAACCTAGTCACAAAACAACTAATGATACTCCTAGACAGACAGTTTAAATAAATAAGAGGTGCTGGAGCCCCAGGTGAGGCCAGGCAGGGCCATGAAGGCTTTTCATTGTCCTGATTCCTGTTCAGAATGCAAACAGCATCTGGGTTTGGTGGGGCAGCATTCAGACAGCTCTGAAAGTCCCTGTTTTAAACATCAGATATGCATTGGAGATGAATCCTTATGCATGGACACCAAAAGGAGATTAAGCACCTCCTCAGCAGTCAGGACACAGCTTCCCTGCTTGTCCCTTTGTTTTGCATTTTTGGGAATTCTCACTGCAGAGAATCCTCTCTGGTGTCATCAACATGACCCCAACTGCAACAGAACATCTTTCCTCTTAATAAACTGCATTTCAGGGTAATGGAAGGGCTTCAGGGCATAAACCACATTTGTGAGTGCCATTTTTGGAGGTGGGAGCAGGGCACGTTCAGGTGACAGCTCTGGGATGCACAAATTTTCCCCACATGGAAATTCCTTGGACAAAGGTGCAGCCCTGGAACTGCAGCCTCAGCAGGACAGGGATTACACAACCAGATCTTCTGAATGCAAATGAAGTGCCAGACAGATTGCCTCAGTTCCTTCTGCAGGAAATCTTCTCCATGTGGGATAGAAACAGAGAATTTGGAGATTGTAAAGATTGAAAAAATTGTTCAGCATGATTTGGGGTTCTTCAATGGTGTTTGGCACCAAAATCTGGGGATGCTCCTCTGGCTTAGCCTGGCTGTAATTTACTCAACCAGAAAACCTACAAATAATTTCAGTGTTGGGCCTTCATCTGTACTGCAGAGACACATGTTAACAGGAATGGGTTGTTCTAAATAATTAAAACTTAAAACTAAAAAATTAAAGCAGTGTAGGTAGAGGGAACTGAGCACAGTGAGGGAATGTGGCTTGTCCAGCATGACAGTGAGAGATCCAAGTGCAGAATCCAAGTCATGGAATCCCCATAAACATTTTATCCAGCAGATCACACTGCTTTGGACACTTGATTAATAAAAAATAAAAATAAAAATAAAAATAAAAAAAATAAAAATAAAAATAATAAAATAAAATAAAAATAAAAGTAAAAATAAAAATAAAATAAGAAATAAGAAATAAAAATATGAAATAAAAATAAAAAAATAAGAAATAAAAATTAAAAAATAAAATAAAATAAAAATAAAAATAAAAATAAAAATAAAAATAAAAATAAAAATAAAAATAAAAATAAAAAATACCCACTGGAGGCATTTCTGGCTCTTTCACATCTCACAATCTCCCCCTGTACCATTAATGGCTACAATAAGTTGGGATAAAATGTATCTTTTCTGTGTTCAAAACGTTTTTCAAGTTTATACATGCTTGAAAATTAACACAATGTTCTGATTTGGACAAAATGCCACTAATAATCAAATTTGAGACACATTATCCCCTCAGAAAAGTCAGTGCCAGAGCATCTTGGACTGGAGAGGAGCACCAGAGCAACGCTGGCCTGTGAGCAGAGATTTCAGCAGCCAAGAACAGCCTGGCCCAGACCCAGCAAGGGAAAAACCTGCACCAGTGAGGAACACTGCACAACACCTCTCAGTCTCACACCTCATATGAAAAGGTTTCTGCAATTATGCTTCTTTGGCAGGTAAAAAGCACAAAAAATCAACATGTCTTGTGGAGAACCAGCCTCAAGTACATAATATTTCATAATATCATGGAATATCAGGATGGTTTGGGGTGAAAAGGGACCTCAAAGCCCATCCAGTGCCAGCCCTGCCATGGCAGGGACACCTCCCACTGTCCCAGGCTGCTCCCAGCCCTGCCCAGCCTGGCCTTGGGCACTGCCAGGGATCCAGGGTGGGCACCCTGTGCCAGGGCCTGCCCACCCTCCCAGGGAACAATTCCCAATTCCCAATATCCCATCCAGCCCTGCCCTCTGGCAGTGGGAGCCATTCCCCGTGTCCTGTCCCTCCATTCCTTGTCTGATAAGGTCACCTGCTCTTCCTTTTGAGAGTTTGTTTTTGTTTTTTTTTTCATGATCCAGAGGGAAGAAAGGCAGAATTTCAGTGCTTACTGTGGAGGAGTCAGAGTCCAGGGATGGGAGCTGGTCCTTCACTGCAGCAAGGATGGATCCCCACTGGAATGTGCTGTTCCCCTGCACAGGAGCTGCAGGAGGCTCAGCTGCACCTTCTGCATCCTCACTTGGTGCTTCTGAGGCCATTGGGACAGCTTCCCTTCAAGCAAAGGAAAGATGAGCTTGAGGACACCTCTCCAAACATGAGATAACATCAGTGCAAAACCAGGACAAAGTGTGTGTGGTCAGGGCAGAGGCATTCCCAGCACTCCCAGCAGGAAATGTTAAAAATCTGCATTTTTGGAGTTATTCCTTTGCACCTGAGCTCAGAAAGGGCTGAGAGCTTTCTGCCCTACTCACCACACACACCCCAGGGCAGTTTAGCCCCTCATTTATGAAGAATTTTTGGGGATTCTTAGGCAGAGTGCTGTGACTGTGTCCTCTCCAAGCACGTTCCCATGTTCTGCCTGCAGGGATGGGACAGGAACAGAGCAAAGGCAGCAAAGCTGGCACCTCTGCTCTCAGCTGGATTGACTCCTCTTCCCAAATTCCCTCACATTCCCCTCCTCCCTACCCAAAGGACAGATAAAATGATCACAAAGCCATAGAATCTTATAATGGTTTGGGTTGGAATGGAGCTTAAAGGCTCTCTTGTTCTACCCACCTGCCATGGGCAGAGAACCTTCCATGTGGTTCATGGTTACCTTTGTTTTCACTGGATTTTTATTTTAAGAAATAATTAAGAATAGGCACATTCATGGATTTTTATGTCTCAAAGTGTTTCTAAAGTGGAATCTTTCCTCCTGTTCCTTGCTGTCCATGAGAAGTTGAGACAGCACAGTGGGAACTGCAGCTGAGCTAAGAGGTCAGATAAATTCACCCTCACAGAAAACCTTCACATTTTATGCTACAATCACATGGTTTTCTGGGCAGTCAAACATGAGAGGAAATGATTTCTGCTTCAGAGGTTTCACAGAATAACCAGGGCTGGAAGAGACCCACAAGGACCATGGCAGGTTGGTGACTGTGTGTTCTTACCTGTGCTCAATATTCCAACCAAACCATTCTGTGATTCCATGGACTTATGTTCACCACTGAAGGAACAATGTGATTATTTTATCACATTTTTATTATTTTAAGTGTTGCTCAGGACTGAAATCACTGTTCAAGGGATCACAGTGACACTGTTATCTGCATTGGCCAGAACACTCCTCAGAATGTGAAGTTAAACTCAATTATCACCCTGGGAAGTTTATAACTTGCAAATTGCCTCTGTAGATACTTTATAGACCTCATCTATGGTGGTTTTGTTGGTGTGAGACAAACCCTGATAAGAGGGAAATCCTCATGGCTGGAGCACAGTGCTCTGACTCTGAGCAGAGCTTGCCAAGGGTCAGAGGAGCCCCATGGGGATAAAACAAACTGCCTAGGAGGGCTCCCTGTGCCAAATCCCAGATAAATATCCCAAGGTTATGGATGGACACTGGATCTGACTTGTCAGTCAGCTAATGCAGCATCCTCTGTGGGAGCAAGCAGCGCTCTGTGTCCAAAACAAACTCTTGTTAGCAGTAACACTTTCTGGAGAGCTTGGGCACGGAGGTCGAAGGCTGGACTTGATGATCGTGGAGATCTTTTCCAGCCTTAACGACTCCATGACTCTGAGACTTGAAACCCTGAGCTTCTCCTTGTCACCAGGACTGTCGTTTGGGAAGGAGAGGCGGTGAGGACACCGCAATGGCGGGAGGCAGAGCTTGGCAGCCCCGGTGTGAGCCCCGGGCCAGGGTCGGGGCTGCCTGAGGGGCCCCGCTCACAGCCCCGCAATGGCGGCCAGGGGCGCACGCGCACCGTCCCCATGGCAACGCCGCTCCCGGCCCCGCCCCGCCCCCCTGCCCTCACTCACGGCGCCCACCGCCCCGCTGAGCGCCGGGCCGGGCCGGACGGCGGGCACAGCGAACCGGCGGCACCGGGACGAGCGCAGGGCCGCGGACAGCGCTGCGGGGCCGCGTCCTCGGGGGCTGCTCGCTACAACTGCCCACGGCCAGCCCCAACCCCATTGGCTGTCCTTTGCCCCGCCCCTCGCTCGGGCTCCTCCCATTGGCCCGGCGCCGCGGGGGCTCTTGGGTGTTGTAGTCCGCGGCCCGTGAGGGCGGGGGCGCTCCCGGCATGCCTTGCGCGGGCGGGACTAGTTCCGGCGGCGGCTCTCACCGGGGCGCAGGTGAGGGAGCGGCGGGGCTGGGACGGGACAGTGGTCGGGAGCAGCAGGAGAGGCGGTACTCACCTCTGGGGCCGGCCCCGGCCACTCCCCGTACTCGGTGTGCCCGTGGCCGCAGCGGTTCCTGCGCGCTCGCTGAAGCGTGCGATGCTGAGGCCGCGCTGCTAGCAGGGCCGCGCGGGAGGCAGGTGCGGGGTAACGGCCCCGGAGCCGTTCCGCTGGGCGATGTTCGGTAACAGCCGCGGGGCGGCCGCTGTGTTCGCCGCAGGTGCGTTGTGTGTGAGCGGAGCGAGCCCGGGCCGAGCCCTGCGGGTGCCGTGTCCGGCTGCCGTGGCGGGCACAGCCCCTGGCAGCGCACTGTGCTCCCTAATGTGGCTGCTCGAGTGCTTTTGTGCCTCTTACCTCGTGTTTCTGAGGTTGTTTCATGTTGTTTAATGTGCGTGAGAGCGACATCACTCAGCTTGGAAAGGACCTTTGAGTGATTGAGTCCAAGCATTAAAAGATAAAGAGCTTGGTGTATTTTGTGTATTTTCAACAGATGTGGGTTGGATTGAACTCGGGTGTTGTGGATGCAGGAATGTTTTCTCTCATCCACCTCAGGAACCTGGTATGGTTCCTGCAGCTGTGATTTGTGCTAACCCGGTCAGTCAAGGGATGATATACTGCAAAAATGAGATGTTCTGGTTCCTGTTGTTCCTGAGCTGGTAACAATTGCACTTAAAAAGAAATGCAACGAGGCTTTTTTTTACTCCCTCTGATAAGTTGTTGCTGGTTTAGTGGAAATAGAGCAGAAGGGGGGAGTGTGTTCCTGCTCTGCTCTGGTGGGGCCTCACCTCGAGTCCTGGGGGCAAAGACAATATCAGAAGGTCTAAAGTTGTTGCAGTGTCCAGAGGAGGGACCTGGGCATGGGGAAGGGTCTGAGGAGCAGCTGAGGACACTTGGATTGTTCAGCTGGAGGAGGAGACTGAGGGCAGAGCTCAGGGGGGGCTGCAGCTCCTCCCCAGGGGCAGCTCTGATCTCTGGGACAGGGAATGGCTGGGGCAGGGCAAGGTCAGGCTGGATTTGGGGAAAGGTTCATCCCCTGAGGGTGCTGGCACTGCCCAGGGATGCCCAGGGAATGGGCACAGCCCCGGGGCTGCCACAGCTCCAGGAGAGCTTGGACAATGCTCAGGCACAGGGTGGGAGTGTTGGGGGGTCTGTGCAGGGCTTGGACTGGGTGATCCCTGAGGGTCCCTCCCCACTCAGGATATTCCACGACTCTCTCTTGTCTTCTCCAGCAGCCTCCACACTTCTGGTGCCTTGAGTGTCCCTATTTTGGGACAGCAGGACACATGTGGATGTCACCTGTGCTTGTGGGAGGGGATGTGTGAGAGGGAATTGAGCAGTGCCTGCTGAGGGTGATTAACAGGCAGTGCTGCATTTGTCTGTGGTGGGGGCTGGTTGCTTCTCAAATCACCTCCCATTTATTGTAATGTGGCTCTAAGGTGCTTTTTGTGTCTGTTTTCATACTAAGGTTTTTTTTCTCTGCCTTCTGATTTGCTCAAACAGCAAACTCCAAATTCAGGGCAGTGTGGGGTTTGCTGCCCCAGCACTGTAGAGCTGTGACCCTGATAAATAGCTGAGTGCTGATGGATTAAATTTAATAAAAATAACAACAGCAGCCTCACAGGTGTCATGGCTTGAGCCCAGGGACCAGGCTGCTGCTTTTCCCTGCTCCATCCCAGTGGGATAGGGAGGAGAATCAGAAAAGAAAGTAAAAACCCTCATGGCTTGAGGTAATGACTATTTAATTACTGAAGCAAAGTAACATATAATGATAATAATAATTACAATGAGAAAATAAACCCAAAAGAAACTCAAAAGGAACTCAGTACCTGCTGATTCCCATCCCATGGCCAAGCTGCTCTTATTGTCCCCTCCCAGCCAGGCTCCCCAGTTCTCAAACTGGGATTACATGAATTCCATGCTCTGTGGAATGGAATATCCCTGTGCCCATTTTGGGTCAGATCCCCCCCTGGCTTCATGGGCACCTCCTGGCTAGCAGAGCATGGCAGGCTCAAAGTCCTTGGTTCAGGTAAGCATGGACAGCAGCAAGCAAAGCATCAGTGTGTTATCAGCGTTCTTCTCAGCCTGAACCCAAGAGCAGCCTGTGCCAGCTCTGGCAAGAGAATGAGCTCAGTCCCAGCTGAAAGCAGGACAGAGAGCTGAGGGAGGCCTCTGACAAATGTGAGCTTGTCACTCTGTCCCAAAGCAGGGGAACAGCCTGTCAATGTTCAGGAGGTTTTGGCAAACTTGTTCTTAGTAACCCAGTGTCCCTCAGTACTCTCATGTTTACTTTTACAGGGATTTTTGTGGGCTTTATCTTGAATCTTCAGTGCAATGACTTGAGCTTCTTAGGCTCTGCTGTGGCTGCCCCTGGATCCCTGGAAGTGTCCAAGGCCAGGTTGGACAGGGCTTGGAGCAACCTGGGATAGAGGAAAGTGTCCCTGCCATGGCAGGGGGTGGGACAGGATGGGCTTTGAGGTCCCTTCAACCCAAACCATCCTGGTATTCCATGATATGATGGATTATTGTGTATTGGATGCTTGTGTCACATGTCCCCTCCAGGCTCCTCTTTGCCCTAGACAACCCCACTTTTGTTTCATTCCCATCTTTTCATTTCAGTCCTGAGGGTTCTGATCACTCTTGCTGTCCTCAGGTGCTCACAGAGCTGACAGCTGCCAAAGTTCAGTGTGAGGGGAAATCTCAGAGCTTTAAAAAGTAAAAAGCAAATGTGTAGGCAGAGCACAGGGGAGGTGGAGGAGGCTGAAGGTGATGGATGTTCTGTCCTGTGACTGTGGATCACCTCACCAAGGCTGCATTGGTAACTTGGACCTGAGAGTGGCTGATTCTGACAAAGACCAAACACCTGAGTGGTTTATAATTAATATACCCAATTAACAAGGAGGGTGGAGAACAATGAGCTTCACTTGCACCTAAATGTGCTTCTACACACTGCCCTGGATTCTGCCTCCTTTCACTGCATTTTGGCCTCCCTGGGGCAGCTTTAACCTGTTTTAGTGAGAAACTCTTACTTTCCCCCTCATGATCCACTTCAATCCACTTTGCTCTCCTTGTGGTTTGATTGTGAGGGGTCCAGGCCCTTCCCTTATTCCTGTCTGAGGCCTCTGGGCTGCCCAGTGCACTACAAATTGCTGCTGTCAGGCAAAGTAGGTCCTTTTGCAGATATTTTTAAAGGGAAATAATTTCTTCCCAGCTGATGGAATAGAATAGATGGTGCTTTTGTAGTCTTAACAAGCTGAGAATGAAGGAGGGGGAAGAAAAGGAGGGTGGGAGAGAGAGGATCCAGGTGGGGAGTGAAGAGGTAGGAATGAAAGGAGTTTGCTTGTAGGAAAAGGGGCTGGTGCTTGCAAGGCAAAGACTCCCAGTTGCTCAGAAAACAGGAGTATGGTCTTGAAATGTTGCAGCTGAGGGAATCTGAGGAGCAGCTGCTGCTGAAAAACCTGTTCCTGCTCTCTTTTATTCCTCTTTTGGCATTTGCCTGACCCCAGAATGAATCCAAGGAGTTAAATTGGTGAGGATTTACCAGGAAGAAGAAGGACTTTACGTTGGCTTAGCTTGTGTAAGGGACCAGGCAAATTCCAGGAGTGCTGTATGGTGGGCAGGGAAGGAAAATTCCCATGGGATGATGTTGTAGTGTGTTGTTAAGTTTCTTGTGTTATTCCCCCAATTTATGTATTGTTCTCCCCTATTATGTGTAAAATGGGTTCGTTCCCCCAGTTTTTCCCGCCACTGCTAGCCTGTCAGCTGAGTTGCTATGGTAACCGCTATTCATAGTTGCCGATGTGTAATTGCTCCTCCCCTGGTTTCCCTTATAAGTGAAAGTTGTTTCCTCCCTGGGTCCAGTCAATCACTCCCTTTCTCCTCCCAGGTTTCGAGAACCTTCTCCTCTCTGGAGATGGTGGCTGGCTGGGGTCCCAGGACACCTCCTTTACCTTTTGATTATTGGTCTCCATGGAGTGTCAGTTCTGTGAAGTTCATCCCCTCACCTTTCCCGATTGGTTCCGCCTGTACCCACCCCCCTCCTTTATAATCCTGTTTCACCCCCTATGGAAAAACTTTTTCCCGGTTGGTTTCCCCGCGTTTGGATCCCGCAACACCTTCAATAAACCGATGTTTAACCCCCGGGAAATGGTCAGCTCCGTTCCTCCCCAATACCAGCGGTGTGAGCCAGTCCGCAGCCAGCACAGCCCGAGGCCCTCAGACGCCGAAGGGCGCTGGCCAGGAATTGCAGAGGGGCGTCGGCCTTTCGCCCTCAGCGAGCCAGACTCTAAACTTCGGGCCACATATGCCCCCCTCCGCAGGATTGCCTGGAACAAGCTGCCCAGAGAGGCTGTGGATCTCCTTCCCTGGAGATATTCAGAGCCCACCTGGACACAGCCCTGTGCAATGTGCTCAGAGCACCCTGCCTGATCAGGGAGGTTGGGTGGGATGGCACCCAGTGCTCCCTTGCAGCCAGAACCACTCTGGGATTCTGTGTCCTGGAGCTGCAGCTGTGCTGAGCAGCTCTCCAGGGAGTGCCAGACAAGAACTCTCTCCTGTGAGAGGTTCAAATATTTAGTCTGCACTTGCTCCCTAAGGCTGGGCCTGGGATAAACCTTTCAGGCAGTCCTGGAGCTGGAGGAGCTGGAATTAAGTTGTGTCTGCAGGAAGGGGGGTGTGCTTGGATAATGAATGGGTGGGTGTGCTGCTGCTCCCAGTGTTTCAGCATTTCCAGGATTCACTGAGATGGGGCCTCCGAAGGGCTGAAACAATAAATGCTAGAAACAATCTGCTTAAAACCTGTTGACAGTGGAGGGTGCACCCTCTTCAGGTGACAGAGTGGTTTTGGGAGCAGTGGGCAGTTGTCATTATTAATGATTGAGTCTTAATTTAATCAGGACCATCCTGTAATACAAGACCAGGATGGTCTGACACATGAATTCTTAATTCTCTCCCTGCATTATAAAACATGCAGAGCAAGAATTACATCCTTTTGTAAAACACTAAACCTACCTTCAGGTCTTAAATAGATGTTTAGTCTTCTCTTGCTGAGGTTATTCAAAGCTGCCCTAGGCATGTTTGGATTAGGCAGGCAGGAAATAAAGCCACTGTTCGTGCAATCTTAAAATGAGATTTGAAAAACGTAGGCTTTAGCATTATTGCCTTTTATTTTTCCAGTGTATTGGAATCCCAGAGTTTTCTACAGCAAGAGAAAACTGCCAGCAAAATCTTCTCAGCAGCAGTTATTGTTTTGGGTTGAGGAGTCAATCAGAGTTGAGGTAAGAATTTGAAGCCCCCACCTCACCTTCCAGGCCTGTGGCAGGGTGGAGCTGTAAGTGCATGGCCAACAGGGGTGAGCAGCTGAGCGCTGTGCTGTGCTTTGGCTCCTCAGGGCAGGATGTCGGAGCTGAGCGACGAGGCCAGCGAGTCGGAGCTGCTGAGCCGCAGCCTGTCCATGTGGCACGGGCTGGGGCCCGTGCTGTGCCGCGAGGAGCTCGACGTGCCCCTGGACCTGCACACGGCCTCGTCCGTCGGCCAGTACCACGTGGTGCAGGAGTGCATCCAGCGGTGAGAGGGGCTGGGCAGGGCACGGGGAGGGGGTGCCACCTGCTGCAGGTGTGCTGGTCACAGCCAGTGCCACCTGCTGCAGGTGTGCTTGTCACCGGTGCCACCTGCTGCAGGTGTGCTTGTCACCAGTGCCACGGCTGGTGCCACCTGCTGCAGGTGTGCTTGCCGCTGGTGCCACCTGCTGCAGGTGTGCTTGTCACCAGTGCCACGGCTGGTGCCACCTGCTGCAGGTGTGCTGGTCACCAGTGCCACCTGCTGCAGGTGTGCTTGTGACTGGTGCCACAGCTGGCATCACCTGCTACAGGTGTGCTTGTCACCACTGCCACCTTCTGCAGGTGTGCTCATCAGCAGTGCCACGGCTGGTGCCACCTGCTGCAGGTGTGCTTGTGACTGGTGCCACAGCTGGTGCCACCTGCTGCAGGTGTGCTGGTCACCAGTGCCACGGCTGGTGCCACCTGCTGCAGGTGTGCTTGTCACCAGTGCCACGGCTGCCACCTGCTGCAGGTGTGCTTGTCACCGGTGCCACAGCCGGTGCCACCTGCTACAGGTGTGCTTGTCACCAGTGCTTGTCAGTGGTGCCACCTGCTGCAGGTGTGCTCATCACCAGTGCCACACTGATCGGGGCAACAGGGATATGTCACTGGATTTCACAAAGGGTTCTTGGCACAAAGTTTCCAGGGGCTAATCTGATAAAATTGACCTCCTTGGTGTTTTAGTAGGGTGTGGAATGAGGTGGTCTTTAAGGTCCCTAAAGCATTCTGTGATTCTGCCATCTGGAGGAGGCTGTGCTGGAGCTGGTGGAAATTCCCATGCAGGCTTCAGTGCTAGATGATAAGAAGAGTCTGCAGAAGCCAGCTGTGCTCCACAGCTCCAGCACAGCAGCTGATGTGATTTCTTTCTTCTGTTCCTTAGTGGAGACCTGGATTTGAACCAGAGGAACTGTGGGGGCTGGACCCCACTCATGTACGCTTCCTACATCGGCCACGACAACATCGTGCACCTGCTGCTGGAAGCGGGAGTGAACGTGAACATCCCCACCCCAGAAGGGCAGACTCCCCTCATGCTGGCCTCCAGCTGTGGCAATGAGAGTGTGGCTTACTTCCTCCTCCAGGTGTGTATCCCATAAAACACAGGTGAAGCCACAGCACATGCTGTAAATGCTCAGGGTGGGATTGTCCACCAGCTGCCACTTTGTGTTCTGGTGTGAGGTCTGCTTTGTGGTGGGATTTAAATTAAACTCCTGGTGTCCCAGCATAAAAGGGCAGTGCTGAAAGCCTGAGCAGAGCAGAAGTAGTAAGGAGTATTGTCTGTTCTCTTGCAGCAAGGGGCAGAGCTGGAGATGAAGGACATCCATGGCTGGACTGCCTTGTTCCACTGCACCAGTGCTGGGCACCAGCAGATGGTCAAGTTCTTACTGGAGAATGGAGCAAATGCCAACTGCAAGTAAGGAGGAATCTGTCATTTGATGTGGGAATCCTTAAAATCTGAAGGTTTTGGGAAAGCTGTAAAAGGCAGGCCTCAGAAATAACAGGACTATGATTAGAGTTCCATGTACATAACATAGACCCCTGGCTGGCAATAATTTCATTGTCATTTCATTGTCATTTGTCATTCACTATGGAAGAAATAGGTGGCAGATGAACACACTCCAGCAGACACCTGCTTTTGTCTTCCCCCTGTACCTCAGGATGTGGCACAGCTAATACAGGGACAGGTGACCTGCAAACTGAATTGAAGTCTGCCCATGCTGTCGCTGTTTATTAAACTAAGATCAAGGGAAATTAGATTTACTGCTTGTTTAATTGTCAGCTAAACACTGACACCTTCTGAACTCAAGTGCACTTCCTAAGTCTTTTTATTGATTTTTTTTATATACTCTGAGTTCAGGCTGATTTTTGAAGTGTGCCCTGCATTCCCATGCCTTGGGAACCAGCACACATTTATGCACATGGAATTGCCTGAGGGTAACAAGAGGTTCTTACTTTATTAGCTCCTGCAAAAGTGATTTGGGCTCTTAAAGGCAGATCTGCAGCTGGAAGAGTGATCTGTTGCTGTGCAGCAAGTTTAGGAACACTGAATCTCTACAGGGAATCAATTCTACAGCAGGACAGCCAGTACATCATAGAGTCTGTGATCAGCAAAAGTTGAGGGGTGGAAATGCTCTGTTAGGGAATGGCAAAACTTCATTCATGTGGTTATACCTGTCCATGTGTGTGTTCTCTCCCCAGGGAGCCAGTGTATGGGTACACACCTCTGATGGAAGCAGCTGCTTCTGGCCATGAGATCATTGTTCAGTACCTTCTCAATCATGTGAGTGTCCTGGCAGTTCTCTGGGGAGCTGAAGGTCTGGTTCTAGTCCTCAGAGGAGCTACCACAAATTTGACACTGTGCTTTTTTTGGCAGTGTTATGTTTGCTCCTTGATGACAGTCACCTCTGAAATCCCAGACTTTCAGGACTGTTTTCACAGTATCTGCTTTCTGCAGGCTGGTACCCTGATTTTATACTGGCCTTGCAGGAATAAGAGTGAGGTCTGACTGTCCAGATATAACTGAATTAGAAAACAACTGAAGCTGTCACAATTTTCCTATTGTGTTTACAGGCTTGCATGCTCAGGCTACTGGACATCTGCATCCAAAAGCTCATGAGCATGCAGGGCTCTTACAGTTTGGTTTAAATCCCTTCTGACTGATCCAGCTTACTGCCAGAAGGAGGCAGCAGTGCAAAACACTTCAGATCAAACAAACCTGTTCCCAGTGGCAATGCTCAGGAGCCCTGGGCTGTTTGGCTTTCAGGAATTGGAGATAACTAAAAAGGCATTCAGGGTATTAGTGCAGCTTGAACTGTCTGTCAAAGGTGATCCTGTGTTGCTGATGGAGGAGCTAAGACAATTTTGGTGGTTTTTTGAAATACATCTATATTTTTTACGCTGCCCAATGCCATGTGCACTTAACCAGGTGCTTTTTCTGCAGGGAGTGAAGGCAGATGTCAGAGATAACACTGGAGCCACAGCACGGACCCTGGCCATGAAGTATGGCCACACCAAGATTGTGGGGCTGATAGATCTGCATGCAGCCCCAGTGCCCAAGGTCTTCTGCAGAGGTCCAGGTAACACATGTTTGACCTTGTTCATTTTAAGATGAACCTGAAGTGAGGTTGAAAGTATGTTATACTGTGTAGATGGGGTGGGGCTACCTGGTCTATCTTGGGAATTCCAGCATTTCTGTGGATGAAAGAGGTATGAATCCAACAGCTCTTGTCTGCTGGCCCCTTTCTGACCTAGGTTAGCTGTTCCACCTTCCATCTTTAACATTTCTCTTTTTGTTTCCACTGCACTTATAGGATCAGTAGCAAGTAAAACAGGCAAATGACTTCCTGTGCTGTTAACAACCTGTGTTTGAACTACAGGCAACTATGAGGAGCTGAGTTCTTCAGATGAATCGTGTTCTGCTCCCCAGAGACAGAGACCTGCTCGTAGGACCAAGGGTCCCAGCATCCATGAAGGGCCCCAGGCCTTGGCCAAGATCACAGCAATTGGCCTTGGGGGAAGGAAGCAGTCTTGCTATGGTGAGGAGAGTTGGGAGCCTGAGGATCAGTCCCCTGAGATCTCAAGTGCACTGCAACTGTTCCTGCTGTCTGTTTTTGATTTGTTGGGATTCATGTGGGGTTCATACAGGACAAAGACAGCTTTGTATGGAGGTGTTCACTGTCCATGTCTGGGTTAGAAAGAAAACCCTCTGAACTCTTTTGTCAGGGCTGGATATTGATGAGTGGGATACTTTTCTGCTTTCACCTCAGCTGCTGTTCCCCTGACTCTTGAGAACAGTTCAGTTTCCCTTTTTAGGCAGGCTCAAAAGTTTGAGACCCCTTCTGAAACCAATGACAGGGAGGTGCTCACAGCGACCAAAAAAAATCACTGATCATAAGAGTGAACTTGTGAGTTGTGCCTCCCTGATGTTTGAAATGCTTCTAAAAATGAGATTGCAAAGCCTTTGCAGTAGACCAAGAGAAAGATGATCCCAGTTAGACATCCTGGATTCAGTGCTAGGAGGTTTGTTTTGCTGTCTGTCATAGGTATTTCTCAGACTGGTTGCCTGGACTAACCAAGGTTATGGACTTGGAAGCATGTTCAAAGCTCAGTTCATTCTCTTAAACACAAATCTGTGTTATCCCCCAGGCTGTATTGCAATGATACTGTCAGCTTAAATGTCAGTGGGATTCTCCTGGTGTTTTAGCAGAGCTGCAGGGGGTTGGTTCTGCAGGGTGTGCAGGGCTGCTCTCCTAAGCAGCTCTTTCTCCCTGTTTGTAATTTGAGTATAACAAGGTGAGGGAGTGCTGGAAGGTGCTGTTTAAGGTACATCTCTGCTATAAGCTGTTTTCTCTGACTGTCTTTCAATGTAAGTTGATGTGCTGTGGGGTCATGTGAGGGAACTGCAGGAACCTGCATTTCTCAGGTGCTCTCTGTGCTTTTTAGAATGAAACTTGTCATTTGCGAGCACAGCCTCTCATTTTGGTTATTTTCAGATCCAGAAGTGGTTACATTTTCTGCAGGAGCTTCCCTGGCTAACTTGCATCCTAATCTCTGTTCTCCCTTCCTGTTGCACACAGAGCAGGTGCCCCCTCAGGGCTATGTCACCTTCAGCAACGATGGCAGCTGTGTGCCAGGTGTCATCCGGCACAGGGACGTCACCTCCCCGATCAACGAGCTGGACGTGGACAGCAGCAGCAGCAGGGGTGAGTCACTGTCTCAGACATGCAGTGCACACCTGGGGTGAGTCCAGGCCTTGCCTTCCTGTCCCACTGAGGTGCTGGGATTGGAATGTCTCTCCTGAGGGAAAGCTGGGATGGTTTAGCTACAGAAGATGAAGCTCAGTGTGGTAATTTCATCCGTTTGTACAAATAGTCTGAAGGAGGGTGAGGAGAAGACATTTCTGGCTGTTTCCAGAAGTGTCTCTGGTGGCAAACAGGCTTGGGGAAAGATGAGTGCTGGGGAACAGATGTGAAATCTCTGCCTCAGGTTCATCTTGTGTCCTGAGTGCTGCACATGAAGTCTAGCTCTGAATCTCTCCTTCCTTTACACCTCTGGGATGTTTTGCTGGTCATAAAACAAAACCAGAATGTAACAAAGTTGTACTTCACTATTTTTTCCTGTTCCTTTCCAGAGGATAGTGCTTTGTCCAGCAACAGCTTGGGAACCGTCAGAAGCAGCAGCAGCAGCAGTGAATGCCTGATTAGAATCCCAGGAGTCAGCAGTGAAGGCTCTTTGGAAAGCAATGAGGTGGATTTTCTTTTCTTTGCCTTCAGCTTGGGCAGTGCTTTCACCCTTGGGAGACTCCAGTGCCATGGGAGCCTGTAGGACCAGGCTGGGTGAGGAAAGGCTCTTCCAGGGACAGGAAAACCAAGGAAGGGGAAGAGGTTGGAGGTCACTCACAGCTCACATGGGTCAAGGCAGCTCTGGGGTACAAAAGGGCCTTTAGGTCTTGGAGGAGCCTTCACTTGTGAGCCCCCTGATCGTGCCATCTCTACACAATCATCCTTTCCATCCTGTGGGTGGTTTTGTGTTTTCCAGGACTCTGACCACACCAACAGCCCCCCGAGTCGGAAACAAGCCAAGAGCTTCAAGGGCAAGGCCCGCTACAGCAACAGTGACAGCCAGGGGAGCCACTGCCTGGGGAAGGCTGGGGGCTGCTGCCAGCACCTGCTCCTTCCTGAGCCCCCAGCCTACACAGGGCCCCAGGTAAGCACTGACTGTCCTGCAGGCTCTGGCACTGTGCCAGGTGTGGGAGGCTTTTCCAGGGTTACCAAAACACCTGATATTCCAAACTGAAACGCTTGTGAAACAGCCATTTCTTGTAGAGGAGCTGTTTGCTGAGATGTTGCTGGGAGGGGTTTCCTAGATCTTCAGGCCTGTGGGTGGGCTGTCAAACCTGGCAGTGGGGTGGGCTGGGGTGGCTGATTGTGTGTCATTCTGCTCTGCTCTTGTTAGAAGAGGCATGGCTGCAGCAGAGGCCAGTCCTGGTGTGTGACTGTGGAGAAGGGCAGGGAACCGTGGGAAGTTGTGGTTGCTGCTGGTACCCAGAAAGGTGTTACAACAGCATGAGCAAATATTTATCATTAGGAGGAATGGTGATGCTTTTGTTGAGAGAATGTTACTAAGTTTCTTTTGTCTGGGCTGCAGGACCTGGCAACATTCCTTGAGGAGATTGGGTGCCTGAAGTACCTGCAGGTGTTTGAGGAGCAGGACGTGGATCTCAGGATCTTCCTGACCCTCACAGAGAGTGACCTGAAGGAAATTGGCATCACGTGAGTGTCTGTCCTGTCCTGTCTGTCCCAGCTTCCCCCTGCAAACCACGTCCAGCCTGTTCAGGAAGGTTTAGCTGGGGAGTGCTGCTCCCTTCTGGCTGCCTCCCACACAATTTGACATCCCCGTGTCCTTGGCTGTAACACACTCGTGCTTCTGGAGGTACCATGGAGAGACCAGGGCACTGCAGAGGTGCTGATGGTGTCCTGTTGTGCCCAGGGACAGGTGTGCAGGGCCTGACCCGTGTTGGTTCCATCCCCAGGCTGTTTGGCCCCAAGAGGAAGATGACGTCGGCCATCGCGCGCTGGCACAGCAGCGCCCGCCCGCCCAGCGACGCGCTGGAGTTGGCCTACGCCGACCGGCTGGAGGCAGAGATGCAGGAGTTGGCCATCCAGCTGCACAAGGTGAGGCTGCTGCCAGCTCCTCAGGGCCTACACCCTGCAGGAAGCCATCAGTGCTGTGGTTTTGTTGTGCCTCTGATGGTTTTTCCTTCACCTTAAGCCACGACTTAGAGTGGACACACTTGGTGTACAAGCAGCATAAGTACAACTTACCCACTCCTCATCCTTGGTGCTCCTTTGTGTCTGTTTCCCATCCAGCTGAGAACTATAGGAGCCAGGGCAGGAATCAATGCTCTTTCCCAGCATTTTTATGGTGCAGTCATCAGTGCACAGACTTGTGTTGTTTTGGGAGATTTGGACTCATAAGTAACTTTGTAAACAGAGAGGAAGGGGGAATTGTAACTATGGGGCTGGGCTTAGTGTGGAGAGAACCTACAAGTTTTATCCAGCTTCCTTTCCCACTGGAAAGGAACATTCTGGCTGCCTGAGGCATTAACATAGCAGTGACTTGAGAGATGTTCAGTGCTCCCAGCCTGATCCCCAGTGTGCTCTGCTGCAGAGGTGTGAAGAGGTGCAGGTGATGAAGGGCCAGGTGTGCCAGGAGCAGAAGCTGCGGGCAGTGGCTGAGAGCTGTTTGATGGAGCGGGATGAGACCTGGAATGCCATCCAGTGCCAGCTCAGAGAGGCTCAGGCCATCACCACAGATGCTGGAGTCCTGCTGAATCAGATCAAGTAAGTCATTCCCAGGAAGTGACACTGAGACTGCTGGGAAATGGGGTTTGGGGTCATATTGGCAGCCTTACAGGTGATGCTCAGGGTAAGGCAGGAGAGCTCACCTGGCACCTGGACACATTTGGATCCTGCCTGACTTTCCCCAGTGAAAAGCCACAGCCATGGGAGCACATGTGAAGCTTTGGTCAGTGGCCTTTTTGGGGGTGCTGGGTGCTCCTGTTTCAACTAAAAGCAACCAAAAGGCTGAGGCTGTGCCTCCCCTGGGTAAGACTTGGTGATCAGGACCTTTTTGAATACAAAAAGGAGTTTTTAACCCATACTCTGCCAAAGGATGTACAGTAACTTGCAAGCGAAGAATATTTTTCTTGCAACTCTGTGACAGCTGGCAGAATAATCTAAATAACCTTCTGACACTCCTTTTACTGCCTTTGTGGTGCTTTTCTCTGTGCCCAGTTGGACTGCTCTCACGGGTCTTGTTTTGTCCAGTGATACAATAGGGATATCCCTAAAAGTGGCACAAATCCTGCTGCTTATGGATCCTAGCCCAAGGGAGTGGGGTCTGCTGGCTTCCAAGCCAGGGTGAGCTGAAGTTGGATCCAGAAGCTCAGCAGAGCAATGTTCCCATTGCAAGGGGCAGAGCCTGGCTTGTCCCCCTGGCTGAGGAGCTGAGGCTGCTGTAGAAGGGCCCTGCTGTGCTCTGAACATAAACTGCTTGAATTGGTGGCATGGTGATGACAGCCTGAGTGCCCCTCAAGCCTCTCCTGAGGTCATTTCCTTTGCCCATTAGAAACCTTGAATTGGGCCTGATTCTCCCACAGACCAACACAGCCCCTGGCTTGGGCTTCCTGCTGCTCACCCCAGCCCCTCCTTGTCCTGTCCCCCCACAGCTCCTCTGTGCAGAGCTGGCTGTGGCTGCAGATGGGCAGCAGTGGCTGGGAGCTGAGCAGTGCCAGCACCCCAGGCTTGGGCTGGGGCACTGTTGTAGTGTGTTGTTAAGTTTCTTGTGTTATTCCCCCAATTTATGTATTGTTCTCCCTTATTATGTGTAAAATGGTTTCGTTCCCCCAGTTTTTCCCGCCACTGCTAGCCTGTCAGCTAAGTTGCTATGGTAACCGCTATTCATAGTTGCCGATGTGTAATTGCTCCTCCCCTGGTTTCCCTTATAAGTGAAAGTTGTTTCCTCCCTGGGTCCAGTCAATCACCCCTTTCTCCTCCCAGGTTTCGAGAACCTTCTCCTCTCTGGAGATGGTGGCTGGCTGGGGTCCCAGGACACCTCCTTTACCTTTTGATTATTGGTCTCCATGGAGTGTCAGTTCTGTGAAGTTCATCCCCTCACCTTTCCCGATTGGTTCCGCCTGTACCCACCCCCCCTCCTTCATAATCCTGTTTCACCCCCTATTGAAAAAACTTTTTCCCGGTTGGTTTCCCCGCGTTTGGATCCCGCAACACCTTCAATAAACCGATGTTTAACCCCCGGGAAATGGTCAGCTCCGTTCCTCCCTAATATCAGCGGTGTGAGCCAGTCTGCAGCCAGCACAGCCCGAGGCCCTCAGACGCCCAAGGGCGCTGGCCAGGAATTGCAGAGGGGCGTCGGCCTTTCGCCCTCAGCAGCCGGACTCTAAACTTCGGGCCACATATGCCCCCCTCCGCAGGGCACCACTTCCTTCTCCTGGGAAGCAGCAAGGAGCAGCCTTAGAGATGCTGCCCGGGCACCCCGTGCAGGTACTGCAGGCTGTAGGCTGTGCAGTGGCACTGCCAGCCTGTCCCTGTCCCGCTGATGGCCTGGCTGTGCTTTGCAGGAGCTGCCAGGCAGAGCTGTCGGCCCGGCTGGCCCCGGAGCAGGCGGGCGAGGCAGCGCCGGACGCGGAGCAGCAGCGGGAGCAGCGCGGCACCGGCGAGAGCGAGCGGCCCGGGGAGCGCCCAGGTGAGCCCAGGGCAGAGCCCTCCTGCCTTTCCGTGCTGAAATGTGGGAATGGATGAGCAGCCAGGCTCTTTAGAGTTTTGAATTCTTGCTCTCAAGGGTATGTGGAGTGGAACTTGCCAAGTTTCTCAGCAAGTTTTGGGGTCTGGCAGGTGTTTGTGGCTAAAAGTGCACAGCTGTAGCACAGGCTCCAGTGACAGCTCTGCTTCAGGGACCTGTGGCTGCACCTTGGGTTTGTTACCACCCTGTGACCTGGAGCAGGGTCTGAACCAGAAGGGGTGGTTGGTTGGTGGTTCCAGTTAGGGTTCCAGAACTGGCTGGTTCCCTAACCCAGTTTGGGGATTTTGCCGTTGGATCCATGGGACAACCTCTGTGGCTCCTTGTCCCTAGGAGCTGGTAAATGATCCCTGGAAGTGCTCAAGGCCAGGCTGAAGGGAACTTGGAGCAACCTGGTCTAATGAAAGATGTCCCTATCCATGGCAGGGAGTGGAATGGAATGGGCTTTATGGTCCCTTCCAACCTAAATCATTCCATGATTCTGAGACTCTTATCTTGCTGCCTGTGACATGTTCCTAGTGACCTGTTCTTTGCTCCTGTCTTAGAAGTGAGACAAGCAGAGATCCTGTCCATTGATTTCTGTTCATTACACTTAATCCCTTTGAGATTCTCTTAATTAAACAACCCAGCCAGTCTAAAAACATAAATTCCTAGGTGGTAGAATTGGAGAAAACCCCTGAGTTTGGCATAGGCAGCTCCAGCTCTCTTCCTATGTGATTCAGAAGCCCTAACTGGAATCCCTTTGGCTGGGGATGCTTCCCAGCAACACCAACCCCCTGTGTGCTGTCCCAGAGAGCTGCAGATGGATGAACTGTGCCCCTGTCCTTGCAGTGCTGGAAGGGTGGCCGCCTTCCCTGAAGTCCCTGAGCTTGCCTGAGCTGTCAGCTGTGCTGGAGGAGTGTGTGGGAGAGATGGGTAAGCTGGGAAGGGCTCTGGGCTTGTGGAGGGACTGTTGTTGTGCTATGGGGGGCATGGCTGGGTGGGGTTTGGTGGTTTGGAATGGTTGGTGGGAGAGACCCCATAATCCCTGCTCATTCAGGGAAGTCTCCAGGCTCTGGAGTTGGTGCTGTTCTTGCTGCAGATCTTGGGTTCTGCATCATCCCCTGGTGACAGGTCCAGGCTGGGAGGTGGGGGGTGGTCCCTGCATCTCCTGCTCCGTGGTGAGAGCTGCTGGGGAAGTGGTTCCCTAGTCCTGTGTCCTGTTCTCCTGGTGACAGGAAATTGTCCCAGCAAAAAACAGTAGAGACACCCCTGTTCTCAGAGCAGGAGCAGCACAGCAGTGGCTGAGAGCAGCCTGTTCTTTCCTGCTTCCTGGCCCCATCCTAATGCTCCTTTTTCCCTTTGGTTTGTCCTCAGGAAAAGCTCTGCAGACTGTGACTCAAAACCTCCAAAGGCTCC
The DNA here is from genome assembly GCF_047830755.1 of Zonotrichia albicollis. NCBI lineage: Eukaryota > Metazoa > Chordata > Aves > Passeriformes > Passerellidae > Zonotrichia > Zonotrichia albicollis. The sequence goes on along the minus strand of NC_133834.1, from coordinate 14,375,626 downwards.
AAGCCCTGGGGCAGAGCGGGCAGAGCTGGCCAAAGCCATAACCGAGCCAGGAGGGTGAGTGGGAACAACTGCCCTGCCAGTCCCGGGCTGTGGCACTGAGGGGGCACCGTCCCTCCCTGCCAGTGCCAGGCTGTGGGGACACCGTCCCTCCCTGCCAGTCCCAGGCCATGGCACTGAGGGGACACCATCCCTCCCTGCCAGTGCCAGGCTGTGGGGACACCATCCCTCATGGCCAGTGCCAGGCTGTGACACTGTGGGGACACCATCTATCCCTCACTGCCAGTCCTGGGCTGTGGCACTGAGGGGGCACCATCCATCCCTCACTGCCAGTGCCAGGCTGTGGCACTGAGGGGGCACCATCCATCTCTCCCTGCCAATCCCAGGCCATGGCACTGAAGGGGCACCATCCCTCACTGCCAGTCCCAGGCTGTGGGGACACCATCCATCCCTCCCTTTCAATCCCAGGCCATGGCACCAAGGAGACACCATCCCTCACTGCCACACGCCCCGAGCTTGCTCAGAGCCCACACACCAGGGCTGAGCTCTCATCCTTGTGTGCCCTCTGGTTGCTTCTCCCTTTGGAAAATCTGTACCCTCCGTGTCACTGTGTCCAGCAGAGGGTGACTGTCCCTTTCTCTGGTGGCTGCAGGAATTCTGACGTCGGGTGACCGTTCCACCCGGAAGCTGAGCGTGCCTGGGAGAGGGAGCAGGGGCCGTGCCGGCAGCACCGCGGCTCTGCCGAGGGCCCCCGCGGCCTGCAGGGCACCAGGAGGCCGTGGCCACCTGAGAACACAGCTGGGAGGACGAGGGACAGCAGAGGACAACAGCCAGCTGCTCTTGGGGCCTGTCTCAAGGCTCCCAGGATCTCTGTTTGAAAGGTTTAGGTTTGGAGGAGAAGCTCCAAGCCTAGTTTTGTTTGCCTTAAGCTTCCCACAGCCCTTGTTGTTCAGGTCTGGGTGCTGGTAGAAAGGTGACAGTTGCACACAGCAATCAATTTATTTTCCTTTTCTGTATCCCAAGCTCCCCAGGGCCTCTGAAACGTGTCCCTGGCTCCTCCTGTGCCATGGGGATTGCCCCAGAGAATGGATCTGAGGCCATAAAAAAGGCAGTTTGTTGTGGAGGGGTGAAGGGAGTGGAGTTTGTGATGTTTGGCTCTTTGAGCTGCAGTGGAGCTCAAACTGCAGCCCTGTTCCAAGTTGGAATGTCTGCTCTGCTGCCACCCCAGATCTGGGCTTCTGCAACCAGCCCACTCTGGTTCACTTTGGGTTCTTGCTGCCCTCAGGGGCTGGGTGTGATCACATTGGTGGTTTAGGAATGGCATTCACTGAAACACTCCCAACTCACCCACTCCCCCTCCTCACCTCCTCTCCCCTGGGGTGGGATGGAGAGGAGAACTGGAGGCACAAAAGGTGAAGATCACTGGTAGAAATAAAATCATTTTACTGGAAACAGCAGTGAGATAAGGAACAGTAACAGTAATAACAAAAGTGTACAGGAGAGGTCCTGGTCCTGCAGAAATGAACCCTGTCCTGGCCAGAGCCAGGACATCACTGTTACTCCATCCCCAAGCGCTCTATGGCAGAGGTCCTTGGCCTGGTGTGCCAAGATGCCAGCAAGGCAGGGATCCCCTGGAAAGGCAGGAGAGAGAGAAGGGAGAGCTGGGACTGCTGAGCTTCCCCTGCCTCTGGCAAGCAGGGGAGTGCCAAGGCAGCAGAGCAGGAACAGGGATTGCTCTGTGCCCATGGGAGTGGGCAAAGGAACCACAGCCCAGACAGAGCTGTGGTGCCAGGCTTTGCTCCTCAGCACTGCCTGCCTTTGATGTGCAGGCTTTAGTGCTGGGAAAGAGTTCTGCCAGAGCATTTGTGGGTGGGCATTGCCAAGGAGAGGCCTGTCCCTGGGAGTGGGTGAGGGTGCCAGGGACCTTGGAGTAGAGTGGTTTCCAGTGACTCTGTGTTCCCATTTATTCCTGAATCCTCTGAGGGGGGAAAAACACAACAATCAAAAGCTGAAGTCTTTGAGTGATGACCTTGGTGAATCATGATAAGTCCCTTTGGGAAGAGGATGGAACTGTGTGTTCCTTCTGCTATTTGGACATTGGGCATGGATCCCCATATAAAAACCCATCCAACTCCATCTTCTGATGAGCTGCCTGAATCCCTTCAGGCAGGGGTGACAACTGGCCTGCCTGCAGTGCCTGTGCTTCCTGGCCCTGCCAGCTGTGCCCCTGTGTGCCTGGCAGTGTCCCCCTCTCTGGGTGCTGCTTCCTGCCTGTGCTGACCTCCCACCCTCAGCACAGGGCACTGGTTTTTCATCTTGAGCAAACACCATGGAGCACGTGGGCACCCAGTGCCAGCTGCAGGGTGAGGCTGCAGGGGCTGTACCCTGACGAGTTGGGTGAGCAGGAGGGAATTGTCCTCCTGCAGCACCCCTGGAAACTCCTCAGAGGGAGCAGTGTTCAGGCTTTGTCTCTCATTCCCTGTCACTGGGGAGTTCCAGGGTCTCTCCCTAGCCTTGGTGCTGCCTCTGATGGTTTTTCCTCTGGCTGCAGTAATAGGGGGGTGTTAGTGCTGCTTCCCTTGAATTTAAGGCAAACTCCCCAAAATACTCCTGAGGGAAAAGCCCTGGCTCAGCAGTGCCCTCAGAATGGGGGGGTGTGCAGAGCAGTGGCTGGAAGGTGACTACAGGAATTTGAAGCTTGCTTTGCTAAGTCTGAGGCTGGAATCGAGGTTTGGGGCATTAACAGGATTTATCCAATAGGTTAGAATGCCTGGGAAAAGGGGTGAGATGTGGCAGTGTGTGTGTGAAGGATGAAGGACCCAAACAGGTGCTGTAGGTGCAAAGGCTTCCCCAAGGGCTGTGAGAGCACCCAGGGCCCAGCAGGGAGGGGATCTTTGAGAGCAGAGCATCCCTGAGGAGGCAATTCCGTAACTGCAGGATGTCAAGCAGCATTCCTTGCAGCTAGGGCAGCTGTGCAGGCAGCAGCAGTCTGGTGCTACCCTAAGGTGAGCTGTCCATGGAAAAACAGCATTTGCTGATTTGGAACAACGAATAAAAGCTGAGAAGCCTGTGTGTGGTGTGTGGGTATCTCTGGAGGGAGCTGGGGAAGCCTGAATAAGTTCCCTGGTTTGTTAGTGCAGGGCAGTCAGGAATGCACACAGGGGTTTGCAGCCATCTCTGCCAGGAGGCTGCAGGCTCAGGGGCTGGGACTGAGCCCTGAGAGCCCAGCACTGCCTGCCTGGGGCATGGGGGAATCCATGGGAGCTACTGAGATACTCCAAGCCAGGGCTGGAGCCAGGCTCAGAGCTGGGGGTGCTCACCTGGAGACGAGAAGCTCCAGGGACACCTCAGAGCCCCTGCCAGGGCCTGAAGGGGCTCCAGGAGAGCTGCAGAGGGACTGGGGACAAGGGATGGAGGGACAGGACACAGGGAATGGCTCCCACTGCCAGAGGGCAGGGATGGATGGGGAATTGGGAATTGGGAATTGTTCCCTGTGAGGGTGGGCAGGCCCTGGCACAGGGTGCCCACCCTGGATCCCTGGCAGTGCCCAAGGCCAGGCTGGGCAGGGCTGGGAGCAGCCTGGGACAGTGGGAGGTGTCCCTGCCCTGCCAGGAGCAGGATCGAATGGGCTTTAGGATTCTTTCCCCCCCAATTCCATTCTGAGATTCAGCTGTCTCTGCCCAGCAGCCCTTTCCCTCCCCTGCAGCATATAGAAGCAGCAGGCTCTGCTTGTTGAAAAATAAATATTTATTTACATCTGAAAAGAGAGTTAATGTGTGAATTGGTCTCGTGGGGGTTCCATCGATCCAGGACTGTGACTCCAGGCTGGTGCAGCCTCTTTGCTTTGTGTGCTCGAGGCAGCTCCTCCCTGAGGCACTGGCAGAGGCTCCCCCAGCCCCTCGGGGAAGGGCAGGGCCTGGAGAACCTCCTGTGTCCATGGGCATTTCCTGGAGCTCCCAGCTGCTTCCTCCCGCCTGGAGGGGACTCGTGAAAGGAAGGAATGTGATGGGAACAGCTCTGGCAGTGGCTGTGCTGCTCCCGCGGGCCAGAGCGAGGGGGCTGGGGGTATCTCCAGCTGCTCTGGGCTCCCCCAGGACAGGAGCAGCCCTGCTCAAACCACACCACCTCTGCTGCTTCCCTTGCCCCTGGGCTTCCCGGGATCCACAGCCTGCTTGGCCAGGGCAGGAGGATGCTTTGGCACCCCCCTGGAAAGCAAACTGCCAGGATTTTAGCCTTTGGTTCCTGAGCTCCTGCCAGGCTGGCAATCCAGCTTTTCCCCCCCACAGAGCAGGGGAGGCTGGGCTGGGTGCTGAACCTGGCATGGGGGAGCTTGGGCTCTGCCCCAGTGAGCTGCTGCTCTCAAATCCTTCACTCCCAGGTGGTTCTGGGGCTCCATCCTTGGCTCTGCCCACGGCAGGGGCACCAGGGGTTTGTGCAGGGCAGCGAGGAGGGGATGGAGCTCTGTTCTGTGTCAGTGATGGTGGCAGCAGGAGCAGCCCCTCGCTGTGCAGAGCTTCACAGGGTGGCTGGGGAGGCCTGGTGAGATGGTCCTGGGCTGGGACACGGGGACAGGGACAGGCTGTGGTGTGGCCCAGGTGTGGCAGCACCTCCCATTGCCCCTGCAGGGCCAGGCTGCCCCTGCCTGCTGTGATCCCACAGGTGCCCAGGGGGGTGTGGGTGTCCAGGGGCTCCCTGTGTGTGGGAGGTGTCCTGGGAGAGGCTGCCCACACAGCAGTGCCTGCTAAGAGCCAGAGGTGCCACCTCCCCTTGGGTCACAGCAGGGATGTCCCTTCCAGCAGCTCCAGTGTGGCACAGCCAGACACCCGTGCCAGCCTGGCCATCCTGGGCGGGCACTGCCCAGCACAGCTTCCTGCAGCCAGGCCCTGTGGCCATCGTGGCCAGCAGCCCCTCTGCCCTGGCTGGTCACCCCCTCACTGGGCACAGCAGAGCACCGGGTGGTCGAGCTTCCAGAGCTGCCACTTCTTCTTCATCTCAGACTTCACCTGCCATGGACGGGAGGGAGAAGGGGCTTATCCATGGCTGTGCCCTCCCTGCAGGCACGGGGTGGGGTGGGGAAGCCAGGCAGGTGCTATGGCAGAGACAGGGACAGGTACAAGGACAGGGATGTTACCTCCTTGTTGGCAAAGCAGTAGAGCACAGCCACCAGGAAGCCCTGCAGGGAGAGCCAGCAGTGAGCCCCCTCCCTGCTGTCCCTCTCCTGGGGCTGGGATGGGCTTTGGCTCCCCCCAGGCCACTCCTGGGTGTTTTTAGGGCTGGGGTCCCCAGAGAGCACAGGAGGCAGCAGCACGCCCTCAAGGACAGAGGCAGTGCTGCCCTTCCATGGAAGCACCACAGAACAAGCCCAGAGAGGGAGCCCCTGACCTCTGCTCCGTGGTGTGCCCAGAGCAAGGACTTGTTTCACTCCCCCCTCACCTGGAAGGAGTTGAGGAAGAGGGTGAAGAACACCTTGACGTAGCGCAGGATGCCCGTGGTTTGCTCGTCCGTGGCGAAGATGAAAACGACCTCGTGGATCCCAAAGAGGGGGATGAGGGTCAGGGTGGCTTTGGCCAGCCTGGGGGACAGCAAGGGGACAGCAAAACTCCCAGTTAATCATAGGGTGGTCGTTGAAAGAGGTGGAGGAGAGGCGTGGGGAGGGGCAGGGGGCGTGGAGGGGGCGTTATCCCGTTAGCCCAGACTGGCCCCAGCCCACCTCAGCTTGTAGTCGGCGTAGCCCTTCTGGTTGGCCCGGAGCTTGGCCAGGATCACCTTGAGGATCCGCATGAAGATGAGCAGGTTGATCTGGGAGGGGGAGACAGGGCAGGGGCACACAGAGCCCAGCACCCCCGCCCTGGCTGTGACACCCAGCAGGGGATGGCACCCCCTGTGCTGCCGGGGCTGCTGCTGCCCTTCCCCTCCTGCCATCCCAAAATCCCGGCTACAAAGCAGCAGAGCCACCCCCAGCCCCCTTCCCTGGGGTTCAGCACCCCAGCTTCCTTCATGAACCCCCAGAACCAGGGGTCAGCAAACTGCTGAACCCCTTGTGCATTTGGCTGGTTCTTGCAGGCCAGCCCTGCCTCCTGGCCTCTGCTGGAAGCTTCCCAGGGCCAGGGGCTGAGCTGCTGCTGTCCAAACAGACCCGGGGCTGGCAGCTGTTCCCTACCAGGGAGGCAAGCAGGATGGGGATGCGGATGATCCACCAGTAAGCCATGTTCTCATTCAGGGCCCAGCACCTGAGAGAGGGGAGGAGAGACAGCGCCGTCACCCTGGGCTGGGGGCTCAGGGACCCTCAGCAGCCTCTGAACATCCCAGCAAGAGTCCCCTCCATCCATCCATCCATCCATCCATCCATCCATCCATCCCCCATCCATCCATCCATGCATCCCTCATCCATCCCTGTCCATTCATCCCCCATTCATCCCTCATCCATCCATCCATCCATCCATCCATCCATCCATCCATCCATCCATCCATCTCTTCTTTCATCCATCCATCATCCATCCATCCATCCCTGTCCCTTCATCCATCCGTCCATCCATACATCCCTGTACATTCATCCCCCATCCATCCATCCATCCATCCATCCATCCATCCATCCATCCATCCATCCATCCCTTCTTCCATCCATCCATCATCCATCCATCCCTCCATCCATCCATCCATCCATCCATCCATCCATCCATCCATCCATCCCTGTCCATCCCTCCCTGTCCATTCATCCCCCATCCATCCATCCATCCATCCATCCATCCATCCATCCATCCATCCATCCATCCCTTCTTCCATCCATCCATCCATCCATCCATCCATCCATCCATCCATCCATCCATCCATCCATCATCCATCCATCCATCCATCCCTGTCCATCCATCCATCCATCCATCCATCCATCCATCCATCCATCCCTGTCCATCCATCCATCCATCCATCCATCCATCCATCCATCCGTCCATCCATACATCCCTGTACATTCATCCCCCATCCATCCATCCATCCATCCATCCATCCATCCATCCATCCATCCATCCCTGTCCATCCATCCCCACTCACTCCGCGTTCTCCTTCAGGTACTTGGCGGCCATCCAGGGCACCACGAACACCACGGGGGTCCCTGCAAGTCACACAGCAAACCCTGTAAAACCAAGCACCCTCCTGAGCTGAGAAACCACCCCCGTGCTGGGGGGACCCCCGGGTGGCAGAGCCCTCACCCCACACCCTCCTGGGACCACGGTGCCCCCGGGTGACACCGGGAACTGTCCCCTCCCCACAGCGTGCCCGGGGGGCTCCTACCCCAGCCCAGGTAGAGGTAGAGCCTGTAGTAATTCTTCTCGGAGAACACGGCCCCGATGAGCAGCTTGTAGAGGTAGACAGCTTCCACCAGGAACCAGTAGTGGTTGGCCAGGATGCAGTACTGCATCAGCACCTGCGCTGCACGGCACCCCAGCGCTGCCTGCCACGGGAGAGGCACCCCAGGGTCACCCCAGGAGCTCATCCACCGGGGGTGGTGCTGCACAGGCACCCCAAGAACCCCGAGAGCCCTCCCATGGAGCCACAGGTACCCTGAGCGCTCCCCCATGCTGCACAGGCACCCCCAGAGCTCACCCATCAGGGGCACGGGTGGCACCAAGGGCTCATCCCTCAGGTGCCACACAGGCCCAGAGCTCACCCAGTGGGTGCACAGGTACCCCGAGAGTTCACCCACTGGCTCATGGGCAGCACAGGCACCCCAAAAGCGTGTCCACCATGTGGATGGGCACCCCAGCACCATGCACAGGCACCCCAAGACCTCATCCATCAGGTGCATGGGTGTCACCCTGATCTTTTAAGATTTTCTAAGCCTTCTGATGTTTACATTCTTGTAATGAACTTTCTGTTTACATTCTCACACACTTTCTGTAAATAACTTATTGTTTTGCATTCTTTCATAGAAGAAGAGAAATTTGATGGACTGTTAGTTTGTCCAGTGTCATTGGAGAGGGGGCACTGTCACCCTCCAATCCACTGGCACTCTTAGAAATCTATAAATGTTAGAGTCAGATAATAAACTTCCCTTTTCTTCACCTTGAGAGCAGCAGTGTGTGTGCTCATGTTGTTTTGTGTCCTGTAGTGACACATGGGCAGCACTGGCACCCCCAGAGCCCACCCAGCGAGTGCACAGGTACCCCAAGAGTTCACCTGCTGCGTCATGGGCAGCACAGGCACCCCAAAAGTGTGTCCAATGTGTGGATGGGCATCCCAGGACCATGAATAGCACCCCAAGACCTCATCCATCAGGGATATGGACACTCCAGGACCATACACAGGTACGTCAAGACCTCATCCATCAGGTGCATGGGCACCCCAGGACCACCACAGATACCCCAAGACCTCATCCATCAGGTGCATGGGCACCCCAGGACCACCACAGGCACCCCAAGGCCTCATCCATCAGGGATATGGGCACCCCAGGACCTCACCCATCAGGTGCATGGGCAGCACTGGCACCCTCAGAGCTCACCCAGTGGGGTTTTGGGGCTGCACCGACACCGATCCCCCCCAGCCCTGCCCTGCCCAGGGTCCCACGCTGTGCCCAGCCCAGCACTCGCCTCGTGGCTCAGCAGAGCCTCCCAGTCCGCCACCTGCAGCAGCTCCACGCCCCAGCGCCGCTCCAGCAGCGCGTCCTTCACCATCACCGAGGTGGCGCGCAGCCCGAAGGAGGCGAACAGGTTGGCGTGGATGTAATTCCTGGTGCAGCGCAGGTTCCTGCGGGAGCGGCGTCAGGCGGGGCCGCCGTGCGGGCAGGGAGCAGGGGCAGGGCCGGCTCCTACCTGCAGGCGGTGAGGATGAGCAGGGCGGAGATGAGGGTGAGCAGCGACAGCGAGTAGCCCACGGTGTAGAGCACCTTGAAGCTCACCATGAGCCGGCGGGCGCCTTCCTGCATTTGAGAACAGCGCCAGGTGAGTGCGTGTCCACCCCGGCCAGGCTGCCCCGGCCATCCCAGCCGTGTCCCACCTCCTCAGCGGTGACCTCCAGCTCATCCTCGCACTGGGAATAGTCCCTCCAGGGCTGGCTGCCGTTCACTGTCACCCACTGGCCGTCGGTGCCGCACCTGCGGCTCACCAGCCCGTGTTTCACTGCGGACACCAAGCACAGGCACAGTGCCCAGGCTCCCCCAAGCACAGGCACAGTGCCCAGGCTCCCCAGGCACAGACACCGTGCCCCAGGCTCCCCCAAGCACAGACACAGTGCCCCAGGCTCCCCCAAGCACCGACACAGTGCCCCAGGCTCCCCCAAGCACAGGCACAGTGCCCAGGCTCCCCAAGCCCCTGTCCCGGGATGAGGGATCTGCCCCTGCTCGGTTCTCCAGGGCAGCCACGGGCAGAGCTGGCTCTGCTCTGAGCCCCGCTGTCCCCTCACCCCGGGTCTGCTCATGGGTCCCCTGCCCCTGTCAGGGGAAGGAAGAGGAGCCCAGAGAGCCTCTCCAGCCCCAGAAGGGCTCGGCCCTGGATTCCAGCTCGGGGATGGCAGGAGGGCACCCTCACCTTTCTCAAACCAGGGCAGGTAGAAGGGGCAGGAGACGTTGACGGCGGTGCCGGGGCTCCCGTCGGGCCAGCAGGCGTACATGTCAAATGTCCTGTTACAGAACAGCCCTTCCGAGGGCAGGGACAGGGACAGCCAATGCTCAGATTGGTGGCACAGACACACCGAGCCCTGCTATCCCAGCACCCCTGAGGGGGCTGATGCCACCCTGAAATGGGCCCGTGTGCCCCACACCAGCCTCAGCCCCCCGGGACACCCAGCCCTGGGTCCCCATCCGATACGTGGAGCTCCTTGTCAGTCCCGTGGGTGACCGGAGCAGGGGACTGGAGAGGGACAAGCCAAGCCCTCCCTACCTGCCGGGTAGGGCTCGCTCGCCATCCTCCTCAGGCACTCGTCACGGTACCGCAGCCACTCCTCGAAGGTCTTCTCCAGCACCTTGGCCCCGCCGCGCTGCAAGCCCGGAGCTGGCTCAGAGCCTGCAGAGCCCTGAGAGCCCCCGGGAAGCGCGGCCACAGCCGGGGCTGGGCAGGAGGCGGGATGGGGCCGGGATGGGGCCGGGATGGAGAAGGGATGGGGCCGGGATGGAGGCGGGATGGGGCCGGGATGAGGCCGGGATGGGGCCGGGATGGAGAGGGATGGAACCGGGATGGGGCCGGGATGGAGAGGGATGGAGCAGGGATGGAGCCGGGATGGAGCACGGATGGGGCCGGGATGGAGCCGGGATGGGGCCGGGATGGAGCCGGGATGGGACCAGGATGGGGGCGGGATGGAACCGGGATGGGGCCGGGATGGAGCTGGGATGGAGCAGGGATGGAGCCGGGATGGAGTCGGGATGGAGCACGGATGGGGCCGGGATGGAGCCGGGATGAGGCCGGGATGGAGCCGGGATGGAACCGGGATGGAGCCGCCCCGGGGTCAGAGCCCGGCAGTGCCAACCCCGCTGTCCCGGCCCAGCCCCGCGCTCACCGGCACGGAGGAGAAGAGGCACAGCCAGGCGAGCTGGACGAGGCTCCGCAGGGATCCGGCTCCAGGCGTGTCCCCCATGGCCGCTCCCAGCCTGACCAGCGCTCCCAGTGCCGGGGCGCGTCTCAAACCGGGCCGGGAACCCCGATCCTGGGGAGAGGTGGAGGAACGGGGGCGGCTCGGCTCTGCCGCCACCCACACCCGGTGGGGGCAGAGATTTGCTCCCCAAGCCAGCGGAGGAGAAGGTCCTGGGCATGTCCTGGGAGCCAAAACCTCGGGGAGCGCCAGGCAGAGCAGCCGGGGTGTAAATGCATCTCACGTCTGGATGAGCCTGCTCAGCTTCCAGCCCCGAGGGGAGCAAACGGCACCGTGACAGCCCCGGTGCCCCCCTGGGTGAGGCGGGAAGGGCTGCAGGGTCGGGGGGCAGCGAGACCTCTCTGGGGTCCCCTGGGGCCGCACCCCCGGCCGGGCTGGGACCCCCATTCCCGCCGTGCCCCAGCACTCCCGCCCGGTCCCGCCGGCCCAGACCCCTCGCAGCCCGGCGGGGCTCGGGGCAGGAGCGGCTCCGCCACCCCCGGGGCTCTCAATCGCTCCCAGCCCGATCTCAGCCCGGCTCCCCCTCAGCACGGAGCTCCCGGTTTGTCCCCAGCCGGTCCCGCTCGGTGCCTGCGGGGTCCCGGGGCTCCGCCGCTCCCTCCGCCCGCTTACCCGGCTCCGCGGGACCGGCAGTCCCGGTGTCCCGCTGCTCCCGGTGTCCCGCTGCTCCCGGTGCTCCCGGCAGCCTCGGCAGTGCCGCTGCTTCTGGCAGCCCCCGTGTTCCCGTTGTTCCCGCTGTTCCCGGTGTTCCCGGTATGCCCGGTGTCCCGTTGTTCCCGCTGTTCCCGCTGTTCCCGGTGTCACGGGCAGCCCCGGCTCCGCGAGGTGAACGCGGCGGTGACCGAGCGGCGTCTGCGGCGGAGCCGCCTCCTGCGAGCGCCGTGCCCCGACGGGAGGGGACTCTGGGGGGGCTCCGGGGGGAGCTCGGGGGCGGCACCGCCTCCCGGGGCTCCGGGTGCCCGGCGGGAATCGGGGGGTCCCGGCGCCGCCGCCCCCACGGCCGCGGAGCTCCAGCACGGAGCCCCCGGGAATCACACGGGAATGGGGGCACAGCCCTGCCGGGGGACCCTGATTGAGTCACACGGGGACGGGGGAACAGGTCCAGCCCCACTGAGGGTCCCCAGCTGCATCACCCGGGGACAGGGATGGGGGCCCAGCCCTCAAACCGTGGGGCACAGGGAGCGGATCAAGGATCCAGCCCCCTTCAGTCTCCGCAGAGCCCCCGTCCCTCCATCACACAGCCCAGGAAAAGTCCTTCCCCTCCGCGGCTCGGTGTCCCCCTGGCTGTCCCCTGGGCTGGGTGACAGCCCCTGTGCAGGCAGGGGGGCCTGGGGGTCACCCTCCCCTGGGGACAGGAGTGGATCCAGCAGAGGGCACAGCCCGTGACATCCATGGCCCTGTCACCTATCCAGGGCAGCTCCAAGGGCAGGACAAGCCATGGGACAAGCCTGGTGCCCTGGTCCTGCTGCTCCCCAGCCCGTGCTGGCAGTGGGAGGGAGGGCTCTGTGCTGGGGAAGGTGACTTTGCCACCAGTGGAGCAGGAGATCCCCCTGAGGCGCCCAAATCACCAGCGCAGCCCTTCCAGGCTCCCCGTCCCTCCCAGTGCAGCTGTGTTCCCTCCTGCTGCAATGCTGGCACCCACCCTGCCCTGCAGCAGGGGGATCATCCCCCAAGCTGGCTGCATGCACCAGAAATCACATTTGTTTTGCAAAATAAGATGTTTGTGTGAAAGCTGCTGCAGTGGAGCAGCCGCAGGAGCCAGGGGGATGAGGAGTCACAGCTGTGGCTGCAGCCATGCGAGGGGTGCCTGCTTTTCCGAGTGACAAACAACGCCCTGGGGAGCAGCCCAGGGAAAGGATTTGATGTTTGGGGGGAAAATGAGCCCTCAGGTGCCTCCCCCAGCACGAGCCAACACCAGGGTGTCTGCTCATTGACAGATTATGAACTTTGGACAAGGGATGGAGGGACAGGACACAGGGAATGGCTCCCACTGCCAGAGGGCAGGGATGGATGGGATATTGGGAATTGGGAATTGTTCCCTGTGAGGGTGGGCAGGCCCTGGCACAGGGTGCCCACCCTGGATCCCTGGCAGTGCCCAAGGCCAGGCTGGGCAGGGCTGGGAGCAGCCTGGGACAGTGGGAGGTGTCCCTGCCATGGCAGGGGTGGCACTGGGTGGGCTTTGAGGTCCCTTCCAGCCTGAAACATTCCATGATTCCATGATGCCACAGCCCTGGGGCACTCATGGGGGATGATTCCAGCCAGGTCCCCATTCCCAGACTGACACTGCACACCTGCACCCCACAGATGTCCCTGTGTGAGCCCATCCAAAGGCAGCAGGAGCAGGGCTGGGCTCATCCCACAAGGATGCTGGATTTGGGGGGAGCCCAGGGCTGCAGCACTGGATGCCATTCCCTAGAGAGGAATCCCAGACTCTGGATGTTACTGTCTGCTGAGGTCCATCTGGATGGGATTGTCTGCCATGTCCCTGGAATGAGGACATGAGGGATGAGCTGTTCCTCTCCATATGGATGCATCCAGGTGGGTCTCCATAGCTGTTCCTCTCCATATGGATGCATTGGTGGGTCTCCATAGCTGCTCCTCTCCATATGGATGCATCCAGGTGGATGTGGATGTGCCAGGGTGAGCTTGGCACACAGCTGTCATTGAGGACACACGACTGGTAAATTGATTTATTTATTAATGAAAGGTGATGTTCACCATCAAAGCTGGGACAATTGTGCCAGAAGGGTCTCAGGAATTGAAGCTGTTGGTGTTTCTTGGGCAGCCTGAGAGCTGCAGGGGTGCTCAGGGAGAGGAGAGCATCCTCCACGGCCCTGCATGATAAAATTATGGAATTGTTCAGGCTGGAAAAGCCCTCTGAGATCATCGAGTCCAACAAGGCAGCACTACCAGGGCCACCATTAACCCATGTCCCTAAAACACCACATCTACAAGTTTTGGGAACACTTCCATGGCTGGTGACCCCAGCACTGCCTTCAGCAGCCTGTTCCAGTGCCTCATCACTCTTTCAGTGAAGAAATTGTCCCAAAATCCAACCCAAACCTCCTCTGGTGCAGCTGGAGGCCGTTTCCTCTGGTCCTGTCCCTGTTCCCTGTGATAAAAGCCGGGGTCAGTGAGGGATAAACACCCAGCCAGAGAACCCCCAGGCTAAATCCCTTCCTCAAGCACTGTTACCAGCAGCAACACCTCCTGATTCAGATTTCACTTTATCTATCCATTATAGATGGGGGAATCCATCCGTGAGCATTACTGCAGCAGCTGCCAGTCAAGGGGCTTTGCTCCCATCCAAACGCAATTCCCAGAACAAAGCACTCACCAACACATCCCGACTCCCAGTTATGCAGCAAACTTCCCAGGAAAGGCAGTGGGAGAGAAATCCCAGGGAGCAGAGTGGGCAGGGACACGGCTCCCTGGGGCTGAGCCATCTCCAGGGCTGCCCCTGGGGCTTTGGTCAGCTTTGCAGAACGGGAGTATCTGTTAACATCCCATTTCTATCTCATTTCCACTCCATTTCCACCCTATTTCCATCCCACTTCCATCCCATTTCCACCTTGTTTTCATCCCACTTCCAATCCCATTTCCAACCCCATTTCCATCCACTTCCATCCCACTTCCACCCCATTTCCATCCTATTTCCATCCCACTACCACCCCACTTCCATCCCATTTCAACCCCATTTCCACTCCACTTCCATCTCATTTCCATGTTGTTTCCATCCCATTTCCTCCCACTTCCACCCCATTTCCATCCACTTCCATCCCACTTCCAGCCACTTCCATCCTACTTCCAACCCATTTCCACCTTGTTTTCATCCCACTTCAACCCCATTTCCACCCCATTTCCATCCCCCGTGGCGATGACAGGCAGGGACCCCACTCCATCACACACAAAGGTCACTCCAGCAGTGTTGCAGCACTCACCACATTCCCAGCGGTGATAAATGTGTGATAAATGAGTGATAAATGTGTGATAAATGAGTGATAAATGTGTGATAAATGTGTGATAAATGTGTGATAAATGAGTGTTCCCGGCTCACAAAGGCTCCATTGGATTTGGCACTCGCTCAGAGCCCTCAGCAGCTGCAGCAGCCCCGGGGATGCAAACCGGGGTTCAAAGCTGACCGGCTCTCCTCGGTTTCCGTGAGGATTCTCGCCCAATTCACGCCGGAAGGTTTACACGATGAGATCAAGACCTTCTGTGAAATGCATCGCTACTCACATCCTGCCCGGGGCCGGGCTCTTTGTGCCCTGCTCTGCCGCAGGGCCTTGGCAGGCAGGGCAGCATCCACACTCCAAGGGTTCAGACCCCGGGAATTCAGGAGCAGACAATGGAATGCATCTTTTATTTCCTCCCTGCCTGCTCGGAGCCTGGTTCAGCTTTTGCTGTCACCAACCCTGGGGCTGCAGCACAAGGAAAACCTGGAGCTGCTGGAGAGAGTCCAGGGGAGCCCATGGAGGCACCCCAAGGGCTGGAGCCCCTCTGGAGCCAGGCTGGCAGAGCTGGGGGTGCTCACCTGGAGAGGAGAAGCTCCAGGGACACCTCAGAGCCCCTGCCAGGGCCTGAAGGGGCTCCAGGAGAGCTGCAGAGGGACTGGGGACAAGGGATGGAGGGACAGGACCCAGGGAATGGCTCCCAGTGCCAGAGGGCAGGGATGGATGGGATATTGGGAATTGGGAATTGTTCCCTGGCAGGGTGAGCAGCCCCTGTGGGCCTGGGTGCTGTTACAGATTGCAAGGCAAGATGTTTTCTATTACCATCTGTATGGCAGCTGTCTTTTGTCAAGTGGGCAGTTTTCCTTATCTCTCCCTCTGAGTGACCGCATTCACTCCTCCCTCGGGAGGGGACATTGCTGATAACAGCTATTGAATGTCACTGCATGGCTGATAAGAACTGCAGCATCCCATTGGGAGATGTGAGCCCAGAGGGAGGAGCCAAGCATTGCTACCCAGATATAATCCAGAGGTTTTTGAGACACCAGCACGGCTTCTCCACTGGATTCCCCAGAGGAACAGCAGCTGCCTCTGCCCCTGGATCTTCAGAGGAAGAACACATCCTTCTCTACAGATCCCCCTGCTCCAGCAGAACCAGCCCTGACACTGCAGGAGGGCTGAGCCACAATTCCAATGGGACTGCCACCAACACCCTGACCCACAGGGTGTCAGGTTGGGTTCTGACTCTGTCAGTGTTGCTCTAGTGTACTGCATTATTGGAATATGTATCCCAATATAACCAGTTAGATGGTGCCTAGGCCAGTTCTGACCTTCGCTGCTGGGCCACAGGCAGCTCTGCGGTGTTATACCTCAAAGATACCTTGGCTGGCGGCAGAGTGCAGCGGGGCACAAGACAGGACTCCGTTTACCTCAGGGGAGAGCTTCTGGCGATGGTGAAGAGAAGAAGGGAGCGGATTCTGCTAGAAGGTAGCCAGATGTTTATTCCATGAGCACAGATACGTCTGCACTGGGCTACTGCTGTTAACAGAATCAGGCCACATGGTCTCATTCACATTTTAAGCTCAGGACAGGGGAAGGGGAGGGGACAGGTGAGTCACCAACCAGGTGAAGGGGCAGGGTCTCCAGGTACTAGGGACACCTATCACACGACGCCTTGCTGGTGTGTTAGCCTGATTGACAGGGCACACTCAGCGAGGGGCGAGGGGGAAGGGAGAAGGTAAAACAGGATATTGCAACACACCACAACATCTCCCCCTAGTTTTGTTTAAAAAGAAGAGGACTGTGTTTATGGTGCAGAATGATTCTACTGAGGCTTCTAGGTCATCCACTGGAGCACTGAGGGCTTCCAAATGGTAGACCTCAGGAGGGGGAGATGAGCTTGAGATTAACTTGAGAACCATGCGTCTGATTACTCCAAAAACAATGCTAAAAACTACAATAACTACAATTAAAATAAACAGCACTAAAATTACAGTTTTCAGAATAGATCTAAACCAGCCCGAGAGTCCCCAGCCATTGAAAAGTCCATTCAGCTCGTTGTCAGTTTCTCTGTTGATGTCTGAGAACCTTTATCGAGGTAGTCCATATGTGGTTTGGGCTGCAGTACTATGTAGGAGATTGCAGGTGGGATGATCACGAGTAGGACGAGAAGCAGGCTCAGTCTCATGACGTCTCGAGGCTACACACGAACAGTGGGATCTAAACTGGTACAAAAACTTGAGACAAACATATATTACAAACTATTCCAGATAGGAGGCTTAAATGGAATTTCCTCCAGAGAACGTGCACGGCGTTTTCTTCTCCAGGCAGCGTGAGCAACCTGGGGTGCTTCTGCAGATTTCTCTGAGACTTTGGGAACATAGGGCTTTACCCATTTGGAAGGAACCCACCTTAAACCAGAGGGGGTGGACACACAGGCGTATCCACGTCCCCAAGTAACCAATTTGTTCAGGATTTACAGAGACAAAATGCCAGTCAGTGTCCTTCAGGTGGAGTGACTCTGTCAGCTGCAACCTGTAAGGCTCATTGACAGAAGATGCGGTTAATACAGAATTACTTAAATCATAACAAAGGTTATTTTGTTTCACCTTCAACAGTGGACTAGCAGACTTGGTCTTTGAAGCACCTGCTTCACTTACACAAATGTTAATATTATTGTGCGCTTGATTTATTTTGCTACCCTTATTCTCTTGGCCTGCTCCTTTTATGTCTGCACGCCTGGCAGGCTGGCGCTTTATTCTTCGTTTTTTTGTTGTTGACCCCCAGGGAGGGCTTGCAGTTCTCCTCCCCTGCTATTTTTAAATTCATCAAATTCCCTTTTCAGGGGGCACTGGTTACTCCAGTGCCCTAGCTTATTACAAAGCAGGCATGGTTTAGTGGGCTCAACCATTGCTGGTCTCCGCTGCTGCCCAGGGTACTGCTGTGCTAAGGGAGAAGGTGCAGGGCTGGCAACAGCAACACGCTGAGGTGGTCTTGGCAGCAGCCTTGGTCTGGAGTCTTCAGCAACACTCATCAGAGGCACTTTCCTGTTACAGACTAGAAGCATATCTTTTAATGTAGGGGAAGGTTCCATAGGAAGGCTCAGGATTGCTGCTCGACACTGTTCATTTGCATTTGTAAATGCTATTTCTTCTAAAATTGCTTCCCTTGCATTTTCCTTTTTAACTTGTATTTCAATGGCTCTAGTTAGCCTTTCTACAAATTTCACAAAAGGCTCTGATGGTAGTTGTTTGATTTTACTATAGGGCTCAAAAGGCCCCTCAGGTTGGAGGGAAAAGAATGCCTTTTCAGCTGCTTCCTTTACTTTCTCGAGTGTTTCTGCAGGAATTGCAGCAGCTTGGACTGAGGGAGAAGACCATTGACCCTCACCACAGAGGTGGTCAAGGGTAATGGGGTTACCATTGTTGTCTTTTGCTGTGTTTGGATCAGCCTGTAAGCTTGGGAGAGCATCTTTTAGCAGTTGTTTCAATGCTGATTCCCATAATTTGAATTCCGTGGATGTCATGAGACATGAAAAAATTTGTTTTAAATCCTGTGGAACCACAACAGTTCTACTTAATTCAGAATTTAAAAGGCCACGGAAATATGGACTGTGTGCACCATATTCTTTATGAGATTTACAGATCTCTTTAATCAATTGTCGTCCAAAAGAACTCCAATTAGCAGTTGGGGCTGCTCCAGCTTGAGCTGCAGGCTGAAATATAACAGGAGCTAGCGACAACATGGCACCGTGCATTGGGTCTGCTGTCCCCTGCTCTGTATCCCT
Organism: Zonotrichia albicollis; assembly: GCF_047830755.1. Classification (NCBI taxonomy): domain Eukaryota; kingdom Metazoa; phylum Chordata; class Aves; order Passeriformes; family Passerellidae; genus Zonotrichia; species Zonotrichia albicollis. The sequence goes on along the minus strand of NC_133834.1, from coordinate 14,357,317 downwards.
TGAATCAGAAGCATTGGGATCACAGCTACAGGTTTGGGGACAGGCAGTGGGTGTGTCCCCACCGTGGGAACCCGGGGAGGGGGCGGGGAAAGGGAGCCGGCAAGGGGCGGGGAAACCGTGGGAACAAGGGGCGGGGTCAAGGGGCTGGCAGGGGGCGGGGATACCGTGGGAACAGAGGGCGGGGTCACCTGGTGACATCACGTCAGCAACCGCCCCCTGGGAGGAGTAGAGAGGCGGAGCTGAGGGTACTGCAGGAAAGGCGGGGGGAGGGGGAAAGGTGTCACGAGGAACAGGAGGAGAGGGGGATGGGGATGGAATTTTGGAATGCTTAAGAGGATTTTGGGAAGAAGAAGACCAGGTTTGGGAAGATGCCACGTGGCATCCACCATCTTGTGGACTCCCTAGGGACTGGGGGCCATTTTGGACATCACTGCTCTCCGAAAAACTAACACGTGCTCGGGATTTTTTTGGGGAAAGAGGTTTAGGGGTTTTAGAGGGAGAGGGAGGAACATGGAGAGCAGAGGCACATGGCTTTACTTTTGGCTTTTTCTCCATTTCCTTTTGTTTGAGCAATGCTGTTCGAATTTGCAAACTCCAGAACACAAATTTAGCTGAGGGTAATTTGCCAGATTGTCCTAAGATTATCAATTCATTCCCAACTTTATCCCAGAATTGAATATTGTGGATTTCTTCAGGGGAAATGTTTGGGAACTGCAGAAAAAGCCATCTTATAAACTGTTTCAATTTTCCTTTAGAGAATTTCACATTACTCTTGATTAAAATGCTAACAATATGATAATACACTCCCCTTTGTACAATGCTAAGTTTGGAACCCATGTTAAAAAGCAAAGTACTTAATCTCGCCTGACCAAAAACAAAGCTAAAATCAGCTACCAATTTCTAAAAAAAACCACAGATAGAAAGCGATAACGAGCAGACAAAAGCTTCACAATGCAGCTGTATATACTGCTTTTAAAATTCCCGGGCAGCAGCAGCAGCAGGAGCAGGGCACGCCCTGCCGAGCCGAGGCAGAAACAAAGCCTCCCCCGCGGTGGAACGCAGCACCCCCGCGGAGCAGAGACAGCAGCCACCCCACGTGGCAGCCGAAACCGGGACGCCCCCCCCCCCCGCCGCCGCGTGTGCAGAGCACTCCTGACCCCCGCAGGTCCCCTGGCCACGTGGAAAGAGAGCCCCCCCCTCCCCCGCAAAGAGAAAGAGAAAGAAAATCTCCTAACACGCGTCTGAACACGCTGCTGAGCCGGGGGGGGAAGGGCAGAGAGCGATCCCGCTCCGGCGCGAATTCTAAAAAACAGTGAAACACGCAGCAGGAAAGCTAAACTAGAACGCTATGAATTCTCGTCTGTGGGGCTGCGCAGCCAAAATGCAAAGGCAAAAAGGAACAGAACTCGCGGCAGAGTCTGTTTTTGAGCTTCTGCTCTACCGAAAGCAGAGATACTCACGTGAAATGGAAGCTGTAGGCTGGGTACAGGCAGGTCTCCACCGGAAAAGGACCTCTCTCTGGGTGCAAGAGAGGCTCCCCTTTTCTCCCTCTGGAAAATCTGTTCACCACAATGAAGCTGGGCTTTCCAAAGGCGCCGAACAGTCCACGAAACTTTTTCTGGGAGTATTCCCAAAGTCTCTAGCTGGGAGTCTTGAAGCCAGGCTCCTTCCAGCTGGATGCACGGCTGCCAGAGCTTCTCTGAGGAACTGCGAGTCCGTTTTCCGGCTCAGGGTCGAGCCACCCACAGGGACGCCAATATATTGGAATATGTATCCCAATATAACCAGTTAGATGGTGCCTAGGCCAGTTCTGACCTTCGCTGCTGGGCCACAGGCAGCTCTGCGGTGTTATACCTCAAAGATACCTTGGCTGGCGGCAGAGTGCAGCGGGGCACAAGACAGGACTCCGTTTACCTCAGGGGACAGCTTCTGGCGATGGTGAAGAGAAGAAGGGAGCGGATTCTGCTAGAAGGTAGCCAGATGTTTATTCCATGAGCACAGATACGTCTGCACTGGGCTACTGCTGTTAACAGAATCAGGCCACATGGTCTCATTCACATTTTAAGCTCAGGACAGGGGAAGGGGAGGGGACAGGTGAGTCACCAACCAGGTGAAGGGGCAGGGTCTCCAGGTACTAGGGACACCTATCACACGACGCCTTGCTGGTGTGTTAGCCTGATTGACAGGGCACACTCAGCGAGGGGCGAGGGGGAAGGGAGAAGGTAAAACAGGATATTGCAACACACCACAACACTGCATTGTTTATTTTATCCTTTTATTTTCTTCCCTATTAAAGAACTGTTATTTCCTGCTCCCATATTTTTTGCCTGAGAGCCCCTTAATTTAAAATTTATAGCAATTCAGAGGGGTGGGGAGGGTTCACATTCTCCATTTCAGGGGAACTCCTGCTTTCCCTAGCAGACTCCTGTCTTTCCAAACCAAGAGAGATGCCCCAGAAATGGGGGTGCCCCTCAGCTGCTCTCAGAACAGATGTGTTTTCCACACCTTTAATATCCTGTTCTGTAAAACCAAGGGATTAAGAAGTTGCTCTGAGTTCTGGTTCTTCCCCAGCCTTCCAGCTGTGCCAAGTGTTGGATGTTTGCCACCCTCAGGGACTGTGATGAATGAAAATGCATTTTCAGCCTGGGCTGGAGCTGGCACTGCTCTGTTGTGCTCAGCAAAGCATTCAAGTCACTCAGACCTGCCAGGCGAGAGCTGTGCTCTGCATTTCCCTCTTGCCAGAAGGTCTGAAAGGGCTCCAGAAAAACTTCCCCCAAGTTTGCCAGAGCCTCATGAACCAAAACCTGGCTTAGAGCTGGGATGGGGAGCCCTGAGACTGGAGGTTCTGCGCTGCCACAAGGCAGGATGATCCAGGGGGGAATGATGGAAGCTCAGCTACCACAAGAGATGTCAGGATGTGTCTCCTCCAGCATTTTCTGGGTGATTTGGGAATCACTGAGAGCCCCCAGGCACACTGCTGGTGGGAAAGCTCCCTCCCCTCACTTGGGGCAAAATGAAGTAAAAAAGCAGCTTGCCCCATTGTCACAGACACATTTTATGAAAAACCCTTTTGCTGGGATTTTTCTCCTGAGAAGCTGAGAGGCCTCAGAAATGAAATGTAAACAATGATTATCTGCTGCTGTGGAATGCAACAGGTGCATCTGTGATTGGTCTCATGTGGTTGTTGTTAATTAATGGCCAATCACAGCCCAGCTGTCTCAGACTCTTGGGCAGTCACAAGATTTTATTATCATTCCATTCTTTGCTAGCCTTCTGATGAAATCCTTACTTCTATTCTTTTAGTATAGTTTTGGTATATCATTTTAGTTATAATTTTCTTTTAATATAATATATAATAAAATAAAAAATCAGCCTTCTGAAACATTGAGTCAAGATTCTCATCTCTTCCCTTGTTGGGGTTGCCTGCAAATTCCACACCCAATTCTTAGCAGTGCCTTGTGTGTGTTCCTGCAGGAGCAGGGGGGTGTGAGGCTGGGCAGCACCCTGGGGTTGGGCAGGGGCACCTCCCACTGTCCCAGGCTGCTCCAAGCCCTGTCCTTGGACATTTCCAGGGATCCAGGGGCAGCCACAGCTGCTCTGGGCACCCTGTGCCAGGGCCTGCCCACCCTGGGCTCCTTCTGGCATCAGATTTCTGCACATTTGCAGAATCTTCACAAAGATGTGGTGGGTTGGGTTGCATCTAAATGTGTCAATAGACGCCACGAGGTGGGCTGAAAAACCTGATGGATTTTTGTGCCTGCCAGGGCGGGCTGTGTGTGATTTTCAGGGCCCATTAATCAGTATCAATTCAAAGCTGGGTAGTTTCTGGTAATTGCTCCTTCAACACCCACTCCTGTTCCTGCTGCTGCAGGGAAGCTCTGGGAGCAGCAGGATGGACCACACACCTCCTGCCTCAGCAGCTTCTGTCCTCCCCACACAACTGAGATGGTTTCAGACTCATTTTGGGCTCCTACTGTTAAGCACAGCCAGCTCCAGGATGTGGTGTCACTGTGGTATTTTATGAAAAATCCCTTTGCCAGGATTTCTGCTCCTGGGAAGCTGGGGAGCTTCAGCTTCTCCCTGTTTTGCTGCTCTGGAATGTGGTTTGGAGAATTGTTTACCCAGCATGTGAATTGTTTTTAATTCATGACCAATCACAGCCAGCTGTGTCGGACTCTCTGAGTCTGTCACAGCTTTTTATTATCATTCTTGTTTTAGTCTTCTGATTAGCCTTTCTCTTTTCTTTAGTATAGTTTTAGTATATCAAAATATAATATAATGTAATGTAATATAATATAATATAATGTCATATAATATAATATAATATAATATAATATAATATAATATAATATAATGTAATGTAATGTAATATAATTTCAGCCTTCTAAGAACTTGGAGTCAGATTCTCATCTCTCACCTCATCCTGGGGACCCTCACACCACCACCTCAACAACTGGTGACCACAACATGGCACAACTTGCTCAGAGGGTGCTGCACACCATGGAGGGATGGGCTGTAATCAAACATTGTTATCAAACATTTACTGATGAGCTGCAGCAGGCATCACCCCAGCTCCAGCTCTGCAGCCTCCCCATCCTGGAGGCTCCCCCAAGCGGGTTTGGGTGAGCTTTTCAGGATTGTTCACTTCTCTCTCAGTGAATGAGACCTCAGGCTGGGTTTGCTGGCAGTGGGATGTATTCTCTGGAGGTCAAGTCAAGAGAGATTTCTGGCTGAACACGTCAGCCCTGCTCATAAAGATGCCAGCCATCCTCATCAGGGGTGTTTTTCTGCTGTGACCACGCATTTTCCAACAGTTTAACAACTGATGAAGGCACCCAGCCTGCAGAGAAAATCCATCTCCTGCCCAGGGAGCCCGAGATCCTCATTTCCTCACTGAGGGGGGATCATAATTCCTCCAATCCCATAAGAACTGCAGTGCCACAGTGTCACAGACACATTTTATGAAAAATCCTTTTCTTAGGATTTTTCCTCCTGAGAAGCTGATAGGGCTCAGGAACAAAATGTAAACATTGATTATCTGCTGCTGTGGAATGCAACAGGTGCATCTGTGATTGGTCTCATGTGGTTGTTTCTGATTAATGGCCAATCACAGCCCAGCTGTATCAGACTCTCTGTCTGAGACACAAGCCTTTGTTATCATTCTTTCTTTTTCTATTCTTAGCCAGCCTTCTGATGAAATCCTTTCTTCTATTCTTTTAGTATAGTTTTAATATAATATATGTAATAAAATAATAAATCAAGCCTTCTGAAACATGGAGTCAGATCCTCATCTCTCCCCTCATCCTCAGACCCCTGTGGACGCTGTCACAGCCCAGGGCTGGCATTGGGGCTGCAGGGTCTCCCTCCACCAGGTGCCAAAGCTGAGGCACAGGGAGCTGCAGGAGTGGGCTGGGTTCATCCAGAAGGAATGGCTTCCCTAGGGCTCACTTTCACAGCTGAGAGCAGTTTGGCACTAGGAAAAGGAGGTTCCAGGGATGGGGGTTTATTTCCAGGTCAGGAGTGGCCCTGCTGTCACTTCCCTCTCCTGTCACTGTGTCTGGTTGCTCTGGCTGGGGTTCCACAGGAGATGATCAAAGGTGGATTCAGGGATGCCTTTGGCTTTGCTGGGTGCTGGTGTTCCACAGGAGATGATCAAAGGTGGATTCAGGGATCCCTTTGGCTTTGCTGGGAGCTGGGGTTCCACAGGAGATGATCCAAAGGTGGATTCAGCGATCCTTTCAGGTTTGCTGGGAGCTGGGGTTCCACAGGAGATGATCCAAAGGTGGATTCAGGGATCCCTGTGGCTCTGCTGGGAGCTGGGGTTCCACAGGAGATGATCCAAAGGTGGATTCAGGGATCCTTTCGGCTTTGCTGGGAGCTGGGGTTCCACAGGAGATGATCCAAAGGTGGATTCTGGGATCACTTTGGTTTTGCTGGGTGCTGGGGTTCCACAGGAAATGAAGGTGGATTCAGGGATACCTTTGGCTCTGCTGGGAGCTGGGGCTCCAGGAGGGCTCAGCAGTGCCATCCCCTGCCTGGGGTCAGTGCCCAGGCCATGGTTTCACCATGTGCCAGCTCCCACTCTCTCCCATTCACCATCCCCTGCCCAAACCCCCTCCATTACTTCCACTCCCAGCCTTTCCCTGTCACAATCCTATTTTCAGGAGTTTTGAACACAAACACAAGGTCCCCTCACCTTTGAACTGAGCAACACTTAATTCTGCTGAGATTCCAGGTTTCTGCCAGCACAGGAACATAAAATTCCCAGACTGGCCCAGCCCAAGGGCTGTTTATCCAAGACTCCAATTGCCCCTGAGAGCCCCCTCAGAGAGGGAGGAAAACCAGGCAAAGGCAGCACTTCCAAAAGGAGGGAATATTTGGGATAATCCTGGAAGAGCTCTCATTTCCACCCATTTGTGTCACTCGTTTTGATGGCAGAGCTCAAATGGTGACTACACTAAATCAATGTGGATATAAAATACTTAACTTTGGGGGGAAATCCTCTGGAATTTTGTACTCAAGCCCAGACATTTTAATGTCATGGATGTTGCCCTTGGGGATGTGGATAAGTGGTGGCCTTGGCAGTGCTTGGACTTATCACCAAAGGGGTCACAATTATCACCAAAGGGGTATTGGGGACAGCCAAAGGTGACACAGAGATTCCATCACCAGAAGGCATGAAAAGGCACTTTTAGAAATTCACAGTTCTGACAGAATCAATGGTGGACCTAAGACCTGATTGGCCTTTAGGAATCTTCTCTCACTTATTGGTCAAGAAGGGACAACTCCTTCTCGTAAACATCTCTGACAAACAGAGATTGCCTGCCAGGTGCAGAGATTGAGATAATAATTGTTTTAATTCTTTCTCTGAGCTTTCTCACAGCTTTCCAGGAAGATCCTGGAGAGAGCAATGTCTGGTTTGTGATTACCACAGGACTCAGTGATCTTGGAGGGCTTTTCCAGCCCTAATGATTCTGTGGCTGCAATGAGTTAAACAAGGAGCTTGTGCCAAGTTTGGAGCTGGGGAAGAGGAGGCCCAGGAGGGTTCACTTCCCCCTTTTGCTGAGCAGGGCTGTGTTTCCTCATCCATGGGCAGTGTTTTTCTAGGTGATCCTTATCAAAAAGGGTAAAACTGGGTTACTGTGACAGTGGCCTTCCAAACCTTTCTTTGTCCTTGTCACCCTGGCTGGTTGCTCTCTGTGCAAATCTTCACATCCTTGTATTATCCTACCTGGCAGATGGACCTGCATCACTTTTTCCCCTTCTGGTAAGAAGTAATTAGGCTTTGTGAGGAGTTTCTGCTTCATGAGATTCCCATGGGGATCAGGCTCACCTGGACCACACTCACCAAGGCTGGGGTTTTCACTTGGCTGGTTCATGGAATTGTACAGACAATTCATGCTCAGCTTTTTTGCATCCACTTTTGCCTTTTATTTCCAAGCTGGGCACTCATTTTTGCTCTTCCAATCAGAGCCTCCCTTATTTCCCACCTGGGACATTAATTTTCACCTAAATTCTGTTTTCCACCATTGATTCTGTCAGAACTGTGAATTTCTAATAATAAAGTGCCTTTTCATGCCTTCTGGTGATGGAATCTCTGTGTCACCTTTGGCTGTCCCCAATACCCCTTTGGTGATAATTGTGACCCCTTTGGTGATAAGTCCAAGCTTATCAAAAGCCAAAAAAGCCAAAATGTTGGTGAAAAACACACCAAAGCATCTCATGATATTTATGGGGCTCTTCCAAGTTGGGATATTTGATGAGGAAATGAGGATTTTTGGATCCCCAGTGCCTTGTGGTGAGGATGAGCTGGACCTGCAGCTCCCAAGGAGGGCTGGGCTGGTTTAACCCAAGCTGTGCTGTGCCATCTGAAACTGGAGCCCAGCAATCAGGCACACTTTGGGAAATTTTAGCAATTAATGCTGGCTTTGAGTGGGTCAAATGGCACTTTGCTTTGGAGGCAGCTAATGGAGGCTGGGTGTGTAATTTTGCTTTCATTTAATTTTGTTTTCCACTGAATATAAATGAAAAGCCAATCTCCTCTCCTGACCTGTCAGACACAGATGGAGATGGATTTGGAAATCTCCTTTTTTTGGGGGTGTTTTTCCATCCTAAGCAGCTTCTCCTGCTCATCAGCTGAGCCACCAAAGGGCAGCTGTTGATTGATTAGCCCTGGGGTTTGATCCATGGGCTTCAGCTTATCCTGGGCACCCAGCTCTCCTCTCATGCCAGCCCATTAGCAGGGAGAGCTGCTCTGCACTGTAATTACAGCCAACGTGACATTCCTGCATATTTCCCTTCCCCAGACCTGCAGATTTCCCCAGGCTCCTCATCACAAAGAGCAGCTCCATTCCCTGGCCACCTTCCCTCCTCCTGGCAAAGGGAGGGATGAGTTTGTATTAAATAAAGTGGGAAGGAAGGAGTTTGCTCATGAAACTCTTCAAAGGCCAAGAAGTCTGCAAGAAGGCTGAGCCAGCCCCCAGCAGCAGACAGAAACCTCAGATCCTGTGGATAAGGCAGCAGCCCAGGCATGAAAACAGAATTTAGGTGAAAATTAATGTCCCAGGTGGGAAATAAGGGAGGCTCTGATTGGAAGAGCAAAAATGAGTGCCCAGCTTGGAAATAAAAGGCAAAAGTGGATGCAAAAAAGCTGAGCATGAAGTGTCTGTACAATTCCATGAACCAGCCAAATGAGAACCTCATCCCTTCCTACCCTGCCTGATTTGGGGGATTTTTTTTTGCCCTTCTCTGAGCAAACCACCTGGCAGATTCCCTTCCCAGAATTACGAGCAATTTGTAAACCTAAAACCTTGTCTGGCAGGTGGGCTGGGAAACAACCCAGCAGAAATGGGTTGGTTTTTCTCCACCATCATGACCACATTAATTTAATTTTTTTTTCTGCAGTACGTGAAAGGTGACTTAGAGTGTATTGAAGTGTACAGCAGCCCACAGGATTTTTTTTTTTTTCTGGGATGCAAAAGAAGCCTGAGGACTTTTTACCCACTTTCCCCCCAACAGGGCAAGCACAAATGAGTATTTTCTGATTTTTGTGCTTGAAGAATGTCAGATATTCTGAAGAATGTCTGTTAATTTGAATTTTTTTTAATTCATAATTTAAAAAACATTGGAGAAATTAAGTTAAAAACCACTTGTATTCCTCTTGATCATGTTTTCAATTGCCCATTTGTGCCCAGACAGAGGGGCTCCATTTGGTGTTTATGACAAATATAAACTTTCTGGGGAAAACCAAAGCTGTAAAATAACACCCTGAGCCTTGGTGAGTGTGGTCCAGGTGAGCCTGATCCCCATGGGAATCTCATGAAGCAGAAACTCCTCACAAAGCCTAATTACTTCTTACCAGAAGGGGAAAAAGTGATGCAGGTCCATCTGCCAGGTAGGATAATACAAGGATGTGAAGATCTGACTTAAAAATAAGTGACAGAAGCTTTAATGCCAAGCTCTGCTAACAAAACCTCAGGGAAAAGAACAGTAGAACATGAAGAATGAAAATATAAGTATTGCAAAAAATCCCAAAAACCAAAAATAAACAGCATAAAACCAACCAACCAAACGAAAACCCAAACCAAACAATTAAAAAACCAAAACAAAACAGAAAAAAAAATCCCAAAAAATCAACCAACTAAAAAATACCCCAAAAACCAACAACCCCAACCACCACTTCATCTGCAACACAATGGCTGATGGCTGAAAGGGCCAAGAGAGGGAAAGATGAGAGCTGATTATTTATATGTTGGGAACCTGACAGGGTCTGTACTCAAAGCCTGCAGCCCCAGCTGATGGATTGCCCATTGCCATCCAAACCTGCACCAAAATTGCCACTTTTCCTTCCTTTCCAAGAAAATTTCCACTTTTGTACTGATGAAGAGGAGAAAAAAAACCCCAATTCCTCAAGTGTGGGCTGTGGGATGGGGAGATGTTTCCATGGAGGTGAGTTCATGCGCTAGGGAACAACTCCAGGTGCATTTTCCTTCAGGTGGGGATTGCTAGAAATGGGAGTGGGCAGGGAGAAAAGTTTATCCCTTGTGGATAAATGTCTGTTTATTATTAATAATAAATATTAATGATATTTACTCAGAGTCTCAGTGTGGTGTTTACCTCAGCTGTGGAATTTATTTTACTGATTTTACAGATTTGGCTTTCCCTCACATATTTCATCATCAGTGAGTGTAACTCAGAGCAGAGCAGGGGGATGGCTCCTTCCTTCTTTAACCCCCCTGCAGAAGTGGGATTGCTGACACGTTCTTGAACTGGTGAATTATTCAATATTTGCTGTCTCATGGCTTTCTGGCATAAGAAATCCAGTCTCTAAACACATCTCCTATTTTCTAATGTAATTATTTAATTTCATTATTTATTCTTTCTGGATTTATTGCTCTTCCCTTGCTTTTGATTGCTTTTTCAATCATGTGCATGAGCATTGCTCACTACAGAGTTCACATCTGTGTGTCTTCTAAGCTTGGGCAGTCTGAAGTGAAAAACTGTGAATTGCTCTGCAAAATGTCCTCAGACATGCACAGATGAGCCTGACTGTTGCAGACATCTTTTATGGAAAATCCTTTCCTTAGGATTTTTTCCTCCTGAGAAGCTGAGAGGCCTCAGGAACAAAATGTAAACATTGATTATCTGCTGCTGTGGAATGCAACAGGTGCATCTGGGATTGGCCCATGTTGGATGGTGGAAAAAAGGGGAGTTTATTTTCTGACTCCAACATTTATAATTTTCCAAGAGTGACAGTGGATTGGAGGGTGACAGTGCCACCTCTCCAATGACACTGGTCAAACCAACAGTCCATCAACTCTCTCCTCCTCCATAAAGGAATGCAAAACAATGAGCTATTTACAGAAAGTGTGTGCAAAAGTTTGCTACAAGAATGTCAACGTCAGAAGGCTTAGAAAATCTTAAAAAATCAGAGTGACACTTGAACACCTCCTGCCACAGCGAATCCACCACACACATCCACACACATGAGTACCCCATTCTAATATCACCCTTTCAGGGAAGAAATTCTTCCTTAAATATGACCAAAACCTCTCCTGGCACATTTAAGACTTTGTTTTGTTGTGCTGTCCCTCGTTCCCTGGAAGCAGAGCCCGGCCCCTCCGGCTCCATGTCCTGTCACGCAGTTGAGGGGAGTGAGGACATCCCCCCTGAGCCTCCTTTTCTTCAGGCTGAGTCCCTTCCCCAGCTCCCCCAGCCCCTCTGCACAGGACATGAGCTCCACACCCTTCCCCAGCTCTGTTCCTTTCCCTCCAGCCCCTCAATGTCCCCTCACAACTGAGGGTCCCGCAGCGGGACACGGCACAGGAGCTGTGCCCTCCCACAGCCCACACGCACTGCCCCGCTCCTGCCGCCCCCTCCCCGCGGCCCGGCCCGGCTCTGCCCCGGGCGGCCTCAGCATAACCTGAGCGAACTATTACGAATAGAGAAGTTTCCCATTTTTTTTAAAGGTTGCAGAGTTCACAGGTTGAGCCGCTTGCTGCCAGGGCAGAGTTCTAACTGTTTGTTGTTGTAATCACCTGTTGTTAATAGTTTCTCGTTAACTACCTGTTGTTGATGGTTGGGAATTCCCCTTTTTGTCGAGTAACGCCCTGCTGCTTCCTGGAGGATGGCACCCGGACGGTAAAGAGGAGGGGACATCGGAGTTGGCATGTAAATGAAGAAGCCCCTCACCAAACCGAGCAAAAATCCCCGGAATTGAGGGATTTAAGTGATGTCTAGACGTGAGGAACAAAATCTAGTATCCGCTAAGACCCTTTTTACCCCTCACCCTAACCTAAAAATATGTCGGCTGGACAGAGGACCTCGAATGTTAAACCGAGAAACTGTGAATCTCCTGGTGCTCTCGTGAGGATGGAACGCCCAGCTCTGCCCACAGACCAGTGGACAGAGCTGCAGTTTCTCCTCCTCTGTGCCACTTCTGGAAGCAGCGGTGGTGTGAGCGCGACCCGTCGGTTCTTCCCACCTGAGCTGATTTTAATAAAGGCGTTAAAAGGAGAAAGATGTTCTGCTCTATTTATTTCACGGAGGGGCTGAAGGAGCCTGGGGGGCTCAGCCTGGAGGACGCGAGGGGGGACAGAGACACCTTGTCCCTCTCAGCACCTCCGTGCCCGGAGGGTACAGCCGGCGGGGACTGGCCCTGCTACCAGCGAACAAGGGACAGGACAAGACACAGTCTTAAGTGCACCAGGCGAGGTTTAGATTGGACATTAAGAAGAATTTCTTCCCTGAAAGGGTGATGTGATATTAGAATGCACTGCCTATGCGTGTGGTGCATTCGCTGTGGCGGGAGGTGTTTAAGGAAAGCCTGGAAATGGCACTCAGTGCTGTGGTCTGGCTGGCGCTGTGAAATTATTGTCCGAATTATTACTACTCTAATTGTATTACTATTTTTATAACCATTTTATTACTATTAAACCTCTAAAATTTTAAAAACAAGTGACTGGCGGTTTTCACACACACATTGCCTGTATGTACCTGACACGAAGCACAGCTTTGTATTCCACACACTTCCCCTCGGTTTATCCCGCCATGCCGTGATTCAGTGTCCGATGGCAGCGCCTTTCGCTTCCCGCGAGGTTTGTCCCCGCCGCGCCGCCGTAGCGCCCGCAGCGCGTTCCCTCAGAGCGGCGGCGGCCGCGGCTCCCGGCGATGTCGTTCCGCGATCTCCGCAGTGAGCGCGGCCGGGGCGGCGGGGCCGGGCCGGGCCGGGCGGGACGCGGCACCCCCGGCTGGGCTCCCGGGGGACCCCGCTGGGCCTCACACGGGGATGCGGGGCTGAGCCCGCCGGTCCCTGCCGGGGAGGGGTCCCCGCTGCCGGGGGTGGCGCAGCCCTGCAGGGAGGGATTCCCCCGCCCGTAGGGAATAAATTAAATGCTGTGTGTGCAGGGACAGGCTGTGTCTGCCCTGTTCCAGCTCAGGGAATCTCCTTAAAAACCCCTGTTTTCACTTGGGAGTGTTGTCTGTTGAAATGATAGGATTTATATTAATTACTGAGGTTTAATTTTTTAAACAGTGTTTATATCGCACGGTAACTAAGCAGCACTCTGTGGGAGATGACAATCTTGGCAAAGCCCTTATTGGCTCTAAAAGAAGAAATCCCTGGTGTTCCTCATTTTTCAGATTTTACTGAGATGATGAGGGCGCTGGGGTATCCTCGGCTGATATCCATGGAGAATTTCCACACCCCAAACTTCATGCTCGTGTCAGAGGTGCTGCTGTGGCTGGTGAAAAGGTCGGTGATGAGGCCAACAAGTGTTGGGCTGGTGCTGAGATGTGGGGAGTGTGCTTGGGAACTGATGGTGTGCTGAGAAATGAGGGAACTCAGGGATACTTAGTAATTCTTTGAGTTCTGCTCTTTAAATACCAAATAGAAATGTGGTGGTTTGCAGAATTTTAGCTTAATGATACTCTGGAGTAGCAAACCTAGTGATTGCCAGAGGTTTCACCCTGACTGTGGGCACACTCATTTAAAAGTAGTCTTATCTTTCACATATTCTCCAAATTCCACAGCCATCCTGTCCATATCTAACCTTTTATACAAACAGAGTGATCTGTTGTGGGAAATTCACCAAAACCCAGCCAGTTCTTGCCTTGTTGCTACAGCCTGGTATTGTCCTGCATCCACAACATATTTAAAATAAATAAAATGGTTTGGTTCTAATATTCTACTGTCCAGTTGCAGTTAACCCGCTTAACCTTCTGACAGACCGTGGTTAAATATTTCTGGATCTTGAAGTGTTATTTGAATTATATATTATCTTCTCTCTCCTGCTTAAATGTAAAATTAAGAGGTTTTAAATGTAAAATTAAGAGGTTTTTTTTCAGATTATAAGGTAGAACGTTATAATTGAAACCAACATTGACCAGTTTTCCTGATTGCTGTTTTTTGGCCTGGGTTAATAATTAATATCCATTAAGTTGTTAGAAATTTGCTGAATGCTTTTGCAGTTGTAATGAAATAGGGATATACTCACAACCATTCAGAATTACTTGGATTAAGTTGCCTAAAGAGTCTTTCAAATGCTGCTGTCACACTGAGGGTCCAAATCACTGAATCTGCTTTTATTCTTCTCTGGCTCCTGCAGTCTGACCATTTGTAGAAGTTTCTGCATCTCACTGATGTTTTTTTAAGCATTTCACATATTTTGGTTTGTTTTTCCATAAATTTCCTTTTCTTGTGAAAGGAGGGTGTTTGAATTGATGCCTGGCTATGAACTGATGCAGTGTGTCAGCTTTTACAGCTCCTGCAGTTTGTACAAACCCCCTGTGTGCATCCAGCTCTGGATGCCCCTGTCTGCAGCAGGAATTTATTTACACATTTATCCTCCAGCCTGTGCTTACTTGGAGTTTGATTTTTGCCTCAGAGGTGTTGCCAGAAGCTTGTTCTGATCTCCAGCTGTTGTTTGCACAGGTATGAGCCTCAGAGTGACATTCCTGGGGACGTGGACACAGAGCAGGACAGAGTTTTCTTCATTAAGGCCGTGGCTCAGTTCATGGTGAGTCTGCCCAGGAGCTGTGCTTGAGCTGAAACCCTGAAAATCTGAAACCCTGAAAATCTGAAACCCTGAAAATCTGAAATCCTGAAAATCTGAAATCCTGCTTCCATGACAGCTTTAGAGCTTTCTCTTAACTCCACAGAGCTTCCCTGCAAGGGCTGGCTGAGTTTGTGTTGTATTTTGCTGCTGCTTTATCCCTGGCAGTGCCCAAGGCCAGGCTGGGCAGGGCTGGGAGCAGCCTGGGACAGTGGCAGCTGTCCCTGCCCATGGCAGGGGTGGCACTGGATGAGTTTTAAGGTCTCTTCCAACCCAAACCATTCCATGATTCTGTGATCCTGTGTCTTGTGCTGCTGGAAATTTGAAGAGGCCAGGGCAGGCTGTTACTGACATTCTGTACTTCTCTCTGCAGAGCTGGGATCTAAATGTGATATTGGGATCTAAATACAATATTGGGATCTAAATTGGGATCTAAACCAATATTCATTCCAGTATTCACTGAGATCTAAATATTATATTGGGATGTAAATACAATATTGGGATGTAAACCAATGTTTATTCCAGTATTCACTGGGATCTAAATATGATATTGATGATATTGGGATCTAAATACAATATTGGGATCTAAATTGAGATCTAAAGCAATGTTCATTCCAATATTCACTGAAATCTAAATATGATATTGAGATCTAAATATAATATTAGGATCTAAATTGGGATCTAAACCAATGTTCATTCCCATATTCACTGGTTCTAAATACAATACTTTGATCTAAATTGGGTTCTAAACCAGTGCTAATTCCAATATTCGCTGGGATCTAAATATGATACTGGGATCTAAATACAATATTGGGATCTAAACCAGTGTTCATTCCAATGTTCACTGGGATCTAAATACGATATTGAGATCTAAATACAATATTAGGATCTAAATTGGGATAGAAACCAATGTTCATTTCAATATTCACTGGGATCTAAATATGATATTGAGATCTAAATATAATATTAGGATCTAAATTGGGATGTAAACCAATATTAATTCCAATGTTCACTGGGATCTAAATATGATATTGGGATCTAAATACAATATTGGGATCTAAACCAATGTTCATTCCAATATTCACTGGGATCTAAATATACTATTAGGATATAAATTGGGGTAGAAACCAATATTCATTCCAATATTTACTGGGTTGTAAATATGATATTGGGATTTAAATACAATATTGGGATCTAAATTGGGTTCTAAACCAGTGTTAATTCCAATATTCACTGGGATCTAAATATGATATTGGGATCTAAATACAATATTGGGATCTAAATTGTGAACTAAACCAATGTTCATTCCAATATTCACTGGGATCTAAATACCATATTGGGATCTAAATTGGGGTAGAAACCAATATTCATTCCAATATTTACTGGGTTGTAAATATGATATTGGGATCTAAATCAGTATTCATTCCAGCATTCACTGGGATCTAAATATGATATTGGGATATAAATACAATATTGGGATCTAAATTCGGATATTTTTTCATCATTCATTTTTTTCATTATTCATTCTTATCTCTCCTAATTTATAAAAGGTAACAGTAGAAGACACAGCTGTAGATGGGAAAAGTTTTTAAACCATTTAAATTGTTTTAGAAGAGATCCCACCTTGGTTATTGCTAACTTTGGATGCCTTTTCTGTGCTTGAATTATCAAAACATCTGGTGTTTTCATGATGATACAGAATCATACATTGGTTGTATGAGATTTCCCATAGATTAGGGCATGTGGTTTTTTCTCAGATCAATTTTTTTATGCATGAGCATATTTGGATTGGGCTATCAAATTTTTTAGTTTTATGTAATAAAATAACATCGTCCTTCAGAAAATTATTGTTATTTGGAAGCAGTGGGAGCCTTTGGTGTTAGCACACACTTAGATTAACACTCTTCATTATGTGAAAAGAACTTTCTGGGGCTGCAGCTGGGTCTGGAAGCAATGGAAGTTTTTATGCTAATACCAAAGATGAATTACAGTACTTTAAAAAAAAAATCTTAAACATATTAAAATGTCATTTTAACAACATTTCCCTTGTCATTTGTGAATAGTGTGCACCATAAATTCTCTTCATTTTGCCATGTTCAGAGCAGGGTACATTCCTGTACATATTAGAATGTACTTTTGAGCCTTGGAGCATCTTGAGATGGAGTGAGCAGGTCTGGTTTTTTTGGGAGGTTTCCCCCTCCAAGCACAAGTCTGGAAGCAGAAATAATGTGATTCTTTTCAATAGCTGATTTCATGTCAGAAATCCCAGGGGTGTTGGAGAATTACATAACATGATTCAGAAAATGAAATGAATGGAAATTAGTCATCCTGTACTTAGTCTCAGTTAATATTACAGGTTAGTGTGGGGATTATTGTAGGTTTTCAGCATTTTCAGGATGACAGAAGCTTGCAGACATTTCCTTAATAATTCACTGGCCATGCAATCCACAATTATCTTCCCCAGGAGTTAATGGCTTTATGCATCCGTGGGCAGATGGGAGATGTGGTGGAGATAGAATTGTCTAGAAGAGAATGGCAGGACAGATCCATCACCAGGGATGTGGCTGCAGCTCTGCTCTGCCTTACTGAGCAAGGACTGAGGAGCTGTTCATTTTCCACACACATTAACTGCTGCTCTGTGCTCCTGGCATGTGGGATCTCAGCACCTCAGCACTGAGGTGTCACCGAGAGCACCCTTGGGGGGCTCGGGAGTCCTGGAATGTTCCAGAAGTGTCTGGTGGCTGCACTTTGATCCTACACAGGAGACGACACCTGTATGAGGACAGGAGGGTTTCACCGGGGTGAATGGTGAAGGGATCAGTTAATTAGAGAGTGAAACACAGGGTTTAGGATTTCTGTACAGGGGGGTTTAGAGAAGTAAGATGGAGGAATTGGGGCGTGTCCTGTCCTTCTTCTTCTTCTTCTCCTCCATCTTCTGTGGTGATGGTGGCACTTTGGGATTGGTCATTACTAAAAGTGCACTGGGCAATAAGGGTGAAAGGTATTGGGGAAAAATGATAAATATTGTACACGTAACTTTGGGTATAAAGATAGGTGAGTGTGCTCATGGCTGGCTGCTGAGCAGAGCTCTGTCGGGCCGAGAGAAAATCTTTTAGATAAACAATTAATAAACACCGAGACCGAGAAAAGATCTGAAGCCTCTTCTGGTCCTTTGAAACGCGGGCTGCCCCAAGGCCACCCCGGGCCTTTCCAGGCCCTCCAAACAGCCGAAAACCGGACACTGGCACTTTGAGAGCTTACCAAAAGTTCCCAGACCCCAAAGTTCTGAAGTGCCTTCAAGGTTGCTTTAGGTGGGTTTTCAATCAATTCCTCCCCCTGAGCACTGGGGCTCAATACCTGGCTTAAACCCACCTGGATCCAAATTTGAGGTAGAGTGCAACAAAAAGCCTCCAATTAGTTCATCTCATAGAAATTCATTCATGAAAACAAACTCAGCAACCAAAGGGCACAAAACCTTTTTCAAGAGTCAGACATCACAGAAAATTTGGCTTCATGATATTAATAAAGCAGATTGTGAAGTTAAGCAAATTTTCTGGCTGTGGCTGCTGTTCTTACTGAATATTTATAATTTTTGTTGCATTTTAACCACCTGATCTCAGAATAAACAGCTCTGGTTTTTAATAGTTCTGTAAAACTAAAACTGTTATATAATAAAACAGCAAATCAAATAGGTGATTCAAAGATGAAATGATGGAGGTGACTTTCCAAATACAAAATTGTCTGCTTGACTCCACAGTGCCATTGTGCCAGTCTGAAAAAAATATATATACTTGCCTGTGTATTTTTTCTCTTTTTAAGTAGCCTTTGAATGAAAAACATTTTTCTTCCTCTTACTAGACATTGATTTTACTCTCTTGAGGGTGAATGAAGCTGAAATTAGAACTTCTGTCTCTAACAACATCTTTTATAATTTAGTGCATCAGTCCCCTTTGGATAGGGGATGTTTAACAGAGTCTGTCAATTTAATGACCACTTCTCCTGTAATGGAATACTTGCTGTTTCTGCAATTAATTTTTTAGATTGCTTTTACTGCAAGGGAATGGAGATGAACATACCTGGCTTTTCACTTTGTCTTGGCTCATTTGAGGTCATTGTGAGAGCAGCATTTCAAAAGCAATTTGGGATTTTTTGTAGTGTGGGTGTTGTATTCCCCTGGCTCAGGTGCACGACATCAGGAGCCTGTTGTGGAACTCTGGGCTTCAATTTTCAGGAATCCCAGAAGATCCTGAGCTGGGATCTGTGGCAGCCTTGGGGCTGTGCCCATTGCCTGGGGAGCCTGTCCAGTGCCCCAGCACCCTCTGGGGAAGGAGCTTTTCCTGAGATCCAGCCTGACCCTCTCCTAACACAGCTCCAGCCATTCCCTGTCTCTGCACACAGACACAAAGTCATTTTCCTCTGCTGGGTTGAGATTTTGAGATGAGAGAGGCAAGAGGAAAATATTTATTGGGAATTAAAATCTGATTTTAAAGCCAGCATCCATTTGCTTTGTTTCTTTGGCAAAGCTGGAGCCAAATCCATGGTTTGAAGTGTGGGGCTTCCTCTCTTTAGTTTCACAGGATTTTTTCCTTCAGTCCATTATTCAGTGCAGAGTTTATCATTGTATTGTACCAAATATTGTAGTGTCTGAGCCTTTTCCCCCAGTTTGAAGATCCTGCTCTGTCAGAGCCTGAGGAAATGTGAATTCCTTCCAGGAGCACTGAGAAACCAAAGCTGTGTAATGCCACCAGTGACTCATGGATAAGCTCTATCTGCTGCAGCATTCCCAAAGGAGCAGCATTTCAGCAGAAGTTTCATCTTAAAAATACACTGAAAAGCAGATGTTAAGTCACTTTTGTGCTTCGTGTGTCATTTTTAAGCTTCATTTTTGGATCCATAGATGGTGATCAATTAATTTTTTTTTTTGCTTCCTTGTTTAGTTATGCCACCACAAAGACTCCCTCAAAGTTTAATCTGAAATTTGTGGTTGGCTCCTTGAGGCTATTCATTTATAATATAAACTTACCAGGAATTTCAAGAACAACATTTGTGTCCTTTCTGTGACAGATAGTAATTTTCCCCCTTTATTACTTTGAAGCACAAAAAGATAATATTAGAATTTTTAGTATTTTTTCCTTATTGTTCTGTCTGTAGCTTTCAGAGATGGAAGGCAAGGGAATAAAATCACTAATATCATAGCAGGGAAAAAAATTGAGAGAAGCAATAAAACATTTGGAAGGAGCTGCTGGAAGAGAAGACAGTTAAATTAGGATAACTGATCTCATTCTTGCAACTCATTAAGGGTGAAATTTACCTCTCTGCAGCATCACAAGACCTGGGCAGCACTTACTTTCCACTTAAACTTAATTTGAATTTAAATGATGCATAGGGGTTTTGCTGATCTTTATTCAGGGAAGAAATGATGATAGTTTGAGGGTTTTTCTGTAAATGTTCTGACATGCAGAAAGAGCACAGCTTTCAGAAAAAAATTCTTCTAGAAATACCAGTATTATGATGAGGGGTCCAGACAGGAGGAGTTACTCTGTACAGCAGAATAATTGGTGCTCCCAAAAAGAGCTTTGAGTGCAGATAACTGAGGATTTTTATCACTGGCTGGGGGCTCTGTACAAATCACAAACAGGACAGGACTGCTGGGAACTGCCTTGAGCTGTTTGATTTTCCACCATCACTCTCATTCCATGGCTATGACAATGGGAAGATGCCACCAGCTCACATCCCAGGCAGCAGACCAAGAACTCAATGTTACAACTCACTTTAAAAGTTTTCTGACCAATCACACAAAGCAAAAGCACATTGACAGTAGTTCTATCCAACCACTATATGCACAGTTAAAACAATGCTTGCTTATTTCAAATACAATACCTGCTTGTAAACCTTAAAACACAACACACAGAGCTCCATTATTAAGCTTCAAACTTCCTAACATCTCACTAGATAAACTTTTCTGCAGCTTAGGGAGTTATTCTAGACAAGCATTAATACACAGACCATTGTTCTATTTGTTCTTACTTTTCTAGTTTTTACATAACTTTTCTGCTGACCAATCTCATGGCTGCTGCTTAGCTCCAATCACAGTTCTGCTGTCTCTGAGGCTGCCTTTTGCAGCTTCCCCAAACCCCTCTGATTTTATGGATTCCCACAGATTTTGTTCTTTTGTGACTGCTGAATTGTTTCTTTCTTGCCAAGGTTATGAAGGCTCACACCAAGCTGAACACCAAGAAGCTGTACCAGGCCGATGGGAATTATTCTGTACAGCAGAATAATTAGTGCCCCCAAAAAGAGCTTTGAGCACAGATAACTGAGGATTTTATTCTTTGTGATTGCTGAATTATTTGTTTCTTGCCCAGGCTACCAAGGCTCACATCAAGCTGAACACCAAGAAGCTGTACCAGGCTGATGGCCACGCTGTGAAGGAGCTGCTCAAGGTGACCTCAGTGCTCTATGGGGCCATGAACAGCCAGGGAGGGGAGAGTGCTCAGCTCCCCGAGGAGGACAGCACCAAGTTCAAGTTTGATCTGGGCTCCAAAGTAAGCAAAACTGCCACTCTTGTGCTCACTTGGGAAAACTCATCTGTTTGCTAGCTGGGATTTAAGTGCAGAATGTTCTGGCAAGGGTTTTCAGTCAGATTTTGAGGAGGTGGGGTTGTGTGACTCTGTGATTTGTTTTAATCTCTGAATTCTCAACAAGAAGCATAATACAAAGTGTCTTGGTTTGGAAAGACAGGAGTCTACTAAGGAAGGCAGAAGCCTCCCCTGAACTGGAAACTGTAACCCCCCCTCCCTCCAAATTGTTATAAATTTGAAATTAAGGGGGACTCTCGGGCAAAAATATGGGAATAACAGTTCTTTTATTAGGGAAGAAAATTAAAAAAAAATAAAATAAACAATGCAGCAAATCAAAACAACTCTGACAGAGTCAGAATAGGCCCTGACACCCTGTGGGTCAGGGTGTTGGTGGCAGTCCCATTGGAAATGTGGCTCAGCCCTCCTGCAGTGTCAGGGCTGGTTCTGCTGGAGTAGGGGGATCTGTAGAAAAGGGTGCAGTCTCTTCCTGTGAAGATCCAGTGGAAGAAGCTGCTGTTCCTCTGGAGAAGCTGTGCTGGTGTTCCAGGATCTCCAGAATATATCCAGGTAGCAATGCTTGGCTCCTCCCTGTGGGCTCACATCTCCCAATGGGATGCTGTAGTTCTTATCAGCCATGCAGTGACATTCAATAGCTGTTATCACCAGATGTCTCCCTGGTTGTAGAAGAGATGGGGAAAACTGCCCACTTAACAGAAGCCAGCTGCCATACCAGTCCCATTGGAATTGTGGCTCAGCCCTCCTGCAGTGTCAGGGCTGGTTCTGCTGGAGCAAGGGGGATCTGTAGAGAAGGATGTGCTCTTCCTCTGAAGATCCACTGGAAGAAGAGGCAGCTGCTGTTCCTCTGGGAATGCAGTGGAAATGCCCAAGATCTCCAGATTATATCCAGTTGGGAATGCTTGGCTCCTCCCTCTGGGCTCACATCTCCCAATGGGATGCTGCAGCTCTTATCAGCCATGCAGGGACATTCAATAGCTGTTATCAGCAGGTGTCTCCTCTGAGGGAGGAGTGGTTGTGGAAGAGATAAGAAATTGCCCAATTAACAGAAGACAGCTGCCATATCTCTAACAGATGGTAAACAGAATACATACTGCCTGGCAAACAAGGACACAAGGCAACAGTGGCACAAAACTGGTTCTCTTTGTATTGAAATCCTGTTGACACCATAGATATACTGGAGTAGGCTGGAATAAAGATTATTTTCTACCTACTAAACTTTTGCAACAGGAGGAGCTTGCAAAATACTGACTGAAGGTTGATTTTCTGCATTGAAAGGAAGGGTAATCTTCCTGTGACCCTAACAGACATCAAAGCTGTTCAAGCCCTTAAAATAAAAGCTGTCTCTAGATATTTTAAAAGCACCTTCTCTAAATATTAAAAAAAAAAAAAAAACAAACCAAAAAAAACAACCCAGAACTTTGCTAAATAAGAGGAATTTCTGTTACTACTTCTGTGGAAGATGTCCCTGCCCATGGCAGGAATGGGACTGGATGGGCTTTAGAGTCTCTTCCCACACAAAACTATTCTATGATTCTCTGTTCCTGTGGTTCTTGAGGAAATGGCAGACCCAGAAGTGATTTTCCTCTCTGTAAGTCTGATGTGTCTCTCTGAAAAAATAACAAAAAGCCACTTGGGAGATGCTCAAAAGTTCATTACATCCATTGCAGGCTGGTCCCATTCCTTTTGGTATATGAAGTTTTTACTTCTGCTCATGAAAAGGGAGAGATTTCCCTTTGTCCTGGGCAGCACATGAACCAACAGCTGGCTGAACCACAGTTCTGAGGAGATTTGTGGGGTTTTTTCCCTTGGCCTGAAGTATTTGGGGTTCCCCTCAGAAACCTGTACCTGCCAGAGCCTCACCTGGACTGTTTCAAGCCAAGGGAGACTCTGTCCACTCTGATTCTGGTGCAGAGTTTAGACCTCCAGTGCAACTTTGACATCAGAATGAGAAATACCATGGATATTCTTTGGGATGTTGGGGGTTCTGCTGTTCAGTGCTGTTGCTGTGTTCCCAGATTGCTGATTTGAAGGCAGCCAGACAGCTTGCTTCTGAAATCACCTCCAAAGGAGCAGTCCTGTATGACTTACTTGGCAAAGAGGTGGAGCTGAGGGTAAGTACATGCTGGAAAAACTTGTGTTCACTGGGTGCCTCAAAGGAAAACAGGGAAAAAGTCTCAGTTCTTATTAATGCCTGCATCTGACAGGAATATTCCATGAGTTTGAAGGAATGGGCCTGACAGTTTGCATTTCCTTCCTACTCCTGCTCATGGCTGCACTGCAGGCAGCCTGACAGAGCAGCCTGGTATTTTCTCTTTCCAGAAAACTGAAATAATCCCTGTTTGGAAATACATGTGCAGGCTGTTCTGCTGGGGATGGATATTCCAACAGATAAATTATGAGTGCTGTTAGTTTTGCAAGGGCAAGGCTCATTATTTCTGTGGCAGGAGCTGGAGGCATCACAGCCTGCAGGGTTCCTGTTCTTCAGCTTAGCTGGAGAAGCAGCAAAATCAAAAGCTGGTGTGTGAAGTCAGTGCACACTGCCAGGAAGTCTTGCCATTATTTTCTTCAGTGCCTTTATCTGCAGTGCTGGAGGTTCTTCATTTTCTGAAGAGGGATTTTAAAGGAGGGAGACCCTGCATGGAAATGTTCAGATGTCTGAGCTGGAGGGAGTGCACCCTTCAGAGCTGTAAACTCTGATCCTCCACAATTAATGCTCCCAGATCCTTGTGTGATGGAGTACAGGTGTTGCAAAGCCTGGGAAGTTCCTCCTTGGAGCACTGCCTTTCCTGCTGGATCCATGCATCACTGTGCTGTGCAGGGTGTTCATACTTCAAAAGAGAGGGAGAAGTGATGATCCAGTTCAACTCCACATGCAGCACTGCCACAGAACTGTTAACCAGTTACTGCTCCTCTTGCACTCTCTCATTTCTTGGCTTTGAAGGAATTTTCACACAGCTGCTGTGTGATGTGGTAATATTTGCTTTAGTGGAGCATTGGACCCTTGTACTCTGAGTACAACATCCCTGTAACTCTGCTAAAAGTCAGATATAGATCAGTTTAGGCATTTTTAAAAGTGTCAGGAGCCAGGACATCCCTCTGGCTGTCCTGAGCAGCCAGAGACCCTGGCACAGAGCCCAAAATGCCCCTGTGGTTTTGATTATGACCTGTGGAGCAAGTTACCAACCTTGTGTGAAGATCTACAAATTAAGTAGAATGATAGTGAATTTATCACAAGGTGAAAAAGTAGATTTTGGGGTTTTTAGAATGGAGATTCAAGGGGGCAAGATGGGGGATCTGGGCATGTCCTGCCTTTCTCCTTCTTCTTCTTCTTCTTGGCCTCCATCTCCTGCTGTGATGTTGGCACTTTTAGATTGGTTTAGAGTAGAAGCTCACTGTCTAACACAGGTGATAGGTATTGGAAAGTAATTGTAAATATTGTATACATAGTTTTTAGTATAAAGACATAACAGGGGGCAGGCAGAGTGCTTCCTCCTTGGCAGGACAGGAGATAGAATTTTATAGATAAGATACAATAAATAACCTTGAGACTGAGAAATGAAGAGCTCTGACTCCTTCTTTGAGCACTGGGCTGGGAAAAGAGACCTTTTAACTCTTCTTGGGGTCACTCTGACAAGCTAGAGACCCTGATTCTCAAGCATTGGTTTGAATTTTTGGGTGTTGTTTAGTCACTTGAAATCAAAGCTTTGAGGCCACTGAGTTTAGAAGTGGGCCCTGGAAAAGGGCCAGGCACAAGTGGAGTGTGCTGAAAGCAAGAGCTGAAAAATGAGGAGATGAGAAAGTGCTTGAGTGCAGGCACTGCTCAGTGGGGCCATGAAGAGCTCTGGAGTGGGAGCCTGCTCAGAGGTGCCTGAATTTCTGCAAGGATTGGATTTCCTAGAGAGAGCAGGGAGCTCGTGTTCCTTGTGGCTGAGCACACCAGCTGGGGCCAGCTGATCCTGCCCTGGTGCACAGGCTGTGTTTTGCAGAAAGGATTTGGTAGATGGAACCTGTTATCTTCAGGAAATGCTGTCCTGGGAAAGGTGACCTCCTGGCATGGGCAAATTCATACCTCAGGTGAAAGGCAGATTTGGGGGATGATAATTAAAAATTACAAATTCCACTGCCAAACTGGTTCCTGCAACCTCCTGACTTTTAATCTGAAACCTGTTTGCTTTGCTACACACTCGAGTTTGTTGGATGTACCAAAATTGGCATTTAATGCTGACAGCCAAAAATGCCATTAACTCTGAGTGCATGGCCTAAAGGTAGCAGGTGCCAGTGGCAGCACAGGGAGAGCCTCCAGAGAGCTGCAGAAGATGCTTTTGGGCTCTGTTCCTTATGATTTGGGGCTGGTTCCAAGGTTTTTCAGTGATTTGTTAAACCTAAAGGACCCATTTTTGGCTGATGTGTTAAATGCCACGTTTGGTACATGCAACAAACTCGAGTGTGTAGCAAAGCAAACAGGTTTCAGATTAAAAGTCAGGAGGTTGCAGGAACCAGTTTGGCAGTGGAATTTGTAATTTTTAATTATCAGCCCCCAGCTCTGCCTTTCACCTGAAGTATGAATTTGCCCATGCCAGGAGAGGCTTGGAGTCAAACACTGCTGGGTTTTTCCATCACTGTTGGGTCTGGGCTGCTTGTCAGTGCTGAGGGCAGTCAGGAATTGCCCTTCCTCATCTTCCTCATCCTCCCTGGCTCCTTCAGGGGGAGGATCAGGAGAGCTCAGCAATGGCATCCCCTGCCTGCCCTTCCCACCCCATTCCAGGTGGGGAACAATTGAAGCTCATTCTGGCTTTGGGTGGGGAGTAGAGCTTTGCTGGTACACACCAAATTAGTTGCCATTAAAATAAATATTACTTTTATTGGTTTTTAATGTGCAGATTATTGATTTCCATTGGTTATTTTCTTCTGGCAGTGCCTGGCTAATTAATGCTCACACTAATTAGCACTTCCAGAGGGTTTGTGCTGTTGGAAGGCAGGGGAGCAGTGGTTTAGTTTTTTATTCCATTTTATCTTCTTAAACCTGTTGCATGTGCCAAAATCTATCAACAGCTGTCATAGTGTTTAAAGGAATTTGAAAACATGGGAGTTTTATGTTCCCTGAACCTCTTTTCTCTTTCTTTTTCCAATCCATTCATTTCCAAATATTTAAATAAAAGCTCTTCCTACCTAAGCCTCAACAGGCTGATGATAAATCTTATTTCTATCCTAAGTGAAGATTTTCATTTTCCAGGAACTATAAAGGAAATGCCAGCATTTGGCACTAATGGGTTGACTCGATCTGTTTTCACAGTGTGAGCAGCTTTTGGGGAAAGATCATTGGGGAAAAGTGAAGTAAAACTCATTATTTCCTTTGGAAATGTTGACTCTAATTTGCTCCACAACCTTTACCTTCTTTGTTGGAGTCTTTTTGTACATAATTTGTATAGAAACTGTGTAGAAGAAATTCATGCATTAGATAAATTTCACATTGCTCCTAGTCATGAAACACTTTTTTAAATCAATTACTTTCTGAATGAAAACAAATTTCAGCTAGAGAAGAATTTAGGGGAATGGTTCTGTTAGATTTATTGGAGGTAGAGAGTGCTGTAAATGTATAATGTATGTACATATTTTTGGGGAAGAGTTGAGGTCTGATTTCTTGGAAATGTGGTTCTGTGCCTTTCTGAAGCCTTTGCAAATACTTTATTCCCTGACTGAATATACAGTTCTATATATTTAAACTGTTTCCCAAGTTCATCTGTAATGCTAAAAAAGAATCTTTCATTAACAACAGAGGAAGAAACAAAACCTGCAGGGTGTGCTGAATTCAGACTATGGGAGAAAAAAATCCCAAACAGCCCCCAAAGCTGGACTGTCAGATGAAAATCCCAAATATAATTACTGAGTTCTGGGGGAGCTGTGTTGTTTCTAGCCCAGCTGTGGACGAGCACAGTGCAGGTTATTGGTGTCCTGTGGCAGTGCTGGAGACACAGAATTTTTATTTAAAAGCACATTTAAGCATTACATTTGGAAGGTAATTTGCAGCTTCCAGTCTTGCTGCTCCAATCCTGGAGCACAGAAATTGCAGCTGGGATTTGTGGAGTTTAGTGGAGCTGATGAATGAGCTTGGTACCACACAGTGAGATCCCTAAATGAAAAGCCAATTCATGCAAATTCCATGCATGGTAAAATAAATCTTCATCTTTATTGTTTCCTTTCCTGCCAGGGGCACTTTCTCTGCATTTCATTGCTGTGTAACTTTAATTTTCAGAATATTTACAGTTACCTTTGCAGGAATAACCAGGCATGGTGAGATTTTTGCACAGGGAAGGTGGGCTTGATTTGGATTTGAGATAGGGATGAGAGATTTTGTTTGGATTTCTTTTTGTATCTTCCTACACAGCACTAAATGAATGGAGAAAAGAAGCTGTTGAAAATACCAGTCTGTGATTAAGGCTGTCAAACCCCAAATCAAGAAAAGTAGCAAGGGAATTAATGTCAGCACTCAGGCAAAATGCAGCATTGCTTCCCTATGCCCTCCCTTCTCTGGGATTTACAGCTGCCATTCTGCACATGGAAAAAGATGCTGGAAAAGGCAGTGGTGCTCTGTTCCCTAAAAACATGGCAAGGGGGGGGAAATGGCTGCACACGCGGTGCGAATTCCAAAAGACAGTGAAACACAGGGCAGAAAATAAAGCTAGAACACAATGAATTCCCGTCTGTGGGGCTGCACAGCCAAAAATGCAAAGGCAAAAAGGAACAGAACTCACGGCAGAGTCTGGTTTTGAGCTTCTGCTCTACCGAAAGCAGAGACACTCACGTGAAATGGAAGCTGTAGGTGGCTGGGTACAGGCAGGTTTCTTCACTGGAAAAGGACCTCTCTCTGGGCAAGAGAGGCTCCCCTGTTCTCCCTCTGGAAAATCTGCTCACCAAACAGGAGCTGGGCTTTCCAGAGGCGCCGAACAGTCCACGAAACTTTTTCTGGGAATATTCCCAAAGTCTCTAGCTGGGAGTCTTGAAGCCAGGCTCCTTCCAGCTGGGTGCACGGCTGCCAGAAGCTTCTCTGAGGAACTGCGAGTCCGTTCTCGGGCTGGGGAGTCGCTTTGCCCACCCAGGGACGCCAATATATTGGAATAGGAATCCCAATATAACCAGTTAGATTGTGCCTGGGCCAGTTCTGACCCTCGCTGCTGGGCCAAAGGCAGCACTGTGGTGCTTTACCCCAGAGATACCTTGGCTGCTGGAGATTGCAGCAGGGCACTGAACAAGTCCAGGCTTGTCAGGGACTCGTTTACCTCAGGAGAAAGAGCTTCTGGCGATGGTGAAGAGAAAAAGGAGAGGATTCTGCTGGAGGGTTATATCCAGATGTTTATTCCATGGTTACAGAGGTCTGAACTGGGGCAACTGCTCCAACAGAATAGAGGCCGCATGGTCTGATTCACCTTTTAAGCTCAGGGCAGGTGAAGGGGAGGGGACAGGTGAGCCACCAACCAGGTGAAGGGGCAGGGTCTCAAGGGACTAGGGACACCTATCACACGACGCCTTGCTGGTATGTTAGCCTGATTGACAGGGCACACTCAGCGAGGGGCGAGGGGGAAGGGAGAAGGTAAAACAGGACATTGCAACACACCACAACACTGCGAATCCGTTCTCGGGCTGCGGAGTCGCTTTGCCCACCCAGGGACGCCAATATATTGGAATAGGAGTCCCAATATAACCAGTTAGATGGTGCCTGGGTCAGTGTGACCCTCGCTGCTGGGCCAAAGGCAGCACTGTGGTGTTTTACCCCAGAGATACCTTGGCTGCTGGAGATTGCAGCAGGGCACTGAACAAGTCCAGGCTTGTCAGGACTCCGTTTACCTCAGGAGAGAGAGCTTCTGGCGATGGTGAAGAGAAGGAAGGAGTGGATTCTGCTGGAAGGTTGCCAGATGTTTATTCCATGAGTACAGAGATGTCTGCACTGGGCCACTGCTGCTAACAGAATGCAGGCCGCATGGTCTCATTCACATTTTAAGCTCAGGGCAGGGGAAGGGGAGGGGACAGGTGAGTCACCAACCAGGTGAAGGGGCAGGGTCTCAAGGGACTAGGGACACCTATACGGGCCAATGTCCCTCAGGCCTGAGGGACCAATCACACGACGCCTTGCTGGTATGTTAGCCTGATTGACAGGGCACACTCAGCGAGGGGCGAGGGGGAAGGGAGAAGGTAAAACAGGATATTGCAACACACCACAACACTGCGAGTCCGTTCTCGGGCTGGGGAGTCGCTTTGCCCACCCAGGGACGCCAATATATTGGAATAGGAGTCCCAATATTACCAGTTAGATGGTGCCTGGGCCAGTTCTGACCCTCGCTGCTGGGCCAAAGGCAGCACTGTGGTGTTTTACCCCAGAGATACCTTGGCTGCTGGAGATTGCAGCAGGGCACTGAACAAGTCCAGGCTTGTCAGGGACTCCGTTTACCTCAGGAGAGAGCTTCTGGCGATGGTGAAGAGAAAAAGGAGAGGATTCTGCTGGAGGGTTATATCCAGATGTTTATTCCATGGTTACAGAGGTCTGAACCGGGGCAACTGCTCCACATGGTCTGATTAACCTTTTAAGCTCAGGGCAGGGGAAGTGGAGGGGACAGGTGAGCTACCAACCAGGTGAAGGGGCAGGGTCTCAAGGGACTGGGGACACCTATCCAATGTCCCCCAGGCCTGAGGAGCATCCTTTGAACGTGACCAACCACAGACGCCTTGCTGGAATGTTAGCCTGATTGACAGGGCACACTCAGCAAGGGGCGAGGGGGAAGGGAGAAGGTATAACAGGACATTGCAACACACCACAACAGAGGGTTATATCCAGATGTTTATTCCATGGTTACAGAGGTCTGAACCGGGGCAACTGCTCCAACAGAATCCCGGCCGCATGGTCTGATTAACCTTTTAAGCTCAGGGCAGGGGAAGGGGAGGGGACAGGTGAGCCACCAACCAGGTGAAGGGGCAGGGTCTCAAGGGATGAGGGACACCTATACGGGCCAATGTCCCCCAGGCCTGAGGAGCATCTTTTGAACGTGACCAACCACAGACGCCTTGCTGGAATGTTAGCCTGATTGACAGGGCACACTCAGCGAGGGGGAAGGGAATATTGGCACACCTGAGGAAGGGACCCGGAAGCTAAAAACACACCACAACAAATGGCCATCTTAACCTTTGTGGGAAGGGAGGGGTGATGAGCTGCTCCAAATTATTTTCAGCTCAAAATAAAGCAGCAATGAGACTTTCAAGGGCAGTTGGCCCCAGCTGAGGAAGGATTCTCTTGAATTATCCTATAATGGAAATTCCTGGCTGTTTTTAACTCTGAGTGCTTCCCACTCTGCTTCTGCCAGAGGTCCTGGCCACAGCAGCAGGAGCCTGTCAGGGAGCTGCCCTGCTCACACCTGCTGAATTATTGGACATGGGAAGATAATGGAGCAAAAAATATTCCACAAGAAAGCTGCCACTGTGCTGCTGGCAGGCAGAAAGATTTCTGACCTTCTCTGGCTTGTTTTCATTTTATTTACCTCTTAATTAGCTGGAAGCCGTGTAAAACTGAAGAAAAATGAAAATGTTTTCTTTTAAGGCTTTTAGCTTGTGCTGATGATGGACAATGCAGTGGGTTTGTGTTCTAATGCTCCTCTTGGCACTTTTCCTATCTGTGCCCTTGAACAAAGTGTTTATTCCCTGTATCCACTCCTGTAAATACAGGAATTGCTGAATTTGGTGGGTTAAAGCTTTTAACAGCCACGTGAAGTGTTTGCCACTCTGTGGGGATAAATTCTGGGCCCTGCTCCCTGTTATTGTTATGGATGCCCACAGCACCAGCTTGTTCCAAACTGATGGGAGGCACTGAGAATCCTGTTACAGCTCAGCTGGGAAAGGCTGGAACTGAACTCTTCACAGAGCCTGAGGCATTGAGAGCCAGCTGGGGAACTGAGGCAGCGTGAGCTCAGCACCAGCCTTGCCACTGAGGACATTTCACTTGGATCTCTGTATTCCCACCTTTTGGATTCAAGAGCTTTTCCTTTTTTCCCTTTCCTTTTTCCCCTTTCTTTTTTTTTTTTTCTTTTCCTTTGTCCTTTTTTCCCTTTTCCCTTTCCTTTTCCCTTTCATTTTCCCTTTTTTCCTTTCCTTTTTCTTTTCTCTTCCCTTTTTTCCTTATCTTCCCTTTCCTTTCCCTTTCCTTTCCCTTTCCTTTCCCTTTCCTTTCCCTTTCCTTTCCCTTTCCTTTCCCTTTCCTTTCCCTTTCCCTTCCCTTTCCTTTCCCTTTCCTTTCCCTTTCCTTTCCCTTTCCTTTCCCTTTCCTTTCCCTTTCCTTTCCCTTTCCTTTCCTTCCCTTCCCTTCCCTTTTCCCTTTTCCCTTTTCCCTTTTCCCTTTTCCCTTTTCCCTTTTCCCTTTTCCCTTTTCCCCTTCCCTTTCCCCCTTCCCTTTCCTCCTTTCCTTTCCTTTCCTTTCCTTTCCTTTCCTTTCCTTTCCTTTCCTTTCCTTTCCTTTCCTTTCCTTTCCTTTCCTTTCCTTTCCTTTCCTTTCCTTTCCTTTCCTTTCCTTTCCTTTCCTTTCCTTTCCTTTCCTTTCCTTTCCTTTCCTTTCCTTCCCTTCCCTTCCCTTCCCTTCCCTTCCCTTCCCTTCCCTTCCCTTCCCTTCCCTTCCCTTCCCTTCCCTTCCCTTCCCTTCCCTTCCCTTCCCTTCCCTTCCCTTCCCTTCCCTTCCCTTCCCTTCCCTTCCCTTCCCTTCCCTTCCCTTCCCTTCCCTTCCCTTCCTTCTTCTCCTTTTTCCTTTTTTTCCTCTCCTTTCCTCCCTTTCCCCTTCCCTTCTTCTTTCCCTTTTTCTTTCCTTTTTTCCCTCCCTTCTTCCCCCCTCCCAGCCCAGCTGCTGGGGGCAGAGGGAGATGTGATTTCTGAGGTGGCTGCATCACTCCCAGCTCTTTGGAACTTTACTGCAAAAACTCATTTTATTGGGAATGTTGGAAGCATTTTCCCGCCTGCCAAATGTTCCCTCTGGAAACGAGGCACTGCCTGAGGGAGGCTGATAAATGAATTTCTCTCATTTCCTGGCTTTTGCTTACAGAGCTGCCACACACACAACTTGTAGTGGAAATTTGTAACTTGAAATTGCCATAACTCTGGAGAATTACTTGGTTTGCTTCTGTTTTTTTTGATCAGTTCTGCTTCTAACCCAAGCCTAACCCATCACTCTGAGGAAGAGGGCTTGTTGCAAACTGGGAATCCAAAATTAACCCTTGCACCTGTGATCCAGTGTTGAATCAATATAGCTCTGACCAGAACTGCAGTTGTGTGTGTGTATTTAAAATCAGAAATCATTTTGTATGGCTTTCCCAGGAGGATTTAGCTTGAAGAAATGGCATCAGCTGTCAAGTAGTGGTTGGCACATTTCTCCTGGCATTTTGGGGACTGGTTATGTCCAGTGGGAAGTGGCAGGGAGCTGGAATCAGGTGAGCTTTCAGGTCTCTTCCAGCCCTGCCCTTTTTTCCTTTGTGAACCAACCAACAATGCCCATGCAAGGCCATTTCTAGCTGATTGAAATTTGGAATTTGTTTGGAATTTGGAATTTTGGGATTTGGTATTTGGGATTTCACTCACAGGCTTAGGTCTGTGAGTGAACAAGAAGTTCCTTGTCACGTTCCCACAGTCTGGAGGAGACATCCCAGGCCACCTCCTGGCCAAGGAGCCATGAAGTGACCTCCTGTAGTGCTGAGGGTGATCCAAGCTCTGCCAGTGCAGTCTGCCCTCAAACCTTGCACAGAGTCAATGAAAGGTGAGGATTCTGAGGGTGTGGAAGGATCACAGGAGGCACATCCTGGGGTTTGTCAGCTGAGCATCAGCTCCAGAGCCAAAAGATGGATGGAGCTGGTGAGGGAGGGAGCAGAGCAGTGGGAATTCATCCCTGTCAGAAAGCTTTTAAGTTCCCTTTCCTGCCTCAGCAGAACCACATGCAGGTTACTTCTGATTCTTTCTTATCCATTGAAAAATTACATTTTCCACTTGCTTCTCTCTGCTTGTGGCATGGGTTTTACCTGCTGGGATAGCTGAGGGTTTGGGGCACTGATTGAGGCCCTGCATTGCTGAGCAGGGAAATGTCTTTGTGGACACCCTTTGGTTGTGAGATGAGCTGGACACCAACAGCATAGTCTGGAAGCAGCAAAATTCTCATTTGCCATTATTTGAATGTCTTAAAGAGGCAGATGGGCTGTTGGGAAGGGTCAGATTCCTTCAGAGGGATGAATGTCCCTCATGAGCCTCCCTGTTCTGATACAATCATTCCTGCATTGGCCAGATGTGATCCCAGCATGGGTGAGTGAATTCCCTGAGTAACAAAACCCTTGGTGGCCTGCAGGGACAGCTGGAATTGCCATGTTTGCAGGGATCAGGGGATGTGGGGCTGCCTGGATTGAGGCTGAAGTGGCAGTGAGGAATGCACAAACTTCTGTGTGCATCAGACTTAGAACTCCTGGAAGGCAAAGAAAGATTTAACCTGAACTCCTTGAAAACAAAGAAATATTTAAGCTGAAAAACTCAGAAAAAGAATCATGGAATGGTTGGGGTTGGAAGGGACCATGAAGATCACCCAGTTCCACCCCTGCCATGGCAGAGCCACCTTTCACTATCCCAGGTGGCTCCAAGCCCCATCCAACCTGACCTTGGCACTTCCAGGGATGGGACAGACACAGCAAGACCAGTCTGCTGGGAAAAAAAAGCTTTATTTTCTGTTCATTACCACAAAAAATGTGATTAGAAACCTCTGCTAGACCTTGAGCACATCAGAACATGTTATTACAACACATTTATCATCAGTGACTTGCATGCTGGTCATGCCTAATTACTTCTCTTGGTTCCTTCCTGCAGTTTAGAGGAAGAGTGCATCCATTTTTCCATACATCAGGCACACTGAAGCTGCTTTATCAGATTCTGGTTCATAAAAATGGAAATTCATTGTCAGTTGAAAATGCCTCCCTGGGCATATTTGCAGAAATAGTGGTTCTTCATTGTTAACTGGGAATGAAGCTCTGGGGAGGGATTCCCAGTAAGGGAAGTGGTGGTTGCCTTTGCAAAGGGCTCTTCTTGAAAAGAGATATTAAAGATAAAACTTTAACTTTCCTCTCTGAGAGTGTTCACAGGTAACAGGAAATGGCCCAGTGACTGTTACCCAGGGAAGCTGTGACAGACATCCACAAAAAAATATCAGTGCTTTGATAGACTTAACATATATTTATGTCTCCGTTATATTTCCACTAAATATTACTATTTTTCCATAATATTTAATATATTTTCCACTTATACTTGGTTCTCCAGAGAGTCAAAGTTAGGTTAGAGGCTGTGTTGTGACACTGAAGTTACTCTGTCCATTCCAAGGCAGAGTTTTGGAGATGAGCTGTGTGCACAGAGGATTCTCCTCTCCATCTCTTGAGGTGTGAGGGGTTAATTGCCCTGAACTTCTCCTTTTCCAGGAGTCTGAAAATACAAATTCCAGCATTTCCACTGCTCTGCCTCAGAAATAAACAGGGATTTTACTGGTCCTGGCAAAGGCCCTCACAAATAAATGGGATTTTGCTGGTCCTGGCTAGGACCTCACAAATTAACAGAGATTTTGCTGGTCCTGGCAAAGGCCTCAGAAATAAACAGGGATTTTGCTGGTGCTGGCAAAAGCCTCACAAATAAATGGGATTTTGCTGGTCCTGACATGGGCCTCACATATAAATGGGATTTTGCTGGTCCTGGCAAAGCCCTCAGAAATAAACAGGGATTTTGCTGGTCCTGGCTAGGACCTCACAAATAAACAGGGATTTTGCTGGTGCTGGCAAAGCCCTCAGAAATAAACAGGGATTTTGCTGGTCCTGGCTAGGACCTCACAAATAAATGGGATTTTGCTGGTCCTGGCAAAGACCCTCACAAATAAATGGGATTTTGCTGGTCCTGGCTAGGACCTCACAAATAAACAGGGATTTTGCTGGTCCTGACATGGGCCTCACAAATAAATGGGATTTTGCTGGTCCTGGCTAGGACCTCACAAATAAACAGGGATTTTGCTGGTCCTGGCTAGGACCTCACAAATAAATGGGATTTTACTGGTCCTGGCTAGGGCCTCACAAATAAATGGGATTTTGCTGGTCCTGACAAAGGCCCTCACAAATAAACAGGTATTTTACTGAGCTTCTGAAATGGTAAATGTTCCCAGACAACTACATTACATTATTCTTCCCCACCCCCCTCCAAAAACATTTATGTATGGAATTATTTGGGAATTTGTGTTGCACGTTTTGTGTCTTATTTCTGCCCAAATAAACTTGCTGCTTTGGAGTTTGTTTTTCTCTGCTCTTCAGGCAGTGTGAGCAGTCACTGCCACCACCAGATGTACCTGCTGGCACTCTCCCCAGCAGAATGTTTGTTCTCCTTCTTTTTTCATGCCAGGAAAATGAGCTTTTGTGCAGCAAGTGCTGGGGTTGCTCAGAGCCCTGATCCAGCAGAGGAATAAGCTCAGCACAAAAAGCTGCTTTTATTGTTTTGCTGGATGAGATCCCAGGTTGGGTTCTCCCTGGAGTTGGTGGGAAGGGATCAGGCTCTGCTGGAGCTGAGCTGTGCAATCTGGAGAGTAATCTTAGCAAAGTTATTCAATCTGCTTCCAGAATTCCTCCTGTGGTGGGCTGGGTACAGCTTGTGGCAAAGTGCACAAAGCATTTTTAGGTTCTTAATCAGATATTTTCTAAAGAGATGCTTTCTCCATCTTTATCCACCTGTTACCAAGTGTTGTGCCAATGTAAGGTTGTTTTATGGAGCTGCCAAATTCCCTCTATTCCCTTCCAGTGCCAAGCAAGTAATCAGAAGTTTTTATGTAATGACCAGGTCAGTGTTTAGGGCATCAATTAGACAAGTGCACAGCCAAGCTTATGTGTCCCCAAATCTGCTGAGAGGGATTTTTAAAATCTTTTGGGATCTAAACAAGGATCACTGGGGGTTTTTTTCACTCAGTTTTCAGAAGCAGAGATGTCCATACATCTGCAGTGTGCAATTTGCACATGGGCACGGGAGGCACATGAAATCATGGAATATCCTGGGTGGGAAGAATCCCCACAGGGATCATTCAGTGTCAGTTTAGGACACCCCACAGTCCCAGCCTGTCCTGGGAGCTTTGTCCAAAGGCTCCTGCAGCTCTGGCAGGGTCAGTGCTCAGAGTCCACCTGGGCCAGTGCTCACAGGGGTTTTCAGATTGGGGAGAGATGAGGATCTGACTCCATGTTTCAGAAGGCTGATTTATTATTTTATGGTATATATTACATTAAAACTATACTAAAAGAATAGAAGAAAGGATTTCATCAGAAGGCTGGCTAAGAATAGAAGAAGAAAGAATGATAACAAAGGTTTCTGTCTCAGACAGCAAGTCCAAGCCAGCTGACTGTGATTGTCCTTTAATTAGAAACAACCACATGAGATCAATCACAGATGCACCTGTTGCATTCCACAGCAGCAGATAATCATTGTTTGCATTTTGTTCCTGAGGCCTCCCAGCTTCTCAGGAGGAAAAATCCTAAGAAAAGGATTTTTCATAAAATGTGTCTGTGACACTGTGGCACTGCAGTTCTTATGGGATGGGAGGAATTATGATCCCCCCTCAGTGAGGAAATGAGGATCTCGGGCTCCCTGGGCAGGAGATGGATTTTCTCTGCAGGCTGGGGGCCTTCATCAGTTGTTAAACTGTTGGACAATGCGTGGTCACAGCAGAAAAACACCCCTGATGAGGATGGCTGGCATCTTTATGAGCAGGGCTGACGTGCTCAGCCAGAAATCTCTCTTGACTTGACCTCCAGAGAATACATCCCACTGCCAGCAAACCCAGCCTGAGGTCTCATTCACTGAGAGAGAAGTGAATAATCCTGAAAAGCTCACCCAAACCCCCTTGGGGGAGCCTCCAGGATGGGGAGGCTGCAGAGCTGGAGCTGGGGTGATGCCTGCTGCAGCTCATCAGACCAATCCCAGATGCACCTGTTGCATTCCACAGCAGCAGATAATCAATGTTTGCATTTTGTTCCTGAGGCCTCTCTGCTTCTCAAGAGGAAAAATCCTAAGGAAAGGATTTTCCATAAAAGATGTCTGTGACATCCACCTGCCTGGCACAGTTTGGTGGCTTTGTAGTCCTTGTAGCTCCACCCTTTTGGGACACTGTGCTCCTCCACCTGCACTGGTGTTTTCATGGGTTGTACAGGTGATGGAATCTTCTGTGCTCCACATGGAAAATCAGAGCAGTTGCCAAAAATCTGCCTTCAAGAATAGCTGCAGTCAGACACAGCACTCACCTCATTTGGGAAAAATGCCTTGATTGCTCCCTCCTGCTCATCTCAACTCACTTTTTCATCATCTCCTGGTCCCTAAATCATCTCAGCCTCGGTGAATAAACACTAAATCCTACCCCATTTATTATGCAGATGATCCTATCATTGTTGCTTGATCACCCTCAGTTCTGCATAAATTAGTTCCTTTGTGTGGTGTTTAAATATATTGGTTCATTTTATTTCATAGGAAGCAAGGACAGAATCTCTTGGCAGACCTTTGGAGATAAATGAAGCTGAGAAGGTGATGAAAATTGCCATTAACAGCGTTCTGGTAAGCAAAATATCATTTATTTGATTGCAAAATTATCATTTTTCTGCTGCAAGAAGAAATTAGCTCTTTTTATCAACAGCCTGGGGTAAAGAGTGCCAAAGCCATCACCTACAGCTGCAGTTGATGCATCTAAGAGCTGTTTTATCCCCTCTTGTGAGGGAAAACACATTGTAGGCACATTCCCTGCCTCTGTTAGGGGCTTCACCCCAAAGCAGGGGTTTTTATTTTCCTACAGGAGGGATAAAAATTGCCCAAATCAGCAGAGAAATTACACCCTGTACCTTGTGTGAGCCCTGTGACCTCTGCAGGGAGGGACCTCAGAGCTGGCTCTGTGCCACTGAGATCCTGCCAGGGCACCCTCAGCTGCTTGCTGGGAAGGGTTTTCTGTCTGTCCTGAACTTTCCAGCTCTGTCCTTGCTCCAGTGCCTGCCTTGCTGCATTTCTGTGAGGGGGGAGCCAATTAACTCCCAGTTAATGAACTCCCTCTCAATTATTTCACTGCAAACTGTATCCAGTCCAAGTGTTTGACCACAAGAATGGAGTTCCAGGTTTAAAGATTCCAGGCAATCTTCCCTTATGTTTTGCTCCTGCTCACAACCTGTGTGAATTACTAAATTTTGTTAATGTACTTTTCTTACTCCTCTCCTCCATGAGAGAGGATTCCTGGCAAACAGCACTGGCACACACTCAGCTCATTAATCCTGGCCCAGTTCATGGAATGGGCTGTTGGAGCTGAGCAGCACCAACACTCCCAGCTGGAATTCCAGCAGTGGAATCCTCCCTCTCCCTCCAAAGATGCTCATGGTTTCTTTTTCTTGAGCTTGAGCACACTGGATGTACTCAGCTCATTTGAATCAATTGGAATATTCCCATTTCCCCTCCTGGTTCCTGTAGCACATGTTGAAATGTTCAAGTTGTTTCCCAGATTTTGAAAAAAAAATGGATAAAACAAAACTTAGGAAAAGGTGAAGATATTCAGATATAGGAAGTTCTTTATAAAACTTACTTGTATCTTGAAGAGAAAAAAAAACTATGAAAGCTTAAAATTCCCTAAAATAGTACCAAGTAACAAATGCATTTCTCATCTGTTTATTCAGAGAGAATCATGGAATCATTAAGGTGGGAAACAACCTGAATGATTCCATTAAGATAAAATCCAAAAAGACCTTAATGATGCCAAAAGAGAAGCTTCTTCCTGCATTCTGCTGCTTCCTCAGTGAGAAGGAAAACTAAAGTTACAGCTGTGGGGTTTTTCCTTCTTTAAGAATGTTGGCAAAAAGAAAATCAGATATTTTACATTTGCAAATGTCCAGTTAATTCATTATCTGACCACAAAGAACTTTGGAATTTCCACTGCTTACTTGAGTAAAGACAGATGAGATTATCCAGAAAGAACAATAAAGATAAATGTAATTATCCCAGTGCCAGCCATGGTTCATCATCCTTCTCTTTCAGGAAGAAGTCCAAAAGACCAAAGACATGTTGAATAACGTGGCTTTGGATGAAGCCAATTTGGAAGCCAAGATTGAAAAACGAAAATTGGAGCTGGAAAGGAGCCAGAAGAGGCTGCAGACCCTGCAGAGTGTTCGGTGAGATCATGAACTGTTATCTAGTGCAGGGAGGAGTACAGGGAGCAGAAAGGGTGGAACTGGTGCAAGCAGCCCCTCTGTGCCTTCTGGTCTTCACCACCAGTTAGGGAAATTCCTTCTGCAGCCCTTGTTAGGATCAGATCCTCTGGGAACTGGTGCAGTCTGCCAGAAGATTGATGGAATCACAGAATCATGGAATGGTTTGGGTTGGAAAGAACCTTAAGGTATTGCAGCGACCTTAGACGGTCACTGTGGTGAGAGAAGGACGAGAATCTTGTTTCTTGATCAGAAGGCTTGATTTATTGATATAAGATATATAATACATTATAACTATACTAAAAAGAATAAGAAGAGAAGTTACAGAGAGCTGCTCAGCTAAGAATAGAATAGAAGGAATGAATAACAAAGTTCTGTGTGCAGGGAATCTGTCCCTGAGCTGCTCCTGTGATTGGCCTTTAATGGTACACAAGGAAGATGAGCCAATCACAGGGACACCTGCTACATTTCACAGCAGCTGATAACAATTGTTTACATTCTTCTTCTGGGGCTCTGCTTCCCAGAAGATGGACAAATGTGAAAGAAAGGATTTCTATGAAAAAATGTCTGCGACATTAAGGCCCATCCAGTGCCACCCCTGCCATGGCAGGGACACCTCCCACTGTCCCAGGTGCTCCCAGCCCTGCCCAGCCTGGCCTTGGGCACTGCCAGGGATCCAGGGTGGGCACCCTGTGCCAGGGCCTGCCCACCCTCACAGGGAACAATTCCCAATTCCCAATATCCACCCTAAACCTCTCCTCCTTCAGTCTGAGCCCATTCCCCTTTGTCCTATAACTGCAGTCCCCTCATGCTGAGTCCCTCTCCCTCCTTGCAATCCCCACTGGAGTGTTCAGGTTTCACAGTTTGGGTTGATTTCTGGTCCTTAATTAACTTGCAGGTTTATACAATCCCCAATCTGCCCCAATATTAAAAAAACAAATAGGAACTATTGGACAGGGGAGTAGTGGAAGGAATGGCCTGGATTCCCATCCCTGTTTTATCAGCACCACTCTGCAGATGTGGATTGGGTGGGTGTGAAGCTCTGAGCAGCAGCAGTGGATTTTGGGGTGCATCACTCAGCTCTCAGGTGTAATGACACCCTCACTTCATCATGCTGTCTAATTAACCCTGTAGTGACCCAGGACACTTTTGTAGCAAGTAAGCCCCCAGCAAAATCTACTCACTTAGTGCAGTTATGGAACAGCAGGATAAATAATCTAACATTGCCTTCTGAGGGGGCCAAAATGCTGCCTTTGTGCCTGTGTGAAAGGAAAAGGGAGTTGTACACAAAACCCTTCTCTTTGCTTCATGTAATTCCCAGGATTGTTTAGTGAGGGGCTTTTCTTGAGCTTTTATTCTCTGACCCTTAAAAAAATGAGGTTTTTTTTGGTTTAGTGGATATGGAAGGGCAGCTGAAAACCTAAAATAGCATTTCAGAATTCTGTATTTCCGAGCAATATTTATAGAGCCCTAGAATCACAGAATGGCTGGGGTTGGAAGAGACCTTAAAGCTCATCTCATCCCAAATCCTGCCATGGGACAACTCCCACTGTCCCAGCTTGCTGCAAACCCCAAAAAACCTGTTCCTGAGCTCTCCCAGGGATGGGGCAGATTTCACAGTTCCCTGTGCTTGTTCCCCAGGCCTGCTTTCATGGATGAGTATGAGAAGATTGAGGAGCAGCTGCAGAGGCAGTACAGCACTTACCTGGAGAAGTTCAGGAATCTGACCTACATGGAGCAGCTCCTGGATGATCACAGACGGACAGAGCAGGAGATGTTTGAGGTAGGAAGGACACTTTGGGAATGCTCAGCAGGACTTAGAGCCTGCAGAGCAACAGAAAATGTTTTAATTCCCTTTTCCAAAGCAGCACAGCAGGAGTTGATTGAGTCACTGGCAGGTGAGGGACAGCTCAGTGACTGTGGCTGCTCCTGGCCAAGCACAGCTGCTAAAGTTAAAGTGAAACCAGTTAAACCAGTGCAGTGATGGCTCTTGCCAGTCTCTGCCCCCTGACTCATTTTCAGCTGCTGGCTTTTGTTCATGAAGAATGTTTTCAGAATTTCTGATCTTCCTTTTGCTGCATACAATGGATGTTTACTCCTATTGTGTGCTGATGTACAAGGGTGTCTCAGCACAAGGCTCTTCAGTCTCCTCAAATTATCAATAGAAACAGCCAAGAGCAACACTGAGGAGATCAGATGTGCTGGGATCTTCCCCCTCACAGACTTCACTCTTGTTTGGCAGAATTCTGCCTTCTCTTGACTTGCTGAGTAGTGTCAGGTCAGTGTGATTCTCTTTGTGGATAATTGCATCTGTATCCTGGTTTGTTCCAGACTTTTCTTTGGGGTTTACTGGGCTGCATCTCTCAGCTGGCCTTTC
Organism: Zonotrichia albicollis; assembly: GCF_047830755.1. Lineage (NCBI taxonomy): Eukaryota > Metazoa > Chordata > Aves > Passeriformes > Passerellidae > Zonotrichia > Zonotrichia albicollis. The sequence goes on along the minus strand of NC_133834.1, from coordinate 14,315,550 downwards.
CTTCAGCTTCCAGCAGCTTCTTGTTTTATTGTCATCCTTCTCACAGTCATTACCCACTCTGTCTTCTGTTCATTGGAAACAGATTGGAGTGAACCCTCTCCCCTGGGATCTAATGCTGCTGTGTGTGCTGCACCTGGAATTACAGAATCACAGCATCCATGGGGTTGGGAAACCTCTGAGACCATCGAGTCCCACCTGGGACCCATCCCCACCTTGTCACCAGCCCAGAGCCCCCAGTGCCACATCCAGGCTTTCCCCAGGAATGGGGACTCTACCACTCCCTTCCAGTGTTTAACAACCCTTGCCATGAGGAAATTCCTCCTGATGTCCAACCTGGACCTCCCCTGGCACAGCTTGAGGCCATTTTGTCCTGTCCCTGTTCAGGGAGCAGAGCCCAAACCCCCTCAGCTGTCCCCTCCTGTCAGGAGCTGTGCAGAGCCACAAGGTCCCTCCTGAGCCTCCTTTGCTCCAGGCTGAGCCCCTTCCCAGCTCCCTCAGGAATTCTCCAGACCCTTCCCCAGTGCCCTGCTCCCACTCCAGCCCCTCAATGTCCTTTCTGTTGTGAGGGACCCACAATTGGACACAGCACTTGAGCTGTGGCCTCATCAGTGCAGCCAATTAACCCATTGTTAATCAATGCTTCCTCATTCCACCACCACCTTTTGGACACAGGCAAAACCATCTGTTGAGAAGTCTCAAATATTTTGCTGCGTTATTTGCTTGAGGGATAAAATATCTTTTCAAAGCTGGTGTGGGCATTTGGTACCTTGTTAATCCCTGTGAAGCAGTTTCCCATCAAGCCTCTCTTCACAAGCACTGTCTCTGTACAAGTTTTTTCATCTCCTATCTGAAGTCAGTTCTAGCTCTCTGTTCCAGTTCTTCACCATATCCTTACCCCCCACTCAAAAAAAGCCTTCAATTAAATCATAATTTTGAAGTGAAGCCTAAAACCTGATTTATCCCTTCTGTTCAAATGCCACTGAGACTTCACAGCCAGAGGAGAAATGCTTTGAACTGAGCTACCTGAAAGTGTTTATGAATTCAAGTGCAGAACTTTGTTAATGAGTTGGTGCTCAGCTCTTTGGGGATTTTTGTTAAAAGATAATAAGACAAAGAAAAAGCCTTTGTCATTCACGGCTGTGCCGTGATTAGAATATGGAGAGCACACTTTATTTCCCTTTTTTCTCCTTTCTCTGACACTCCTGGGACCCTACCCATATGGTTGGGCTTGTGGTTGCCTAGGATAAACAGGGAACAATGCTTCAGTCTAGTGCAGAATTAAAAAGTATAAAAGCTGATGACAAAAAAAAATTTATTTGCTTCACACATTTCTATCAGTTGTACCTAAAAATGCTTGGAACATATAAAGGATGAGACTGTGACCATGTCTTTGTGGGCAGGAGCAGTGACTCAGGCAGCCTTTGCTGCAGAAGAGGGGCGTCTGTCTGTGTGTCTGTCTGTCTGTCTGTCTGTGTGTCTGTGTCTGTCTGTGTGTCTGTGTGTGTGTCTGTCTGTGTGTGTCTGTCAGTCTGTGTGTCTGTGTGTCTGTCTGTGTGTCTGTCTGTGTGTCTGTCTGTGTGTGTGTGTCTGTGTGTGTGTGTCTATCTGTGTGTGTGTGTCTGTGTGTGTGTCTGTGTGTGTGTGTCTGTGTGTGTGTGTGTGTGTCTGTGTGTGTGTCTGTGTGTGTGTGTGTCTGTGTGTGTGTCTGTGTGTGTCTGTGTGTGTGTGTGTCTGTCTGTCTGTGTGTGTCTGTCTGTCTGTGTGTGTCTGTCTGTCTGTGTGTGTGTGTCTGTGTCTGTGTGTGTGTGTGTGTGTGTCTGTCTGTCTGTGTGTGTGTCTGTCTGTGTGTCTGTGTGTGTGTCTGTGTGTGTGTGTCTGTGTGTCTGTGTGTGTCTGTGTGTGTGCGTGTGTCTGTGTGTGTGTCTGTGTGTCTGTGTGTGTGTCTGTCTGTGTGTGTGTGTGCGTGTGTCTGTGTGTGTGTCTGTGTGTCTGTGTGTGTGTGTCTGTGTGTGTGCGTGTGTCTGTGTGTGTGTCTGTGTGTCTGTGTGTGTGTCTGTCTGTGTGTGTGTGTGTGTGTGTCTGTGTGTGTGTCTGTGTGTGTGTGTCTGTCTGTGTGTGTGTGTGCGTGTGTCTGTGTGTGTGTCTGTGTGTCTGTGTGTGTGTGTCTGTGTGTCTGTGTGTGTGTGTCTGTGTGTGTGTGTGTGTGTCTGTCTGTCTGTGTGTGTGTGTCTGTGTGTGTGTCTGTGTCTGTGTCTGTGTGTCTGTGTGTCTGTGTGTGTGTGTGTCTGTGTGTGTGTCTGTGTGTCTGTGTGTGTGTGTCTGTCTGTGTGTGTGTGTGCGTGTGTCTGTGTGTGTGTCAGTCTGTCTGTGTGTGTGTATGTGTCTGTGTCTGTGTGTCTGTGTCTGTCTGTGTGTCTGTGTGTCTGTGTGTGTGTCTGTCTGTGTCTGTGTGTGTGTCTGTCTGTGTCTGTGTGTCTGTGTGTGTCTGTGTGTGTGTCTGTGTCTGTCTGTCTGTCTGTGTGTCTGTGTGTCTGTCTGTGTGTCTGTCTGTGTGTCTCTCTCTCTTCCAGCCAAACATTTAGAGGTGCTGGAGTCCAAACTGGAATTTGAAGTCATTATGAGATGTCAGTTCTCAAAATCAATCTCCAGGGCTTGGGGACTGAAGGAGGGTGAAGAATTTCATCTGGAGAAGAGAAAGCTCTGGGGAAACTTTAGAGCAGCCTCCAGGGCCTGAAGGGGCTCCAGGAGAGCTGCAGAGGGACTGGGGACAAGGGATGGAGGGACAGGACCCAGGGAATGGCTCCCACTGCCAGAGGGCAGGGATGGATGGGATATTGGGAATTGGGAATTGTTCCCTGGGAGGGTGGGCAGGCCCTGGCACAGGGTGCCCACCCTGGATCCCTGGCAGTGCCCAAGGCCAGGCTGGGCAGGGCTGGGAGCAGCCTGGGACAGTGGGAGGTGTCCCTGCCATGGCAGGGGTGGCACTGGATGGGCTTTAAGGTCTCTTCCAACCCAACCCATTCCATGATTCCCATCTGGGTCCCATCTAAACCAAGAGATTTGCTGGGGCACTTCCAAACCAGTGAGGGGATGCACTGTTCAATCACTTTTGGGTCAATCTCTGGCCACCCTGGAACACAAAGATGTGTCTGTCACTTCTTTCAGTCTGGATCTGCTTTTCAGATTCTGCTTTTCAAAGCAGCACTTTGGCTGCTTTATGGTGAAGAACTGTGGGTTATTACATGCTTAAAAAAAAAAATAGAACATTTTGCTCCAAAGCAATGCTTTGCTTGTTGTCCTACAGTTTATAATCTTGTGTCATTTTCAGCATCAACAGAGGAAAAAATAACAAGGATAATTACATTTAATCTATTTTAAAACACACTCACTCCAGCTGTCAGAAACACTGAAAATTATGTTGATTTTTTTTTCCCCAACCCTGATTTGTCTTTTGTTCCACCAAACAAATCTTAATTAACTTCTGCAGTAGCAGCATGAGGCAATTCTTTTATCATTGCTGTGTATTTGCTAAAGAGCTTGCCAGCAAAAAGCATCAGCAGAGTAATTAGATTAATCCAGCACTGCCTGTGCTGTTCTGAGCTCTGGTTTTGGGCCCCTCTCCTTGATTTAATCCACATTTTCAGGAGTTTTTGTTCTGACTGAGAGCCTGATGCTGTTGCTCAATAGCAAGCCTGCTCTGTGCTCAGTTGGACTCAGAGTGGTTGGGTATCCACAGCCACCAACCTGGACCAGAGTGCAGCTCCTAATTAGCAAAATTTACACCTGCTGAAATATATGATTAAAAACCACAATTATTTGGCCATTATCACCTGGAGAAGGCAGAAGTCCACACATGATTTATCTTTCCAGTGAGTTTCTCACACTGACTGACAGCTGTCATGCACAACTTACTCCTGGATCCAAGGAATTTAAACAAGGCCCTCTTGTCTTTGCAGTTTCCTTTGCCTCCTTTACCTTGTTTATTCTCCTTCTGTTTCTTGGTGCTGTTCATGGAATTAATCCATCTTCCTGCAGTTCTGTGCCAAGGTATGGATTTATGAGCTGTGTCTCCTCAAAGATTGGGTCTTATTTTTCTGCTCTGTAAAAAGATTCAGCACAGTTAATTCACTTTTTACCTTGTTTCTAAGATGGAATTGTTTTGGGTGTTTAGACACAGAAGCTATTAGAAGTTTGGCTGTTCTAAAAAACCTAATTTTCAGGGGTTTTTCAGATTTGGGGGTTGAAATTCTCTCTGGATTATAAATGAATGCCTCTCTTTTAAAGGCCAGCACAGGCTAATACAGTTCAAAAAGGTGGTTTTGGCATTAGCTTATGTAATGCCAGAATAACTTGGCAATTTCCTTCAGCTCTTGCCTTTTCCCTGGAGAGAATGTGCTTATTCTTTCTTGTGCTTCTCAGAGGACAGCCCAGAAGTTCTTTCCTCTTCAGCTGCTTTCTCCTGAGGTATTTTCAGACTGGTTTTGTGCTGCTTGTGTGTAATCTCAGCTGAGGGGTGCCGTGAAGTGCTGGACATGGGGATGAGGATGTTCTGAGCCCCTCAGTCCTTTATCTTTGGTTTGGGATTGCTTAAACTGCTTTTCTTTTCATCATTATGGAGTTTCCAAGGGCATGTAGAGACAGAACAAAGGGGAATGGGTTCAAAGTGAAGGAGGAGGGGTTTGGGTGGGATATTGGGTGTGGTGGTGTTTGCTGGGGTCCCAGGATGAGGGGAGAGATGAGGATCTGACTCCATGTTTCAGAAGGCTTGATTTATTATTTTATGATACATATCACATTAAAACTATACTAAAAGAATAGAAGAAAGAATTTCATCAGAAGGCTGGCTAAGAATAGAAAAAGAATGATAACAAAGGTTTGTGAATGACTGATACATTCTGGACAGCTGGACTGTGATTGGCCATTAATCAGAAACAACCACATGAGACCAATCCCAGATGCACCTGTTGCATTCCACTGCAGCAGATAATCAATGTTTACATTTTGTTCCTGAGGCCTCTCAGCTTCTCAGGAGGAAAAATCCTAAGGAAAGGATTTTTTATAAAACATCTCTGTGACAATTGGGCAGGAACTGTTCCCTGTGAGGGTGGGCAGGCCCTGGCACAGGGTGCCCACCCTGGATCCCTGGCAGTGCCCAAGGCCAGGCTGGGCAGGGCTGGAGCAGCCTGGGACAGTGGGAGGTGTCCCTGCCATGGCAGGGGTGGCACTGGATGGGCTTTGAGATCCCTTCCAAGCCAGCCCATTCCATGATTGATTCTATGAATTATCAGTAAACAGCCCTTCATGATTAATCATGCAATTCTAAATAAACAAACTATGTTGAGAATTACCCTTTGCAACCTGCCCTCCCCACATAAAATCCCCTTTTCATTAAACTCTTTTTAGCAGAGCTTTTAAATATGCACATAATAATAAATAGGGATATCAGTTCTGCTCCACTCTGAGTCTGTGCTTTTTGCACTGAACTAAATTCACCATTCCCACTGTGACAATAGCCAGCACAAGGTTAACATGACAAGCAGCTGGTTACAGTCTTTAATCTTCTAACTAATGTGCATTTGAATTATGACTGCTTTAAACATTTTATAGGTGCCAGGAGAGCACTCCTGGTGCAGCACTGCTGGGCTGTGTGGAACAGCAGATGTAAAATAAGCACAGGCTGCTGAATTGCTGGTTGCTTCTATTTTGGCCTTTAGTTCAGTGTGCAAGGGTGCCAGTATTGGTGCACTGAGACACAGAAATCAGTGGGGAAATGTGGAAAAAAATAAAGCAGGGGGAAGGGAAAGCACAGAAGGAGAAGGGGCAGTGGAGCGTAGGAGAAAAGGACAAAAGAAATTATTGCCTGAGAAATGATGATCACAGAAAGGAGAAGTGGAGATAGGAGGAGGTGGGAGGGTGTGTGGAGAGTGCATCAGGGAAGATGAAAAGGTTCTGTGTGCATTTATTCCACTGAAATAAAATTCTGCAGTGCCCTGCCAATACCATGGCAACTGCCCTGAGGCAGGTCATGCCTGCCTGCTCCTGGGGCTCTGTTGTTACTCTCTCCCATTAAAGCTGTGGGAGAACTTTTGGGGAAGTGCAAACAATCGAGATCAGTTCAATTATCTCAGTCAGATCGACTCAGTGCTCAAAGATCTGTGTTTTCCTAGGGATTATCTGGATATCTGATGTGCCAGTGGGTGACAAACTTGCCTCAGGATCCCAGATTTGGGGCTGTTTGACTCACAGCTTCAAGCTCTTCATGTCTGACACACTCCAGAGCTCATTTTATCACAGAGCTAGAGATGAAACAAGAGATTATTGAATCCCAAATCACTTACAGGCTTTTCTGAGCAATGGAAAAAGTCATATTTTGCCTCCAGCAGCCCCTGAAGGGTAAAGAGATTTCTTGAGCCTCAGGGCTTGGTGCTGTGGTTGGATATGAATCCTCTGTAAAGGTTTCTCAGTCTGGTTCTTTCTTGCTGCTGTTATAAATCTGTGCTGATTCTTTTATCAATTAAATCCTCTGCACTGGGGAAGGAACAGAGAGGATGGGCTGAGTTTTCAGGGTGGGTTTGTCATGAGAGCAGCTGTTTCTGTGAAGGGTGAGATGTAACAGCTCTCACTGCATGGCTTGGAAATCCATGGATGACTGTCACAAAGAGAAATCAGAACTTTCTGGTCTTTAATAAATTCAGTTCTTCACTTGTCTCACTGGATTTCTTGTGCAGTGACTCCAGAGGAGAAGCAGCAATGCATGAGAACAGTCTCCAGTGCATTCCAAGGTGCTGCCTTGTAGGTTTTAAATCTTCTTTTTATCCAGCTTCATTTGGGAAGGAGATGAAGAAGTGTGTGGTTCATGTTATGGTCTTCCTGCCTTCCCTGCATTATCCTCTTGAATATTCACAAAGATTTTTGATGTCTGAATTATGTAACAAAAATCACTTGAAATTCACTCAGAATAGGAGACAATCAGATTACTTGAAACAACACTGATCAAGAAGATCAATTTATATTTTTCCCCAGAGATTCACATTTAAAGAATTGAGAAACATTTCAACAGGTTGAAAGAAAAAAGCTAAAATAACTCTTAATTTAGGACTGATGTTTGGTGCTTTGCACCAAATGACATAAGTGGGTAGTGTTAAAATGATGTACAGGAAATTGAGGAGGTTTATGCTCTGCTGCAGGTATTTAGTGGGGAAAAGGAGCTGTGAGAGTGACATTCTGATTTGCATAAACATGCATAATCTGATCAGCTGCAAAACAGTGAGGTCTGAGTCTTTGAACAGGAAAATAATTCTCAGTTTTCTGCCTGTGTGAGAGCAATTCCTCCCTGAGTTCAGTGAGTTGTGGAAGTGGCACGCTGTGAAAGTGCCTGTCTGAGAGAAATGTGCTGGCAGGGGCTGGCAGTGCCCTGTGCAGTCCCTGCCTCTCCTCCCAGAGCTCTGGGATCCTTTGGAGAGGATTCAGATGTTGGGATAACCCACAGGCCCAGCTCTGCATTGCAGCAGGGTCACACATCAGCACCAAGGAAAGTAAAAAATTTCCTTTAAAAAATCCCAGGACAAGCTGCACCCCTTGCTGCCTGGGGGCTGGGATCAGATTTATTCTGCTGGAAATCCACTTCCATTCCCATTTGGACTTTCCTTGAGCCTGATGTAGTTCCAAAATCAATGGAAACCTCCATTGTAAGACTCCCCTGTTTTTATTAAATTTGCTGGCCTGTGAGTCTGAGTCTCCTCCTCAGGCTTTTGTTCCATCTGTGAGGGGACTGGGGAGGAACCTGCCCTCAAAGCAGGGTCTGAGTGCCCCTGGCAGTGCCACATTCCCTGGCAGTCCCTGCTGGTGGCCACCTCCTGCTGGGAAAGTGCAGAGAGAGCATCCTGCACCTGCTCCTGCTCAGCACCAGGGGGTTTAAACCAACAGCTCCAGTTCCTCATCCTGGGGTAACCTGGAGTGGAGCTCTCCTGCTATTCCATGGAGGAGAGCAGAGCATGGAAACCACAGAAGCAGGAGGTGAAATCTGCTTGTTTGTCCATTGCTCAGAAATGATTTACCTGCTCTTTTCTGTTAAAGAACTGATGAATGAACAGTCCTACAAGCTGTGTTTGTCACCTCCTTGCTAAAGAGGTTTGTCTGCATCATTACTCACCTCCCTTCCTTCTCCAGCCCACCCCAGGGAGATGTTTGGAAATAGTTTTATTCCAGTCATTTCAGGAGTAGGTAGAGCATTGTCCTGGGGAGCAGGAAGTGGGAGTGCAAATGTTTTCAAGCTGGAGAAATGACAAAAACCAGGTCTGTAATTCCTCTCTGACAAGAGTTAGAGAGAGGCTGGATGGTGGTGCCACTTCATTTGGGTGGGAGATCAGGAACAAACTGAAGTGTGCCCCTCTTGAAGATGCTCTTGCTGTGGGAAATGGGGGTTGCACTGAGATAATTATCTCTAGATAAAAGGCAGCAGAGTCCATTATCAGTTCCTGCAACCCTCAAGTCCACCACCAACAGCTGCCCTTTAATGTGGAAAACACTCTCCTGGAAAAGCCAGAGCCATCCTGACCCCCTTGAACACTTCACAGGCAGGGATAATTCAGGAGCTGGAGTCTGGCAGGGACCAGGCAGTGACTGCTCTGTGCTGCTGAACAAGACACTGCTGTGCCTCCCAACTCCCAATCAGTGTTAATTTGGGTGATGATTTCTTCAGGCACTGCAAAGTGACCCCAGAATTGTACATTAATTCAAATAAATTACACATCCAAACAAGATCACTTGTAAGCTCACTATAATAAAGATGTAATCCATGAAGGGAATGTTCAATGAGCTGTTATTGAGCCATTAGAATTCATCCCTTCCACAAAAGCAAATAGAGTTGGCATTAGGGAAAATTTGCATTGCATGTAATGCTGAATACAGAACACATCTGATACACAGGATAAAGTCCAGCTTCTGCCATGTTATTTCAGGTAGTAATGAAGTTGTCTGTGTTATTCCTGACTTCACCCACAACCCTGGATTGCTGGAACACCTTGGATACAATAAACTGCATTTTGCAGAGCTGCCTGGAGTCCCACATCCCTCATTTAAGCTCTTACACCCTCCCAACCCAAACCATTCTGTGGTGTCAGAAACGCTCCTGACCCATGCAGGAACCACAGGTCAGAGCCAGGGGAGCAGAACAGCCAAGGGAGCAGCACTGAGCTCCCTGCTGGGGGTTTGTGTGAGTGCCCTTGGCAGGGCAGACACAGGAGGCAGAAGGATTTTGAGTGAAAAATTCTGGGCAGAAAATGTTAGTCTGGATCTCTTTTTTAACTTTTTTCCTTCTGTTTAGATTTCTCTCAGTGCTGGCAGATGATTCAAAGGCCTGTGCCCTGCCCTGGTCTCCTGCAGCCCCTGCCAGTGCCTTCCCAATCCTTTTGCCTCCTGTGTCTGCCCTGCCAAGGGCACTCTCACAAATCCCCAGCAGGGAGCTCAGTGCTGTTCCCTTGGCTGTTCTGCTCCCCTGGCTCTGCCCTGTGGTTCCTGCATGGGTCAGGAGCGTTTCTGACACCACAGAATGGTTTGGGTTGGGAGGGTGTAAGAGCTTAAATGAGGGATGTGGGACTCCAGGCAGCTCTGCAAAATGCAGTTTATTGTATCCAAGGTGTTCCAGCAATCCAGGGTTGTGGGTGACAGAGCTGTGCCCACAGCTGTCAGCTCCAGCTGCAGGCAGGCCTGGAGCCCCTTTGGTTTAGGTTACAATGCATTATTTACTTTTATTTTGGTTACACTGCATTATTTACTTTTCTTTTGGTTACAATGCATTATAGACTTTTCTTTGCTGAGCATCTTCATACAGCAGAACCAATCTATCCCTTAACTATTATCTATAGCCTATCATAACTACTGTAATTACCATATTCATGTTACTGTTCTCCAGTCACTAAAAGTCAGTGCATTACAGTTTAAGCTGGAAGTTGTTTTTCAGTTTTCTGAGACCTTTTTTCTACTTGCAACTTTGCTGATTTGTTTGCCTGTGCTCTCTTTCTGCTTGGTAAAAACATCTTCTGTTTGGGGTGGGTTTATCCTTTGCTCTAAGTTATAAAATCCCCTTCTAACTAACACACCCTTTGCCTCCTTGGTTATCCAGTAATTCTTTTCTTCTATATCAAAACTTGCTTCCATCTCTATTCCTTCATCAGACCCTAAATTGAAAAATCTTTCTGCTAAGCATCTATGAGACTTCCTTGTCAAACTTCCTTCCTTCCCAACAGGAGGGACCTCAGAGCTCACCCAGGGCCTTGGGCAAGGACACCTTCACCAGCCCAGGGTGCTCCAACCTGGCCTTGAAACCAGCACAGCAGTGCAGAGAAGTATTTGAGGTGGAAAGTTTGGAGCTGGGCTTTGTTTGTTGTCTTTTGGGGCTTTTTTAATAGAAAACCAGTCAACTAAATCACTTTTAAACCTGCTTTCTTAGTCAGTGACTGACACATTCATTTTGTGCCAAGCAAGGTCAGCTGTGGCATCAGACTTTATCCACTCCAGTCCCCAGAGCCTCCAAGGACAGACTGTGCAGTCTCCTGGGGCCAGCTGTGCTCTGTTTGATCATTCCAATAAAAACCATGCACTGTGCACAGTTAAATGTGCAGAGAGCTTTAATATTATTAATATTTGCATTAAAAGTCACTCCAGAATTGTGCCAGGGGGAGAATTACTGGATTAAATGAGTAAATTACTCATTTACTGTGTGAGGATACAAGGGGAGAGCTTAGAGAGAGGCCAAGAGAGTTCACACTCTCTTTGAGTGAGAGCATGAGCTGATCCAGGTCAGCAAACACATCCCACAGGTGAGAACCAACAAGGAGAAGCTGCCATTCCTCACCCTGGCTGATCTCCTGTTGGGCTCCCAGAGGGAAGGTGTTGATATCTAAATTATGGAGTGTGCTGTTCCCTTCAACTCTACTTCATCCATGGGTATTGCAGGGCTGGAGCTGGATGGAGTCAGGACTTGCCAAGTAATTCTGGGAGCTTTAGGAAGAAGTGTGTGTAAAATGTTAAACCAATCTGATTAACTGATTTTACAGCAGTTGCTCTGGGTTGGTTTTGAATGCACTTCACTGTCTGGCTCTGTGCAGCCTGAGCTGGTGTCTCTGAGAGCTGTACTGGTGTAAATCAGCCCAAAATCCCATTTTTCCTGGCTCTGTCTTCTGCTAGAAGTGTCACCCCATGTGAAGGCTCTGCTGGACACCTTTCTCACACAGCCCTGATGGAAGTTTTCCTTCCTAAAGACTTTCCCCCAAAACAAAGTCATCATAGCTGGTAATAGGACAAAGGGAAATGGCCTGAGGTTGGATATCAGGGAAAATCTCTTCAGAGAAAGGCATGGGGACATGCACTGGTGGGGTCACCATCCTTGGAAGCATTCAGAAAACAAGTGGATGTGGCACTTGGCTCATGGCTGACAAAAAATCCCCTTGATTTCAGAAGTATTTTCCAACCTTAATGATTATGTGATTCTATGAAAACCCATGCTGTTTTTTTTTTCACTCTGCTAGTTTTCCTTGATGAAACATTGGCCTCACATAAGAAAGCATTTGTGCTTTCCCCCTAATTTTCTTGATGGCATCAAAGATGCTCCATTAATTAACACGTTTGTCCTTGAAAAAAAAGGAACTTTTCAAGGAACTTCTGAGGTGTTTTGATGACTCCTCTTGATGAAAGTGCCCTTTAGCAGTGATCTAACAGGTCTAATTGATTATTTTTTGATAAATGTGAGTGCTGGAGCTGGTGTGCCACAATTTATTAGGAGACCCCTGTGGGATCACAGCTGATTCCTCCTTGTGTTCCCTCCAATGGATGCACTTGTGTTCAGGCACATGAGGTGGGATCCCATTTGTTTTGCCTTCACAAGGAACATTCCAGAACTTGTTCACAATGCCCTGTTCCTTGTCAGCATCATCACCATCATCATCATCATCCAAAGCCCTGCTCACAGCTGAGCCAGCCTGATGGTGAAGCTTCTCCTGCCCCACTGTTTCAGGTGGATCTTGTCTCTCTCCCACCATTCCTCAGCAGAATAAAAAGGAACAAACCCTGCAGCACTGCAGCCAGAGCTGGTCAAACATGATGAGAGCCATGGTCCCATTCAGAGCAGGAATTTTGGGGGAGGTATTTAACAATAGTGCAACATCCAGGAAACATCATCTCAGCTCCAGGTGGGTTGGTACCTCCTGTTTCCAGGAACTTCAGGCCCTTTCCTGTTGGCCTTGGCAGATTTCCTGTCACTGAGTTGCCACATTCTCATCAGGCTCCTCATGGTTTCTCCTCATCCTTTATCTCCCTCCTGCTGGAAGAGTGGCCACTCTCCTTCCAAAGGCAGCTGCCTCAGTGTGCAGGAGCTGATCTCAGTCACAGAGCAGGGAGCAGCTGCCCAGGTGAACTCAAGGTGAGCTGAGCCCTTCAATCCAGCAGCAAATTGGTTTCCTTCCTCCAAGGGTACTCCAGAGCAATGGAAATCACTCCAGAAAAAAGCAGAAGGAAACATTGTTTTCCCTTGCTGAGATGAAAACATGAGGCAGTGAGAGATTTCTGGGACTGGGAGAGTGAGAACAAAAGGAATAGCTAAGGCAGAAATTGAAATGCTTGATCCAAATGCAGAAAGTCACTGAGCTCCAGGTGTTGGCCTGTGCTTTGGTACTTATTCCCTTCCTATTTCACCCACTCCTTTCCCTTTCCTCTCTGTTTACTGGTAATTGTGTTTGCCAGCTGGCTGCAGGGCACAAATTCTTTATATTAAAAATCCTGCTGGTGTTTTTTAAAAAAACAACCAAAACTTTGAGGTTAGCTAAAGCAAAAAAAAAAAAAAAAAAAAAAAAAAAAAAAGGAAAAAGAGAAAAGAGAAAGCTGAGCTGTTTTAAATGGTCAAATACTGCATCATTTTTATTTTTCCTGCTTTTGAGCTGTCAGACTTGCTGCTTTGCCATCTGCAGGGGCAGAGTTGTGTTCAGTCTCATGATTTCTCATGAATTCCAGCTTGATGTTATGGTTTAACCCAGAGCTCAGGAACATCAGGAGCACCATAAAGGACAGGGATGAGGGATTTGCAGTTATGTGGATTATCTAAATCCTGCCTCACTGGCCTCAAAGCAAGTTCTCTGTGGGTCTCTTGCTGGGGGATGTTCTCCATGGGCTCTGTTTAAAAGCAAAATTACCCCAATCCCCCCTCCCAGCCCAGAGCCTGCACACTGAACCCAAAACTGTTTTACTTGTGCAGAGAGCAATAGATCAGAGCAAATTTAAACATTCTGACACAATTTATTGCAAAGACTTTCATAGTCAGGTGGAAAATCATCTGCTTTGCCAGTGATGCAGAGTATCTGAATTATCTCCTTCCAACTCCAGTCTACAAAAACCATTTATTTTGTGTGCTGAGCAGGTAACATTTCCATAACAACAGAAAATGGGCATGGAAAAAGCCCAGTTGATTGTAAACATAGGTGAAACTTATTTGATTCAGATTCTTTGTGTGTCTCAGAAGGGCTCTGCATTTCCTGCTGCTCTTGTCTGTGTGGGCTCTGTGTCACCAAGGGAGGGTGGGGACATCCCTGGTGACTGAGCAGGGACAGGTGATCAGCACTGAAAAGCCATTCTGAGCTGCTGGGAGGAAACTTCTGCACCTTTTGGCCTCTCAGCCAGTGGAAGAGCTTGCCCAGGCAGGTTGTTCAGTCTCTCCCTTGGAGATCTTTAGGAGCCAATAAACTCCTGCCCTGAGGGATCTGATCCCATTGCTGGTCCTGCTTGGAGCAGGAGGTTGGGCTGGGACTTCAAAAGGTTCCTTGGAGCCAGGGTTATGCAGGGGGTCTCAGTGGCAGCCCTGCCTTGCTGCACAAATTGGCAAAATTCCTCCTGTCGGGTTTTCGGCTGTTTGAAGGGCCTGGAAAGGCCCGGAGTGGCCTTGGGGCAGCCCGCGTATCGAAGGATGAGAAGAGGCTTCAGTTCTTCTTTCGGTCTTTATGTTTATTAATTGTTTATCTAAAAGATTTTCTCTCAGCCCAACAGAGCTCTGCTCAGCAGCCAGCCATGAGCACACTGTGTAGCCCTCCGGGCGGTCACCTATCTTTATACCCATTGTTACGTGTACAATATTTATCATTTTTCCCCAATACCATTTATTCTTATTACTCGGTGCACTTTCAGTAATAACCAATCCAAAGGTGCCACCATCACCAAAGAAGATGGAGGAGAAGAAGAAGAAGAAGAAGGACAGGACACGCCCCAATTCCTCCATCTTACTTCTCTAAACCCCCCTGTACAGAAATCCTAAACCCTGTGTTTCACTCTCTAATTAACCAATCCCTTCACCATTCACCCCGGTGAAACCCTCCTGTCCTCATACAGGTGTCGTCTCCCGTGTAGGGTCAAAGTCCAGCCACCAGACACTTCTGGAACATCCCAGGACTCCCGAGCCCCCCCAAGGGTGCTCTTGGTGGCTCAGCATCTCAGGACTCAGATCCTGAGATCCCACATCCTCCTTTGGGCAGATTTACACCCAGGATAAGCATGGAGGAGAATTTCCATCTGTCTGTCCCTACAGCAGGATTTTCAGCCCCAGTGATCCCCAGTACCTTGAAAGCCCTGGGAGTCTCAGAAGGGGCAGATTTGTTTGGATTTTGTGTTAATTGGTAGTTAAATTGTGTTGAGCCGACACTGGGATTCCCCAGTGGGAGCTGGGGAATTTGATAAAATTTGATAAAATTCCCTTGCAGAGGATGATCCAGAGAGGGTTTGCCTGCTGCTCTTTGCTTACTGAGAGACTGAGCAGGGGGTTAAACAGTGCCTGCTTCCCATCCAGCATCCCAGGGCACTCAGGCTGTCCCTGCAGGGGCACAGGGACACTTCTGTGTTTTGATGGAGCTGTCACCCTGTCACTGCAGGGAGATGTGACACCTGGGCAGCCCTGGCACAGCCCTGTGTGTTCCAGGAGCACCTGCAGTGTTCCAGGGCATCACTGCCAGCTCCTGTGCCTGCCACAGCTCTAGGTCACTCTCAGGTGCCCAGCTCAAACACAAACAGCTCTGATTTATGGCTCAGCTGCCAAAAATCACATCTGCTAAGGTGCTGTCACCAAGGGAGGTGGGAGCTGCTCAGGGCCAAAAATGCAGCTTTGATGATTGCAGGCACTCAAAACCTTTAAAACATCGAGTGATAAATTCTGGTTGATGTCACTGTAGGACACAAAGAACACAAGCTCACACTGCTGTTCTCAAGGTGAAGAAAAAAGGAAAGTTTATTTCCTGACTTTAACATTTATAGTTTTCCAAGAGTGCCAGTGGATTGGAGGGTGACAGTGCCACCTCTCCAATGACACTGGACAAACCAACAATCCATTAACTTTCTCCTCCTCCATAAAGGAATGCAAAACAATGAGTTATTTACAGAAAGTTTATTGTTTTTAATAACAATAATAATTTTAATAACAATAATAATTTAATCATTATTATTATTACAGGAACATGAGTTTATTGTGTGAGAAAGTTCACTACAAGAATGTCAACATCAGAAGGCTTAAAAAACCAGGGTGACAGGTTACTCTGTAGATTTTTGAATTGCCATCCCTTCTGCCCCCTCTTTGAAGATGGCACTTGCTGAGGACAGTAACAGCAGCTCCCTGATGCTTTGGAGCTGCCCTTTTAACACATTTTCTGTTGCTGCAGTTTTGGATGAGCTCCTGGCAGGGATGGAGCCAGGGGAAGGGAGGATGCTCAGGCTCAGCAGGTCCCTTGGGCTGGCAGTGGCATTTGCCCAGCTGTGCATCAAGTTATTCAGAAACCTAAACCAGCAGAAAAACAACATTTTTCCTGCCAGTTAAGTGTCTGGGCTGCCTTGCAATGAGATCAGCTGAGCTGCTGGCAGCAGGCAAGGCTGGAGGAAGGGGAAAGTGGCTCATTTGTATGGGTAAACATTCTCTTAGCCTTCATTTCTCTCACAGTTTAAGTTCATAAACCCCATTTTCTTCACCCTGCTGTTTCCCCCACGGGTGCAGCATCCCATCCTCCAGTCAGGACCTTGGGTGGGCACACTCTGAGCTGCACTGGAGAATTTGCCTGCCTTAATTTTGTGTTGCTGGGTTGGTTTGCAGCAGGTTCCTTTTGTGTCACTGCACAAGTGCTTTTCTCAGAGCTGAGAGTGGGAGAAGGGAAGGAGCAGGGCAGGGGAGCTCTCATTTGTCTAAATTGGAACTGCCAGCTTCAGCTGTCGGGGTGTGTGCCTGGAATTGCAGTGCCAGGCAGTGATTATGTCCGTGCTGATTATTCCACTGCTCTGTGAACATTCTCAATGTGCTTCCTGGCTTATGAATTTGTCCCCATGACATTTGGGAAATGTCCTTTTTGTGCTGTTTTTTCCTTTCTGGGGGCTGCAGCAGTGGGGTTGGGATTCAGGAGGGGGATGATCCCTCAGGTATCCATTTGTCCCAGGGACAGAGCAGGGGGGAGGCTGCCTTGGGAATGGGGGCAGGGGATTATTTCAATCTCTGACCATATTTAAACCTTAGGGTTGGCTGGGAGGAAGAGGTAAAGAAAAAAAAGACAGCAATTGTGAGGCTCAGTGAGGAAATATTGGGACTTTGTGATGCAGAGGGAGGCCTTGCAATGACCAAAGGAAACACTGTTGAATAGAGAACTCTGAACATTTTGCCTCAGCTCCACACACATTTGAATTTTGTTTATTTTCTCTTATCTGTTCCATTCTTTCTCTGACCTGCTGAGATCTGTCCTGCAGGTTGGGTTGTGGCACAGCCCCTGCCCTTGGGTGGTGTTGGCTTTTTATACCAAAAACTTTATTTACTTAATGTACTTTATTTACAATAATATTCCAATACCTATCACCTATGTTAGACAGTCTGCCTCTACTCTAAACCAATCAAAAAATGTCACCATCACAGCAGAAGATGGAGAACAAGAAGAAGGACAGGACATGCCCAGATTCCTCCATCTTGCCTCTTGAACCCAATTCTAAATCCCCAAAATTCTACATTTTCACCCTGTGACAAATTAACCATCATTCTACTCAAACTCTTGTGACTTGCAAATCCTCAGACAAAGTTGGGAATTGTTTCCATGGGCTAAAATCAAAGGCACAGGTGGTTTTGGTGGTTTGGACTCTGTGCCAAGGTCTCTGAGCCCCTGCCAGGGCTCCAGTCATCCAGGGCAGCCAGAGGAATGTGCTGGGTTCCAACAGGGAGGAAATGATGAAAGGCTCCATGTTCTTAGGAGGCTAATTTATTACTATATTATATTGTATTGTATTATATTATATATTATGTTGTATTATGTTATACTAATATGCTGTACTATACTATATATATATAGTATATATACTATATATACTACTATACTATATACTACTATATATAGTATATCTACTATATATACTACTATATATATATTCTTTAGTATATACTATACTAAAGAATAAAGATACTTACAAAAGGTTTAACAAGACACTAATGAAAAACTCATGACTCCTCCCAGAGTCCCAACACAGCTGGCTGTGATTGGTCATTAATTTAAAACAATTCACATGAAACCAATCAAACAATGACCAATTGGCAATCAATGTCCAAACCACATTCCAAAGCAGCAAACACAGGAGAAGCAATCAGATAATTATTGTTTTCATTTTTCTCTGAGGCTTCTCAGCTTCCCAGGAGAAGAAATCCTGGCCAAGGGGTTTTTCAGAAAATATGACAGTGACAGGCCTTGGAGGTTCTTTTCTCAGCCTCCATACTTCTGGAAACACATTTCCACATGAAAGTGTGAAGAACTTGTGCTCCATTCTACATTTCATGCTCTTTTTGCTTTCTTCCCTCTGTCCCATGGATATTCCAGCTGGGTCCACGTTTCCTTCCCTGTAATTGTGGAGGTCTCATCACATCAGAGCAACTTTTAATTAGAATCATATTTTGCATTAAAGAAATCAAAGGCTCAGAAAAATCTTACTTCACTCTACAATTAATTAACTTTCCTCTGCCTGATGGAATTGAAGAGACTAAAATTAGCAAAATTTGTGGCTAAATCTTCTATCAGCTGTTGCCACCTGTTCTTGTTGTGGGTTCTGGCTGTGCCTGAATCTTTGCATTCCTGTCTTACCTACTCCATCATGTTTAATTTGCTCTTCACCATTACCATTTTCCAAATTTAGGCTAAATGTCATTAAAATGTGCTAGGAAGGTCCCATTCTGTGACTTTTTAATGTCCTTGACCTTCATGTGGTTGGTTCTCTTTGCACCAGAATGGTTTAATAAATAATGGCTGTACTTTCCCAGCTCATTGATAGGGTTGTTTGCTCCAGTTTGGTTTGGAGCTTGGGAAGGTGGGAATTTTCTGGTTTGGATGTGTGTCAGGAAGTGCAGTCATTTCACAAACCATCCTGGTGTTTAATGGACTGCTGGCTGGAAACAACCACCCAAGTCTGCTTTTCAAAGCAACAGCAGGGATGCACACAAATAAACCAATTTTCCATGGGAGAAGTGATGTTTTACCCAGTGGGGGTGTAAGGTTGAATTTCAGTGCACTGCTTGGCCTGGCCTTTATCTCCCTAACATTCCCTCTCTGTGGAATGTTCTTCTGTGAGATGTTCCTCTATGGAATGTTCTTCTGTGAGATGTTCCTCTAAGGAATGCTCCTCTGGGAATGTTCATATAGGAACGTTCTGTGGAATGTTCCTTTGTGGAGTGCTCCTCTGTGAAATGTTCCCCATGGAATGTTCCTCTGTGAGATGTTCCTCTATGGAATGTTCCTCTGGGAAATGTTCCTCTGGGAATGTTCATATAGGAATGTTCTGGGGAATGTTCCTTTGTGGAGTGCTCCTCTGTGAAATGTTCCCCATGGAATGTTCCTCTGTGAGATACTCCTCTATGGAATGTTCTTCTGGGAATGTTCCTCTGGGAAATGTTCCTCTGGGAATGTTCATATAGGAATGTTCTGGGGAATGTTCCTTTGTGGAGTGCTCCTCTGGGGAAATGTTCCTCTGGGGAATGTTCCTCTGGGAACATTTTGAGTATTCTTCTGGGAATGTTCCTCTGTGGAATGTTCTTATGGGAATGTTCCTCTGGGGAATGTTCTTCTGTGAGATGTTCCTCTAAGGAATGCTCCTCTCGGAATGTTCATATAGGAATGTTCTGTGGAGTGCTCCTCTGTGAGATGTTCCCCATGGAATGTTCCTCTGTGAGATGTTCCTCTATGGAATGTTCTTCTGGGAATGTTCCTCTGGAAACATGAGCAGGAGCTCCATGTTTCAAATCAGACCTGGTTTTCCATAAAACATGACATTTTAGGACGTTTTTTAGTCCTTGTGGCAGCTTTGCCAAGGCAGCTCTTTCCTCCTCTTGCAGGAAGCAGCCAACATGCTACGTCTGATCCAGAACAGGCTGAAGGAGGAGGAGCAGCACCTGCTCAAGAGTGGAGGTGAGTGGCATTTCCTTCAGCTCTCGTGGTGCCCGAGGAGTTGCTGAGTGCTGGCTGCTCCAGGTGGAAGTGTCCACTTCCAAGGGGATGTGGGGTGATGGCAGAGTCAGCAGGAAGGGGCAGAACAAGTGGAGTTGTCACAACTTTAAAGGACAGCAGTGAAATGTCCCTCTGTGGAATGTCCCTCTGTGGAATGTCCCTCTGTGGAATGTCCCTCTGTGAGATGTTCCTCTGGGAGATGTCCCTCTGGGAGATGTTCCTCTATGGAATGTCCCTCTGGGAGATGTTCCTCTATGGAATGTCCCTCTGTGAGTTGTTCCTCTGGGAGATGTTCCTCTGGGAGATGTTCCTCTGGGAGATGTTCCTCTGGGAGATGTTCCTCTATGGAATGTTCCTCTGGGGAATGTTCCTCTATGGAATGTCCCTCTGGGAGATGTTCCTCTGGGGAATGTTCCTCTGGGGAATGTTCCTCTGTGGAATGTCTCTCTGTGAGATGTTCCTCTGGGGAATGTTTCTTGGGGAAATGTTCTTCTGGGAATGTTCCTGTGGGAAATGTTCTGGGGGGACGTTCCTCTGGGGAATGTTCTTCTGTGAGATGTTCCTCTATGGAATGTTCCTATGGGAATGTTCATATAGGAATGTTCTGGGGAATGTTCCTTTGTGGACTCTTCCTCCTGGGAAATGTTCCTCTGGGAACATTTTGAGTATTCTTCTGGGAATGTTCCTCTGTGGAATGTTCTTACGGGAATGTTCCTCTGGGAAGTGTTCTGGGAGATGTTCCTCTGTGGGATGTTCCCCTGTGGAATGTTCTTCTGTGAGATGTTCCTCTAAGGAATGCTCCTCTGGGAATGTTCATATAGGAATGTTCTGGGGAATGTTCCTTTGTGGAGTCCTTCTCTGGGGAAATGTTCCTCTGGGGAAATGTTCCTCTGGGGAATGTTCCTCTGGGAACATTTTGAGTATTCTTCTGGGAATGTTCCTCTGTGGAACGTTCTTACGGGAATGTTCCTCTGGGAAATGTTTTGGGAGATGTTCCTCTGTGGGATGTTCCTCTGGGGAATGTTCTTCTGTGAGATGTTCCTCTATGGAATGCTCCTCTGGGAACATTCATATGGGAATGTTCTGTGAAATGTTCCTCTGTGGGATGTTCCTCTATGGAATGTTCTTCTGGGAATGTTCCTCTGGAAATGTTCATATAGGAATGTTCTGGGGAATGTTCCTTTTTGGAGTCCTCCTCTGGGGAAATGTTTCTCTGTGGGATGTTCCTCTATGGAATGTTCCTCTGGTAAATGTTCCTCTGTGGGATGTTCCTCTGGGAACATTTTGAGTATTCTTCTGGGAATGTTCCTCTGTGGAATGTTCTTACAGGAATGTTCCTCTGGGAAGTGTTCTGGGAGATGTTCCTCTGTGGAATGTTCTTCTGTGAGATGTTCCTCTATGGAATGCTCCTCTGGGAATGTTCATATAGGAATCTTCTGTGGAATTTTCCTTTGTGGAGTGCTCCTCTGTGAAATGTTCCCCATGGAATGTTCCTCTGTGAGATGTTCCTTTGTGGAGTGCTCCTCTGAGGAATGTTCTGTGGGATGTTCCTCTGTGAGATATTCCTCTATGGAACCTTCCTGTGGGAACGTTCCTGTGGGAGTATTCTTCTGGGAATGTTCCTCTGGGAAATGTTCTGTGGAATGCTCCTCTGTAGAATTCCTTTTACTCTTGGGGAAATGTTCCCCTGGGGAATGTTCCTCTGTGTGGGGTGTCCTGCCAAACCAGAGGGTCCTTTCTGGCCCAGAATGATTCCTTTTGACACATCACAACTTTCCCAGATGAAAACTCCCAGCTTAAAATCCTCTCTACTATCATCAGTCTTATCAACAGGATCCACACTTGCCTCCCTGCATTTCTTTGATTTAATGTACCTGCAAAAGGGGAATGCAATTAAAATTTGGGAGTTTTTTCTTTTTTTTTTCCCTCTAAACTACTTCTTAATTAGGATCAGAAGGGAATTAATGACCTCTTGAGACTCTAGAAAGCTCACAAACCAGATACTGCTCTTTTTGAGCCAAACACCCGCCAGAACTTGATCATGAGCTATCCCTGGGAATTTTAATATTGCAGGCTGAGCATTTTTATTTGATACTTGGAGAAACCAGGAGGAAAGTTAATTCTCAGGATCAGAGGGAGAGCTCATGAAAGCTGAAACTGAGTAATGACAATAAAGTTGCACTTCACACTTTGTTTGGTGGCTGAGATTTTCAGAGCAAAGTTGTGAAAGAGGAAATTCACTGATTTCTGCCTATCTTTGATCTCATATCAATGAGGTAAAGAGTGAAGAAGTTTCAGCTGAAATTCAGGATTTGTAACGTAAATCACAAGAATATGGAATTATTTCAAGAATTTATTTGCATGAAAAGTCCAAGTCCTGCTGTCTGAGAATTTTTGGGGTAAAGTTCAACAAGAGGTGGAAATCAGTCACCAGTAATTGGCAGAGTGAGGTATAACATGAAAATCTTGTCTGTGGATTTTCAGCTGGAAAACTGTCAGTTTCCATCTCTGAAATAAAAGGAATTTTACCTTTTAGTGACTGATTTAGCTGCCACCTAAGAATATAATTATTACTTTTAATGACCTCAAATATTACCATAATACATCTTAATTCAAGTACCAAATTGTCATAATTAGCATTTATTCTAGTGAGAGGAGCACCAGGATCCTGCTTTCCAGAGCTGCCCCATTTATTGCCTGTCCCATCAGCTTGGCAAATCCTCTCATCTCTGCCAGCTCCACCCTGCTTTTGTCTGTGAAACTCTGCAGGGATGGGGCTGACAGGAAATTTGCCCCTCTGGGGCTGTTTTCCAGTCAGGAGCACTGAATTAATTAATGAATGTTTAAAGCTCCGCAGGACCTCAGTCTGCTCACACTTAACAACCTGGGCTCTCCCCTGAGTGCAGACTCCCCCTCTTCTGTAATTAATTAAAAGTTACCCTTTAAACAATTTAATCCCCAGAGATTTGCTGTGGTGAGAGAGTGCAGGAGCGGGTGTCTGCCATGGCACAGTTTGTTTGCAGAGCAGCTGTGTTAACGCTCACACAGGGAAAATGCACATTGGGCACGAGAGGAAGCAAAGCCAGAGCAGCAGGATGGGCTCAGCACCTGGGAGCAGCTTTGCCCAGCCTCCCCCGGGGTTAATCCTGCAGCTCACAGCACAACAGGCATCACCTGAGGGATGAGAGCACTCCCAGGGACCTGGCAGTGATTTTATCAGTGAGGAAATGGTGAGAGGAGCTGCAGCCTGTCAGCTCCTTGGCTTGTGGTGCTGCATGCTGCTGAGAGAGGAGCCAGGAAGGGAGGACTAGAGAGGGACTTCACCCTCAGAAACATCTTTGTGAAGCAGGTTTTTAGAGGGAAGAATATTTAATAGAATCCCAGAGTGGTTTGGGTGGGAAGGACCTTAAAGCCCACCCAGTGCCAGCCCTGCCATGGCAGGGACACCTCCCACTGTCCCAGGTGCTCCCAGCCCTGCCCAGCCTGGCCTTGGGCACTGCCAGGGATCCAGGGTGGGCACCCTGTGCCAGGGCCTGCCCACCCTCCCAGGGAACAATTCCTGCCCAATTTCTTGTGTAAATTGACCTTCCTTCAGTTTAAAACAACTTTTAGCTTAAACTGTAATGTACTAAGTGATTAAAGAACAGTAACATGAATATGGTAATTCCAGTAGTTATGGTAGGCTATGGATAAAAGTTAAGATATGGATTGGTTCTACTGTATTGAGATGCTCAGCAAAGAAAAGTAAATAATGCAATGTAACCAAAACCAAAGGTTTTGGAGCTGACAGCTGTAGGTGCAGCTCTGTCACTCCTTGTCCTGTCACCACTGACACTGCTGAACACTTCATTATTCCACTTTACATTTTTGAGTAATGCCCCCCACATAAAGCAAGGTGGTTTTATCCAAAGTTTTATTCTATCTTCAGTTTGTTTGGAAACTTGGGGCTTTGTTGTCTGGGCCTTCCACCCAGCAGACACCAGGATGGTTGAAGTGGGCCCTGCTGTGCCTTGGTTTTGCTGACACAGCAGGGTCTGGAGGGGGAGGGATGGGTTCATTCTGTGCTCAGTGCAGGGTGGGCAGGCTGGCCTGGCTCTCCCTGGCTGCTCCTGGAATGTTGGGGTAGGGCAGTGAGCTGCCTTGGAAAGGTTCATTGCTTCCCTCCTCAGAGCGGCTGCAGGGCAGCTTCTCTCCTAAAAGCTTAAATGAAAGATGCAGGACTCCAGGCAGCTCTGCAAAATGCAGTTTATTGTGGCCAAGATGTTCCAGCAGTCCAGGGCTGTGGGTGACAGGGCTGTGCCTACAGCTGTCAGCTCCAGCTGCAGGCCTGGAGACCCTTAGTTTAGGTTACAATGCATTATTTACTTTTCTTTTGGTTAGAATGCATTCTGTACTTTTCTTTGCTGAGCATCTTCATACAGCAGAACCAATGTATACCTTAACTATTATCTATAGCCCATCATAACTACTGTAATTACCATATTCGTGTTGCTATTCTCCAATCACTAAAAGTTAGTACATTACAGTTTAAGCTGGAAGTTATTTTTCAGTTTTCTTATAGTAGAAAATTCTGATACTTTTTTCCTACTTGCAGCTTTGCTGCCTTGTTTGCCTGTGCTATCTTTCTGCTTGATAAAAACATCTTGTTTGAGGTGGATTTATCCTCTAAGTCATAAAACCCCCTTCTAACTAACACACCCTTTGCTTTCTTAGTTATCTAGTAGGACTGTCTCAGCAATTCTTTTCTTCTGTATCAAAACTTGCTTCCATCTCTATTCCTTCATCAGACTCTACATTTAAAAATCTTTCTGCTAAGCACACACATATCTGTGAGACTTTCTTGTCAAACTTTCATCCTTCCCAACACTCTCCCTCTGGTAACACTTAATGAGCCTTTCCCAACAGCCTGGGCTGTGGGTGGTGATAAATTTGTTGCCATTAATTGATAAAACTCTGATAAATCCTCTCTGCCCTGTGAGCTCTGTTACTCTCCCCTACCCACAGCATCGATCAGCTCTGCATTGTCTGGGTCCCCTGACCTTATCTCCTGCTAATTTGGTAAGAAGGGTTCCAAATTAACCTCAGTTCTCTCTGCAATGAAGCTGCAGGAGTTTTGGACAGCTCTCAGTTCAGTTTCAGGCTGAGAAATATAAATTCTGTTTCTCATAAAAGAGAGCTGTGGGATGGAGGTTGAGTTGTGCAGGTCGGTGTTAAGAATAAAAAAAGCCCATGGATATGGTGGTCACATAAAAATGGCAAAATTGTTTAATATTATTGATCAAAAGTCTGGTGGGATTTTTTTTTGTGGTTTTTTGGTTTTTTTTTTTTTTGTTTCTTGTTTTTTGCTTTTTTGGAGATTTGTTTGTTTGTTTTGGGTTTTTTTGCTTCCACACGTGTCAAATCGATTTTTGTCTCCATAAAACCACTGCACCAAAAAAACCCCAAAGAACAAAAACCCCACTAAATTATCTGAAATACTCTTCTTAAACAACATAAAGATTTTGAACTCTTGCTACAGATCAGCCTCTGAGAATTATCTGCCTGATGAAATTACACATAATTAAGTATTTGCAGCAGTATAAAAATGAAAAATATCTTTTGTGCTGAGCAGGGAGGAAGTTGTTGTTATTTTTCTGATCTTTGCTTGGCAGGAGATGCCCTGGGAGAGGCTGATCCAGGCAGGGATGTCTCACCCATCTGCTGCCCCTGTGCCACATCAGGGCTGCTGCCATGTCACAAATCCAATTGCCTGAGACTCAGGGCTTGGTTTCCTTGGTAATGTCAAAGTGACACCTGGAACAGTGGATCAGACCCTGCCTGGGGAAGGCTGGAGGTGGCTCTGCTGTCAGGTGTGGGTATTGGATGCTCTGGTGCTGGATTGTGTGAGAGGAGAGGCCAGGGAAAGTCACTGCAGCAGAAATTCAATTTATTCCTCAGGGTTATCCAAAATTGCAAAAACTTTGTTGGGCAGAAAGGATCAACTTGGAATGTTTCTAGGCTGAAATAATTTTTCAGACTCTTCAGATCTTTTTCACTTTTTTACACACTTCTTCTAATGCATTTTCTCACATTCTTCAAGAGCTTTTTATCAATTTAAAACAAGACAATGCAGAATCCCAGAATGGTTTGGGTTGGAAGGGACCTTAAGGCCCATCCAGTGCCACCCCTGCCATGGCAGGGACACCTCCCACTGTCCCAGGTCACTCCCAGCCCTGCCCAGCCTGGCCTTGGGCACTGCCAGGGATCCAGGGTGGGCACCCTGTGCCAGGGCCTGCCCACCCTCACAGGGAACAATTCCCAATTCCCAATATCCCATCCATCCCTGCCCTCTGGCAGTGGGAGCCATTCCCTGTGTCCTGTCCCTCTAGCCCTTGTCCAAAGTCTCTCTCCACCTTTCTTGTAGGAATATAAATTAACTATATTTTTTTTTAAGTAAAATATTTTGTTTTGAAAGTATAAAACAGAACCACTTTGAATTTCTCAAGATATTTCCTTTATTTCTTTTGGCCACTGCTGTGCCCAGGATTAATTTAAATATGGGGAAGTATCTGCTGTAAAACTGAAATTTTCAGTGACTCTGCCACTTTTTGATGTGCTGCTCCAATCAGCCCACCCTGCATCCTCTTGCTTGTGGAATAAATAAACATTGATTTTCCCCAGCATTTGGAAATCTGCACTAGTTGAGTCTAGTTCAGCAATAACCACAGGATTTAACTGCTGCTCCTGGGTGCACCTTTCTGCTCCAGAGCTGATGCTTTAAAATCTGCCAGCAGACCAAGAAAAAACCCCATTGAGCAACTCTGGGATTGAGGGTGACTCCTGGATGGTTCCTGGATGATATTGCTGGTGCTGGGCCATCCATCTCCCTGTGAGAGACACTTGGAACTGCTCCACAGGAGCTTTGTGTGGTGCCTGGTGGGTAATTGCAAATTCATGAGCTAATTTAATAGTGCTTGGATGGATTTTTGGCTTGTAAGACTGTTAGAAATAGTTCTGGTCACCAAATGTGACCTCTTGATCAAATGGGCCCAGAAATAACCTGACTGCTCACTGCTGCTAAAACTCTAAATCCCAGTTTGAGTGGAGCTTGTCATCCTGAGTTCATTTTAATTATTTCAAGTGGCTGACACCTATTGGTTCCCCAGGCAGTGGTTAATCATCCTCACTGATAAATTGGGAGTTTGGATTCTGTGGATGGACCAGGCTGGATAGACTTGGAGCAACCTGGGTTAAGGGGAGGTGTCAATAAATTCCCTTGCAACCCAAATTATTCCATAATTCTGTGATCTTAAAATGATCAGGCAAGGTGAATAAATGCACTTAGAACTACCTGTCCAACCTTGTCGTTGCTGTTACTACCCAGTTTTTGGCTGCACAGCTCTGAACATCCCAAGTTTTCCATGGAATTCCTAGGAGTTACATCTCAGTACCTGGCTGGATTCTTCTCAGAGATGGGTGAGAGATCTCAGTTTTGTGCTAAAGACAAAGGACCTTCCCTCCAGATATTTTTTCTATCCGAGCTTTTGTGTCCAAGCCTTTCTTTCCCTTCATCCTGCAGAGCTGTGGCTTTAGGAGTGTGGGTTTGGTGTGACAATAGGGTGGGTTTTTGCAGAGGTGGGCGTATGTGGCCCGAAGTTTAGAGTCCGACTAGCTGAGGGCGAAAGGCCGACGCCCCTCTGCAATTCCTGGCCAGCGCCCTTCGGCGTCTGAGGGCCTCGGGCTGTGCTGGCTGCGGACTGGCTCACACCGCTGGTATAGGGGAGGAACGGAGCTGACCATTTCCCGGGGGTTAAACATCGGTTTATTGAAGGTGTTGTGGGATCCAAATGTGGGGAAACCAACCCGGAAGAAGTTTCTCCATAGGGGGTGAAACAGGATTATAAAGGAGGGGTGCAGAGGGGGGCATATGTGGCTCGAAGTTTAGAGTCCGGCTAGCTGAGGGCGAAAGGCCGACGCCCCTCTGCAATTCCTGGCCAGCTCCCTTTGGCGTCTGAGGGCCTCGGGCTGTGCTGGCTGCGGACTGGCTCACACCGCTGGTATTGGGGAGGAACGGAGCTGACCATTTCCCGGGGGTTAAACATCGGTTTATTGAAGGTGTTGCGGGATCCAAACGTGAGGAAACCAACCGGGAAAAAGTTTTTTCATAGGGGGTGAAACAGGATTATAAAGGAGGGGGGTGGGTACAGGCGGAACCAATCGGGAAAGGTGAGGGGATGAACTTCACAGAACTGACACTCCATGGAGACCAATAATCAAAAGGTAAAGGAGGTGTCCTGGGACCCCAGCCAGCCACCATCTCCAGAGAGGAGAAGGTTCTCGAAACCTGGGAGGAGAAAGGGAGTGATTGACTGGGCCCAGGGAGGAAACAACTTTCACTTATAAGGGAAACCAGGGCAGGAGCAATTACCTATCGGCAACTGTGAATAGCGGTTACTATGGCAACTTAGCTGACAGGCTAGCACTGGCGGGAAAAACTGGGGGAACGAACCCATTTTACACATAATAGGGGATAACAATACATAAATTGGGGAATAACACAAGAAACTTAACAACACACTACAACAGGTTTTTCAGTGGGCACTGGGCATCACTCCTTTAAAACACATCAAAAACCCCAATCCCACCCCTTTGCTTGTTGCTGTTCCCTTGTTTCATGCTCTTTATTCCATTTGGGATCAAGTGGCTGTCAGTTGCCCATTTGATTGTTCTCATGATGTTTTCTCCCCCAAAGCTGCATCCTGCTGCCTGCAGTAATTGCTGAGGAGCAGTGCCTGTGCTTGCAAGGCAGTGATTTTCTGAAATTGGACACTCTGCACAGCACTTACAGCTAATTCCACAGCATATCAATAAACAATGGCCACTGTGCTCATTATCCTCACCACAGTAACTTCTTATTTTACAGCTGGATACCTTTACTTGAATATTGATGCAAACTACCAAATCTGCACTGAAATCACTGCTAAGTTATTAAATCATGCTGCTTTGCCTTCAAGCATTGCAAATTACCAGAAATTAAATCATTTCAATGTAGCATTATCTGTCCAGGTATCAGCTCTGGATTTTTTCTGGGAGCAGGAACAGAAATCCCACCTTTGGAGATCAGTGGAACCAGGGTGTATTTTATGTGGCTGGACAGTTTTAAAGGAAACTAATTTAGTTGACTGAAACCCATCTTTATGGAATAGAAATGTTGAAATGAAAGGCAAGTGGGGTTTAAAATCCCAATATTTCCTCTCTCAGGCTGATATTTGGAGTGTTTTCTGTGCAGCAGAGGCAATCACAGCAGTGGGGAGATGAGCCCAGCACAATTTACAGACTTGTTCTGCTGATTACTTTGTCATAATAAAAATACAAGAGCTGCTTAAAACCTCAGTCTGGAGCTTCTGCAAGCTGCCAGCTTGGCCTCAATTGGGGCACATGGATTGCTGAATAATAATAAATAAGTCTGTTGTGAGAATTCCAATAATCCTCATGTAAACCCATATAAATCTCATAAGCCAGCTCCATTCAGTGGCTTCTGTACTCCATGTACAAGCACATGGCAATTTGTGGTTTATTATTTTCATTGCCTTATGCTGATCCTGAGAAAAATCTGGTTTTTTTTTTCATAAGGAATGTTCCTTGTCTCTTCAGAATTGATTGTAGTTGTCTGTGCAGTGATACACAAATGAGATTGTGGCTTCTTCTAGGGCAATAAGTCTTTTTGCATGTGGTTAAATGAAACTTCCTGAGTTGTCGCTTTTTATGAATAGTTTTTAAGAATTTAGGAATATTTTGGTGGGAGCTGGGCGCACTGGGTGTAGAGTGAGGGCTGGGTGTGGAGCACTGCCTAGAACAGGTCACACTGGGCTGGTGGTTCATTTAATCCTGATAAAAAGCCTGTACTCAGCTTCTCTTTGTCTTGTATATTTGGATTATTTCTTAGCACTGTGCTCTGGTTCTGTGTCCTTGGGATTTAGGCTCAGCACAGTTCAGCTCAGCTGATAATTCAGATTGCACATGGGCAGAGCTGGGCTCTGTGATAGCAGCCCTTGGGGTGGACTGGAGCAGTAGATTTGGTATTGGGGAGTGGAAAAGGTGCTTGGTGTCATTTCAAGAGTGAGCAGGAGGTTTGGCGGCAGGAATTTGGATATTGCTGAACCTGCAGCTGTCGCTCCCCTGAGCCCCTGGCAGGAGTTCAGGGCAGTGCTGCTCCAGGACTGCAGCCAGGCTGGTCAAGGAAAACCCAAACTCTTGCCATGGGTCCATAACAGGATTTATTTCAAAGTCACAACTCAGCAGGGAAAGTGCTGTACTTAAAAAAAAAAATATAGTTAATTTATATTCCTACAAGAAAGGTGGAGAGAGACTTTGGACAAGGGATGGAGGGACAGGACACAGGGAATGGCTCCCACTGCCAGAGGGCAGGGATGGATGGGATATTGGGAATTGGGAATTGTTCCCTGGGAGGGTGGGCAGGCCCTGGCACAGGGTGCCCACCCTGGATCCCTGGCAGTGCCCAAGGCCAGGCTGGGCAGGGCTGGGAGCAGCCTGGGACAGTGGGAGGTGTCCCTGCCATGGCAGGGGTGGCACTGGGTGGGCTTTGAGGTCTTTTCCAAGCCAGGCCATCCCATGACATGCTGGGCGTTCAGGTGATAAATTTCTATTTCCATTTGGCTGGAAAGGCAATCCAGGCTTTTTAAAGGCACAGGGGAGGATTTGTTCCTGTCCCATCCCACCCTGCTCTCTGGCAGGGGGAAGCTGCAGCTCCCTGCTCAGCTGGCACCTCGTGCTCAGGAAATCCCACACAGGAGCAGGAAGCACAAATGGGCTTGGAATGGGAAAGCTTTGGCCAAGAAATCCTTGCAGCATCCTCAGCTTGTCCCAGTGCTCCTGCCTAACAGGAATGACAAAGCCTCAAAGGGAGAAACCCCACAAAATAAGAATTAGGGTATTTTAGTAGCTGTAAGAGCCATCACAGATATGATAAATTCATTCTTTAATATATTGAGCACAAACTTGAATCCTTTCTGGAAGCTCCACATGGCTCCTCCCAAGGAGTTTGCCCATGCAGGGCTGAACAAAACCTGAGTTTCCTAAATACCAGGCAAACAGAAGCAGCATCCAGCTCACACAGCAGTGAGTGATTCCCTCACTTGCCGAAGAAGAGAGCGCAAATAGAAATTGTAGCTAACTCTGCTGGAGCCTTGTAATCTTACCAGGCTGGCAGATACTCCCCTTGCCATTATTATTTTCTCATTAACTTAATATTGCAGTGAAAAAGAAGATGGGGAAATGTCAAATATTTGTATATTGTCTGATAATTAAATACTGCAAAGATGTGTCAGCTCATTACTAATCCTAATTAAAGTAGTTATTTCCATTTTCAGCTTGGACATGTGTGTAATTAAATGTACCTGGGAAAGAATTGCCTATTTTCTCTAAATAATCAGCAGCAAATGTTGCTGTGCTGGGTCCTCCCATGGGGTCCTGTTGGGTTTCCTGGACTGGGAGCTCTGCTTTGGATGGGGAGAAGGAAACAAAGGCAGATGATGAAAATATCTGAAGAAGTTCCTGGTCTTTGGAAGCTTCCCTGTCTCTCCAGCATCTTGGGTTTGGCTGGAGCTGCATTCCTTTATCTGGGGATATGGAGCTGTGCTTATCTAGAATTAAATGAAAGGCAAATAGTCCCAGGAGATGAGTTTTGACATTGCTGGTGTCAGGGTAAAACCTGGATAATAAACACACACTTCCAAATGCTTTTCAGAGAGTTTTATCTTTGAATCACTTTGCTGAAGTAGCAGCTGCTCCTCATGCCCAGAGGGGATGTTTGAACAGCCTGGGATTGTCCCAAGGCTCCTGTTTCCTGTGGGTGCTGCCTTGGCTCTCTCTTGCTGAAGGATTTCTCCTCAGGATGTGGAGATTGGCCATTTCCTTGTGCAGGAATTCTCAATTCCTCTCGGGCTTGAGCAGAGGTAGAACTGCTGCTGTCTCCTGTATCCACCTGGGCTGGGGTTGCTGTGGGTGGTTTTAACCAGCTGCCTTTGTTTTGCACCAGGTAAT
This sequence comes from Zonotrichia albicollis, assembly GCF_047830755.1. Taxonomy (NCBI): domain Eukaryota; kingdom Metazoa; phylum Chordata; class Aves; order Passeriformes; family Passerellidae; genus Zonotrichia; species Zonotrichia albicollis. Next base: position 14,284,030 of record NC_133834.1, on the reverse strand, counting down.
GACGACTCTGACATAGAAATCCAGGAGGATGAAGGCTCTGACAGCGAGGGGGATTTGCAGATCACGAGGCACCACATCAGCACAGAACCTCTGCTGCCAGGTACCCTCACCCCTCCTGAGCTGCCCTGAGCCACAGGCATGGGCTGCAAATGTGACAAGCCCCTGCCACCCTTCAGGGTCTTGGCACTGCTCAGCCCTCAGGAGCTGCAGGGTTAAATCCCTGTGGGAACAACAGTGCTTCCAGGGCAGCAAATGCAGGATTATTTACTGGGAAAAACAATGGCTGTGTGGGGAAAATCCTGCCTTGGTATTGCCCTCCACATTCCTGAAGCAGTTCTGTGCAAAGCCTTAGGGAGGCAACCCCATTTCTCTCTGCAAAACATTTATTTCCCTGTAGCTCTTGCACCTGTTTTAGCTGGGAGACCTTCAGTGAGTCACTAAAGCCGCCTGCACTGCCTTGGCACAGGTGAGCACACCTGAGCTGCTGCTCCAGGGAGGGATTCTGTCCTTCTGTCCTTCTGTCCTTCTGTCCTGCTTCCTGGGCAGTACAACTGCAGCCTCTCCTCACAGGAATTGCTGGGTGAGGGTCTGTGGCTCACCCATGTGGGAAAAGAAATGTTCTGCTCAGTCTGGAGTGGAGCAAAACCCAGCCAGGAAATCAGAATAGTTGTGTTTGTTAGCAGTGAGGGATTGTGAGCTGTGAGCACAAACCTCTCTGGGCCCTGCAGGAGGTGCCTGGGTGGGGTTTCATGTGCCACCACTCCTCTGGAAGCTGTTCCTTAGATAAACTGCAGACATCTGGGGTTTTGTGAGGGCTATTCTGCTTTCCCCTCTCTGACTGACACCAGGGACAGAAGCTGACATTCTCAAATCAGTGTAATTTAAGCATTTTTATCCTCTCTTCCTCTGTTTTTCTTGAAAATTGAAGTCCTGTTAAGTTCTAGGAACACTGATATTCTCTAAGGAATATTTTACCGTGGCATTTCTCAAGGAAAGGTTTGCACACAGGTTTTAGAGCTTTGGAAGTGACCCTGTGGCTGTCTGTGATGCTTCATCTCAGAGAACACCATAACCTGAGTCCCTGCTGCCACTAAGAGCAGTTTTAGAGTTTTACTCTAAAAGTTATAGATTTTGCTGCCAGTAGATTCTTTTTTTTCTAGGAAGACCTTTGTTATCATTAATTACCCTTAATGGAAACTCAGTTCATCAGACTTTAAGACCTGAGATAAATGTCAGAAGCAGCAGCAGCTTCTTTAGAAAACCAGGGTTGAATGTTTGCTATTAAACACACCACAAATCTGCTGGTATTCAGCAATTTGCATTTAAGATGCACTTAATGATCAAGGCAGCATAACAAGAACATTATTTCTATTAATTGCTGCTTTTTAAATTGACTCAATTTAAGATATTTCCATCACTTTCTTTCGAAGCTTTGTGTTTTCTTACATGGTGATGCTGCTGAGCCACGTTTGCTCTCAAGCTGAGCAGAAAGAGCCCACTGTGCTCAGTCCCTGTGCCTCCTGGGGTGCACTTTTATATCTGTTTTACATTCCAATTTCCATCTTTTACATCTCTAATTCCCAAGTTATCAGTGCTGGGAGATAAGGCTTCCTCCCTCTCTCTGTGGTGGGCAGATACTCCAGTGTGTGTTGCCATTATAGAGGCAGGATTCTCAGGGAAAGATAATCCCTCTTTTTAGGCCACTTGGGATAATTGAGAAAAATCAGCACACTCACCCTCAAGAGCCCTTTCATCAGCTCTGTCTAGATGCAGCAAAACTCAAACTAAATGCAGGCTTGACAGTATTGCTCCTGGATTTATTCTTTCAGCCATTTAAAACACTTGGATTATAGGATTTGGTTTCCCCTGGAGCAGCAAAGAGGGAGCTGGGGGAGATTTGTGGGGTGCAGAGAGAAAATCAACCTCTTCCCCACCCACAGAGAGGAACAGGCAGGAGCAGCTGAAGAAGGGAGCTGGAATGGGCTCAGGAGCTGTGACCTCAGTGCTGCTGGGTCAGCAAACGTGGCAAAACCTGGATTAGGGAAGCAGGAAGGGCTCTGGTCCAGGGGGGAGCAGGGAGAGGAGAGCTCCTGGCTGGGGGAGGCTGCAGCTGCTTTGTTGTCACAGTGTCACCCTGACAGGAAATCCCCTCCCTAAGGGGGGTTTTGTGGTAAACCCACGTGTCACTGATAATTTACTTTTGTAGATTAGAGATTACACTGATTTATCACAGGATCACTCACTGCTTTGGGTTGGAAGGGACTTAAAGTTCATCCCATCCCACCCCTGCCATGGCAGGGACACCTCCCACTGTCCCAGGCTGCTCCAAGCCCTGCCCAGCCTGGCCTTGGGCACTGCCAGGGATCCAGGGTGGGCACCCTGTGCCAGGGCCTGCCCACCCTCGCAGGGAACAATTCCCAATTCCCAATATCCCATCCAGCCCTGCCCTCTGGCAGTGGGAGCCATTCCCTGTGTCCTGTCCCTCCATCCCTTGTCCCCAGTCCCTCTGCAGCTCTCCTGGAGCCCCTTCAGGCCCTGCCAGGGGCTCTGAGGTGTCCCTGGAGCTTCTCCTCTCCAGGTGAGCACCCCCAGCTCTCCCAGCCTGGCTCCATCCTGGGGGATCTCCATGGGCTCCCCTGGACTCTCTCCAACAGCTCCACATCCTCCCTGTGCTGGGGATGCCAGAGCTGGAGGCACTCTGATCTCTACATTTTCATTTTAGCATTGTCAATGTGAATAAAATTTCCCATCCATTTTTATTCTGTCTGGCAACAGATCTTTGAGGCTGTGACAAATACAATGGACTTCCCTGAATTTGTGGTGCCACTTGCAGTAAGATTCTTGTTCTGTCAGAGTGCCAAAGGAAAAGAAATTCTTTAACCATTTGCAGTGTGGAGAACCCTGTTGCCTGAATGAGTTGTTGGCAGCAGGATGGTGTTTCATGTGCAGCTGGGGTGGATATGAACAAAAATGGTCCTGAAATGCATTGTGGTATCCAGCCTGGTCTGTCCCCAGCCCTGGCTGAAAGAAAATGTCTGGGGAAGCACCTGGAGCTTCCCTGGGGCTCTCAGGCTGTTCCAGCCCCATCACTTGTGGCTGGCACAGATTTAAGCTAACCCTCAGTACATTTATTTTCTCCTAAGAACATGTCCAGTCTCTCCTTGAACTAAATAGATTTTTGTCACCCACACCATCAGAAGTGACAGATTTTGAGGTGATGTTCTGATTCCATGTGCAGATCCATCTTTTCCAGTCACTTGCAGCAGAGTCCTGAAGTGCATTGTGGCATCATGAGGACCTTTCCCCTCCCAGAGGTGGCAGCCTGGGACACACGGTGCTGTGACAAGGCAGTGCTGCTGAATGAAGCTGAAGCAGTCCCTCCCTGTGGAGCTGTGCCTGGAAATCACCTTTTATTCCACACTGCCAGGCTGTTTCAGCTCCTCTGAACCATTCCTCCCCGTGCTGGAGCTCATTTCCTTTGATAACATTGGTGTTAAGGGCTGGCTTTGTCCTGGCCAGACCTCAGAGACCATTTCACTGCTGAGACAGGAACAGCTCCAGCCCCATTTGATCTTTTCTGTGAGAAGACAGCTTTATAAAACCCTGGTTTTTTAGCAGACAATCAGTGCAGAGTCTCACAGTGAGAGCAGCTCTCCTGGAGCCCTTTTTTGGGCAGAGCTGGCCCAGAGGATCAGGGTTGATGATGTCCTGGCAGAGGGCACTGCTGCTGAGTGCCTGTGCCACCCTCCATGCTGGGGGAAGGCTGCAGAGCCTGGATTATCCCTCATTCTTTTCAGTCCTGTAAGGAAAAGCAGAGTTTGGACATGCAAATCTTCTCAGGTGAGCCTCCACAATCCTGATTCCAATCCTCCCTTACCAGGAAAGTGCTGTTCTCAGTGGGAATTGTCACTCTGCTTGTGGAATTTCGCTGTCCAGCTTGTGGCCGTGTTCAGATTTCTGCTATGGGATTTCTAGAATGTTTTTCTTCCCTCTTAACCTCCCCCAGGTGTGCCCATCCCAACATCAGACCTAGTGAAGATGAGGAGAGGCTGTAGGTCTGAAATGTGGAACAGCTTCCTCACCTCCAGTCAGATTTCCTTTTCCTGGAGGTGGAAGAAATAAACCAAAGTGTGCTCCCCATGCAGCAGCTGGGCTGTTCTCCATCAGTCCCTGGATTTTGGCAATGCCTGGAAGGTGCTGCTGGATCAGGGTCCTGCTCTAAGGGTGGGGATTGCTCTGCTCTGCCCTCACCTCAGCTCTGGGGCAGGTGTGGGTGCCACAATGTCAGAAGGATCTGAAGCTGTTGGAGTGTCCAGAGGAGGGACCTGGGCATGGGGAAGGGTCTGAGAAGCAGCTGAGGGCACTTGGATTGTTCAGCTGGAGGAGGAGACTGAGGGCAGAGCTCAGGGGGGGCTGCAGCTCCTCCCCAGGGGCAGCTCTGATCTCTGGGACAGGGAATGGCTGGGGCAGGGCAGGGCCAGGCTGGATTTTGGGAAAGGTTCATCCCCAGAGGGTGCTGGCACTGCCCAGGGATGCCCAGGGAATGGGCACAGCCCCGAGGCTGCCACAGCTCCAGGAGAGCTTGGGCAGTGCTCAGGCACAGGGTGGGAGTGTTGGGGGGTCTGTGCAGGGCCAGGGTGGGACTGGGTGATCCCTGGGGGACCCTCCCCACTCAGGACATTCCATCACTCTGTGATTAAGAGCACAGTGCACACAGGGCCACAGTTCAGAAGGATCAGGCAGAAGATTGATCCTATTTTTCTGTGTGTGGAAGGGAGTGTGATGCAGAGGGAGGAGAGGTGTCCTCTGCAAGCTCATGCTGTGAATTCACGTTAAGCACTGGAGACTGACTGCAGATCTCCAGGCTGGGAGCAAAATGTGTCCAAACCCACCTGCCCCCCTCCCAGGCTGCCCAGACCCTCAGCTTGTGTGTCACTGCTTGCTGTGAGGCACAGGGTTAACCTGCACCCACTGCTGCCTGAGGAGCTGGGAATCACCCCAGCCCTGTGCCTCCATCCTGGGCAGCTGCACGGCTTGGGAAATTGGGGAGCACCACACAGAGGGAAAATGGCAACAGCCCACAGCTCCACATCAGGGCTGCACATTGCCTTCTGCTCTCTGAGGTGCCTCCAAACCATGGCCATGCACACAGAGGGAGATTTGACTCCAAAGGTGCAGTGAGTCACAGCCTGTTCATCACCAGCATCTTCCCTGGTCACTGCTGTGTGCAGCCTGTCCCAGCTGGAGCCACATTTGCTGGAAGGAGGCACCACAGGCTCCTCTTGGCAGCTGTGTGAGCTCAGCTGAACTGAGCCCAGGAAACCAAATGACAACATCCAGCTCTCCCTGTGCCATGCAGGGCACTCCTCTGTTTGCTGCCTGCCCCAGCACAAACAGGAACACCCCAGGGCCATCCCCACGCAGGAAAATATGGGGTTTATGGGCTGGGACTGAAAATAATGCTCCGTGGAAAATCTGATTTATCTTCTCCTTACAGTTTAGTGCTCAGGTGAAATCACAGCCCTTCTGGATGCTGGGAGAGTCTCAGTGTTTGCTGCAGCCTCTCTGCATCCTGAGGGTCTCCCAGGGTTTGCTGCAGCTCCTCTCCCTCCTGGGGTCTGCCCTAGGAGTGTCCCAGGCTTTGCTGCAGCCCCTCTGCATCCTTGGAGAGTCCCAGGGTTTTCTGCAGGACCTGACCCTGTTGCTGGTTCAGAGAGCTGCTCCTGACTTGGACAATGCAGGATCCAAGCCCAGGCAGTAGCAGATGCTGAAATTCCTCCAGCTGTGAGCAGGTTTGTGTCCATGGGATGTGTGCACTGCTGCCACTCAGGGAGGAGCAGCACCTGCACTCCTGGGAGCATTCTCTCCATGGCATTTTGAACTCTCCTATTCCATCTGCTCTCCTTATCTGGTATCTTGATTCTCTTTTCTGTTCAGAATCTCTCCCAGTTTTGCCTTCTTTTAGTAACTCCCTTCAGCCTTCTCTTTTTTGAGGTAGTAATTCCCAATTTTGCACTTTATGTTGAGCCTTCTACAGAGTTAAATTGCAGTTAAACTCAAGGGTCATTTGTAGGCTGGGCAAAAATGGGATTCTGTTGTCATCTAAGGATGTCAGGTGTAATCACCCCCAAATTTATATCATTTAGTGTTGCATAAATTAGAGCAAAAGTCTCCAAAGCCTGAAGACAGATCTATCCAGAAATCTTTTAATTCCATCTCCACTTCCTGTGTTACCAGCAACTGCTGCATAGAGGCCACTGCTTTTTATATAAAGACATAAAATGCTTTTAGTGATCTGCCTTGATACAACAGGGGTTTTTTGGTGAGCTGTGAATGAGTTAGGCAGCTTTTTCCTACCACTAACTCAGCTCAAACTGCGTGGGACAAAGGGGACCTGTCATCTTTTGTGCCTTGGGAAGTAGAAAAAAAAAGGGGGTTGCCAGGGTGTATTTTAAAGCTTTGTTTTCATGCTAAAAACAGCACAGATTTGATTGTTCTGGATTGGAACAATCCATATTTGGCATGGAGGAAGCTGGTGATGGCAGGAAATGAACAATTGGTGGGATGGGATGGACACAGCAGGGCTGGAAATAGGATGCAGTGTGGAGTGGGTTCTGTGGCTGCAGCAGCAGGGCTGAGTCACCCAGGCAGCCCCAGGAGCTTCTCCCTGCTCCCAGCTCTGCTCTCCCCATTCCCAGCACTCCCAGGCTCCCTCCCCAGCAAGGGACACCTGCCAGCATTCCCCATGGCCTCAGGGTAGCTAAAAGCAGGGACACTGTGTGCTCCCATAGGAAATTCTTGAGGTTTGCCTGGGTTTCCTGTGAGATTCAATCCATCCTGGAATATCAGAAAGGGTCTGAGCTCTTTAAAGGAAAAAGGGTTCATTCACCACATGGAAAAAAACAAGCTTTTGTTCTCTGTGTACCAAAGCAGAGGAAGAAATGTGTCAGTTCATGGATTTTTTTGGGTTGGAAGGGCCTCTCAAGATGATCTAGAGCAGCCTCTCTGCTCTAACAGGAGATCTGAGCTGCTTGTCCAGGACCACATCCAGTTTGGGTTTGAGTATCTCCATGGGTGGAGACTCCTAAACTTCTCCTAGCAGCCTTGTCCCAGTGTTTGGCTGCCCCCACATAATGAAAGGTTTCTTGGTTAGATAGAATTTCCTGTTTCTTAATGTGCCCATTGCCTCTTGTCCTGCCAGAGCCATCATGCTGGAATGAGGTAGCTCTGGAAATAGCAGAAATAGTCCCTGACTGGAACTAGAATCACAGAATCAGTAATGTTGGGGAGAAACTCCAAGATCATTGAGTCCAGGGTTAATTACTGTCAGCCTTACCTCTCCTACCCTCTCCTGAGCAATGGGGCTTAACAAGGAGGGTGATGCATGGATTGGGATCTCATCTTCTCCTGAGGGGTGAACCCTGAGCTTTGCCCTTCCTCCTCCCTCCCTGTGACCATGAGCTGGTGTGATGGGATTCTCTTTGCTCCTGTGACACCAGCCAGGTTTGATGGGATTCTCTTTGCTCCTGTGACACCAGCCAGGTTTGATGGGATTCTCTTTGTTTTTGTGACACCAGCCAGGTTTGATGGGAGCTCTCTTTGCTGCTGTGACCATGAGCCAGGTTTGATGGGAGCTCTCTTTGCTCCTGTGACACCAGCCAGGTTTGAGGGGGCTTCTCTTTGCTCCTGGGACCATGAACCAGATTTGATGGGGTCCTCTTTGCTCCTGGAACAGCCAGCCAGGTTTGATGGGATTCTCTTTGTTCTTGTGACACCAGCCAGGATTGATGGGGTTGTCTTTGTTCCTGTGACCATGAGCCAGGTTTAATGGGATTCTCTTTGCTCCTGTACCATGATCCAGGTTTGATGGGATTCTCTTTGCTCCTGTGACACCAGCCAGGTTTGATGGGGATTCTCATTGCTCCTGGGACCATGATCCAGGTTTGATGGGATTCTCTTTGCTCCTGTGACACCAGCCAGGTTTGAGGGGGATTCTCTTTGCTCCTGTACCATGATCCAGGTTTGAGGGGGATTCTCTTTGCTCCTGTGACACCAGCCAGGTTTGATGGGAGCTCTCTTTGCTCCTGTACCATGATCCAGGTTTGATGGGGATTCTCATTGCTCCTGTACCATGATCCAGGTTTGATGGGATTCTCTTTGCTCCTGCAGGAAGAGTTGGCACACGGATCGTGGGATCAATGCAAGGTGGAGACACAGAGGAGGATGTGAGTAACCAGCTCATGTGTCTGCAGAGCTTCTCTGCAGGGCTTTACATGCCCTGTTTCCTCAGCAGGACAGATTTTACCTGCTGAATCCTCACACCCCAGGCCTGCTTTTCCCCTCCTTTCCAATGGCTGACTTCTTTCCTTGGCATAGGCATATATTTCCTTATTTTTCCTTTGTTCTTGGAGTCTGTGTGCTCCATGTGCTTTCCCCCCATCCTGCAGTACAGAACTAGTGGCACACAGGCTGCAGGAATGCTCTGGTGAGCTGTGGGGCAGATTTCTGGGAAGAGGGACCAGTGCAGCTGTTAAATATATGGATCTAATTCCCTTTCACTGCTCTAAAGTCACTCCTTGGAGCCCTGTGCTGGCAGCACCAGTGCCCTGGAGGATGGGGCAGGGATGAGAGCAGGACTGGGATCTGTGCCCTTGGGATTCCTGCTGCCCCAGGGCTCCTGGCCTTGCCCTTGGTTGTGGTTTCCATGTGAGTGTGAAAGGCACACACAGCTTTGCACAGGAGGCACTTGCTCTGTGTCTGTGCCCAGCCCTTGGCACCCATGGGCAGCCTGTCTGTGCCTCTGGGCACACCTGGGTGGCCACATCTGCACCAGAGCCAGCTGCTGGGATGTGCTTGGCATTTGCAGTTATCTCTCCCCACCATCCCAAAAAGCTGCTGCCATGCCAGGGGCAGTGGGGCTGTTCTCTCCAGTGCTGCTGGAACACTTTTGGAGAGGGCAAGGAACCAGTACAGCTGTGGTGCCTGAGGGATTGTGTTTGAGCCTGTGCTGCTGTTAATTCCCAGTGTGGGTGGAACCCTTCTGTCTCAATCCAGCAGACACCCCTCAAGGAGGGGAGTTCAGACATTTCTGAACTTCAGAGCAGTTTGAGGTGGAAGGGACCTTAAAACCCATCTTGTTCCACCCAGAGACCCATTCCACTAGACCAGGCTGCTCCAAGCCCCATCCAGCCTGACTTAAAACAATTCAGGGGTGGGGCAGCCACAGCTTTTGGGGCACCCTCACCTTGTGTCTTGGAGAGAACTTGCAGCCCTTGCTCTGCTCTTTGCTCCTGCCAGAATGGGCTGTTGCCTCCTGCACATCCAGCCCCAATTCTGGGAAGGGCAGAGTGCTGTGCTGTGGGTGAAGATGTTGTCACTTCAGTCCCAGTGCTGCCTGATTGTCCTTGGCCACGTTAGTGACAGGTTTGGATGGTCACCCTCTGTGATTTCTGTTCCCTTCTGAGCTCCTGCTGGCAGCTCTGTCCCTGCTGGCACAGCCCCAGCACATCAGGGATGGAAAGCCAAGGCCTTCAGCCTGTGACTTCCCTCAGCTGCAGCCTCTGCAGTTGTCTCACGGCTCTGCCCTCTGCCTGCAGCTTCCCAGAGCTCAGGGATCTCTGCAGGCTCTGCTGGTGTGTCCCAGCCCAGGGATTGAGGCTGCTTTGAGCCCCCCCAGGAACTCCTGGAGTCAGGAAGAGCCAGTGCTGTGTGCCCAGCCCCTTGTCTGCTGTGATCCCTGAGCTGTGCCTGCCTTTGCTGCCTTCCCCCCTGCTCCAGCCTGGGTACTTTCTGGTCTCTTTTATGTTCTTGTACTTTTTTTTCCTGCTCTGCCTCTGGTGTTCCTCCACTCTGGCTCTCCAGGGGACCCCAGCCCCGGCACGGCCAGGCCGGCGCAAGGCTCAGGTGGGTTCCTCTCCTGGGCTTCCTTCTCTTCCACTCCCCTCCACTCTGTGGGCTCACAGCAGCTGTCACCTCAATGTTGAACAGCACAGAGCCAGCAGAAGTCAGGGAATTTGTGTTCATCAGCCCCGTGGGTGGGGAAGGAGGTTTGGAATCCATTGGGAGTGCAGGGGAAGCCAGCACTGCCATCCCATCCCTCACGTGGGGCTGGCAGAGAGGCCAGGGAGAGCTGAGCTGGTCATGGACTCCTGTTCCCTGTCCTGCAGGACGACTCAGGGGATAGTGAGATTGACCTGGATGAAGATGAAGATGAGGAGGAGGAGGATGATCTGGAAGATGACAGCATGGAAATCACCCCAGGCAAATCCAGTCTCCGAGCCAGGAAGCCAGAGCCGCTGGAGCAAAGTGATAATGACTTCTGACCCTTCAGGAGCAGGAGGCCTCTTGAAGCACCAGTTTTGGAGAGGCCAGGAGCTAATACCCTGCTGTCTGAGAAGTGTGTGTCAGTGTGAACTCAGGAGTTGGTAAATAATGTTCATTAAACCTGAAAATTAAACTTGGATTGCCAGGTTTGTGAATCTCAAAGCATGAGCAGTTTATCCATAATGAGAATCACAGTAATGTGCACTTATTTCCATAATTGCACTAAACTGGCTCTTGTGCACTGCAGTGCCAGAAGCCTCACTCCAGTGAGCATCATGTGCTTTATTTCCCTGCATTTTATTATGTCCAAATAGATTTCTTTGGCTTAATAAAACTGGATGAAAAGCTGCTCTGGGAATGCATCTCAATTGGTTTTAAATCTGGCTTAAATCTATTTATCCTAAACATATCCTTTACTTAATCAAGGGCTTGTCTGCACAAAGAGCAGCACCAGGGAGAGTGAAGGAGTGGAGATAAAACTGGAGAAATCTCCAGGGAGATCTTCCAGGGCCTGAAGGGGCTCCAGGAGAGCTGGAGAGGGACTGGGGACAAGGGATGGAGGGACAGGACACAGGGAATGGCTCCCACTGCCAGAGGGCAGGGATGGATGGGATATTGGGCAGGAATTGTTCCCTGGCAGTGCCCAAGGCCAGGCTGGGCAGGGCTGGGAGCAGCCTGGGACAGTGGGAGGTGTCCCTGCCATGGCAGGGGTGGGAATGAATGAGCTCTGAGATTTCTTCCAACCCAACCATTCTGTGATGATCTGACCCCCGAGAGCAGGGCTGCAGCTTGACTCACAGTTCTCTATTTCCTGTAGATGAAAAAGTGACTCCACAGCTGGTGTGCCCAGAGCCAGAGCCTCTCTCTCCAGGCAGCAGTGCCACCTAGCCTCAGCACAGCCAGCAGGCAGGTGGCAGAGCCCTGCTGGTGCCAGAGACCTGAGCTCTCAGCCAGGGCAGGGGAGCACAGCCCATCCCAAATGTCCTGCAGTGCAAGAGCACGGCTGCACAGAGCATCTTCTCATCCAGAAATGAATTTATTCCCAAGCATTTACATCTCCAGAGCTCAGCCCAGTGTCTGTGGGATCAGCCCCCAGGTCCCTGCATAGCCACTGGCTGCCCTGAGTGTGGCAGAGTGTCCTGCCTGGGGACAGTGGCTTCAGGGGCTCTGAGGGTTCACAGTTTGGCTGCTGAGTCACCTGCAAACCTGGCACCTCTGGGAGTCACTGGGTCCCTGCCACACACACAAAGGCACCACCTCTGCTCTCCTGGTCAGAAGGTGACCTGCAAGGGACAGACCCTGCAGCTGGGACATCAGGAGGATGTGTCACAAGAACACCGTGAGAGCAGCAGGAGGTCCAAGAGCTCCAGCCTGAAGCTGAGAGGCAGCAGTTTGAGTGAGGCAGTCCTGGTGTAGCACCAAGATGTACTGGAGACATCCCACCCTCAGGCAGTGCAGTTCTCTTACATTCCCCTTCTTACTCCTCCATTTTCCTGACGACTCTTTATTTTCCAAGATGGTTCCACTCCTATGTCTTGGGTTACCTCTTCTTGTTAAAGAACAGCTCTGCCAAACACTGCAGGTGTGTCTGGCCAGTGCCAGCCTGTTACTGAGGGCACAGCACCAGCCAGGACCTGCTGGAGTGCCAGGTGCACAGCATCACTCCCATCTGAGCAAGGCAGCAGCAAATCTCTGTGTCCAGCTGGGATTTCAGAGGACCCTGCTGGACTGGGCTGCTTTTAGCCAGGAGTGACAAAGCACAGGAGGAGTTGCTGCCACCAGCAGATAAACCCCCACAAAAACAAGGTCTGGCTGTGGCATCTGCCCCTCCTCACTCCTTTTTGCATTTTCCCCATTCCCTGAAGCTCCCCCAGGGCCTGGATGAACACAGACATGGGCACACGCATCCCTCAGCTTTCAACGCGAGTCTTGACCCTCCTGCGCTCCTGATCCAACGCCCTCAGTCCTCCTGGGCTGTTCCAGGAGCTCAGGAACTGTTCTTGCCCAGTTCTCATCCCTGAGATGGGCACTGCAGTCACCCAGGGCAGGGGCTCCCCAGTCCCCTCTCAGCAGCCGGGTCCCTCACACGTCCACCACGCAGTCGGGCGCGTTGCTCCGGATGGTGTCCGCGATCATCCTGGCTCCCGAGTCCCCAATGAGGTTCCCCTGCAGGCTGGGGGAGAGAGAGAGAGAGAGACTGGGGCACGAGGCACAGCAGGATCCTTGGGGACAGCAGATGGTGCCCAGCTTTGCACCAGCATCTGGTGTCACCCTGATTTTCTAAGATTCACTAAGCCTTCTGATGAGTATTGCAGCTCCAGGAGCCCACTGCATTCTTGTAATGGACTTTCTCACACGCTTTCTGTAAATAACTTATTGGTTTGCATTCTTTTATGGAGGAGGAGAAATTTGATGGATTGTTGGTTTGTCCAGTGTCATTGGAGAGGTGGCACTGTCACCCTCCAATCCACTGTCACTTTTGGGAATCTATAAATGTTGGAGTCAGGAAACAAACTTCCCCTTTTTCACCTTGAGAACAGCAGTGTGTGCACATTGTGTTGTTTCATGTCCTCTGGTGACAATCTGGCATCACCTGTGCCCACCCCACCCCGTGCAGGACCCTGCTGGTTGAGAGCCCTGAGGCAGCCAAGGGAGGAGCTGGCACAGCCCTGGGCAGCTGGAGGGGTTGAGCCCCTTCTGCCCTGGCTTTGGAGAGGATTTCTCTTTTGAGGTGGTTCCCTGGAGGGGAGCTGAGGCTCCGGAGCTGTGGGGATGGTGCTTTCACACTGGGAGGGGCACGGGATGTCCCTGCCCTGTGGGACAGCCAGGAGAGGGCAGGGCTGGCAGGGAGAAGGTCCCTGCATGGTTCCATGCTCTCCCCATCCCTGCCTTCCCTGCAGCAGCCACTTACTTGACATAGGTGAGGCCGTGATTGCCCTTGAGGGCCGTGGCGATGCAGATGGCTCCGTCCATGCCCAGGGCGTTTTCCTGCAGGCTGCGGGAGGCAGGAGGGTCAGACAGCGCCAGCACGTGTGGAGGGAATGCACTGAGCCACCTGCTCCGGGTTTGTCCTTCTGGGAGCCTGGCTTGGCCATCCCCGCTGTTCCCAAGGGAATGCCTGCCCAGGCTGGCTGGGGATGCCATACTCACTTGAGCCAGCGGAGGCTGCGGTTCACCTTGAGTGCGTTGGCCACGGCCTTGGCCCCTGCTGGGCCCAGGGAGTTCCCACGCAGGCTGCAAACAAGGGAAAGGTGAGGAAGGAAGGACAGCCCACAGGCTGCAAACAAGGGAAAGGTGAGGAAGGAAGGACAGCCCACAGGATGCAAACAAGGGAAAGGTGAGGAAGGAAGGACAGCCCACAGGATGCAAACAAGGGAAAAGTGAGGAAGGAAGGAGAGCCTGCAGGCTGGAAACAAGGGAAGGGTGAGGAAGGAAGGACAGCCCTCAGGCTGGAAACAAGGGAAGGGTGAGGAAGGAAGGAAGGACAGCCCACAGGATGGAAACAAGGGAAAGAAAGGTGAGGAAGGAAGGACAGCCCACAGGCTGCAAACAAAGGAGCACCTCAAGAACTATTCCCTGTCATACTAGCCACAAAAGTCCTGCTCTTATCAGCAGGATTCCTATGAATCCGCGCCTCTTACCCACAATTCTGATATGACCAGTTAATACACCTACTATGAAAAATTTCCTGCCACTCACACTAGCCCTGTGCCTTTGACATACCAGCATACCAATTTGCTACACGGACCTACCTCCTTACCTGAGGCCCTACTGGAAATGTGCCTGAACACTAAGGCATGTTCACTATGGTAAAGTGAACAGGGAGGTAGACCAGCCCTCTCATTCCTAGTACTTAGAAAAGCGGGAATCGAACCTACACTAGAGGAATCAAAACCCTCCATACTTCCTTTATATTACTTGCTAGTAGGGTCAGCTAAACAAGCATCAGCCCAACAGCCCACAGGCTGCAAACAAGGGAAGGTGAGGAAGGAAGGACAGCCCACAGGCTGGAAACAAGGGAAAGGTGAGGAAGGACAGCCCACAGGCTGCAAACAAGGGAAAGGTGAGGAAGGAAGGACAGCCCACAGTTCCCTGGAAACAAGGGAAAGGTGAGGAAGGACAGCCCAACAGCCCGGGGGGCACAGACAGGAGGATGGACAGGGAGAAGTGACCACACCCAGGGACAGCTCTGGGAGATCATGGAGAGCAGGAGCAGAGCTGAGCCAAGGGCTCTCAGACACCCAGGGACCCATGGCACAGCCCTGGGCACCACGGAGCCACCACTTACTCCAGGACTTGCAGGCTCTTGTTGACCATCAAGGCTTCTGCCAGGGCCTGGGCACCAGCTGCACCAACTGAAGCCACCTGCAGGCTGCCAGGGAACACAGGGACCTTCAGCACTGTCCTGAGGTGGCCATGGGGTGTTAATGAGGGTAACTGGGCTGTGACAGCAGGGCCCTGCTGCAGCCTGGGTACTCACTGCAGATCTGCCAGCGTGGTGTTCACCTTCAGTGCAGCCGAGAGCGCGGCCATGCCCTCGTCTCCGATGGTGTTCTCCTGCAGGCTGGGACAGAAGGGCTGGGTGTGCCCATGGCCTGGAACCAGGGCAGGGACAGGGACAGGGCCAGCACAGGGCCCAGCATCCCCAAATGGCTTGGGAGAGCTCCTGGACTACAAGGCACTTAGAGCATCCCCAGCCAGGGGACACAGCAGATTTACAGGGCCTAAAGGGACTCCAGGAGAGCTGGAAAGGGACCTGGGACAAGGATCTGCAGAGATTCATTCCAAGATGTGGCTGAATTAATATTGTCCCAAAGGGAGAAAGATAAACACAGAAGATCCTCACAGCTGGAGGAGGGACCAAAGCTGCTTTCAGCATCTCAAAGCACTTGGGGAAACAAACCAGGCACAAGACAGGGGTTTGCAGCACAAGAGGGAATGGCTTCCCACTGCCAGAGGGCAGGGTTAGATGGGATATTGGGAAGAATGAGGTGGGGAGGCTCTGGCACAGGTGCCCACAGCAGCTGTGGCTGCCCCTGGATCCCTGGCAGTGCCCAAGGCCAGGCTGGACAGGGCTGGGAGCAGCCTGGGACAGTGGGAGGTGTCCCTGCCCATGGCAGAGGTGGCACTGGATGAGCTATCAGTAGGACCCAGGACCACCTGTGTCCCCACTTACTCGAGGCTGACCAGGCTGCTGTTGGACTGTAGTGCTTGTGCCAGGGCCGTGGCTGTTTTGGCCTGGATGAAATTCCACTGCAAGCTGCAAACAGGAGAAAATGAGAGGTGAAGCCTTGGGCTGTGAGTGTGCCCTGATCCAGCCAGGCTCCACCGCCATCCACCCCCACCCAGGGATGTGCAGGACCCCGTGGGCCCATCCAGGCTGTCACAGCACAGCTCCCAGGGTGCCATGTCCCAGCCTGGCAGGGCTGGGGGCCAGGAGCAGTGTCCCTGCCCGTGTCCGTGCCGGGGTTTGAGGGCCCAGGGACACTCACTGGAGGGAGGTGAGAGCCCGGTTCTCTCCGATGGCCGAGGCGATGGCCTGGCCCCCGTCGTCACCCAGCAGGTTGGCCGCCAGGCTGCAGGGACACAGGGCTCAGGTCACACAGGAGAAGCTGAGGACAGCTCCAGGGACAGCATGGGGTGCTCTGGGTGCCCTCCTGGGGCCCCCATGGGACTTACTCCAGCTTCCTGAGGGTGCTGTTGCTGCGCAGGGCGCGGGCGATGGCCGGGCCCCCCTCCCTGCTGATGGAGTTCTCCCTGAGGCTGGGGAGAGACACAGGGCTGGGGAGGGGCAGCCAGGCAGGGCAGGGGCAGCTGCTCCCCCTGAGCCCCTTCCCCTCCTGCTCTGGGCTGAGGCCATGGACTGAGCAGAGCAGTTTGTCTGAGACCGCCCCCACCAGCTCCTGCAGCTCCATCCCCTGTGCTCCCTGTGGGCCCATCAGGGCTCTTTGCCAGCCTCCCACTCCTGCTGCCATCCTGTCATTCCAAAGACATGGCTGAATGAATATTGTCCCAAAGGGAGAAAGATAAAGACACAGAGAAGTTCCTCACAGCTGGAGGAGGAACCAAAGCTGCTTTCAAGCATCTCAGAGATGGAAACAACCAGGCACAAGCTCTGAGAAGCTCCCAGGTCCCAGCCCAGCCTTTGGCCAGGGTGGCTGCAGGGACTGTCACTCACTTGAGGCTGAGGAGTCCCCTGTTGGAGCAGAGAGCTGTTGTCAGCGCTGTCACCCCTGCACTGCTGATGGAGTTGCTCTGGAGACTGAGACAAACAGGGGAGGTGTGAGGATGGGCCAGTCCTGGCATCACAGCTGGGCTGCAGGGCCATGGCTGGGGTGGACAGTGCCCATTTCACCCAGAAAAGGGCATCTCCCAGCCACAGGGAACAGGGAAACCAAGGCAGAAGGAGCAGCCCTGGGAGCAGCCAGGCTGGGATCAGCCATTCCTGCTGGCCCCAGCAAGCACAGGGGACAGGGTCTGCAGCACTTTGGGGCACCCTTGTCCCCACCCTTGTCACCGTGGCTGCTGGCTCAGCTGGGCACGTGGCTCCCATGGGTTTGGGATCCTGGTCACAGGGACAGAACCAGGACACAGCCACTCATCAGCAGGAGCCACCAGCCCTCCTGTGCAGGGGCTGTTCCCATGGGGAGTGAAGGTGGTACCATTCCAGCCTGACTCTGCCAGGCCCCAGCCATTTCCTCCCTCCTCAGCCCATTCCCATCATTTTTGTGAGAGAGAGAACACTCAAAGCTACTGATTTCCTCCAAGAATAAAAAGTCATCACTGGGTTTTAGGATTGATTCTGTCAGTGTCCCTCCAGCCTGGCTGCTGCTGGAGCTGCCACATTGTGTCCAGCCTGCACATCCAGGGAATGTGCAGTGACACAGACATGGGGAGGGCCTGAGGGCTTGAGGGGTGGCAGATTTTGCTGGCAGGACGAGGCTGGGCTCTGTTATCAAGGAGTCCAGGCAGGGAGGGGGAACTTACTCCAGGCATTGCAGGCTGTGGTTCACCCTCAGAGCCTCAGCCAGGGCAATGGAGCCGCTGTCTCCCACCGAGTTGCTTGAGAGTCTGAGACAGAAGAGGAAGGGTCACAGACATCTTTTATGGAAAATCCTTTCCTTAGCATTTTTCCTCTTAAGAAGCTGAAAGGCCTCAGGAACAAAATGTAAACAATGATTATCTGCTGCTGTGGAATGCAACAGGTGGATCTTTGATTGGTCTCATGTGGTTGTTTCTAATTAATGGCCAATCACAGTCAGCTGGCTCGGACTCTGTCTGAGCCACAAGCCTTTATTATCATTCTTTCTTTTTCTATTCTTAGCTAGCCTTCTGATGAAATCCTTTCTTCTATTCTTTTAGTATAGTTTGAATATAATATATATGACAAAATAATAAATCAGCCTTCTGAAACATGGAGTCAGATCATCTCTTCCTTCATCCTCAGACCCCTGTGAACACAGTCACAAGGAAGTCTGGAGCTGTCAGCAATGGATTCACCTCCCCCAGGCCCTTCCTGCTGCACCAACCAGCATGAACTTGCTGCCACCTCACTCCCCACCTGCACACACCTCTGTTCTTAGGGCTGCTTTGAGCTGGAATAGCTTTTAATGTTTCCTCAGGGCCTGCAGCCCTGCTGCTTCCCTTTGCCAGAGGGGAAACAGCTTCTCCTTCCTTCATGTGGCTCCTGCACGCCTGGAGGTGCAGAGAGCATCCCCACAGGGCTGCTGCCAAGGCTCTGCTCTCTCCATCCCCACCAGCCCCGCTGGGCAGAGCCAGCAGTGTCCCTGCTGCCTGTCACACAGCCCTGCCCCTTTCCTGCCCACAGATCCAGGGGATGTGGCCCTGGCAGTGCCATCCCTCCCCTCACGCCCTGCTCACATCAGCTCCCTCAGGCTGCGGTTCTGCTTCAGTGCCTCAGCCATGGTCCGGGCTCCCTGGGCTCCCACGGCGTTCTTCTGCAGGCTGCAAAGGCAGGGGGCCCCTCAGAATGGCAGAGCCACGTCCCCACGGGTGGCACCCGCCCTGCTGGGGGGCTGGAGGGGGGGGACACCACGCCTGGTCACTCACTGCAGGGTCAGCAGCCGGTGGTTGGTCAGCAGGGCCTCGGCCAGGAAGGTGGCGCCGTCCTCCTTGATGGAGTTGTGCTGGAGGCTGTGGGACACAGAGCGAGGCCAGGATGCTCCCACAGCAGGGCCAGGGGCTGTGGCCACCTGCCCTGGGGTTTGCTTGCCCTGGCTTGACAAAGGGGTCTGGCCCCCAAGCATCCCTGACCAGGAGTCTCCTTCCCTCCTCTGTCGCAAGCATCTTTTATGAAAAATCCTTTCCTTAGGATTTTTCCTCCTGAGAAGCTGAGAGGCCTCAGGAACAAAATGTAAACACTGATTATCTGCTGCTGTGGAATGCAACAGGTGCATCTGTGATTGGCCCATGTTGGTTGTTTCTAATTAATGGCCAATCACAGTCAGCTGGGTCAGACAGAGAGCTGAGCCACACACCTTTGTTATCATTCTTTGCTATTCTATTCTTAGCCAGCCTTCTGATGAAATCCTTTCTTCTATTCTTTTAGTATAGTTTTAATGTAATATAGATCATAAATAATAAATCAGCCTTTTGAAACATGGAGTCAGATCCTCATCTCTCCCCTCAACCTGAGACCCCTGTGAACACGGTCACACTCCTCTCCCATGGGATTTTCCTTCCTCCACCAAACAGCACCTGGGAGATCCCATGCACAGAGAGGACCTCAACCTGGACTGCAGCCACAGCCCTCCCTTCACTGCCCCAAGAGGCAGGAGAACCCCAAATTTCTGCCCCAGATGTGCCCCAGTCCCTGGGTCTGTGCCAGCTGCACTCGTGTGTGCCCAGGCTGTCCCCATGTGCTGCCCTGTGAACTTGGCAAAACCCCAGGGGCACAGAAGAGGGCTGGAAGGGCCCTGCCCTGGGCATCTGCTCAGGAGATGCTCCAGAGGTTGAGACTCACTTCAGGGAGAGCAGGATCTGGTTTTTTTTCAGGGCATCAGCCAGGGCTTTGGCTCCAGTGGGGCCGATGGCGTTGCTCCGCAGGCTGGGGCAGGACAGCAGAAAAGCCAAGGTTAGCAAAGCCAGACTGGCACAGGCCCAGCTTAAGCCAGATGCCTCCACATGGCACTGCTGGGGTGGGCCATGAGGCCAGCAGCTCATGGTGGTGGCTTTAGGGGGTGGGATCCAGCCCAGCCATGGGCAGGGAATGGTTCCCACTGGGAATGGGGGCTGGGCAGGGGCACACTTACTCCAGCACCATCAGGCTCCTGTTCACCAGCAGAGACCTGGCCAGAGCTTTGGCTCCCTTGTTGCTGATCTGATTTTCTGCCAAGCTGCCCAAAAAAAGGAAAATTGGGTGTTTTTCCAGAGGAGAAAGAGACTGGCACAGAGCCTGGCATGTCCCAGGAGGCAGCTGGGATGGGTGAACAGGGAAGAGCCATGGGGAGCATTTGGTTCAAGCAAAATGATGGATGTTCTCCTGGGGTGGACACCAGGCAGGGACTGCAAGGACACCGTTTCTGGACATAAAATTCAATTGTGTCCCATGAAGGAGCTTGGATGGCAGCATGGGGGACTCTGTGCAGCCTTGAGGAAGAGGAGGAGGTGGGGAAAGTGGGAGCCCATCTGTCTGGGATGAGGCATCTCCCTGCATGGGGGTCAGGAGCCTGTCCCCTCCCTGCAGCAGGTGCTCCATGCAGGGCCTCGAGTGTCCAGGGACCTGCTGTGACCCTGGGAAGTGGTTTGTTAGGATAACCCAAGGATTTACTGACATGTTTTAGGAACAGTGAGGAGGCAGCAGTTCCAGGAAGACTGGGCAAGACAATTTTGGGGTAAGGTGACTGTGCCTGGGTGCAGGGGATCGTGTGGGGCTGTCCTTGTCCTTGGGCACCCTGGGGAGCCAGGGGGAGACACATTCCTGGGGGACCCTCACCCTGGTTTTGCGGTGCCCCCAGCTCCACACTGCATCCCCAGGACATCCCACCCACCTTGGGCCAGGTCCTACCTGAGCCTCTGGATCTGGCAGTCCTTCCCACTCAGCACACTGCCCAGCAGCTCCATCACATCGTCCTTAAACTGGTTATTGTCCAGCCTGCAGGACACACAAGGAAAGAGCAAGAGCAGGGGTTTGGAGAACAAAGTGGGGAAAGGATCATCCTCCCATGGTATCTGCCTGTCCCAGGTGGGGAAGCTCAAGGACAGAAGCAGAGCTGACCCAGTGCCACCCCTTCTGCAGGTGGACAACATTTGTTGGACCCAAGTCTCCATTGAGACCTGGGGTTGTGAGTCACAGGGGAGAGAGAACTCACTGCAGCCTCCAGTACTTAGAGGAGAATTACAACAGGGAACAGGTTTAAACTAAAAGAGGAGAGAATTAGATTAGAATTTAGGATGAAATTCTTCCCTGGGAGGGTGCCCAGAGCAGCTGTGGCTGCCCCTGGATCCCTGGCAGTGCCCAAGGCCAGGCTGGGCAGGGCTTGGAGCAGCCTGGGACAGTGGGAGGTGTCCCTGCCCATGGAACTGATGGGTTTTAAGTTCCCTTCTAACCCAACCCAATCTGTGACTGCACAGTCACAGCCTGGCACCTCTCCTCGCTCTGCTCCTCCTGGTGCAATCCCAGCAGGACCCACCTGAGGCTGTGGCAGAAGAGGAGCTGGGACAGCAGCCTCTTACACACATTGTAGGTGAGGCAGCTGGACAGGTTCACCTCCTCCAGGCACACATCAGACACCTGCAGGAGGTAAGCCAGGGCAGAGCAGTTGATGGGGGTGAGCATGCCGGCCAGGGTGCCGCTCCTCAGGGCCTCCTCCACGGCCTGGGCGGTGTCGGTGTGCTGCAGCTCCTGCAGGCAGCGCATGGCGTTGACGGCGCGCCAGGACACGGCGTGCTCGGCCTGCAGGCAGCCCTGCAGGGCATCCACGGCCTGGCTGCGCCACCCTTCCTGCTCGTCCTGCAGCAGCAGCCAGCCCGAGAGCAGCCGGTTCACCGGCGGGGACAGCAGCCCCGAGAGGAAGCGCATGAAGACGTCCAGCTGTCCGTCCTCGGCCTGCAGCGCCCTCTGCGCCGCGTTCCTGAAGTGGCTGAGGAAGCCCAGCTTGGGCCAAGACACGCCGCTCTCCACAAAGAGATCGAAGATGGCTCGCTTGGCCGCCGTGTAGTAATAGAGAGCTGCCAGGAACTCCTGGATGGTCAAGTGGGAGAAGTAGTAGGCTGTGGAGGCTGGCATGTCCTCCTTGAGCAGGAGGCGGGTGCAGAGGCAGCTGTGCAGCAGGGAGAGGTCGATGCCGTGGGCCTTCATGTCCTGCTCGTAGAACACGTGCTTCCTCCGCAGCAGCCCGGAGAAGGCCAGCCTGCCCAGGCTGCCCACCAGCTTCTTGCTGGTGTTCACAGCCTGCTCGATCCTGAGGGCTTCTCTCGGCTTTTCCTGCCAGTCACCACTCAGAGCCATTTTAAAGTAATAGGAGTAGATTTCTGACAGGGTTCTGGGGACCACGGACGCTTCTTGGGATTGATCGCTGCTGTGTTTGAGGAAATAAGCGACTGAGGAGGCAGAAATCCTGCAAAATCCAGGAATGGTGCACAGGACATGGAGCGACCTGTTAGCCCTGATGTGCTGCAGGACTTGGCTGGACAGATCTCTGTTGTCCCGGAACATGTGGTCCAAGAAGTCCTTCATCTCTGCAGCCCCAAAGCCCCGGATCTCCGTCATGCGGTCCACCAGCCCGCTGGGGATCTGCCCGGCCGCCGCCGGCCGCGCCGTCACCCACACGGAGGCCTCCTGCAGCAGGTTCCCCCTTATGATGTTGGTGATTAGGTTGTCCACTTGGATCTCCTTCTTGGGATCGGTGCAAACCGCTGCGTTGGAGAAATCCAAGGGCGTCTTGAACTCATCCAGGCCGTCGAGGATGAGCAGGGTGCGGGCGGCCCCGGCCGGGACGGGGGGGCAGGCCGAGCTCAGGAGGCGCTCAGCAGAGAGCTTCTCGTGGGTGTTGAGCTCCTTAAAGGTGAGGGGCAGCACGAACAGGATGTCCCTGCTGATCTCCCCCTTTGCCCAGCTGCACACAAACAGCTTCACCAGAGTGCTCTTGCCGATGCCGGCCACGCCGACGGTGACAGAGATCCGAGGGGGGATGCTGAGCTTGGAGAGAGGCAGGAACAGCTTCTCCAGGGGGATGCTCTTGGACGTGCTGGGCAGGCCCTTGGTGGTCTCCACCTGCAGGATGTCGTGCTCCTTCTGCTGGATGTCGGTCAGGCCTTCCACGAGCAGCAGGTTGGTGAGGCGCTGCAGGGCTCCTGTCTCCAGGCCATTCCCACAGGAGCTCTGGAGGCTCTCCAGGTGCTTCTGCACCATGGGTTCTGCACAGAGGAATGAAACAGGGGTGAGGAGGAAGAGGAGGAAGCACAAAGGCAAATGACAGAAGCTGCTTCACTTTTCTGCTGTGCCCATGCTTACATGCTGGTGGGAAGGGTGGCAGGGCTCAGAGGGCATCAACAGGCCTTAAGGGCCCTGGTCAGCCTCACAGTCAGTCCAGGAGCCCGTTTAAGCTCAGCCCTGGGCCTTCAGCCTCAGCTAAAGCTGTGTTGTAGGAGTTAGATCTTGGACCTCATCATTCTGACATTGCCTGGTGGCCACTGGGCTGTGGCTGAACCTGGTTGCCCTTGCTGGGCCTGATCTTGGCCTCTCGATTGAATTCCCACCTTGGCTTCATCCCTGCCTCATTGCCATGGACTTCCCTGCTTTCCCTCCTGCCTGGAAGGCTCCAACCTCAGCCCTGAATCTCTCACCATCATCCCCTGCTTGTCCAGCCTTTACTGGGGGTTTAATTTCACTGTGATACCTGAGTCGGGTGAGCAGGACAGGGCCAGCAGTGGCCACCAGGCTCAGCCAGGAGTGCAGCTCATCAGAGAGTCCATGGCCAAGGTGGGAACTCAATCGAGAGCTCAGGGTTATGCCCAGCTGGAGCCCCCCAGAGTGCCTTGCCAAGCCCTCATTGTGATGATGCCATCCCAAAGCCCTGGGAGCTGCTGGGTGAGGGCAGCAGCTACTGAAACTGGAGCCAAGGAGACTGAAGAGCACAACCATGAAATGCTGTTTCCTTCTGGGATCCAAACCCATGCAGAGAACAAAGCCTGAGCAGGATCATGTCCCTCCTGAGCCAGCCATTCCTCAGTGCCAGTGCAGCCCTTCCTTGGACCTGCCCACACCCTGGTGCCCCCCTCACCCCATTTCTGACCCCAGCACCCCCCCAGGGTGGCAGATCTGCCCAAGCCCCACTCACCTTCCATCAGAGGCCTCCTGTGGCATGGGTGGTGCCAGGGTGAGGGGTGCTGTGGTGGCAGCAGTGTCCCATGGGCCACCCCGTGTCCCCCGGCCGCTCACGGCCCCACCCAGGGCTCCTCAGCCCCTGTCCATGGCCCTGGGGAGGAAGAGGAGAAGATCAGGAGAGGTGTGGGAGGGAGCCTGCTCTGAGCTGCCTGTGGGTCAGCCAGGGGGCCACTCATCAGCTTTTGGCTGGCACAGAGTCCCCTTCAGTGGCAGGGGCACAGCTGGGCCCAGACCTTCAGTGGGCCCACGTGTGGTGTCACAGACATCTTTTTATGAAAATCCTTTCCCGAGGATTTTTTCTCTTGAGAAGCTGAGAGGCCTCAAAAACAATTGTAGACAATGATTATCTGCTGCTGTGGAATGCAACAGGTGCATCTGTGATTGGTCTCATGTGCTTGTTTGTCATTAATGGCCAATCACAGCAGTGCTGGCTCAGACAGAGAGTCTGAGGCAGCTGCCTTTGTTATCATTCTTTTCCTTACTATTCTTAGCTTAGCTAGCCTTCTGAGATGAAACCTTTTCTTCTATTCTTTTAGTATAGTTTTAATGTAATATATATCATAAAACAATAAATCAAGCCTTCTGAAACATGGAGTCAGATCCTCGTCTCTTCCCTCATCCAAAGACCCCTGTGAACACGGTCACACATAGTGCCTTCACCACCAGCACCACCTTCCTCAAGCACAGAGGGGCATGAGTGCCCTGGCAGTGCCCCTGTGCCCTCTGCGGGTCACCCCAGTGCCACCACTGCCACCAGGGCTGGGAGCTGTTGCACCTTGTCCTCTGTCCTGTGAAGGAAGCTGTGGGGCAGCAGGCAGTGATGATGAAGGGCCGGCTTTGGTTTCAAACCCACCTTGGCCCCATCCAGAGCCTCTGTCAGGGCTTGCTGAGCGGGGCCAGCACCACATCCTGTGCAGAGCTCTGAGGATGCTCTGAATCATCACCTGCTCCCTCCCCCTCACTGCTGCCACACCACGCTCGGGCCTTGGTGGTTATTTTTGAGAGGTGTATCTGCTCAGAGCCCTGCTGCTCTTCAAGCAGAGGCAGAGAGGGGAAATCTCCATGGCTGAGGAGCTCCAGCTGTGCTACAGGCACTGTGCTGCGGCCTCTGCACCAGCCCCAAAGTCATCTCCAGGCTCTGGAGATGAACTCCTGAGCCCCAGGGGATGTCTGATCACAGGAGCAATGCACACACAGTGTCTCAAGGCCTGTGTCTGGTGTCTTCCCTCCCCTCCAGGTGCCCTGCAGGGTGTTCTGGATCCACGTGAACACCTCCATGCTGGTCAGAGGCTCTGCAATGGGGTCTCTACCCACAGACAGCCTTGCCTTTGTCCAGCCCACCCCTGAGGGGAAATGGGCACTGTGGGGGCTCTGGTGCAGCCTCATCAACATTAACACTCCTTTCCTTGGTCACACCAACATTAACACTCCTTTCCTTGGTCACACTAAAGGTAACACTCCTTTCCTTGGTCACACCAACATTAACACTCCTTTCCTTGGTCACACCAACATTAACACTCCTTTCCTTGGTCACACAAAGGTAACACTCCTTTCCTTGGTCACACTAAAGGTAACACTGCTTTCCTTGGTCACACCAACATTAACACTCCTTTCCTTGGTCACACCAACATTAACACTCCTTTCCTTGGTCACACTAAAGGTAACACTCCTTTCCTTGGTCACACCTCCTCTAGGGACAAAGCACAGACACAGCTGGACCAGCCAAACCTGGCAGAGCTTCTGGTCCATGGTGCAAGGCCAAGGTGCTTGGAACTTCTCCTGCTCCCTCCCAGGGGCCCATGTGGGGTTTGTTTCTCCCACCAGAAGCACAAGAGAGACCTGGCAGTGTCCCAGGGCTGGTTCCCTCACACACCTGGGTCTCCCATAGAGACAAGGGGCATGTCCCAGTTCCTGAGGAGCCCTTTCAGGGCTGGGAGGTGCTGCTGGAGCAGGGTCTGAGCCCACTGCCCTTCCCTTCAGGTGGAACCCAGCTGAGCCCCTGTGCCAGTGGTGCCAGAGGTCCAGGAGCCCCGGGCAGTGGTGGTGATCCCCAGCAAAGCCTTTTTCTCCATACTGAGAGCTCTGACTCATCACCCTCAGGCAGTGGCCTGGTCAATGAAGACACCATCAATTAAAGGAGCTCAGTGAGCAATTCACAGCTAAATGTTCACCCTGTGATGTGCTCCTGTCTCTAACAGGCCTGGAAGGCTCAATTTAGCCTTTGCAGTCCCAGGGTCTGTCTCTGGTCCTTGCTGCACTGCCAGGATGGATGAAAGGGGCTCTTGCTGCAGGGATGGAAGGGGCTCCTGCTGCAGCTGCTCCCTGCAGGGATAAAGGGGATTTTGCTGCAGGTGTTCCCTGCAGCCCTGCCTCTGAAACAGGGCCGTTTGTTGGGGGAAACCCAACACCAGAGAGGGTTTGATGCGTCCTCTGCTGCTCCTTCACAAAGCAGAGGCATCTCACCAGGAGGATAAAGCAGCAGAAGGAATAATGCAGGGAGAGCTGTGAGTTTTTCTGGTTCCAGGAGCTCCAGGTGCAGCTCTGGGAGCACACAGGGGCTGCAGGAGGCTGGCCTGGGGCTGGAGGAGCCCCCTGCTCCCACAGGAGCTGTCTGAAGGGTAAGGACTGGCCAAAGCCAAGCTCCATAACCCCTGCAGGTGTGTCCAGGATGGGACCCAGCTCATTCCAGAGCCCTGCCCGAGGTGTCCATCCCACACATCCAGCTTTGCCCAGCCAGGATCCAGCAGGGACAGTGTCCCCCTGGCAGCCAGAGGAGCAGGGAGGCAGCTTTGTGTCTGCCCTGCCCTGCCTGTGTCCCCAGGGAGATGGGGATAAGGGGCTGGAGGGCGGGAGGCTGCCCAGCCAGGCTGTGAATGGCACCTGCAAGCCCCAGCGAAGGAAATGGGGATTTTCTTGGCAAGAATTTGGCATCAACACTTGGTTTTTTGCTTAGTGCAATCCAAAGGTCCAGCCCATGAGAAAATCCTTTCCTCTAAGGATGTTCAGACAACACTGACGGGTTCTTCCAGCAGCTCCAATCCCACTATTCCTATGAACCACCATCCCTGAGTGTCCCTGCCCAAAACCCAGCGGTGCTGGAGCCACAAAGGCTGTGCTGGCAGGTCCCCACCATGGTCAGAGCCCCTCCTCTGCCACACAGCTGCTGTGCTTCCACTGTGCCTGTTCTAGGACTCCTGACACCAAGCCCAGAGAACACAGGCCTGGATGTATCTGGGGCTCGTTCTGCCTTTAATTTTAATGTACAGCCTCTAATTATGTGCAGTGTCACCCCTGGCAGTCCAACACCACCAGAGGAGTCTGGCATGGAGGGACAGCCCTGAGGTGGCCGCAGCAGGGAGCATTTACTGCCTCCAGACCTTCCTGCTGCCCCAGACAGCCCCACCACCCTCAGGAATTGCTGAGCACCAGGCCAGGAGCTGTCCCAGCACCACCAGAGCTGCACCAGGGGACACCCAAACCTGTGTTTGTCCCCTGCAGGGCCCGTGGGCAGGTTCAGCAGTGTGGGGAGAGGGGGTGGTTGGCACCTCCAGGGGCATTTCCCAGCTCCCAGCACAGCCCTGGGCACCCGACCTGCTGCCAGGGCTGGGCTGGGGTTGCACCAAAGGGCTGAGCAAGAGTTCCTGCATGGTGCAGCACCCACAGATGGAGAACATGGAAAATGGACTGAGCATTTAGATAAGGTTAAAAGCTTCTTACATGACCTTTGCATGGTCATGCCCAGCTGGGAAGTGCCCAGCCCAGCTCATTCCATCCCCAAAGCCACCAAAACCTCAGCCTGGCCATCTCCATGTCCCTGTGCCTCCATGGGAATGAAAACATCTCCCAGGCCAGCAGCTCCAGCTGTTCCCTGAGCTGAGCGAATCCCGAAGCCAGGATGCAGGCTGCCACCTTTTGGCAGAGTGGAAGAGACTTCACATCGTTAATTTCTGCTAATTAAACGAGGCAATAAAATACCTTCTGCATTATTACTCAGTTAGGAGGCTTGCAGACTGGCAAGTAACTCAGATATTTAATTTACATATTAAATTTTAAGCTTAAATTTAAAATTTATTATGTTTAATAATTTTAAACTTAAATTTAAAGTTAAATAAATTTTAGACTTAAAATTTTTGGTCTGGGTTTAATGCCAGCAAAATTGATTGCCAAATTAAATGTATTTTATGTCAAATTTAATCTCTTCCAGGTTTTTTGTTTCCTTGAGCCCCAACCCCTATAAGAGAGCTCAGACACAGCAGGGTTAAATACGAGGTGAGGGAACACCAAGGGCCCCTGGGCTGGATGCCAGCAGTGCCAATCCCAAATCTCACCAGAAAAAAAGGAAAAATCAATCTATAAGTGATTCCAAACAGCTAAAAATGAAGCTAATTTTGGCGAGCAGGTCCCTTGCAGGGCACTGCTGCACCTCACAAACTGCAGAGTGAAGGCTGATGCATTTCCTCAGCTGGCCGTGCCCTGAGGATGCTTCACCACAGCTGTGCAAGCAGCTGATTGAACAGCAGATGCTCCCAGCAAACAGCTCCTGCCCTTCCCAGCCATGGGATCTCAGGATATCAGCAGGGAAACTGGGCAGGGGCTGCTGCCAGCCCGTCCCTGTGCCCCCCACAGCCCAGGGATGCAGGGATGCTGACAGATGTGGTACCCAGCCAGCCTTCCTGGGCTTGCAGAGCACCCCAGAGCAGCTGCAAGCTCTGCAGGAAGAAATTTCTGTGCAACGTGAACAACCCAAGTGGGAGGTGTCCCCTGGCTCCCCTGTCTGCCTTTGGGTAACTCTTCCATGTGGTGGCCAAGCCCTGAGTGAGGTGACAGCCCAGGGGTGACAGCAGCCAGCCTGTGCCCAGCAGTCCCACATTTATGGCCACACAGTGCCCAAAAGGGCCTAAATAACAGCAGGGTTGGCTCTGATGCCCTGAGGCAGCCAAGGGTGCCCAGCTGGGTGCAGGGCTGAGCTCCAGCCCCCCAAATTGTTCCTGGGACACCCCAGGGCCCTGCCCCACTCTTTGGTGCAGTTGTGCCACAGGTGAGTGTGTCACTAATATCTTCCTTTTCTATTTGTGGTACATCTGGGGGTTTATTTTGGATTATTTTCAAGTTAATCAGCTCAGCAGATGACATTAAGGGGGGAAAGCTGCTGCACAAGGCTCTGGGCAGGCAGGAGAGCCCGGCTGAGGCTCCTTTGTGCCCTGGCAGGCAGAGCAGGCAAGGGGACAGGATCTGTGACAAGTGCCAGCTTCCCTGCGGGGTGCCACGCTCCTCTCCATCACTCTGGGCTCCACCCCGTCCTGTCATGCCATGCCATGCCGTGCCGTGCCGTGCTGTGCCGTGCCGTGCCATGCCGTGCCATGCCAGGGACCTCTGCCCATCACTCCCTGCCCTGCTGCCTTGGCCCAGTGACTCTTTTTCACATGGCCATCACAGCACGAGCTCTGCAGCAGTTTGTCCCCACTCGGGAGAGCCAAGTGACACCTCCCCTTCTCCCCACACCCCTCCAAGCCCCCCAACCCCTACCTTGGCCTCGGGCCCCTTGCCCGGCTCGCTGTGTCAGCAGGGCAGTGGCGAGAGCATCCTCATGGCGCGGGAGGATGCAGCCCCTCCGTGTCCCGCTCAGCTCCTTGTCCCCAGCGCTTTCTCCTCTTGGGGGATGCTCCAGCCGGAGGCAGAAGCCACCCTGCCCGCTGGTGTCCCCCCGATGCCACCGGGGCCGGGGCGATGCTCGGGCAGCAGCACCTGGGCAAGGTGGGTGCGCCTTGCCCCGCCGCTTCCAGCCCGGTGGTTTCTGTCTCTTTCCGTTCTCTCCGCGCCCCTTCCTGCCCTGGGTCTCGCAGATCTTCCTTCCTGTCAGCGTGGGACTGCCGGCTATGCAAATGGGGCTGAGGGATCGCCAAAAACCCGCCCGAGCCCCGCAGCCACACTGGGGCTGCCCCATGGGATGCTCCGAGCAGGGACACTTCCCCCGCTCTTTGTCCCAAAAGCCACAAAACCGCCCCAAATAACGCCCAGAGTGCTGCGAATGCACTTGGAGCAAAACCGAGAGCTCACCCCGGCCTGGGAGAGCCGGGGGTTTGGCTGCACAGCCGCAGCCCTGGCCAGGAGCGATGGGAATGTCCCATGGGAGAGGCTGGACTGGCAGCAGCTCTGCCCTTCGGAATAATCCCATGGGTAAATGAGAGTTGTGTTTGGAAAGAGTGGGATAAAGGGGTAGGAATAGCCTCCCTTTCCTCCAAAGTAGTTCTCCCGCCCTTGCCAAATGCTTCCTGGGATTTGGGTTTGTCTGGGAAGAGCTGGATCCCATCCCAGCCAGGAGCCAGAGCTACCAGAGCAGCGGCACCAGCGGGATCTCCCCTCCCCACTCTCCATTCCCCACCCTCCAGGTGGGCTCGGTGGTGATTTCCCATTTTTGCTCCACAAAACCCTCCATTTGTAAATCCTATAAAAATTTCCCTGGCATTCAGGTGGCTGACAGAGCTGGTGATGTCAGGGTGGGCTCATGGCCACGGAGCTGTGTTTGCGGAGTGTGAAAAATGCATGTATTTTATGATTGGCTTTTCGCAAATATTAAAATGAATATTATATGTGTTGTTTTAGAAAGTAATGCTGCATTAATTCTACTAAGCAGTGTGTTAAATATAGTTTTAGGTTATAAAATTGTTAAAATAGAAACTGTGCTATGTAGGATATTTTTTTTTTAAGAAAGGACTTGCAGTGAGATAGCAGCCACAGGACACCTGAATCTTTCAGAGAAAAAGAATTTATTGCCCTCTTATCAGAAGAAACGAACTTCTTCCCGCCTCAAAGGTGCTGTCAGGATTCAGAGGAAGAAGTTGAGGGTGACCAGACAGAATCCTGTGTTTGAATGAAATTTGTGCATCATGTATGAGGTGTATGAATATGCAACAGGCTGTTGTTTTTAAGGGTTAATCCTCTGTTAACATGGGTCCTTTTTCGGGCTCCTGCTGCCCAGAAAAGGTACCCGGACGTCCGTAACTCTTTTTATTTATTGTCTCATATTGTCCTAATTCAAATTGTCCAAATTATTATTACTCTAATTGTATTGCTATTTTTATAACCATTTTATTACTATTAAACTTTTAAAATTTTAAAAACAAGTAATTGGCGTTTTTCACAGGGAGCAGAGGTGGGGGCAAGCAGGAACTGGGAGCTCCAGCACCACTTTGGGCCAGCCTCGCTCTCTGCCCACCCTAGGCTGTGCCCTGTAAAGGGTTAAAACCTTTTCTCTGGTCTGTTGGTAATTTCCCCGTCCGGAGGAGGGTTTCAAGAGGAGCTGGCACCTGGTAATTCCCAGCAGCCAATCTGTAGCTGAAATTCCTCACATCCAAAATGACTGTGCAGAAACCCCGGTCAGGGCTGGACCTCCTCCTGCTTTCACAATTCATCACTGATCTGAGTTGACACATCTGAAATATCTCTTTGCCACTGTGTGTTACACATGCTTCACGGATTTTCTGGGTCATTTACCAGACTCAACTCCAAATTTCTCAATGTATTTATTCACTAAACCCAACCTACAGCGTTCCCGGCAGTGTGGGTTTGCCCGCAGCCCCTCCGGAGCTGGCAGGAGAGGAGAGGAAAGGTCCAGGGTGACTCTGTTTGTTGATTTGAGTGGTTGCTTGGCACAGGGTGCTCGGGGACAGCTCCTCGCTCACACCTGCCCACAGTCACCTGCCTGAGGACAATAAACGGTCCCAGCTCCAGAGGGAGCAGCAGGACCAGCCTGGGGAACAGCCTGGCTTCCGCACCAAGGAAACCTCACGAGTCTCGGATGCTCGGGGGGGACCCGAGGAGGAAGGGACACAACTCCCGGTCACCTCCCAGAGGGTGACGCGGTGGTTTTTGGGTTTTAAAGGGTTTCCTGAGCAAGGAGCAGGCGGCTGGGCCAAGGGATGGGATGGGATTGGGGATGGGGATGTGATTAAGATTGGGGATGGGACCGGAGCCTCATGCCGACGGTGGGCGTGGCCTGGCTGGCGGGCGTGGCCTGACTGTGATTGACATCTGAGCCCCGCCCAGACAGGCGTGGCCGAGCGCAGTCGGGTGAAGCCGAACACAATCGGGTCACGCCGAACAGACGAACGCACGCAGCTCCCGCTCAGCCGAACCGAGCCGAACGGAGCCGGGAGGAGCCGATTGGACCCGAACCGAGCCGGGCAGAGCCGATTGGAGCCGAGGTGAGGAGCCGTGTGAGCGAAGACGCGCCCGCCGCCCCGCGGGACCGGCGATGGCTCCTCAGCCGCCTCGCTCCTTTCCTGCTCTCTGCTCTTTGAGACCGGTGATGGCTCCTCAGCCACCCCGCTCCCTGCCCTCTTCCCTCTCTCCCTCCCTCCCGGGACCGGTGCGACCTCGCTGCTTCTCGCCCTGCCAGAGCCCCGGGACCGCTCGCGCTGCTACATGGCCGGGAAGAAGCTGATCGTGGTGTTCGGGGCCACCGGTGAGTGCGCGGGAGAGGCCCGGGCTGTGCCCTGAGGCCGTCGGTGATGCCCGAGCGGCCGGGGGCGGTGAGGAGGGTGAGCGGTGCGGGCAGCGAGCGGCGCTCGGCGCTTGTGGCGGTCGGGCCGCTCCGTCCCAGCGCATCCCGGAGCCCCGGGGCCCGCCCTGACCGCCTGCTCCCACAGGGGCCCAGGGCGGCGGCGTGGCCCGGGCGCTGCTGGACGATGGGAGCTTCAAGGTGCGCGCCGTGACGCGGAGCCCCAGGAAGAAGGAGGCGGAGGAACTGAGGCGCAGGGGAGCCGAGCTGGTGAAGGCAGATCAGGACGATGAGGCGTCGCTGGAGCGGGCCTTGGCCGGTGCCTACGGAGCCTTTATTGTCACCAACTTCTGGGAGCACTGCAGCAAGGAGAAGGAAATCGAGCAGGTACCTGTCCTGACATTAACTGGGACCATGTGTGGAATGATCTGGCAGTGGGGACAAAGTGGGGACTGCTCCTGGAGCATCCGTGGCAGCCGTGATGGTTTGAGTAGCCGGTACAGAAGACCCCAAGGCCTCCCAAACAACAGGTCCCAGTTCTTGCAAAGCCAGGACTTATTCTCTGTTCCCTTACAGTTGCATGGCTCCAGGGTCTGGTGCCTTCAGGAGTTGATAAATTTGTTATGGAGAGCATTTCCCAGGAGCTGGAGTAGCAGGAGTGGGAACACTTGGCTCCTCAGAGCCTTCCCAGGGCAGGGCTGGGACAATCACTGCCTGCAGACCTGTAGCTCTCTGTGCTTGCAGCTTTGGGGCCAAAACCCTGCAGTATCAGAGATCCCAAGGGTGGTGCTCACGCTAGTACAGATACTGCAAGGAGGCAGAGTGGCCACGCCTGGATGGCAGCAAACAAAAGATAAGATATTTTAGGGCAGGTATGTCGGCCAGGCAGGTTCTTTATGCTGGTGCTTGCATGTTTGGTGGAGCAGCAAGCTCCAAAGCTGGAGGGTGTGTGGTCTTTCTGAAGTGGGATGTGGTAAGAAGAGAATTCAGCTCCACCTGGACAAGTCACTGTGCTCTCAGCTGAGGGCTGGTGGGAGTTGGATCCTCCCCAGAGGGAAGGGGGGTGTGGGGATGATGGGGGTGTCCCATTCCTCTGTTCATGGCTGGTTCCCCCTTGGCCCAGGGACGGCGTCTGGCTGATCTGTCCAAGCGCCAGGGCCTGCAGCACGTGGTGTTCAGCGGGCTGGAGAACGTGCAGCAGCTGACAGGGGGCCGGCTGGAGGTGCTGCACTTCGATGGTAAAGGCGTGGTGGAGGAGCACTTCCAGAAAATCGGGGTTCCCACCACCATCATCCGCCTGCCCTTCTACTTTGAGAACTTCCTCTCCATCTTCAAGCCACAGAAGGCTCCGCAGGGAGATGCCCTTGTGCTGGGTAAGCTGTGGGTCACTGTGCTGTGACTGTGCCAGGGACACACTGCCAGGGCTCTGGGTTGGTAGGGTGAAGAGGCCTCTCTGAGCTTGACCACAGCAAGCTGCATGATGGTCTGCAGACCTGTTTGGTGGCCTGCATGAAATCCCCAGGATGCTGGGCGTGTTTGTGGTGCTGAGGGCTGTTCTGCAGATCCCAGAGCAGCTCTGAACACACACCCCAAGTACTTGCATTTGGGATGGTGGAGGTGGCGGTGCAGCTCATGGTGCTGCTCTGCTGTCAAGCTCAGCCCTGCTCTCCTGCCTTGCCATGCTATCATCCCTCCCTCACCTCATATCGAGAGACTGAAAACTGCTGTACCTGCTCAGAGCTGGGCTGCACTGCAGCTGGGATCAATCTCTCCACAGAGCTGCCCATGGGGGACACCCCCATGGATGGGATGGCTGTGGAGGACCTTGGGCCCATTGTGCTTTCCCTGCTGAAGTCCCCAGGGGAGTACGTTGGCCAGGTGATAGGACTCAGCACGGGCAAGCTCACCGAAGCAGAGTATGCTGCCATCCTCTCCCAGCAGACGGGCAAGACTGTGACAGCCAGCAAGGTAGGAAGTGTCCCTTGGTGTAGGTGATGTTCCTGAGGGACCCACAGCTCCTTTTGGTACAGCCCAGCACTGACACTGCCCTGTTGGCTTTGTCACTGAGCACACAGATGTGCCTGGGCAGGTCTGGGCCTGGCTCTGAGGGGTAACTG
The DNA here is from genome assembly GCF_047830755.1 of Zonotrichia albicollis. Classification (NCBI taxonomy): domain Eukaryota; kingdom Metazoa; phylum Chordata; class Aves; order Passeriformes; family Passerellidae; genus Zonotrichia; species Zonotrichia albicollis. The sequence continues at coordinate 14,249,742 of NC_133834.1, read as the reverse complement.
GGCTGGGAGGTCTCCAGGGGAGCCAGGGATGGGCACTTACACAACAGCTTTCTGCTGGGTGCCCTTCCCTTGAGCAGGGCTTCCCCCAGGGCTTTGCTGTGTCACCATTACACCAGACCTGGCCTCTGTGCTGTGTCACTGTTAACAACGCCCTGACCACTCCCTGCCCCTTCGTGACTTACTTTTAATCTTTGTTTGCAGTTCAGTTGTGCCTCGGGCAGCCAATACAATGGATGAGGGGTGTGGTGAAGTGCATTTCATTAGAAACAAAGCCTCTCCAATGCTCTCTGCAGTTTGTGCCCTCTCAGAAGTGCAGTGAACCAAACCCTTTGATTCAGGCAGGAAAGAATGTTTTGGGGTGCCAGGTGCCAACCTGAGTTGCTTCCTGGACCACCCAGTTTCTAGAACCCCTCAGCCATAGCTCTGGTGTGAGGAAGGGCTCCCTCATGGCTGCCCCAGCCAAGGCCAGCTGTGCCAGAGCTGGGGGTGGCCCTAGGCTGGCTGGGCTGTTCCTTTGCCCAACCCCAAAGTGCCTTGCAGAGCCCTGCGCACCAGGGGCAATGCTGTGACAGGCTGCTGTGACAGAGCCCTCATCACATCCCCTCAGAGGCTGAGGGGAAGCCCAGCAGGCTCTGAGACAGTTTCTCCCCCAATTCTGTTGGCAGATCTCCCCTGAGGAGTACGAGAAGCGGGACTTCCCTGGCGCCAAGGAGCTGGCTGCCATGTTCCGTTTCTACGCCCTGAGGCCCGACCGCAGCGTGGCTCTGACCATGAAGCTGAACCCCAGGGCCCGAACCTTCCAGCAGTGGGTGGGGGACAACAAGAACGCCTTCTGAGCCTCCCCTCCCTCCTCTGCCTCCCTGCTTTCTGCAGCAGCTAGGGGACCTGGCTGAGGTGAGGTGTGCTGCTTTCCCAGCAGTGCCTCGGGGAGAGGCTGATCTGCCCCATCTGGGCAGAGCTCAGCCCATTGCTGGTCCATGTGTGTGTCCTGCAGTGTGGGTGGGGCTATTTAGGCAGCTAGAACAAGAGGAAGGGCTGCACAGCACAGGCAGAGGGGTGGCAGAAGTGCTGCCTTTGCACTCTGTGCTCAGGGAGGTGTTGCTTTAGTCATTGTGGGTGTTTTAGGGTGGTGGGGGCTTGTTTTCCCAGGATCACCTCCTTTCCCAGGCAGCTCTGAGCCTATGGCACCATGTGGGAGGCTGAAGGTGTGTACCCAAAGGCAGTGCCTCTGGGGCAGGTATCCATTGCTGCAGGCTCCTAAGCAAACAGCAGACAGGGATTTCTCCATGGATCTGGTTTGGGCCCTGCAGGTGAGCCACTGGAGAGATGGAGGATTACTGTCAGCCCAGAAGGAGGGACTGCAGTGACTTCCTGTAACACAAAAGCTGAGCCTGATTCCTCATCACACAGCCCTGGCCCTAGTCCTTGGGCTCCTGGAGCTAATTTCAATCACTGTCCCAAGGAGCTGAGATAAAACTCGGCTTTTTCTAGACTGTCCAAGGTTCAGTGGAAAAGCCCCTTCCCCCTCACGTGCCTAAAGTACTGCTCAGCTTTGTGTTTAACGTCAATCCCAGCCCCTAGCACTGCTTGAGCCATCCAACCCTGTCCCCTCCTTGTCCCAGAGACCTTCATGCCTGTTAGGAGGGGAGGGAAAGGGGTGACAGAGCAGGTGGAAGAGTGACAAGGCAGCAAGGCACAGCATGTGTTAAATATCTTTATGAAGTCCATCTTATTTACATGGGTACAGAATCACTTTACAGAAGTTTAATCAGGAGGCAACGCGTGCTTTATTTCAGCAAATTAAGAAGGGCAAGACTACAGCATGTCCCTGCTGAACTGGTGTTGAACTGATTAGTATGTGGGCTGATGGTACCTGCACAGTATCACAAACACAGCAGGCTACAGTAACCATGGAATACTCACTGCAAGAGCTCAGCTCCATGTGGAAGGAGTGATCCACCTCACTTGCACTCTCACACAAGTAAAACAACGATGCTTTGACCAATCCTTTACGCTACGGGTGTTGCACTAAAGTAATAAAAGATTTTTGTCCCCAACTGGCCAAGGGCTCAGTAATCGACTTGTACCAGTCCAGAAGCAACAGCAGTTGTGTGGTAACTTTGTTATTTGGGGGATAACTTGAGGCAAAGTGCAGATTCCATCACTGCTCTGTGCAGGCAATCAGCAGGATAGAGAAAGCCCAGGGCTGTGAGGGAGCCAGGCCAGCTGGGCTCAGACAACACCCAGCCTCAGGGAGATTCCACTTGGAGCTGTGCAGGGCAGCAGGGCTGTCATGAAGACAAGGTTAGACCTTCCTGATCCACCAAGTCTCCTGGAGAGTTCACCAAGCACACCTGGCATTCCAAAGGGCACCTGAGTGAGCAGCTGGTGGGCTTGGCCTCCATACAGCAAACTGCTGCTCTGTGCTGGACTATTTATTTCACATTTCCTCTGGTTTGGATTCTAAATAATACTTCAACTTTAGCTTTTACCAAATAAGCTTCCAGCAGCAGTAGGGTTGTGGAGCAGCCTCCAGAGAGCCACACTTCTGCTAAGCTGTTTTTTTTCCTTCACTGCCATTTATTGGGACAGTGGGTGGGGTTTGTGTTGGTGCCTCGGTGGTCCATGGCCTCTCCAGCTGGGATTCTTGCTGTGCTGCTGACTGACATCCTGTGTTCTCCAGAGCCTGGCTGCCACAAAGATTCACCCCCAACTGCACGGATGACCTGCTGCTGGCTCCTAGTTCCCAGTAGAACGCTTTCCTGCAGTTGGAGAGAGAGGAAGGTTACAATTTCCTGGCTGTATCAGCACACAGCCCACTCTGGGAGCACCTCCCCTCCTGACCTGCTGTCACACTGTCACCCCTACAGCACAGCCAGTTTGAAGCCTGCAAAGATGCAAAGCTGAGCCCCTGGAATCCCAGACTGTGTCTGCCATAGATGATTCCAAGTCTTGGTGCTCCCTCATAAGAGGTCAGCACCAGCTGAAGCACCTGAGTTGCACTGCAGTGCTGCATGGTGGGCTTTGCTGTGCTCTGAGACAAAGGCTGGCTCCTCCTGGTGCTGTAAGCCCCTGGCAGGGGTGGGTGAATCCAGCCCCAGTGTGCCAGCACCAGCTCTGCAGCCCAGATTTGTGTGGCAGAACTGGTCCCAGTGGGACCAGCTCATGGGAACAAGCTCAGTGCTTGGAACTGGGCACAGCTCCAGCAGCAGAGCTGCAGGGGAGGCCAGCCACCTCCCCAAGCATGCACCCAGCATCTGTGCTGCTCTTTGCTGCAGCAACAATGCACTTTAATCCCTGGCTTGTTGCTCCAGGTCCCAGGGGACAGCTAGGGCTGAAAGGCCTGAGGCTAAGTGAGAAGCAACGCTGTGCTATTGTGCTTCCACCTCCCAAGGAGTGCTCAGTGTGGGGGAAAGACAACAGTGAAACACAGAGACCTCCTACCTCGGATGGGGTGTCAGGAGGTAAACATTTTCTTAAGTTTGGAAAGGAATCCCTCCTTGTTCTCCTGAGCCTCAGGCCTATCCCCGCCTGCGTCAGCGCTAGCCGTGGCCCTGCCACCTGGACACAAACAGCAAAGGGCTGCAGTCAGACACATCTCCCAGCAGGACCAGGGGGCTCTTTTGGACAGGGAATGGCCAGGAGAAAGCAGCTGCTTGTGCTGCTCCCTCCTGTCCAGGGCTGCACCTGGCAGCCTGACACAGGACTGGAGCCCTTGCAGTGGAAGCACTGGAGAGCCTGGATCCCAACAACACAACTTTGAAACAGGTGCTGAGCTGCTCCCTTCCCCTCTCCCCAGCCCTCCAACTGGCAAGGGAATTCTTGTGTTGCACAATTGAGTCAGGCACCCCACAGGCTCTGGAAACAAGTATTGGAACTGAGAGTCTGCCACTAAAAACAAATGGTGAACTCAATCACAGCCAGCCAGGACTGCACAGGGTTAAAAGATCTGTGCTGGTGGTCCCTGAAACAGGTTCTGCCTGTTTCAAGGTTGTGTCCTTGCAAAGCTGTGCAAAACCACACCAGGAGCCTGATTTGAGTCACTGCAAGCAATGCTCAGACAGTATCAAGCAGAAAATTAACTCATGTGGAACGAAAAAGACTGCAAGTATTTCAGACTGTCTAGATAAGGAATGTTAAAATTGTCCTGTATGAGCAGGTCCTGAGAATTTGTTTGTCCCTCTGAAGTGGCTATAAATGAGAACAAAGGAGACCTGTTTGCTAATCTAATTTTTTCTACAGTAAAACCATCAACAACAAGATCCCAAACGCCCCCTTGAGCTTTCTTTGTGCACAGAGAACTCGGAGCCTGGTGCTCCCCAGCCTCCCGGGCTCGGTCTGATGCAATGGGATGAAATCCCGAGGCAGGACACGCCTCCCTCAGCACAGCCCGACTCCACACTGCAACCTACTGGCGTTGTTTTAACTCACCGTGCTGCTTCATCATGGTAAAAACTGGCAGGTTTGCTATTTAAAAAATTAGTTTGAAGAGGTTATTTTTGCTCTGTGGCACACAAATGCCTTAAAAAAGCTGGAATGGAAATTCAGTGCTCAGAGCTCTCTGCCCTTTCCCCAGGGCTGACTGTAATATAGGAAAGACATATTTTCTGTATGTATAATTACCATAAAACACAACACTGGGAAGTATTTGGCAGATCTTGCACTTAAGCCTATACTCCTCACAGTAGAGCAGATCCTGGGATCATTCAGCAGCTCCAAAAGGCTCTCACCTTTGCCTAGTCACAAATGCCCTGTTGGGTTTCAAACCAAAACGAAAATCCAACAGGCTTTAAGAAGTTCATTGTTTCAATTAAGCAAAGAAAAAACTGCTTTCTAGTAGTGAGAGACAAAGTTCCTTCCTTGCTATGTTACCATGTGTTGTGCCTTTAGCTGCTCACTCTTCCAAGCACCTCATCCCTAAAACTTAGAACACAATTGCTGAATCCCAGTTTTCCATCTGGAGCTGGAGAGCAGCTCCACAGAACTCCCAGCTGCCTTCACTCCTCCATCGTGCTGGACACTGTCCACTGATCAGAGCTGCCACTGCCACCAGTGGACACTGCCAGCCCAGGTTTCCCCACACACCCAGAGCTCAGCCCAACAGAAACCCCTGAGAGCATTCCAGGAGGGGCAGCCCTGCTGTGCTCACAAGCACACTGGATTGGGATCACACAGGAAACTGGCCTGAAGCACATTTGCTTTCCTGCCTCAAGGCAAGTCCTGGTACAGGGGGAGCAGGAGGCATTCATCAGCACAGCTTGTCTGCACCCTGGAGTACTCAGTGCCTGCTCTCTGTTCACACATTTGCCCAGTAAGTACTGGAACAGAGCTTCCTGGGAAGAGGCACTCCCTGCTGAGTGCTCCAGCAGAACTGCTTCTGTTAACCAGGCTGGGCTGCCACAGGCCTGACGGTGCCCCTGGCTCACCCTGCTGCCCAGGGAACACTCTGCACTCCCACAGCAGCTGCCCAGGAAGGGGCAGCAGTGTCCCTGCTCACCTGAGGCTGTGTTGGTGACCCCGTTCACGGTGCCCTCCACGTCGGTCTCGTCCTCGGCGTAGCTCATCATTAAGGCTCGCTGGCGATCCGTCAGCCTCCTGTGGCACCAGGACACGGGCTCAGGGATGGCCTGGGCCCCCACAGCCTCCCAAACCCCCCAGCAGCACCCACGGGGGGCAGGGACTGGAGCACATTGTGTATGAATACACCCAGAATCCTTGTGCTCTTTAAATGAGCCATCTGTAAGGAACAATCTCTAGTGGAAGAGGGGACATAGGACCCACTGCATTTCACCTCATGGAATTTACACAACTTTTAAACAACATTTTTTGTGAAAAGTTCTTAAGGTTTCACAGGAACTTGTTTTAGCTGTACTTACTGAGGAACTTTTATCTTTATGTGGATGTAGTGGTCTCCGTAGCCATAGCTGTTGATCTTGGGAATGCCTTTCCCACTCATTCGAATTCTCTGGTCTGGCTGGATACCAGGGGGTATCTATAAACACAAAAGTGTCATATTTATTACTCTAATTAAACATTAGATAATAATTACACAGCTATAAAAATTATCAACTTCTCCAACAAGCTCTAAAGTAGGATGGGAGAGCTCTCATATGCTCTTGCATTGGGACACATCCAAAGCTAAGCCAGTAAGGATGGAAAAGCTTTTGTAGGAATCAGTAAAGAACCTGACACAGCCTGTAGCCCTGTAGTTTGGGGTTTGTCCAGCAATCCCTGTCTTTCCCTGTCCCTACACAGCAACAGCAAAGAAGCTGTGACCAGGCAGGTCACAAACTGCCCAAGGCTCAATCCTGAAGGAGTCTGAAAGGGAATACTGGCAGACTTGGGAGATTCTGCCCACCTCTGCTGTGCCCCAGTGCTCCATGCCCAGAGCAGTGGCACTCACCGTGATGTTGATTGTCTCATACAAGCCCTGACAGCGGGCAGTGCCTCCCAGCACAGCCTGGGCTATGGAGATGGGGAGATCCGAGTGGATATCGGCTCCGTTTCGTCGGAACACAGAGCTCTTCTGAACCTGCAGGGCAGCAAAGTCCCAAAGAGCAGTCAGCACACCTTGTTCTCCTGCTAAACTGCTCCCAAGGGTCTCAGGAAAAACTATACCATCCCAAACTGCATGGCTAAGAACTGTGAGTTAATATTTGGTGTTCTAGTAAAACACAGATCTCAACATAACTGAAATAGCCAAAGGATTGAGGGATCCCTGCCTCCTGCCTCAGGAACTCCCTCCCTAATCCTGCTGTTAGTTTATCTATGTCACTGTGTTAGCACTCTGAACAGGGGAAAGCCAAAAGTGAGAAGGAAATTAGGCACCTTTCCAGTGGCCTCACAATCTAGAAGAGAATTAAACCCTCCTGCACCATGAAAGAGGTGATGAAAAAAATTTTCTCCTCGACAGGGATGTGTGTGGCAGGAGAGGACACCCAGTGACAGCACAGGTGCACAGCAGCCCTGAAGGTGGATCTGCAGAAGGACACTTCACCAGGCAGCCTCCCTCAGCACCTCCCACAGCTCTCCTCAACTCTGCCACCCCTGCTAGCAGGCAGCTTCCTCACATTTCCAAGTCAAAAATTGGAGGCATGAAAAGCCTACTCTGCATTTTGATTCACACTACCCTAAGGGCCTGATCCTGGAACAAGCAGCGATTCTTCACGAACAGATTCAAAGTTACCCTCCTTGCTACAATGCAGATCTCCTGCAGTCTCACAAAGTTCACAGGGATCATGTTACCTCAGCTGTTCCAAAGGATCACTGGCTCTTCCTCCTCTGCCCATTCTGCCGTCCTTTCCCAGGCAGTTGAGAAGGGAACAACCAACTTACATCATAAACCAGCTTGGGATACATACCCTGAACGTAATGAAAATTTCTTTCTTCCCCACAGGCATCCGAACTGTCTGCCCGTCCTCAACACCTGCAATGAGAACAGGAGGGAATGTGACCTTGGGTTATGACATAGATGCCTACAACTCAGGCCAATCCCAAGAGCTGGCCACCACAGCCCAAAGCAGGAGGGGTCAGCACATGTTTATACTTCTGAGGTGATCCCTATGCCCCCAACACGTTTGTTACTTCAATATCTACAGAATTTTTTACAGAAATGCATTGGATTAAGGAACACTGCAGCCTCCACAAGCTGCAGGAAAATTACAGGCTGCTCACCCAGGGTGGTCTCAAAGAAGCAGAGTCTTAGTCCCACCACTGAATTCTCCCCTCTGGTGAGGAAGGCAATCAGCACACCCATGGCAAGAAAACCTTTGGAGATTCACTCTTCAAAACCTGCCTAGGATCACCCAGGCAAGAACCAAAGCTGAGGAAGGGCAGAGCAAACACCTATATCCATGGCCAGAAGGTCCATCTCATCACCAGCCCGTTTCATTGCCGAGCTCTGACTTGCTTTGCTTTAAAAAAGCTCTTACCCTGCTCCCCCATTTGCACCTAGCAGTGGCAGTAAATAACTAGAGCTCTTTAAGAGAGAGCAGCAGACAGGTACAACACTGACCAGCTGGCACAGGAACCATCACTGTCTTCTTCTGCTTGGTCTGCCCCGTGCCCCGGCACACGACGCAGGGCGTGGTGATGACGGAGCCGCGGCCGCCGCAGCGCCGGCACGTGGAGCGCATCACGAACGGGCCCGTGTTCATCGTCTCCTGGGGACAGCAAACACACCTTGGGAAATGAGGAGTGCTCACACGGGGCTTCTCACACAGCACCTCTGAGCTCTGATCACACACACAGCCTGTCAGGACACAGATACCCTTCAGACACTGGCTCTGAAATCCACTCGCCATCACATGCTGATTTCCACTGAACAGCACCACTACTCCAAGTGTCAGGTGGTGAGGGCAAGGGAAACACAGAAACACCCTCAAAGTCTAGGCTTTGATGTACAAGGAGGAACAAAGCTCCTTACAGTGCTACAAATGTCTGTGTTCTGATGAATCCAAGGACAATCCATTTACATGGATTACTGCCAGTGTCCAAGGAAACCTTATGGCGACTAAGCCCTGGACTGAAGCACTGAAGAACACAAGGAATCAGATGCAGGCAAACCCAAAGCCTGCAGCTCCATCATTACCTGCATCTTCTTATTTTATGACTACTCTTGGGTTTTCACCACCTTCCTCCCCGCCTCAAATCAAAAGATACCCATTTATTGCCTGAGGAGTTTCAGAGCTACATTATATTCACACATATACATTACATTCAGAGTACATACATACAAATTACATTCAGAGTTACATTATATTCATATGGTTTGTGGGATGTGCAGCAGCAGAGGATCCAGCCTGAAGGCTCATGCATTCAGCTGGGCACAGCACTTTAACACATAGAAAATCTTCCTAGTGCCTATTAGCATCAAGCTGACATGAACTCAGCTTTGCCTGTGATAAGCTGATGAGTGTGGTGAGAATTTTTCCCCGTGGAATGAAGTGACTCTCCCCAAGGAGGGAAAGCACAGAGCTGGTGTCCTGCTCAGCACTCACCATGCCCGTGCCATTGCAGTAGTGACAGCGCTGAGCTTTGGTGCCAGGTTCGTGTCCTTTGCCATCACAGCGCACACAGGAGTCCTGGATGTTCACCACAATCTCCTTGTTGACACCTTTTGCAGCTTGGGTGAATGTCAAATCCATGATGTACTGCACAGGAAACATGGATATAGAGCCATGACTGAGGTGTGACAGGATCTTAAGGAGACTGAGAACAGTTCAGGCTAAATACCAAACATTTAAATGCTTAAAACAGAAATTCTCAATAAAGATGACTGATCAAAAGAGGAAATTCTCCTTATATGAAAAATGTCATTTTAGTAAAACCAGGAGAACCAAACATTTCTGAAGACAATACATGAACCATCAACACTTAAAGGAGCATTTAGCTGCAACACAAAGAACAAGACAGATTTTATGGTGTGCCTCACTGCAGCATGAAGCTAATTAAGTTGCAAAATTAGGCCAATTAAGCAGCCAAACATATTGCTGGAAGGCTTGGTTTATACTTACAAGGTATTTTGTGGGTTTTAGCATTACAGATCAAAGCAGGCATAGGTAAATAAGCTGCAGCAGACACTGTGCCTCTGCAGAAATGGAACTGCTTGGCAGTACTGGGTGGTGTCAGCAAACACCAGAGAAGTAACTCTGAAAAATTATTCTGAAAAAGCCCAGAAAAAATATTCTGTCTGGAGCTGTGGGGTGTGTTCCTGCACAGCTTAGCTAAACTATGAGACTCTGCCCTTGCCATGTCACACACTGACATCCCCAGAAACAACTCCTTGCTGAAGCTCCCACAGCACTCTGTGACAGAAGCTGCGGAGAGACACTACTTTGAGTTTCTCATTCCTAAATAAAGGCACCTCTTACCTCCTGTGGCTGGTCAAAAACAGTCTGAAAATCGCCGAAAGGGGATCCTGAGAACTCCCCGAAGATCTTCCTGAAGAGCTCCTCGGGGTCGATGGAGGGGCCGCTGCTCCAGTACTGCCGCCCCGCACCGGCCCCGGCCCCGGCGGCGCCGGCCTCGAAGCTCGCGGTGCCGTAGGCATCGTACTGCTTCCTCTTCACCTCGTCACTCAGCACCTGCGGGCAACAACGGGCACTGCAGGAGCCACGAGAATCCCTGGCTGCGGGCTCACATCCTCCATATCAAGGTCTCGGCCCACTCTCAGCACCATGGGAGTGAGGGACAAGCTGCTGCTTCCCTGGTGATTCCAGGCTCATCGGCCAAAAAATGACAAGATCTTGCTCATTTATACTTACATTAAATAACTTACATTAAACAGCTGATCATTGTTATATCAGCTGAAGAGTGCTGGAATCAAAAAACAGTGAAAGTCCCTCTGCCTGAAAACCCTGCTGACAGGTTTTTTGTTTGATTATTTAAACTGACAATAATTCCATGGAAGCGACATCCATGCCAGTCACTGCTAAGGAAGGGGGAAAACTGAAAAAGCTCAAAGCAGCTTAATCAGATACTTGGACCAAGGAATTTCTTGGGACAGGTGTGCCCCAGATTGAAGTGCATCAAAAACCAGCCATGTTTTTACAGGAAATGTTTGCCCTCATCCATGCTCTAGTCTTTCCTCCTTCTCATCACAACAAAATCCTGCTATTACCTCGTAGGCTTCTGCCAGCTGAGAGAACTTCTCCTTCGCTTTGGGGTCGTCCTTGTTTGTGTCAGGGTGGTATTTCTTTGCCAACTAAAAAACAAAAACCAACTCTTAGGGATAGGCAGGAGTTATTTACTTATGCATATCTCACATGCCAGGATAAAACACATCAGGCAGAGCCTGGCATTCACTAGATGCATTCCCGGGAACTAAAACCCTTCATTTTAATTTATCAACCCAAAATCACGAACTACAGGAGCTGCTCCTGATCTTCTGAGCAATCCCAGATCCTTCTGGAAGGAGACAAGCAGTGACAGCACAGGCAGCCAATGCTTTGGAAGCGATCCCCAAGGCCATGTGCTGAGCTTCCCCAGTGCCTCCTCCCGTTGTCTGCAGCGGTTCCGAGCACGGGGCTGGATTCGTTCCGTGCCCCGGCGGAGGGGCAGCGCTGGGGCCCCGCCGCACCTGGTAATAGGCCTTCTTGATCTCCTTCTGCGTGGCGGTGCGGGGCACCCCCAGCACCTGGTAATAATCCTCCTTGGCGCGGGCCGCGCTGCTGTGGAAGGCGGCGGAGGCGACGGCGGCAGCGTGTTTCGTCCCTGCAGGAGAGGAGAGAGAGGAGCCGCCGTGAGGGCCGGGCCGGCTGGAGGAAGGGACACGGCCGGGGGAAAAGACTCGCGCCCCACCGTCCCGGCCCGGCCGACCCCGGAGCGCTCACCGGCGGCGCACAGCCCGGCACGGAGCAGCAGGAGGCGGCGCGGGGCGCGGGCGGGCGGGGCGCGGAGCCCGCGGAGCAGCAGCAGCAGCGGCGGCCGCGCGTTCCCCGCCCCGCGCCCCGCGGCCGCCCCGACCCAGCGCGACGCGCTCCCGGCCGCCATCTTGGCCCGCGCGCGGCGCTGCGCCTGCGCACCCTTCGGCGGGGACGGGCCGCGCATGCGCACAAGGCCGCGGCGGTGGCTGCGCCATGGTTACGCATGCGCGGGGCTCGGCGGGGCCGCGGGGATGGCGGCGGGCGGGGGGGGGGGGGCGTGGAGCGGTGGCGGGGCCCGGCAGCACCGGGCAGGGAGCGCGCGGGGACACGGCCGGGACAGTGGGCACTGCCCCGTGACAGCCTCGTGCGGCGGGGTGCGAACCCTGCCCTCTGCTCCGCCCTTCAGGGCCGCTCTTCCTCTCCCCTAGCTGTGACATATCTCCCAGGATGGAATAAAGGCTCTGAAAGCGCAGCGGGTGCAGTGCCACACGCCCACGCTCCCGCGGCACAGCAGCCTGGCACGGCACCCGCGGCAGGCAGCACAGCAGCTTTCCTCTGCAGAGGGGGAGCACGATTCGTGCCAGGCGCGTCTCTCTCCCGCCCTCGGCACCGGGGCTGGCGCCTCCGAGCGCTGCTCAGCCGGGCTCGGGCCCGCGGCGCGGGGGAGGCTCCGCCGGGCTGAGCGGGGACGGGGCCGCGCCGCTCCCGCTGCCCACACGGGCCCTGTCCCCGCTGTCCTAGCCCGGGTCAAAGTGGGGCAGGAGGCCTGGCCTCCAGCGGCATGGGTCACACCCGGGCTCCACAGGGCTCAGCGGGCTCGAATCCAGCGCTCCCTCCTCCTCCTCCCTCCCCGCAGCCGTGAGCACACGAAGGTCTCTGTTCACCGCAGGCTGCCGGCCGAGGAGGAGGCGATCACGCCGAGCCCACGGCACTGCAAACCTCCCGCTGGCCCCGTGCCCCCGGCCAGAGCCCGACGGAACCGCTGCCCCTGTGCGGGAGGAGAGCTGGGTGCCAGCCGGGGGCACAGCGAGCCTCGGGGGAAGGGGCCGGGATCCCCGGACCGCGGGTCAGTCACCCCAGGGCTGGCTCCGGTGCCGGGGCTGGAGGCTCTGGCGGGGGTCCGAGTAGCCGGGGCTGGGGTCTGTGCCCCGCTCACGGTGACAGCAGGACACACGTGGGGAGTCCGGCGGGGCTGGCTCAGGGGCGGAGCCGGTCCGGGGCGGGGCTCGGGGCGGGCGGAGCGGCGGGGCCGGGCCGGGCCGGGCCGGGCTGGGCACGGCTCGGAGCGGTACAACCGGAGCACCATGAACCGCTTCAAGGCGTCCAAGTTCCGGCACACCGAGGCGCGGCTGCCCCGCAGGGAGGTGAGCGCTGCGGGACCCGCCGGTACCGGGGGATGGCGGGGGCGGCGGGGCCGGGGCTGCGGGCGGGCAGGGACAGGGACGGGCACGGGCACAGGGCAGGGCCGGCCCCGCCCCGCGGCACCGGCAGGGCGCGGTCCGGGCCCCGCGGCATCCCCGGTGCGGCGGGGCCGTGCCCGGGGCTCCCGGCCGCCGTGCGGGTGCGCTGCCCGGGCGGCCCCTCCTTGGCACCCGGTGCTGCTCATGCCGGTGTCGGCGGAGGATCCCGGCCCCGGGGCGCTCCGCAGGTGGGGCTGGAGGGGAGCCCTAACCCTGTCCCGGGCCGATGCAGCCCCCTGGCTGGCATGGGGTACCCGTCCCGCGGTGCCTGCTGCCCTCCTGCCACTGGGCACGGCTGGCACACGGTGCATCCCCGGTTCTTGCTGCCCGCTGCCGTTCGGTATCTCACCCTCCTGGTCTGTGCCAGCCGGGGAACCACGCACCGAGTGTGAAACGCTGGGCCTCGCTCCTGCCATGCTGCTGTGCCACCCCGCTGCTGTGCCACCCTGCTGTGCCACCCCGCTTCCGCGGGCACGGAGGAAGTGCCAGACCCCACGGGTGCCACTGAGCCCCATCTCCCTGGCCATGAGCAGTGGAGCTTGGCACCGCTGGGGCTGGGCAGCACAGAGCCATGTGGTGCCCAGCTCTGGCCTCTGCTCCGTGAATAACCAGCCCCAGTCATGCCAAGCATCACGATCCATCCTGGCATGGTGGGTAGCCCTGCCCTGCTGTCCCCCAAACCACAGAGCTGGGCTGGGCCAATCTCCCAGGTCCCTGTCCCTACAGATTTCGCAGGGCAGAGGTCGAGATGCAGGGCTGGGTGACTCACATCAGGGGGTGTTACCAGGACACACAGCCCTTTTGGGGGCTCCCCAAGCTGGGTACCCTGCACCCAGCACCCCCTCAGCACCGTGGCCATGAGTGAGGCTTCTGCTGCTCCCAGCCCTTGGGTGTGCACACACTCCCTCTCTGTAACTTCCCAGCCAAGCTGTCCTTGCACGCACCCATGGCCTGTGCTCACACGCCTCTGCAAATCCAGCAAGCACCCAAAACATCCTCTGAGCTTCAGCTGTGGGAGGGGACACGGTGCCCCCATGCCCATGGCGTGCCAGCCTGAGTGTGGCTCTGGTCACTGAAATCTCTGTGGGATGAATGTTTGTGAATTCCAAGGTCCAGATGAGTCACTGGCAGTGGGGAGTGTGGCTGTGCAGGACATGGCATCCTGCAGGGACATCCCATCTCTGCTGTCCTGGTGCTGGTTCCATGGTGGAGGAGCTCTGAGGGGCAGCATACCCTCACTGTGTGCAGGACCTGCTCTGCAAGGCCTTTCCAAAAGGCTTTTCCCATTCAGGCATGAAACATATCCTTGGAAGTGAGGCCACGCACTCCCCGTAGGGCAGCAGGTGGAGAAGGAACTCTTGTCACCAAGCCCATCTCAGGTGTCACAGCAGGAAGCTGGGCTGTGTCCCCAGCTGAGCAGCTGTTTATGGAGGCACAAGAGACACCCGACCTGGCTGGATCAGGAAGCGCAGTGTAAACATCAGGGATCACATCTGATGCTGCTCTTCAGGCCGCATCTGCAGGGCTCTGCTGCCAGATGGCCCTTGAGAGCTCACAGTTTGTTCCAGGGATGTAGCCAGGATGGCTTCATGTGCTCTCCTGGCCGTGCTGCCACGCTGCAGGGAGGATCACTGCCTTGAGGGCTGCTGCCTGTGTCCGGGGAAACTGTGGGGTCAGCATGGATCAGCTCTGTGCTACCTCGCTGCAGGGATCCTGCTGGCACCCCTGGCTGCTGGGGGCCACATGTGGCTGGTGTCACATCTGGGGGCTCAGTGCAGGGTGATGGGATGCAGATAGTGCGACTTATTCCAGGGTCCTGCTCATGCTCCTGCCCTGTTCCCCATCCCCAGTGCACCCCCTGCCCACATGCTGGATGTGGGGACAGAAACCGGCCTTTGGCAGGAGAAGGGTTAACAGGTCTGCACAGCTGTCAAGGGAGGAAGTGCTGCAGGAGCCAGAGCTCCCTGTCAGGCCTCAAACGGAAGTTGTGCAAGCAGAGGAAACCTGGGGCTCGTGGTTTCCCTTCCCTACCCAGGTATCTGTTCAGTCTGTGGAGTATCCACTACTCTGGACACCCACTGCAGCTCCAGGGGTGGCTGTGGGCACACAGGCCTGTGCCAGCCATAAACCACCTGCCAGTGCCACTGTCAAGGGTTGGACTTGGCCCTGGGAGTGCCAGGGAGCTCATGGCCCCTTGAGGTGGGGTGTCTGTGTGGCCTGGAGTGGGGCTGGCTGTCCCAGGGCCCCACGAGTGCAGTGCTCAGCCCTGGGACACACTGCGGAGTGGGAGTTTGGTTTTGGGGCTGTGATGCAGCTCCTTGGCTGTGTGTATGTGTGAGATGTGTGCTGCTGGAGGTGTTTATTGGCCTCTGTCAGCCACAGCTTGACCCTGTGATGCTTCACAGCCCAAGAGCTTTCATCCCATCCGGATTCTCTGGCACCAGTTTATTGCAAAGACCTCTGAGTGCTTCCCACAGTGGGACAGCCCAGAGATGGCACAGTCTGGGAGCTGGGATGCTCCTGTGTCCCACCCTCTGGCCCCAGTGAGTGTCTGTGCTTTGTGACAGGAGCAGGAGCAGCCACCACATTGGCCCGGGACACCCCAGAGGTTGGGATAATCCCACTGGCATTCCAGTCTCCATCTCTCCATGGGCATGGCAGCTTCTCTGGGGCTGGGGGCTCTGCCCATGCTGTGCCAATGCTCTTGCAGCCCTGCCATAACAAACAGCCCCTGATGAGGTTTTTCCCTCTGTTTCCCAGGCCTGGATCAGTGGTATCCGAGCGGGCTCTGTCCCCTCCTGTGGCAGCCATGTCAAGGCCAGCTGCCGCTGGATCGCCTTCAGCGCCGAGGCTGCCGGTGAGGCACAGGGGTCCCAGCACTGCTTGGGGGGTGGGATGGGTTTGTCCCAGGGGTCTGGGTGGTGGGTGAGTCCCCCCAGCCCCAGGGACACCAGGGTGAGTGGAGGAGGCTTTCCCTGAGATCCTCCAAAGTGCTGGCAGCCCCACACCTCGTGGCTGGCAGTGCAAAGCTGGGTGCCCCTCATGTGCCCCAGGCTGGGGGGATTCCTGACCTGCTCCTGTGCCCTCTCCTGCAGGTGTGCTGGGCATTGTGCCCCTGGAGTGCCAGGATGGGGGCAAGAGGACCATATCTCAGCTCTGCTGCCACTCAGGTGGGTGTCAGTGCCACCTCCCACCTCCACAGGACGTGTTTGGCCCCAGGGGCTGAGTCCAAGCCTGGCAGGCCATGGTGGGCTGTCTGCCAGGCAAGGGACATGGGGACCAGCCAGGGACCATCACCTGGGGACAGGGTGACACACTAAGGGGCTCTGCCGGGCTGGAATCAATCCATGCTCCTTCATCTCTCAGGCTGCACTGAGGCCTGAACATGTAGCTCTTCCTCTCCCCCTTCCAGCACAGCCTTTACACATTACTCATAGCACACCCTGAAATTCCCAGTACACCCAGTGCCAGGCTGGAGCTGGCATCACTGGGGCATCACCGCCTGCAGTGGCAGGAGGAACAGGCTGGAGCAGAGCTCTGATGTGGGCAGTGAGTGTGGCAGGGAAGAGGCAGTGGCAGCATCACTGTGGCAGAGGAGCAGGGCTGTGAAACACTCTGGTGGGCACAGGGAGGGGTGGTGCCACCTCAGGGTGCCCACCTCAAGGTTCTGGAGCAGCACTGGCAGCCTGAGGGGCACTGAGCACACATTTCCCCAGAATTACACCAGAGCAGCAAGGTGGGAGCTGGTTGCAGCACTGCCTCCCTGCGTGTGTGCCCTGGCAGGGCCGTGCAGGGTGCCCAGCCCGTGCCACCCCAGCCCCTGGCAGCAGGAGCTTCCTCGGGCTGGAAGAGCAGGCAGTGAGTTCTTGTGCTCCCTGGGAAGCACCAGAGGGGCGCACGGGAGGCAGCGCCATCCCACGGCTTCCTAATGGGATCGGCAGGATCCTTTGAAGCGGCTGTGCCGGAGCAACGCCTCCTCCCGTGGCAGGAATGGATTTTCTCTCCTCCCGGGTGGATGCAGCCGAGCGAGCTGCCTGCTCTTCATGCCTCCGGGGCCTGTCTCCTGGAAGCAGAAAAGTACACAGTGACCTACTTTTCTGAGCGTGCCAAATGCATCCGAGGGGCTGCTGCTGCTGCTGCTGCTGGTGCCAGCCCTTCTCCCGCCAGGCCGGAGCATCCCTGGCGCTGGCATGCCAGCCCGGGGTGACAAAGGAGCCTTGTCACCAGCGTGGCTCCAGCAGGACATGGCACAGACACTCTGGGGCTGTCCCTGCTGTGCCCTGTGCCCTGTGGGGGTGTCAGTGCATGGATCAAACAGGGGGATGCCCCCTCCAGGGTTCCTACCCCTGCCAAAGGGGTGCAAGGCCCTGAGGGACAGAGTGCAGGGACTCAGGCATTCACAGCAAAGCTCTAAAACGCCTGGATGGGGCTGAAACTGCCCCCCACTGCTGAATGTGTAGGGAAGGAATCAGGCTGGGAAGAGCAGAGGGGCAGACACACTGTCTGCAGGGGAAAGTGGGGACAAACCTCTGCTCTTCTCCTTCCAGATGTGGTCACAGACTTTGACTTCTCCCCCTTTGATCAGCTCCTGCTGGCCACAGGCTCTGCTGATGAGACGGTGAGTGCTCAGTGACGGGGGACAGACACCTTGTGACCCCCAGGGTGTTTCTGGGAGTCACTGCAGGGCTGGAGTGATGGGAGTGAGAGGAGCATGGGGAGGAGGGTGCCAGCTTTGGGAGAGAGGAGTGGGACATCCCCAGGGAGGGGGACAGAGCACATGGTCAAGGATCAGCCTCCTCCCATCTGGGACCTGATCCCACCGAGCTGCAATGGGGAATCACCTGGGAATGCTCAGGAACCGGAGCTGAGGAAAGCAGCGAGCCCAGGTGGGCCAGGGTCCTGCTCACCTGCCCTGGCACTGACCCCCTCTCTCCTGGGGCTGCAGGTGAAGGTGTGGCGCCTCCCCGAGGGTGGCCAGGACATTCCCAGTGGCTCAGGGCTGACCCTGGGGCCCGGGGGGGCTCCAGTGGACACTCTGCAGTTCCACCCCACGGCAGACGCTGTCCTGGCCAGTGGTGCAGGGAGGAGAGTCACTGTGTGGGACCTGGGCCAGCAGCAGCCCCTGACAGGTAGGCAGGGCTGTGACTGCCCATGACACGTGTCCTCCTGTGTGTCTCTCCATGTGTCCTCCCCCTGTGTCCTCCCTGTGTGCCTGTTCCATGTGTCCTCACTGTGCCAGTGCCTGGGCTCGGGGCCTGACCTCGGTGTCACCAAACAGGCAGCTCAGGTGGCATTTTGGGCAGGGCACCACAGCCCCTTGTGCCCCTGCACTCTGATGCAGAGGTGTGAAACACTCTGGTGCTGCCCAGGTGTCCACAGGAGCTCTGCTGGGGATCCCCTGGGTGACAGGTCCCTCTCTCTGCATGCCCAGGGCATGGGTGGATGTGGGTGCTTGCTGAGCAGCCTTGCCCAGACCTCAGCCACCCTGAGGGGGAGAGGAGATGGGTGGCAGCGTGGGTCTGTGGCTTTCCCAGGGCTCCTGCTCTTTGTTTACAGCTGCCAGCAGCACTGGAACGCTCCCTGCACAGACACAGCAGTGTCCCACTGCATCCTGCTGCCACCCAGATCATTTCTCCTGGGAATATTCTGGCTGGGAGAGTGATAGCTCCTGGCCTGCCTGCAGGAGGAACCCTGCTTGATCCTGTCCCTGACCGTGCTTTATCCCCACAGTCCTGGATTCCCACGGGGACCAGCTGCAGAGCCTGACCTGGAAGCGAGATGGGCGCCTCCTGGGCACCTCCTGCAAGGTGAGCAGTGCCAGGGGGCACCTCGGGGCGGCACGGTAGGGATGGGCTGGATGCATCCTGATCCTGGGGGCCACCCGTTCCACAGAATCCCACAATGGTTTGGGTTGGAAGGGATCTTAAATTCGTCTCGTTCCACCCATGGGCAGGGACACTTTACCTTAGCCCGGGGTGCTCGGAGCTCCATCCAGTCTGGCCTGGAACACTTCCAGGCACGGGGAGCGTGGAGGGACGGGAAGTTTGGGTGTGGAGAGGGGCAGGAGCGGGGTCAGCGAGCCCGCGGGGAGGAGGAGGGACGGGAGCAGCGCTAGATGGCGCCGGCCGCTCGCTGCGGGACGCGCCGGGAACGGCGGCGGGGCGGGCGTGCAAGGAGTGTGCAAAGGGAGTGTGCGAGGGGAGTGTGCAAGCCACAAGCCCCCCAGGCCGTGCCGGAGGCTCAGCAGGCCGCTCTGAGCGCACAGCCCCAGCCCCAGAGCTGGGGAGGGAGGGAAAGCGAAGGGTTCGCGGGGGGAGCCCCGGGGGCAGCCCGGAGCCCGGCCCGGCCCGCAGGGATGAGCCGGGGTCCCAGCGCATGGATGGAGCCCCGTGCCAAGCGTGAGAGCTGGGCACAAGGGGTGCAAGCCCAAGCCGTGCAGGCTGGGGTGTGGATCTGCCCCTGTGGCTCTGGCTGGGGTGTGGATCTGCCCCTGTGACTGTGGCTGGCACAATGCGTGCTCCCCAAACAGCCCCCTGGCAGCAGGGCTGGCACCCGGGCACCCCCTTGCTGCCTCTGTGCCCTGCCAGCCGTGCCCCCTTTGGCAGAGGGGTGCCAGGCAGGAAGGGGATCGTTCTCCTGCAGCACTGTCAGGATGGCATCTGAGGGTTGGGCTCCAGCCTTGATCCTACTTGGAAAGCTCCCTCCTTTTCTGGGAGCAGTTTTGAGTGTGTTGGGGTTCTGGGGGTGCCCCCTGCCCACGATGTGGGAGGACACAGTGCAAGCCATCCATAGGGATAGGCACTGCAGGCAGGAGAGTGATGGGCAGGAAGGGGAGGGCTGCTCTCTCCAGCCTTCTGCCTTTTGCATCCTGACATCCCACTGGCCCTAAGGTCCTTAACCCTCCTCTGTTTTCTTTTATCTCACCAGGACAAGAAACTGCGGATCTTTGACCCCCGAGCAGGCCCAGCTGCCTCCCAGGTATGTCCCCTCTGGATGTGCTGCAGGCAGCCCTGCCCAGGCTCCAGGGGGGTGAGCTTTGGTCCCCCAGGCCATGCCAGCCCTGGCTGGGAGATGCCAGGAGCTGAGGGCATGGGGAATAGGGCTGTCCCCTTAACCCTGGTGGGGTTCAGCAGGGGGGCCCTGCCCTCCCACCAGGCCAGGGAGCACCCCCAGTGCAGTGGCACATGCCCCCTGTGCGTGTGAGGGCTCTGGGCTCCCTGCCCTGTGGGAGCTGGACCAAAGGCTCTTGGGCACGAGGACCCACCAAGGGCAAGGGCTGGGCAGCTGGATCTGCACAACTCAGCAAATAACAGTGATTAGGAAATAAGGAGAGAATTTAAGCCCTGACGTCAAGTTCAAACAGCCTCTTATTAGAGGTTTCCTGTGGCTTGGGGGCTCTGGCTGCAGAAGGGGCTGGAAGCCCTTGGGAAGGGAGGGATGCAGTGGAGAACAGGGTAAGAGGGTTGCAGTGGACTCTGTCATTCCTGCTGGTGCATCTCCTGCTGCCTGTGGGCTCACGAGCCAATGGCTGTGGTGACAGTGCCCAGGCACAGTGATGGAAGGGAGCCAGAACTCCAGGGCTGCACCAGGACTTCCCACCTGCTCCTGCACATAACCCAGGTGCTGAGCTCCCCAAAGGCCCCTGGGTGCTTCCTGCAGTACAAATGATGCCCTGACCCTTCAGGCAGCCTTATAAACACCCCAGCACAAAAAATAAACACAGACCCAGCGGTGACACGTGCGGACGAGCCGGGGCAAAGTGCTCCCAGCACTCCAGCGGCAGCCACAACCCTGTCCCGCTCCAGTTGCCTCAGCATGGCTAGAAGAGCCCATTCTCTACTCCAAAATTTATCCACTGCTGGCCTCAGTGCTCCCCTCCCCTCGTGGCCCCCCTTCTCCCCCTGCCAGACCTGTCGGCTTGTCTGATGGTGGAGCTGTGAGTGCGATGGGCTCGAGCCAAGTCTCCTGGGGAGGGTGGACTCTGTCTCGCTGAGCTATTAAAAATAACGTGTGAATGATGGTGGCTGTTCAAAGCAGGCAGTTCACTTCCCTCCTCTGCTGTCTGATCCAGCCCGGGGCCGGCACTCTGTGTTTGCCAAGAGAAATATTCACCTTCACTGCCGCGGCCCTGCCCGGCTGCCTCGCAGTGGATAGAGATGTTTAGTCTTGGAGAAGTGCTCTGCTGAAGGGGAAAACTTTAAAATGCCATAAATCCTCTGGAACTTTGCGCAGGGCTCGCTTAGCCAAGAAGAATAATGCTCCTGGGTTTTGTTCTTTTCTTTTTTCCCCATTGCTGGAGGGCTGGGTTGGTTGGAGAGTCTCCTTCTCCCCCCGGGTGATGCCGGGGCCGTGCCAGCACCTGGCAGGCTCCTGGCTTTGAAGTTGCCTGGGTTTTTTTGCTGCAGGATGGGTTTCCCAGCTGTGCTGGCCCTGCAGCACCGTGGGCTGGGTTTCCTCACAGCCAGCACAGGGTCCTGCTGCCGGCTCACCCTGAGCCCTGTGTGGAGCTGAGAGCCAGCCCCAGGCTGCTCCTCCGGCTGGATTTCTTAATTTGCCAAGCCTGCCTCATTAAACATTCCTTTGTTTAGAGCAGGGGAAAAGAATTGAGAAGGAGCTAAAATAAGCTCAGGGAGGAGTGGTCGCTCCTCCTAATGCCTGCTGCTCTCTCAGGTGCCATGGATGTGGCACAATGGGGTTGGGGACCGAGGGTGGGTGACAGGGAGGGTGACTGGCAGGCTGCCACACCCTGTGGCCGTGTCCCCGCCAGGTCCTGACCCTCCATTCCCAGCTATGCCCTTAGCAGCTATTTTGAGCCTATCCCAGCAGCGGGCAGACGCGTGTGACGCAGCGTGGCTGGGGGCTGGCTGACCCCGTGGGGTGCCTGGTATGTACCCGGGGCCATCATTTCCCTTGGGAGAGCAGTGGCTTCATCCTGCTGGATCCCCATCCTTTGTTGCAGCCCCTTTGTGAGCGTCAGGGCTGTGCTCACACCCTATTGCTGCTCTCAGTGCCCTAAACTGGCAGCGGAGATGCCAGAGCTGCCCTTGGTCTTGCCTTGCCACCCCATGGGGCCACGCTCCTGCTGCTGGCTGGGTGCAGGTCCAAGCACCACTGTCCTTCCAGAGAGTTCTGTGAGTTCTGTGCTCTGCCTTATCCCCTCCCAAGGCCACGCTGCCCTGTCCTCCCCTCCCACAGGGCAGTGGTCACTCTCCTCGCCTTGACCCTCCCCCTGGAAGCGAGTCACAGCCTCTCCCTTGTGGCTGCAGCCCTGTCGGGGCTCAGTGTCGCTGATCCTGCCCTCACCTCCTGCAATCCCCGTGCAAACCCCGCCAAAGGTCCCTCACCTTGGTGGGACAGGTGACACAAGGCTGAGCAGGGAAGCTCCATAGCCATACCCATACCCACCCAGCTCATGCCTCAGATGGGTCACCAGCAGTGTGGGGCAGTGATTCAGATACACCCTGGGTACTAAGGTGGCATCTCTGCTTGCCCGCTGCTCCAGCCACCCTTCCCTGGGTACAGAGCCCATGGGCCACATCCTGCTGCCCCCTGCGAGGGGCTGTGTGTGCATCTGGCCAGCACCTGGGACAGGCGCCGTCCGTGAGGAGCAGGGGGCAGCCGCTGAGTGGGATGAGAGGAGCCGGCTCCGTTCTCACGAGAAACTTCCTCCGCCGGCGTTTGGGCAGGGCCGGGGGCGAGGGAACGGCCCCGCACCGGGCCAGGCCCGCCCCGCTCGCCTCGGGATGAGCCGCGCTAATGAGCGGGCCGGGGCTGAGGGCGCCCGGGGACAGCTGCGACAGTGTCCCTGGGGGCTGGCCCCGCCGGGGTTTGTCCCCGCAGGCTGGGCCGGGGCAGAGTTCGGTGATGGGCAGAGCCGGGGCTCACAGTCTGAGCACAGCCGGGGCTGTCCCAGCCCTGCTCAAGGTTCTGGGGGAAAGAGGGACTCCAGCCCCCGTCCCAAACCACGGCCACCATCCCATGGACCGTATCAGCTGTGCCACAGCGGGAGATACACCATGGAGAGGGTCCCATGGTGGCACGGTGATGCTGTGGCAGGGTGGAGACCCAGGTTTGGGGTGATCTGACGCGCAACCAGAACTCCAAGGAGCCTGACGTGTCACCTCTGCCCAGGATCCAGCTGTCAGCCCAGGGCTGGCTGGGGACCCCTTGTCATCACCAGGACGTAGAGAGACTCCAGCCTTCCTCCCACTGCCCCATCACCACGGCGTCCCACGCTGGGGTCACCCCGGGGGTACCTGACTCCCAGCCTCGGCAGCAGCTTCCTCCGGGCTGGGGGAAGGTCCACAGCATCCCACATTCCCAAGGAGACCGTGGGAAGCTATGAAAAAGTTGGCCTGACTCTGGGCAGCCTATTTATAGCAGCGCACGCTCGGCGCTCTCATGCTCCTGTTCCCCAGCGTAGCTGCACGGGACTGTTTATATTTCCTCTGCTCTGCTTCCCCCAGCCCGTCCTTCCCAGGAATGCTGCTTGGAATGGCAGACATGGGGAAGTCGAGGAGGATCTGGAACGAGCCCGAGGCATCTCAGGGGTGTGGGTGTGTGTGGTGGCACTGGCTCGCCCTGGCCTGGGTGCCCGTCCCTCCCACTGGGAATGGCCTCAGCAGCTGAGGCCCACACAGGCTGGCATCTCCATTTCTGGGGCTCCTCGTGGTATTTCAGGAGCCTCAGCTGGGACTGACCTGGGACGCCTGGCAGGCTGCTCTCCAGAGGGCAAAGATGTTTTGGGATTTGATGGCGTCACAGCAGGGCTGGTGGGGCTGCTGGCTGCAGGAGGAGGGGAGAGGCAGCACAGGAGGGCTGGCTGCTTTCTGCTGGCTGCTGCAGCTGCCCACCCCCCTGGCCAGCAAATCCCCCTCTCCTGCCCCCACCCCAGCCTCGTGGTGTCTGTGCCCACCAGGAGCCCACCCACCTTCTGCCCTTGCTGTGCCCACAGCATCCTCTGGGGCGTGGCCTCGGCCTCACCGAGGGCAGGAGGGTTGGATGGAGCAGGGGGGCCGTGCTGGTGGTGGGGGGACAGGCAGAGCCTGGTGGTGCCCAGTTCCCCAGGGCACGGGGGCCTCACAGCAATGCTGCCCTGGCCAGTGGGACTGGGGAGGTGGCGTGGGCGGCAGGGGACTGTCCTGGTCCCTGCCCTGTGTCACACACACCTGGCAGAGGCAGGGCCTGTGCTGGCAGTGTGATGGCTGCGGGGGCAACCCCCCGGCTCTGTGGGATCCCTGCACTCCCCTGGGGCAGGTGACAGCTCCTGGGCTCCTTGAGCTCCAGGCAGGGACCAGGAGTGGGGCTGGCCTGGGAGAGGCTGCTCTGCTCTCCTGGTTACCTCTGGAGTAACTGGGATTTGGCAAGGGAAGGACATCACTCACATTCCTGTTCGGAGAGGAGGATTCGGTGCATGGTTAACCCTTTCAGCTCCGGGGAAGCCGTGCCTCTGCTGCCCACGGCCTCGTGGGTGTGCAAGGAGCAGCAGCTTCCCCAAGTGCATGGATGTAGGGTGGGTGTCTGTCCCCAGAGTCCCCCACAGTGCCCTGGCCAGGGGAGACCCCTCCTGCCCTGGCACCGCCTGGCAAAGGGGCAGCTCAGCCTGGCACTGGAGCCTCCTGTGCCCACGCAGATCCCAGATCCCGCTGCTGGGGTTGCTTCCCACGGGGATCAGATGTCCGTGGGCTGTTAGCCATGCCCATGGGCTGTTAGCCACGGGCAGGGCTGAGCTGTCCCAGCCCTGCCAGCCACGGGGGCTCTGCCAAGAGCAGAGCTCTGAACCCCCCCGGCCACCTCCCGCCCATCCAGCCCCAGGGCTCTGCCCCGGGCTCCCACCTCCGGCTCTCCCTGCCCCGCATCCGGCTCAGGGTGACGGCTCCGGGGAAACAGGGATCGCCTGGGAGCCGGAGCAGCCCTGGCTTTGTGTGGGGCTCTCGGAGGCAGCCGGAGCGGCCGCTCCCTGCGGGCAGCTGTTCCCAGCTCCCGAGCCCGCGCAGCGCTGCCAACAGCTGCGGCCGAGCCCTGGGCCCCCGCAGCCCCGGGCTGCACCGGGAGAGGGGCTGGGACCCCCACGGAAACCAGCACCTCACCCCAGCCTGCCCACGAGGGATCGGCTGGGACTGGGAGAGGGTTAGGTGCTGGAAACTCTCCCCATGCAGCCGATCCGGCTCTGAGGAGGGGGCACAGGCTCCCCAAAACCGGCAGGGCTGGATCTGCAATGAGCAGGAGGAGTCTGGGCTGCCTGGGCACTGGCAGGGAGCTGGGAGGCTTCCTTGGATCCCCCCGTGCTGGCCCAGGGCTGGTGGGCTCCTTGCAGCCTGCCAGGGGGACAAGGCACAGGAGGGACACTCGTCCCTTGGGCTGTGGCTGGTTCCCTGCTCCAGGGGTTCCAGCATCACTCCGGGAAGCTGCCAGGGTCTCTGCCCAGTTCTGCCAGCCCCAGGGGTGCACAGCAGCCCCACGGGTGCCCCAGGGCTGAGCCACACCAGTGTCCACCCTCAGTGCCAGCCCACACCGCCCTGTCCCTGCCAGGACCCTCTGCACCAGGGGAGCTGCTGTCCGCAGGCTCACCTCTGGCAACATCTGCACAGGCTGAGCACGGAGCAGCCCAGCCTCCCGCATACTTGCTGCCATACGTACAGCTCAGCCGGGATGGAACTAATGCAGAAAACATGGCCCTGCGCCGCAGCCGGCAGCCGGGGGCTGGGAGCATCACCCTGCCCTCCCAAACCCTGCCAGCACCGCCAGGGGCTCCCGGGCACTGCCATCGCCCCGGGCACTGCCAGCACCGCCAGGGGCTCCGGGGCCCCCGCGGGACCCAGGGCTGCGGAGCCGGCGCCGTCAGTCGGGTATGGGATCTGCAGATGTTGAGCCACACGGCTCAGGTGCAGAAGTGCTCTCCTGGCTGACGCGCGGGCTGGCCCCAGCTCCTGGAGTTTCCATCCCTCTTGGCAGCGATCCTGGGACACGTTCCCTTCTCCAGGTCCTTTCCCTGCTGGGTCCATGCCAGCGTGCTGGCGCTGGGGGCCCGGAGCTCCTGCCCCACATCCTGGCCTGCGGCTGGGAGCTCCGGGCTGGGCTGGGCCAGCGCTGCCTCTCCAAGGGAGCCGTGTTTGTGCTGGCAGGGCAGCTGCCGTGACGGAGCCAGGGCACGACGGGCTTGGCACCGCGCCCCTGCTCCCACCCTGGCTCTCTCCAGAGAGTGGCATCTCTCTGGGGCGGAGGCTGCTCCAGCAGAGCTTCTCCAGCGAGCTGTGACCCCTCCATGGCCCCTCTCTGGCTGCTGCGGTGGCAGAGCCTGGCTGGTGGCCACAGTGCGGTCATGGCCGGTGGTCACAGTGCTCACACCAAGGGGGACACAGCTCATGGCTCCTCCTCACCCCTCCTGCCCACAGGCCTGGTGCCCCTGCCCTGCACAGAGGTCCTGGAAGCGCCGTGCCAGGTTTGGCTCTGGCAGAGCCCTGCACTTTCCCTGCCAGCTCCAAACTCGTTAGCAGCCAGTTCTTGGCTCTGCTCAATGAGAGCGAGGGGCTGTGAGTGCTGCTTGTGCCGCGGGCCAGGGCTGCCTGCAGCTCCCACTGGGGTGCCTGAACCGCAGGGCCCATCTGGGCACCACATGGGAGCCGGGAAACACCCGCTGACAGCCCCGTGGAAGCTCTTCCCCTCCTGTCTGCAGCAGGACCAGGATGGGGACAGGATGTAGGCTGGGGGTCCCACCCCACAGGGAGCCAGGGGAGAGGTGAAGCAGGGTGCAGGGGATCAGAGCACTCTGGTGAACGTGGCCAGGCTCAGCTTGCCGTGTTTCAGTAGCGTCCGGGCACCCACGGGGCACCCAGCTCCAGGAGCCAGGATTCAGCATGGATAAAGAGCCTGGGGATGCAGCCAGGGAAGTAAGTGCCTCTGTCATCATTGCCATGGCAGAGCCTCCTCTTGTGTCTGTGGCACGGAGCAGCTTCCTCGCAGCACTCTGTCCCCCTCACCCGGGTGATCTGGTGTGGGGAGAGCCCTGGGGACATGGGAGCCATTGTCACACTCACATTACCTGCTCCCACCCTCTGCTCCTTGCTGGGAGCTGGGCCAGCTGCTCCACAAGGCAACCACGCTGGCATGGGGGCAGTCAGGGCTGTCACTGCTTGCAGGCTGTCCCCACCGCACTGTCCCCAGGGCAGCTCTCAGCAGGGCCAGCACTCGCTCCACGTGCTCAGGCTGGTGAAGCACACGTCCCCTCAGCGTGCTGCAAGGCTGGCAGCAGTTCTGACAGCTCTGTCTCCTGTGCCTTGCAGAGTGTCCTGGGACACGACAACAACAAGGACTCCCGGCTGCTCTGGATGGGCTCCAGCGATTGCCTCATCTCCGTGGGGTTCAGCCAGGTACAGTCCCTGCCAGGAGGTGGCCCTGGCACCTCTGGCGTGTTCCAGCCCTACTCCCTGTGGCTGCTGTGCCAAAGCACCCCAAGTGCTTTTTGGGTGGCCTGTCCCCCATGAGAGCAGGAAGTCCCCTCTCCAGGTGCCCTGGGCCTTGCTGGGGTGGTGGAAGGTGACTGGTGAAGTTGGTGGCACCGTGGAGCCACCCAGTGCCCACTGACGCTGTGTCTGTGTCCCTGCAGATGCGGGAGCGGGAGGTGAAGCTGTGGGACACGCGGAGGCTCAGCGGGGCGACGCTCACCATGGCTCTGGACACCTCACCTGGGTAGGGATGGGCACTCAGCATGGGCTGGGAGGGTGAGCAGTGCAAATGTCGTGGTCAGGGACCCATCAGGGGTGTGGTGGTGGAGCTGGAGCTGGCAGAGAGCTCTTGGAACCAGCAGCACTCGGCCACAAGGCTGGGGACAAAGCCGGGGATCGTGCAGCTGCGTCCCCATCACCATTTGGGGGAGGTGAGAGGCAGAGGCAGCGCTGGCGAGGGCACAGAGGTGCTCTGTAGTGCCGTGGTGGGTGGTGGCGCTGCTGGGGACAGCGTCTGAGGTGGCTGCTGGGTGGGTTTGTGCACTGGGGCAGCACCGCAAGATGCTGCAGGCGAGTGAATCCCTTTGGCGCTGCTGGAGCGGCTCAGCCCTGGCCTCCCGCTCCTGCCGTGCTCTGTGCCGCTCCTGCCGTGCTCTGTGCCGCGGTGCTGCCGCTCCTGCCGTGCTCTGTGCCGCTCCTGCCGTGCTCTGTGCCGCCGTGCCCGCCCAGCCGTGGCCAGCCCCGCTCACCGGGCACCCCCGGGAAGTGGAGAAGGAGCCTTTGGCCGTGTAAAGGGTCAGCGCCCCCTGTCACGGCACGATGGAGCCGTGTCTGTCTGCGGGGCGCTGCCAAGGCTGGAAACCCTCCAGCTAGAGCCGGCCTGGCCTCTCCCACGCTGCCCAGAGAGCTGGCCTGGCCTCGCCGTGTGGGCAAGAAAGTGGGAGGAGGAGGAGGAGGAGGCTGTGCCTTCCTCCCACAGGGTGATGGGGGTTAGGGGCACAGTTGTTGGGATGCACTGGAGGCCACCAGCTCTTCCCAAGGCTGCAGGCAAAGCCCTGGGACCTTCTCTGTGTGCCGAGCTGGCTCTGTGACGGGCTGGATGCTGGGGCAGGCTGGGGGATCAGGGCTCTGGTGAGGGGCTGAGTGTGCTGTGACAGCCCCTGCCTGCATCCTCCACACCCGTGCCAGCTCCAGGACAGTGCTGGGGCTGCCAGGACAGACAGGAGGGGAGAGGAGAGGACCAGCACGGGCACGGTGGGGTGAGGTTGGAGTGGAGAGGCAGCCTGAGCGTCCCTGAGCCTCCTGCCAGCTGCCAGAGGAGCAGCTTCCGGCTCTCCTGCTCAGTTCAGTGAGCAAAGCCAACACCAGTGTCCAGTGAACGCTCTCAGGGAGGCTGGGGCTGCTGCAGGGGGACACCTTGGGGTCCATTATTGCTCTTGGCGGAGAATCCAGCGGGAATTACCCCGAATCCTCGCCGAGCCGGGCCGAGCCAGCCGGGTAAATGGGATGCAGGCGCTGCTGTGCTCGGCCCCCTGAGCACAGGCTCAGTTATTTTGGCTGCCGGGTTTATCGGCTCAGGAATGCGGCTGGCGGGCGCTGCCTGCGCGTCACTCCGGGGCCCTCCGGCCCGCGGCTGCGTGCGGGGCCCGCCGAGAGGGGCTGGGGGCGGCGGGGGCGAGCGGAGACCCCCCCCCTTGGTGCTGGGGAGGTGCTGCTTTGAGGCCACCGCGCTTCCAGCCCCGAGCGCTGCCGCCTGTAAATCTGGCGGGGATGACAAATGGCGGAGGGGATTTGGGCTGGCTCCGGGCGGAGGTGCCGGGCGGGGGCCGAACTCCCCCTCCGGCAGAGCCATCCCCAGCACGGCCGCGACACTGCGGAGCCGCGGAGCCGCGGCAGGGGCACGGGGTGGATGCTCTTGGGGTCACCGGATCACCAGATGTGCTTGGGGCAGGGTTGGAGCGGGGGGACCGGGACTGAGCCCCGGGGATGGCTGTTGTGATATATGTTAGATCATTTATAACACTGTGGATCTCCGGCGTGGCCGTGGTGCCCAGTGCGGGCACGGAGATGTGCTGGGCAGTGCAGCGGTGCCGGCCGGGAGCGGGGCGTGGGGAGCAGCAGCAGCAGCAGCAGCAGCAGCAGCAGCTCGTTGAAGCTCTTAGAGGAAGCAATCAGTGGGCGGGCAGGAAACTCATACCATTCATTACTGACGCCAGGCCGGCAGGAAGAGGAGCCCGCATCCCCACCGCATCCCCACCGCGCCCGCCGAGCCGGCACCGCGCGTCCCCATGGCACCCCAAAGCAGGGCCACGGTGTGCCCCAAGGTGGGGGACACCCCAGTGTGCTCACCCCAATGCCCACAGCAACCCCAAACCCTTCAGGCTGGTTGTGCCCTATCCAGCATCCCTGGAAGAGGGCAGAGAGTGGGAGGCACTGGCCCCATGGACCTCCACATCAGCCTGTGCCCTTTTGGGGTTCTCTTTCCCAAATCCTGAGCAGGTGAGATATTTCTGACCACACAAATATAATTTTCAAAGCATGTCAGGGCCGTGCTTAAGAGCTGACCCCACCAATCCCCAGACCCTGAGGGAACAGGAGGTGAGAGGTGTGGGTGGCCATGGACCCTCTCCACATCCTGGTCCTCAGTGTGCCACCCCTGGGTACCTGCAGTTCCTTCAGCTCGGGTTCTGTCCCCGCCTGGCCCCCTTTAATTAGATCAAGGAGCAGCAGGGCAGGAGCCAGGAAGGGGCCTCAATAGGTTATTGTTGCCCTAAATTGCAACCAGCACCAGCGGGGTTGGGTTACCGGCTCTGACTTGGGGTCACCGAGCAGACCCCACTGCACGCCTGGCAGGCAGCACAGCACTGCCCGGGGACAGAGCTGTCACCACCGTGGTGACAGGAGAACAGCGCCTTCCTTGCATCAATGTCCTGATAATGTCCCCAGGGAGGCTGGGGTGCCACGGCCGGCTCAGGGCTGGGGCTGGATCAGTAGGGATGAGATCTGGGGTCAGCAGAGGTGCCTGTGGGGTGTTCCAGCAGTGGGCATGTCCCTGCAGGGCAGGATGGTGGTGGGGCTGAGGGATGGGGACAGCTGGATCCCCACCACCCTTCATGGTGCAAAGTCTGACAGAGCTGGGACCTGTGTGTAGCAGGGAGTTGGCACAGCAGGATGTTTGTGGAGGGATTTGGGGCTGTTTGGCTCCCCCAGGCTGGAGCAGGACATGGAGGGGCCCAGGTGGTTCGCTGGGGGCACTGCCAGGGGGGCTCAGTCTCTAACACTCGCACTCTGCCAAGGCCTGTGGCTGAGCCAGCTCCTGAGGCCAGGCTTGCAGCCCTGGCATCTCCCAGCCCCCAACCCCACCGAGGCACATGTTCCCACTGTCACCCTGCCACCTCTCCCCAGACACCAGCTGGGATGGGACCTGCTCTTGTCCTGCCTGGCACCCTCTGCACTGCTCTTTCCTGGGCCATTTTGGGTCATGATAGGTGTTTTGGGGCTCTCTGAAAAACCCCATCCCAGCAGGAAGAACCTGAGCAGGACAGTTCCCTATGCTGTCCCCATGCCCCTGCAGATCCCAGAGATCCTGGGCTGACACGTGCTTGCCATCAGTGGGAAAGGGGTTTTTCCTGCCCCAGCTCGGCTGCCACCCTCAGACACAAGGAAGGGGAGAGGCCACCCCACCCCATCAGGTGTCACCCCAGTGGGACCCATCCCCACGGGCAGCCACATGAAGGGGTTAAGGTGGGGCAGCCACCCAGCCCATGTGGCCTGTCCCGTAATTCCACTGGGTAAAAATAGCCCAGCGCTGGGGCGGGATGGCAGCGCCCAAATCACTCCCAGATGAGCCACAGCCTCAGTGGCCACACGGTGCTCCTGGCCTCCCCAGCTATGCAAGAAGATGATGAGCTCCAAAGCTCTTCCTGGCAGCACTGGGCTCTGTGCGATGGGCACACGCCTGTCCTCCCCCCAGAGATTGGGCATCCAGACCCCTGGCACCAAGCCATGACCCCTCGGGGCTCTGCTGCAGACCTGGGGGACCCAGGGGACCTCTCTTTGGTTTCTGTGGGGCCATGCCTGGGACCAGGGGTGATTTTTGGCAGACCAGAGCCCCTCCAGCCCTGCCACGTCAGGGTGCAGGCAGGATCTGCCCCGGTGAAGCCACGGCTCCTCCCGTTGTGGCTCCCCGCCGAGCCCCCATCCTGCCGGTGGCTCTGCCCGGGGCTGTCGCTCACCGGCCCCGCCGGATCGCACAGAGAGAGGGAGATTGTTTTTGGGTCCATTTCAGGGGGTTTTGCAATCCTTGTCGGCGCTGATTCAGCTCGCAGGAATTAGCAGCGCCGCACGATGTGCCGCTCTTGGAGCGGCTCTTGGCGCGCGACCGGGCTGGCAGTGGCCAGGGGAATTTTGTGCTGGGATTCAGGAAGCCACAGGGGCTGGACAGTCCCGCTTTGGGCACTGCTGCTCTCCCGCAGGGCTGCCCGGGTGCAGATGTGGGTGTGGGCCAAGCCCCGTCCTGGCTGCAGTGTCTCCATCACCTCTGTGCCAAGGCTGAGCCCTGCTGCCCCCCTTGTGCAGCTGGCACCCCAAAATCTTTGGCTCGGGGTGTCCCAGGGGTGCTGCACCTGCCGAAGCTGAACCCTAACTCTGCTTCTGCCCTTCTGGCATCTCCACTGGAGCTCCCTCACTCTGGAGCTGCTGGAAGCTGCTGGAAGAGCAATGGGATCAGCTGAAGTGCCAAGGGGTCCCCAGCACACACTTAGCATCGGGGGGTGCCCTAAAAACTTTTGGCTACCTACAAGTGGGGAAATCGGCTTCTTTAGGGGAAGGGCCCATCATGGAGGCAAAGGAGGGGGGAAGTGAGGGGCCAGGAGGGGCTGGAGGGCTCCTGGGGCCGGGGACACGCCGGGGGCCGGCCCGGGCCCGGGGGGCTGTGGCGGCGGCCGGCCGGGGGCACCCGGCGCGAGGCCGCGGCTCCGCCAGGGACTTTTCTTCTCTCCTCCTCGCGAGGCTGGAAAATATACAAAGCTCGCAGTGAAAATATTTACACAGCAGCAATTTTGGGAGGAATTTGGGATGTTAATTTGAAAAATCTGTGGGGAGAGGACCACAATGGGCCCTTTGAGCGGGCGAGCGTGGCCATCGCAGCGAGCCGCCCGCGCCGGCGAGGGGCCCCTGCTGCCGCTGCGCCGGCCCTAATGGGAGCCAGCCCTGCCGGAAGCCCACCTGGGAGCCGGGGGGCTGCGCCAGACGGCCCCGCCGACGCCCCGCGCCCCTAATTGCATCCAGAGGCGCTCCCTGCCCCGGGCGAGCGGCACCGAGGGGCCGCGGGTCAGGGCCGTGCCCTGCGGCGGAGCGGGCCCGGAGCGCACGGCGCTGACCCCCGGCTGCAGCCCCGCGCTGCGCTCATTCTCTCCAAATCAAACATACCTCGGCGGGCAGGGCCCCAACCTGGAAAATTCCAGGCCCAAAGATAAAGGATTGGAAAACGATTAAAACCAGAGGGTTGGAGCAGAAAGCACTTGGCAGCGGGAACCTGCCGAGCGTCGGCTCCCAGCCCGCCCCGTGCACAAAACCGGCTGTTGTGGGGCCGGGCAGCGGGGGCTCTGGCGGCGCCCCCGGGCTGGGGGCCACGCAGGCTGACACTTGTCACGGGCCATTTGGGGGTCCCGGTGCCGCCGCGGGTGACGGCAGGAGGCTGGGCTGGGCTGTTTGTCCCGCAGCTGGCCCCGCAGCCATCTGGCAGGCGGGGAGGGATGAAGTCAGGCTGGATGATGCGCAGGGCAGGGGCTGATTTGAACCCCGTGGCCTCTGTTTTGGGAACACCTCCTCAGCGCCCGAGGTGGGGGGCAGCGCCCTAGGGGTAAAAACGCCCAGAGTCGGGAAAACTCCCCCCTCCCTTGCCCTGACTCATCCCGGTGCTCGCCAACAACAACGGGAGGACACAGCCGACCTTCCCGCTCCTCTGCAGGGGACACGCCACACTGCCCACACCCCTGCCTGTGACGGGCACTGCCTGCCGAGGTACTCAGGGCTGCACAGAACTTTTTGTTGTTGTTATTTTAATCATTTTGGGTTTTTTTTTTTTTTTTTTTACAAAAAGACACCCTCTTCTGATCTGCCTTACAAAAGAGATGTACACAAACCTGTACTAAAAAAAGTTTTCCCAGAAGAAATGGGAAATAACGATGTATAAATATTCTCTCTGAGTTCTTAAAGCTTCAATTCCCGGTTTGCCTGCTCGGCACTTCCTTTGGCCCGGGGGGTCCCGAGGGTCCCAGCACCTCGGCCGGGCCGTATTGCTCACATCAGCTTCCAGGGAGTCGAGTCACGGGCCGTGCTCCACTGAAGGACCCTTGTTACCAGCACGTGGGCGTCCCTCAGCCCAGTCACAGCAGCTTTCTCTTTAGCAGGAGCTAAAAAAGCCCCCCAACCCCCAAATTAACCCCCCCTTCTCTTCCGCTGCGCACCTTCTAGGTAGAGTCACAGAAATCAAGGCACAGAGCAGTAAAATTCGTGTCTCCTCCTGAAGCATGGCAGCCTCTGGGAAATTGCACGTTGTGGGATGAGGGGGTTCTGCCTCAGTTCAGTCAGCTCCTTGGCAATCCGTATCCCAAAGGGACACGGCCAGGTGCTGCCTCTGGAGCTCAGCCCTCCTGTGTCCAGGGCTCTGGAAGCCCTGTGGGTTCAGAAGTAGGAGGGTTTGAGCCCCGGGGTGTTGTTGTTGCTGGGGTAGTGCGACTGCATGAGCGGCACCTCGCACTCGGAGCCACCGGAAAGCATGGCCGCCTCTGGCACCTTGCAGCCGTGGCTGCTCAAATCCCCATTTTCCAGGCAGGCTTTCACCCCTTCCAGCTCCAGCGGGCCGGTGTCCACCCCAGCACCAGCACGGGCCTTGGCGCGGCGGTGCCGGCAGTAGTACATGGCGGCCGTCACCACCACCAGCAGCAGCAGCATGGCAGCCAGCGCAGGGACCAGGATCAGGGCGAGGTTGGGGTCCTGGCTCTGGGTGACAGGGGAGTGCTGCTGCAGGCTGAGGGGCAGGGTGTGTGCCTCGGCGCAGTGCTCCTCCTTGGGCGCCTCGCCCAGCGCCCCGATGCAGACGCGGTAGGTGCAGTTGGGTTTCAGCGCCCGCACCGTGTACTCGGAGAGCGAGGCCGGCAGGCGCAGCATCACCGCCCGCTTGTCCGGCCCCGACAGGTTCCGGTAGCTCAGGCGGATTCCCTTCAGCTGCGCCTTGGACTGGATGTAGCTGTGCAGGTCCACTTTGAGGGAGGTGCTGCCCACCTGGGCGATGCTGACCCGCTGGGCAGGTGGCAGGGCCGGCGTGCCCGGGGCTGCCGTCGTTCCCCTCGCCTCCACCTCGCAGTACACGCCAGCGAAGCCTGCGGGGCACAGGCACTCCAGGAGGTTCTGGGTGCCCAGGTGGCAGGTGCCGCCGTTCAGGCACGTGCGGGGGGGACAGATGGGCGCTGGGGGGCTGGTGGGGGCCGGGACGCCGCTGAAGGGCACCAGCGTGGAGCTGCCCTGGGGCTCTCTGGGCCTCGGGGTGGGCGCGGCGGTGCTGGGCGGCGGCGGCGGGCGGTGGGTGCTGGGCAGCGGCGTGGGCGGCGGCAGCGTGGTGGTGTGGGCCGTGGTGGGCGTGGGGGTGGTGGTGGGGCAGCCAAAGTCGGTGTACTGCAGGTGGTGGAGGAGCTTGCCCGAGTTTTTGGGGGGGAAGTGGCAGCGCGTCTCCTCAGGGCGCCGCAGGAGCACGCCGCTGGTGTTCACCCACTGCACCAGCCAGCTCATCTGGCAGATACAGTTGAAGGGGTTGCCGGCAGCCGTCACGGCCCGCAGCCTGGGGAAGAAGCTGGAGAAATCCCGAGGGATGGTGTTGATGTTGAGGTTGCTGATGTCCAGCTCCTGGAGGTTGTGGAGGCTCTGGAAGTCCTCAGCTGGCAGCTGGGAGATGCGGGCGTTGCCGGCCAGGCTGAGCCTGGTGAGGCTGCCCAGGCGCCGCAGCACGGCTGGGACGCACTCCAGCAGATTGTCAGAGATGTCCAGCTCGTGGAGGTTGTTTTGGACCTGGAAGAGCTCCTCGTTTAAGCTCGTCAGGCCCAGCCCCGCGATCTTCAGGGACTCAATGCTGACGGCATGGAAAGCCCCTGGTGCAATGGCAGGGATCTTGTTCCAGCTGATGTCCAGCAGCAGGAGGTTGGGCAGGTCGAGGGGGGGCACAGCCCTGAGCTGGTTGTGCTGCAGCTTTAGCTCCAGAAGATTCTCCAGCGTGTCAAAGGCAGCAGCGTGGATGTGCTGGATCCTGTTTGTCTGCAGGTAGAGCCGTTCCAGCAGCCGCAGCCCATGGAAGGTCTCATTGGTGATCTCCTGCAGCTGGTTGGAGGACAGGTCCAAGTTGACGAGCTCCGTCAGGGGCTGGAAGATGTTTCTCTGGATGCTGGTGATCTTGTTTTGTGAGAGGTCCAGGAGCTGGAGGGCAGGCAGCCCTGCAAAGCTGTCCTCGCTGAGCGTTGTGATGCCGTTCTCAAAGACGTAGAGGGACAGGGTGCTGGGGGGCAGCCCCTGGGGCACCGTCTGGCCCCGCCTGGCTGCACACAGGATGGTCTTGGTGTCATGGCACTGGCAGCCTGCAGGACATGCCCTGGCCAGCTCCCCACGGGCCAAGAGGAGCAGGGTACAAAGGATCAGCTGCTTCATGGTGTCAGCTCTGCAGAGACACAAGCACAGCCAGGGTGAGGGGATGGGCCCTGCTGGGGGGTACCCAGGGCTGGGGGGCACCTCTGAACCCCGCTCAGCCTCCAGGGCTGCCCACCCCAGCTCCATGCTCGCCCCCTCCCAGACCCCCAGGATTGGGGATGCGGTACCTTTGCACACCCCAGGCTCTCCCACTGGTATTGGGGCTGTCTTCGGTGGAGCACCGAGACCTTTCCCAGTACTCACAAGGGCCCCAACCTCCCCAGCTGCTCAGCAGGGTGCAAATCAAACACAGGGGATGTGGAGAATCAGAGCACAGGGAAGGGGTGGGAGCCTGGCCGGCCTCCCCTGCGTAGAGCTCAGCTTAACCCTTTGCTTGTGCTGCCATTGCAGCAGCTGCACCCTCAGGGGCTGCTCCTGCCCAGATCACCAGCAAGAGCAGCCCCTCTTGGGAACAGGGGCACACAGTGCGGGGCTGGAGGAGCCATTTGTGTCCCCAGAGCCCAGGGGCTCATCCAGCCCCACCCAGCCCCTGTCCCCACAGGTCACCTTGCTGTTCCCCCTCACTGTTAAACTCCAGGGACTCAGCACCGTGGCCTGTGTCCCTGTCCCTTGAGGGCTGGGATGGAGGGAGGAGGCTCTGGGGTGACCAAGGCTGTAACCACCCCAACCCCAGCTCCCCATGGATGCCTTGGCCAATGTCACAAACGCTGTCTGTGTCCCACAGGGCTCTTCTTTCAGCCCCTTTAATGACACTAGGCTGGGCCAGAGACTCACAGTCTCCTGCCACTCCATCTCAGGGTGGGATCCCTGGGCAAGGAAGAGGCAAACCCTTCCCCAGCTCCATCTGTTGCCACCTCCCCCCTGCTCAGAGCTGTCGGAGCTCCAGGCAAACGCCCCCCCCCCCCCCCGTGGCTCACAAGGGGCCCCGCTGTGTGTGGGGGGCTGCAGGTCACTCAGCAGCACGTGCCGCCTGCCCCGGCCCCGCCAGCAGTGCAGGGACAACACATCCCGAGCCAGGAGGGGCTGGAGCCGTGCTGTGTCCCCTGCCGGGGGGTTGGACAGGGTTAACACCGCGGCCAGCTCTGTGCTCGCCTCTTCCCGAGCCGCCCCCCCCAGGGTGGGGTGAGCCCACGGCTGGGCAGGGTCACCACAAGCGCCTGAGTCACTTGGCCTAGCCAGCCCTGCCCTGACGTGACCTGTGCCGTCAGCCTGACACTGGGAGGAGCTGTGCCACATCCCAGAGGTCACTGTCACCCAGGGGTCACCATCACTGCAGCCCCTCCCCAGCAAGCCCAGCTCAGCCCCCTCAGCAGTGTCGGATGCCCCTGCACATCACAGTCAGCTGCCAGCAGAATTAAAAGCACAACATGGAGACCCTGTGAAGAGCTGCTTGGGGCAGACCCAGCACCCCTCGAGGTGGCTCCAGCGCCCAGAGCGTGCTGGCTGGTGGGAGAGCCCTGGGTTCAGAGTGCTGGCCTGCCAGCGGTGCCACGGCCGTGCCAGCCCGCCCGGGTGGGCAGCGCCGCAGCGGGGCCAGGCCTGCGGGATGCTGGCGAGGCCGGGGCTGGTTTTGCAATGCCAGGGTCGGGTTTCGCTGACGTGTCCCGTGCTGCAACCAGCTGCTGACTCCAAGTCTCTCTCGTCCCTTTAATTACGCTGGCATTTCCTCCCCGTCTGCCAGGCTCCGCGCTCCGGGCAGGTTCGGCCAGCCCGGCCACGGCCGCGCATCCGCGCCTGGCCACGAGCACCGGGCACGGCCCCGCCGCCGCCCCCGGCATCGCCCGCTCCGCCGGCACACGCCGACACCCCGTCCGCGCCCCGCCTCCCGCACGGTGCTGCTGCGGGGCACAGAGGGGTTCCCGCAGCCCGGGACGGCCCCGGGAACGGGGGGCAGGGGACAGCCGCCCCAGGTCCCGGCAGGGTCCCCAAGGGCGGAGAGGGGGCCCCGTTTCTGCCGGAGGTGTTGGGGCCGCCCTGCCAGCGGCCTGCTGCTGCCTTGGCTGGGCTCCCCCGCGCCTGCACCGCAGATATTTGCCGAATTATTCATATTTTCCGGCTGCGGGGAGGATCTGGGCTCAGATTCCCCCAGTCCCGGCTCAGCCTTTCCCTGCCAGCCTGCAGGGGTGGGAGTGCCGTGTCACCCCCCTTCCCCGCCTGCAGCCCCCCGGGCTGGGCCACCCCTGGCACTCGGCAGGGACGGATGCCCTGCTTTGCACCCGCCTCCTGTTTTTAAGGACGAAGCCATGTCCTTGCGCAGCAGGGTGACACCTGTGCAGGACAGGCTGGAGGAGCTGCAGAGTCCCTGCCTTTCCCCTCTGCTTGGGGACCTCAGGGAAGCAGGCACAGCCGGGACGTTCCTTCCCGCACCGGCAAGCGCAGCCAAACAAAGCCAGCGTTGTTGCCGGCCCGTGGGCTGCCACCTTGGCCAGTGGCACCAGAGCAGGAAGGACGGGGGCCCTGCAGTGTGCGGTGACAGGGAGGTGACACGGTGCCTCTGCCGGGCGGGATGCACACGCTGCTCCCCTTGCCTTACACCCCTCAAAACAAGGCGATGTCAGCACGGGCCCCCTCCCCGAGCCAGCCGGGGAGGATGTGCAGCATTAAACCCTTAATCCTCCTCCCCTTCAGCCCACCCTGCGCCGGCCGCCGCAGCTCCCACCTCCTCCCGCTCCCCTCCCAATTTAATTAAAGTTTCCGCAGCAGCCCCGCAGGAATGCAGGCCTGGTTATTGCATTCCCCGAGCGCTCGCCAGCCCCTCCATCCCGCTCCTGCCCCTTTGACCCGGCCGCGCTCCCCATCTCAGGTGCCGGCAAGGAGAAAAACCAGCAGAGCCGCTTTGCCGGCAGCCAAAGCGCCTCGGGAGGAGCCGGAACGCCGGCGGAGGGTGGGAGGAGGCGGGCGAGGGTGCCACGCGTGGCCCGGGCGGCACGGGCGGATTCCTCCGCAGTGACTGGGGCGGCCGCGGTGTCCCCGAGCGCTTCCCCGTGCCGGCAGAGCCAGCCGGGCAGGCGGCGCTTGCGTCAGGGCCACCCGGCCGGGCTCGGCGTGGCGCGGGGGAAAACAGTAATTAGTGTCATCCCTGATGGCGGCACTGCCCCGGCCGTGTGGGCAGCGGCACAGCTGGGTCAGCGCAGTCCGGCCGCCCCAGCCCCGGCAGGGTGAGGGCGTGGGGCACGCTGGCAAGGGGAGGTGTATGGGGGGATAGTACTGGGGGGTTTGAGCCTCAGAACTGGAGCATCTCTGCTGGCATGTGTTGGGTCCTGTGGCCGTTGTCAGGCTGGGAGGGAGCCAGGCGTGGAAAGGAACATTTACCCCACGGTGACCCAAAGAGGTGACACCCAAAGAGGGTGACAGGCACCAGCACCCTCCGAACTCATGCCAGGTGACAGTGAAGCGTGTGCGGAGCTGGCGGCAGGAGAAGCGTTGGGGTATCCCTGCCTCTCAGTGCCAGGCTGGCTGTGGCCCTGCTGGCACCCATCCCTCTGTGCCAGCCAGAGGAAAACCCTTGTCAGCACTGCATGGGGACCCGCAGCAGGTCAGTGACCCAAGACTGCGGCCCCTGAGGACAAGCAGAACGAGGGCAGCCAAACCCCACCCCAGCCAAGCCTTCCATTGAGCAGGGTGGTGGTGGACACTGCTGCCAGCAGCTCCCACCTCTGCCTGACCCCAGCAGGAGAGCCCAGCTGTCACATCTGCCGGGACAGAGCAAGCAAGGGATGGGCCCAAGACCATGCTGGTCCCGTGTGGGTCTGGAGCGCTTTGCTGCCACTCGGCCATGCCGGATGGAGCTGTGCTCCATGTCAGCCCCAAATACATCCCTCCCCTTGCCTGCAATGGATGCAGCACCAGAGCAGGATCCCAGGGCCAGACCCCAGCACATCCCATGGCAAAAGAGGCACAGGCAGGGACAGGGAAACGAGATCCCTCCGTGATCCCCTGTCCCAGCCCTCTGCAGTGCCACCGCCCCAGCCCAGCCGAGACCCTACCATCAGCCGGGGCAGGGGCCAGCCGGATGCCCCGGGCTCAGCTGAGGCCTCGCAGGGAGCAGGGCATGCCGACCCTCAGCCGAGCCCCAGTGACACCCTGTCACTCTTAATGCCCAGGCCACACTGGGCGTCCCACGGCCCGGCCTGGGCCCACCAGGGCCCCCCGGGCCCCACCGCCCCCTGAGCCGCGGATGCCCGGCAGAGCCCCCTCCCGCCCGTGAGCTGCAGCCTCACAGAGCCGCGGTGGCCGTGTGGAGGGTCGGGCGGCGCGGCGGCAGCGGGACTCACCGTGGCGGGCGGTGCGGGGCCGTGCGGGGCGGGCGGTCAGTCCATGGCGGCAGCGCAGCGGCGGCCGGGCGAGCACTCCCCTCTCTGGCGGCGCCGGGCGCGGGGGGCGGCATTTAAACCAAGGGGGCGGGGCCTTCCCTCCCGCCGGGCGCTCATTGGCTGAGAGCACGGAGGGGGTGGGGCGGGGGACGGCCTCCATGGAGGCTCCGCCCCCGCTCACCTGGGGCCCGACGGGGGCGGCACCGCGGGGACCCCCGGGACCCCCAGAACAGCGGGGACATCCGGGGCCACCGGGACCCCCGGGACATCCGGGACCACAGGGACACCCAGGACATCCAGGACCACAGGAACCCCGGAGTCACAGGGACCCCCGGGAGCCCCGAGCCGCGGGGACATCCAGGACCTCTGGGACCCTGGAGTCACAGGGATCGTCGGGACACCAGAGGCACAATGTCCCCGGGGACATTCAGGACCTCTGATTCACAGGGACCCCTGGGATACCCAGAACATCTGGGACCTCAGAGTCACAGGGACCATCAGGGCACCCAGCACCTCTGAGTCACAGTGGCCCCCAGGACCTCCAGGACCTCTGGGACCTGGGAGTCACAAGGATCCCAGAGGCCTCCACAGGGACCTCCAGACCCCCTGATGTCCCAGAGCCACAGGGACCTTGAGATTTCAGGAGCCTCCAGAGTCACAAGGACCTCTGGGACCCCTTGGGAACTCCATGTTACCTCAGGGCTCCCCAGATTCACAAGAACCCCCAGGACTCACAGGACCTTTGGAAGCTCCCAGACCTTCCAAACCCTCCAGAGCCCCCCAGGACCTTCAGCATCCCCGGGGCCGGGGTCCCTGGGACCCCAGCACCCGTGGTGTGTGCACACACAGGTATAGGGCAGGTACAGGTATCTCCCTCATATCCCCAGCACCCATGAGACCCCTGGCAACCCTGGTAACAACACAGGCTGGTTTGGGTGTCCTTGGCACACCCAGGGACCCCCACATCCATTGTCCCAGGGTAACCAGGGACTCTGGCACCAAGGAGCCCCAATGCCCTGGGGTCCCAATCCCCCCATGCCCCTGGTGTCCACAGAGCTCCTGCCACTGTGTGCCAGGGGACAGGGGGACAGTGGGAGGCCCTTGCAGGGCTGTGCCATGCCCCTGTGGCAGCAGAGCAATGCTCCCTGTTTGGCATGGTGAGGGTGGCATGGGTTGGGCTGGGACACCCAGGCACTCAGGGTGCCCTTGTCCTGCACCACTGTGGTGGTGGCAGTGCTGGTGATTGTGGTGACATCAGGGCAGGGGACCCCGGTGCCTGTCCCAGGCATCCTGGCAGTGTTTGTTGTGCCAACAGTCCTGGGGCAGGGCCATGCCATACCAGCTATCCTTCATGGCACGGGATGGCATGGAGCAGCTCCCTCCCCTTGGCAAGGCCACAGAAACCTCACCCGAAAGTGATAGATTGTCCCTTTGGTCTCTGCCCGCGGCGCTCCCTCCTCCACCCCTGCCAGGGAAGGCACAGAGTGTCTCTGTGCTCCTGCCACCACTGTCCCCTCCTGCCACCCAAGTATTCCCTGTGCTCCCCCCCTGCCACCGAGCATTCCCTGTGCTCCCCTCCTGCCACCGAGCGTCCCCCGGCTGCGGTGTGGGACAGGGGGCAGGACAGGGAGCAGGGACACGCTCCAGCTGGCACAGCCGGCCCACAGGGCACTCCTGGGGCTGGCTGGCTCCCCGGGTGAGCCGGGAGTGCCACACGCCTGCCCCGAACTGGCCCAACCGGCCCGGCTGCCCTCGGGGCCACCCCGTGGGTGCCAGAGGCTTCCCCGGGTGCCACGGCCCGGCACGGGGAGCAGGGCAGGGAGCAGGGCAGGGAGCAGGGCAGGGAGCACGATGCCCCACGGCTGTGCTGGAAGCAGGTGGCAGTGACATCCTGCTGCCAAGCTGTCAGCCAAGCTGGGCAATGAGGGTTGTACCCCCTGGCACGGCGCTGCCCTCCCATCACAGCACAGCGTTATCCTGCCCTGTGCTTCCCCAGGATGGGGTTTGGGGTGTGTGTGCACCAGTGGGGGAACAGGACCCAGCCCCACATCCATGGGGTGCTGTGCCCATGGGGGTGCTGTGCCCATAGGGGAGCTCTGCCCATGGGGTGCTGTGCCCATGGGGATGCAGTGCCCATGGAGGTGCTGTGCCCATGGGGATGCAGTGCCCATGGGGGTGCTGTGCTCATGAGGGTGCTGTGCCCACGGGGGTGCAGTGCCCATGGGGGTGCTGTGCCCATGGGGATGCTGTGCCCACGGGGGTGCAGTGCCCATGGGGGTGCTGTGCCCATGGGGATGCAGTGCCCATTGGGGTGCTGTGCCCATGGAGGTGCTCTGCCCATGGAGGTGCTGTGCTCATGAGGGTGCTGTGCCCACGGGGGTGCAGTGCCCATGGGGGTGCTGTGCCCATGGGGATGCTGTGCCCACGGGGGTGCAGTGCCCATGGGGGTGCTGTGCCCATGGGGATGCAGTGCCCATTGGGGTGCTGTGCCCATGGGTGCCCTGGCTCAGCACCCCCTTTCCTTGCAGGGTGACCATCCCTCTGTACGACGCCGACACGGGGCTGCTGGTGCTGGCAGGGAAGGTGAGCTCCCATGGCTGGGGGTGCAGGGAGGCACTGGGGGGACAGGAGGATGCAGGGGGGCTGTAGTGAGGTGCAGCTTGGTGCATGTGGGTGCAGTGGGGTGCTTTCCACAGCCCTGCTCATTCCCTGTCCCCACCACGTCTCTTCCAGGGAGAAAACCTCCTGTACTGCTTCGAGGTGGCCCCTGCACAGCCAGCACTCACCCAGGGTAAGCAGGTCCCCTCCCACCCGTATCTCCCCCAGAGGGGGGCTCACTGCTGCCTGGCCACCCAGCCCAGGGCCACCCTCCTGTCCCACAGTGACCCAGTGCAGGACAGAGGGCAGCACGCGGGGCCTGGGGGCCGTGCCACGCCTGGCCCTCGATGTCATGGCCTGCGAGGTGCTCCGTGTCCTGCAGCTCACCGACACCGCCCTCGTCCCCATCAGCTACGTGGTGCCACGCAAGGTGAGGGGGCCCTGTGGGTGGCACTGTCTCATGGGTGACACCTCTCCAGCACTGGGTGACAAAAAGGACCCGGCTGCAGTGAGACCCCAGCTCTGGGGAGAGCAGGAGGGGAGGTCAAGCCTAGGTGCTGGTGGTGGGTTGCAGAGTCTGGGTGCTGGATTTGGGAAGCTGGGTGCTGCCTGCTGGAGAGTGGATGCTGACAGCTGGGTGCCACCTGCTGGGTGCTGTTGTGCAGTGGGTGCTGGGCACTTCAAGCTGCTGAAGTTTGGGTGCTGGAAGTGTCTGGAGGTGCCCAGGGGTGCCCCAGCTGCAGCAGGACAGAGGCTGTGGGATTTTGGGAACACTCATCTCACCCCCTCCCCTCTGCCCCAGTCTGTGCAGGAGTTCCACGAGGATCTGTTCCCTGACTGCACAGGGATGCTGCCAGCCACCGATGCCCAAGGCTGGTGGGCAGGGGACAGCCAGCAGGTCAGTGTCATCTGGGGGGGTGTCCTTGCTGGTGGCATTGCCACTGCCCCATGCTCACCATTGTGCTCGGTGCAGGTGGGGAGGGTGAGCCTGCACCCTGCACGGAGACCCACGGAGACCTTCACATCCCCCATCATTGCTGGCACTGTCCCCACCAACGCCGGACACACAGACACCGACACCGGCCACACTGACATCGACACTGGCCACACTGACGCCGACCAGAGTGTGAGCATGGGGTGCTGCAAAAGTGCACTGAGTGCTGAAGGGGTGGGGTCTCTGCTGCCCTCATTCCACGAGACACACCAGCACTCCCTGCCTGGGCTCTCTCTCCCGCAGGAAGCCAGTGGCTACTCCTCCCCGTCCTCGCTGGCCTCCCCAGGCAGCGCGGCCACCTCGCTCTCAGCCAGCACAGGTCCCTCCAGCGGCTTTGCCAGCAGCCCCAGCCAGAAATCCCTGCAGAGCATTTTGGGTGAGCGGGCAGTGGGGCGGCTCGGGGTGCCCCTCTGGGGGGATTCGGGGCGCTCACCCAGCCCGTGCCCGCTGCAGGGCCCAGCTCCCGCTTCAGGCACACCCAGGGCCGGGTGCTGCACCGGGACCTGCACCTGACCAACCTGCGGGGGCTCAGCCTCACCACACCGGGCGAGAGCGATGGATTCTGTGCCAACCTGCAGCGTGTGGCACTGCCCCTGCTCTCTGCTGGCGGCCAGATCGCTGTGCTGGAGGTACACGGGGAAATGTGGGGCTGGCACGGT
Source organism: Zonotrichia albicollis (assembly GCF_047830755.1). Lineage (NCBI taxonomy): Eukaryota > Metazoa > Chordata > Aves > Passeriformes > Passerellidae > Zonotrichia > Zonotrichia albicollis. The sequence continues at coordinate 14,205,211 of NC_133834.1, read as the reverse complement.
GCCGTGTGTGCTGTGCTTGAGGTACCTGGGGAGGTGTGGGGGCTGGCATGGTGCCGTGTGTGCCATGTGTGCTGTGTGTGCTGTGCTCGAGGTACCCGGGGAGGTGTAGGGGCCAGTACAGCGCTGTGTGTCCCATGTGTGCCATGTGTGCCCTGTGTGCTGTGTCTGCCATGTGTGTACTGTGTGCCCTGTGTGCCATGTGTACCCTGTGTCCTGTGTGTCCCCTGTGTGCCCTGTGTGCCCTGTGTGCCCTGTGTGCCATGTGTACCCTGTGTCCTGTGTGTACCCTGTGTGCCCTGTGTGCCCTGTGTGCCATGCCTCTGACCCCAGCTCTCACCCACAGCTCTCCAAGCCCGGCCGCCTCCCCGACGTGGCCGTCCCCACCATCCAGAACGGCGCGGCCGTGGCCGACCTCACCTGGGACCCCTTCGACCCGCGGCGCCTCGCTGTGGGTATGTGCGTGCCAGCCCTGCCCACAGAGTCCCCCAGGGCTCCAGGCATGCCAGCCCACCCCATTAAACACTGCCCATCCCTCCTGGCACAGCGGGTGAGGACGCCAAGATCCGGCTGTGGCGCATCCCTGAGGGAGGGCTGCAGGAGACCCTGCAGGAGCCTGAAGCTGTTCTCCGAGGTGAGGGGACCACTGAGCACCCCACACTGGGGACAAACAGTCTGGTGGCACCCACAGCTGGGGACAGCCACACACTGCTGAACCTCACCAGGTCACACGGAGAAGATTTACTCCATCCGCTTCCACCCCACGGCATCCGATCTCCTGGTCTCCTCCTCCTACGACATGACCGTGCGGATCTGGGAGCTGAGCACAGGGCAGGAAGTCTTGTGCCTGCAGGGACACACGGATCAGGTAAGGGATGACAAATCCAGGGACACCCGAGAGGCAGCTTTGGGACATTTGCACAACATCTGTCTCTCCAGATTTTCAGCATGGCTTGGAGCCCGGATGGGAAGAAACTGGCAACGGTGAGCAAAGACGGACGGATACGGCTCTACGAGCCACGGCACAGCTCTCAGCCTCAACAGGTACAATCCCAGCACTAGGGACAGGCTGGAGAGCTGGGGCTGTGGGCAGGAAACCCTCCCATGGGTGCATGACTGCGCCCCCAGCTCTCTCAGAGCAGGCAGGGTGACCTTAATCCCACACAGGAGGGCCCAGGTCCCGAGGGGGGACGCGGAGCGCGCCTGGTTTGGGTTTGTGGTGGTGACTACATCCTGGTGTCCGGCTTTGACAGGTAAGGAGGGGACACAGGGCAGGGCAGGGGTCCCTGAGGACACTGCTTGCTCTCACTGTCATCTCCCCACAGCCGCAGTGAGAGGAGGATCCTCCTGTACCGGGCACAGGCCCTGTCTGAAGGACCTTTGTCTGTCCTTGGTCTGGACGTGGCCCCTTCCACCCTCCTGCCCTTTTATGATGAGGACACCAGCGTTGTCTTCCTCACTGGCAAGGTGAGGGCTTGCCCTCCAAAAAACTGTGGGGCTCCCTGCCTACAGCACCCCACAGTGTCCATGTCCCCTGACAGCCCCTGTCTCACTCCATCCCCAGGGTGATACCAGAGTCTTCCTCTATGAAGTGAGCCCCGAGCCCCCCTACTTCCTCGAGTGCAACAGCTTCACCTCCAATGAACCCCACAAGGTAAAGGCAGGATATGCTGCCTGTCCCTGACCCCCTACCTGTGCTGCCAGACCCACTCACACCCGCACCCCTCCAGGGCTTCATCTTCCTGCCCAAAACGGCGTGTGAGGTGCGGGACGTGGAGTTTGCACGGGCGCTGCGCCTGGGGCAGAGCAGCCTGGAGCCCGTGGCTTTCCATGTGCCACGCGTCAAGGTGGGTGACAGGGGGGGCCGGCCGTGTTTGGGGATGGGACAGGAGGGATAACACCCCCTGAGCGCCCCTTGTCCCCGCAGAAGGAGTATTTCCAGGACGATCTGTACCCACCGACCCGCGTGTGGTGGGAGCCGGCGCTGGCTGCGGGTGCGTGGCTGGACGGGCAGGACGGGCAGCAGCGCCGTGCCAGCCTGCGCCCCGCAGACATGGTGCCAGGTGGGTACGGGGCTGGGCGAGCATCCCCGGCCCTCAGGGGGCTTTGGTCAATGGGGTGGAGCCCTCCCGCCCCACGCTGACACCGCTCTCGCAGTGAGTGAGGCCCCCAAAGAGGCTCCGGCTCGCAAGTTCGTCCCTGCCTCCGTGTACCTGGAGGAGAAGACTGACGAGCAGAAGAAGGAGGAGGTGGGTTCTGGGCTGAGCACCCCGCGCCGGGCCCGGGGGTGATGCCCCGCGCCCCACGGCCCTGCCCGGCTCTCCCCACAGCTCCTCAGCGCCATGGTGGCCCGGCTGGGCAACAGGGACGACCCGCTGCCGCAGGACTCCTTCGAGGGCGTGGACGAGGACGAGTGGGTGAGTGCGGGACGGGGCACACGAACCTGGCTGGGTCCGCCCGGCCCCGCCGCGCCCTCATCCCCGGCCTCCCGCAGGACTAGGCCGGACCCGGGACAGAGCAGCCGGGACCCCGCACCCGGCGGGGCCACCACCAGGAGGAGGAGGAGGAGGAGGAGAAAGAAGAGATGGAGGAGGCGCAGGGCCCGCCGCGGGCAGGACCCGCTATTAAAGCCGCTGCACCAGCACCGTGTCCTGCCGTGATCCTGGAACACCGGGGGGGACCGGGAATGGGGGAGACACAGGGAACGAGGGGGCATGTGGACCGGGGGCGACACAGAGACCGGCTCCGGGGGGATCGGGGTGACACAGGGACCGGCTCTGGGGGGATACGACAACCGAGCGGGACGTGAGGACCGGGGCGGGGGGTACACAAGGACACAGGGACCGCCACCGGAGGACAGGGAAATCGGGGATAACACAGGGACCGAGGGAGAGCCACGGACCGGGGGGGAACACGGGGACCGGGGGAACACAGGGCCTAGGGGGGACACCGGCACCGGGATAACACAGGGACTGGGGATGGGGGCACACGGGGACCGGGGGGACATGGGGACCAGGAGGACACAGGTACCGGGGATGGGGAGGTCACAGGGAGCGGGGATGGGGCACACGGGGAGCGGGGCGAGGGAAGTCGCGCCCCACCCGGGGCCTCCGGCGCGGGGACACCGCCAGAGGGCGCTGTGGCTGCAGAGCGGACGCTCCGGCCGCGCCGCCGCCGTCTCGGTGTCCGCCGTGACCCTCAGCCCCGGGCACGTGACCGGCGGGGCGGAAGCGGCGGCGGGGACATGGTGAGAGGGGACGGGGGACGCGGCGGGGGCACAGCGGGACCGGGGGGCAGAGCTGGGGCTGGACAGGGCCCGGGCAGGGGCAGCGGGACCGCGAGTGTGGGAAACAGCTGGTTCCGGGAGGGCCAGGGCCAGTGGAGAGGGGACAGGGACAGGGGAAGGGGTCACAGGAGCAGGGAGGGGGGAAGAAGTCGTGGGGAGGGGGGACAGGGACGGAGGAGAGGAGAGCAGGGACAGGGAGGGGGTGACAGGACCAACGGAGAGGGGACAAGGCATGGGGACAAGGCACAGAGACAGGGGAGAGGGGAGGGGGCCTGGGGAAGGTATCACAGGGCCTGAGTGGGGGACAGGGACAGAGGAGAGGGGACGGGGCCAGGTACGGCCATGTCAGAAATCAGATGGGGTCAGAGCAGACCCCGAGGGCATGGGGAGAGGTGACAGGGCCAAGGAGCCGCGGTGGCTGTGACAGCAGGCTGTCCCCGCAGGCCAAGTACCTGGCACAGATCATCCTGGTGGGGGCCCAGGTGGTGGGACGGGCCTTCATGCGGGCGCTGCGCCAGGAGTTCGCAGGTACGAGCTGGGATGGTGCCCCGTGAGCTCCGTGTGCCCACGCTGCCCTGCAGCGGACACTGCCACTGTCACAGGGGCCACCCTGGCCCTGGCACTGCTGCCAGGCTCGCAGAGATCCCAAAGGGCAGAGTGGGACAATCCCTGGGGTGTGATCCTGCCCTGCGTGCTCCCTGCACCTCCCTGGCATTGGGATGGCATCCAGCTGGCCCCGGGGTGGCTGGGGGGGGACAGAGGGGGCTCTGGGCACCTGGAAGTGCCCAGGTTTGCTGCCTGAGGGCAGAGGGGTGGCAGGGGGGTGACAGGGGACTGAGGCCGGTGTCCCCAGCGAGCCAGGCCGCGGCCGATGCGCGGGGCCGTGCCGAGAGGCCCCAGTCTGCTGCTGCCTCCAGGATCATCGGCATCAGCCTCCAGGAAGCCCAGCAGATCCTCAACGTCTCCAGCCTGAACCCTGAGGAGATCCAGAAGGTAGGATCTTCCTTGGTGCTGGCAGGGCCTGGCCTCTCCGGGGGTGCTGCTGTGCACGGGGGTGGGAGCTGCTCCCCTGTGCTGCCTTGGGCTCAGTTAATCCCAGCTTGAGGATTTTGAGGATTCCCTGCCCCAGCTGGAGCAGCCCTCCAGGCTTGGCCTCTGCATCTGCCCAGCAGGGCTGCTCAGGGAAGGGGTGTGGGAGCAGTGGAGGTGCCCTGCTGGGAACATGGGGGTGTCAGGCAGAGCCAGCCGTGTCCCCAGGATCACTCTTCAGCAATGCTTTGGGGAGTGGGAGGTGCCGGGGTCTGGGAGTGGGAATGGCAAGGCTGGAGGTGCCTCTGACCCAGAGCTTCTCTCGGCAGAACTACGACCACCTGTTCAAGGTGAACGACAAATCAGTGGGAGGCTCCTTCTACCTGCAGTCCAAGGTGAGCGCCGGGAGGGGCTGCACCTTCCTAACCCTGCCTGGGCTTGGGACATCCTGGATATACCCATGAATGAGGCAGGGAGGGCAGGGGGCTCCCTATCCCTGGGTGTCTCCCCTATCCCTGGTGTGCCCCTATCCCTGGATGTCCCCCCCATCCCTGGATGTCCCCCCACCCCTGGCTGTCCCCATGTCCCTGGCTGTCCCCCCCATCCCTGAGTGCCCCCCATCCCTGTGTATCCCCCTATCCCTGGCTGTCCCCCATCCCTGGTGTCCCCCACCCCGGGTGTCCCTGTCCCACAGGTGGTGCGAGCCAAGGAGCGGCTGGACGAGGAGCTGCGCATCCAGGCCAAGGGTGACAAGGAGAAGGGGCGGAAAGCCGAGACGTGACTGCTGCCACCCCTGCCCCCCGTGCCCCTCACCCTTAACTTATAGGTAGCCAATAAACACCGTGTCCTCCAGCACCTGGCCTGGCTGCTGCACACCCGGGAGGGGAGCGGGCCCTGCCTGCCCAGCGCTGCCCTGCAGGGATCGGCCCCTGTAGGGGCTGTGCTTGCCCAGGGGAGGAGGAGGAGGCAGCTGGGGAAGAAGGGGTGTCCCCAGGGCATTGAGGCTGCCAGGGCTCAAATGGGGGGAGGCTGCAGGGGCTATTTTTGGTGGGGAGGTTGGATGCTCTTGGATGGAGTGCACCTCTGGCTCCATAGCCTGGCAGTGCTGCGCCGTTACCTCCTTCCAGCGTGGATGGATGGCTGCTGGCTCGGGGTGAGGGGCTGTGAGGGGACACCTGTGGCTGTCCCCACCTGCAGCTCACCCCACGAGTGCTGGCAGGGTTCCACTGGTGCCAAAACTGCCTGAGCAGGAGCGTGGGGACACGGCTGGGGGTCAGGCAGGGCCAGCTGTGCCCCCAAGGTCACACCCGTCCCCCCCGCACCCCTCCGTCCTTGTCATTGGCACCACGGACTGAAACAGGAACTTACTTCAACTTCACTTTATTGTTTTCTTAATAAACTTCCTCTCCCCTGGACGAATATAGTGTTACAGTCGTTAGCTTATCTCGTACTTGTGCAGTCCTTACACGCTACGCTAACAGCGATGGAGCCCAACAGGAGGAAAATAAAAACAACCCAGAAACTACGATAGAAAGGCACTTCGAGACCGTTAAAATACTGATGTCCTGGAATGTGCAACAACAAACCGATGAGGAGCGAGGAGACGTTTCACCGGCCGGGGCGGCCTGGTCGAGGGCCCGCAGCCATGCTGGGCTGGGGCAGCGCCGGGCGGTGAGGGCAGGGAGACCGGCTCCCTGCGGGGCACCCCGGCCCGGGGCGGGACTGCGGAGCCCCCATGGCTCCCGAGCGAGCGGGACGGGTGTGTGTGACCCGGGGGGGCTCCGAGCTGCGCCCGCGCTGAGCTGGGCACGCTGCCCCACGGCCGGGGAGCATCCATCCATCCATCCATCCGTGCATCCATCCATGCCCGCCGCAGCCCCGGGAGCGGTGCCCGGCAGCCGCTGCCGGCCGTGCCCGCGCTGCCCGCATGCGCTCGCGGTGCGTGGTTAGGTATGAACGTAGCTAGAGGGGGCAGTGCCCGACGAGCGGCACACCGGCCGTGTGCCTTGTCACGGGAGGGCCGGGGAGGCGGCGGGGACGGAGCGGGGAAGGGGCGGGCGGGCGCCGGGCCGGCGGGTGCCCAGCCAGCTGGGCCCGGCACGGGCTGCCGGGGCTGGGATGGCACGGCCGGGCACGGCTCGGGGCTGCGGAGCTGTCACCCCGCTGTCCGTGCGGCAGAGCCCGCGGGCTGCGGCCCCCCACAGCAGCACCGAGGGCTCGGGCAGGGAGACGCCGAGTCAGCGGAAGCAGGAGAGCCCAAGCGGGACCCTGTCGGAGCAGGGGGCTGGTCGAGAAATAAATAGCGGCGTGTCCGGCTGCCCAGGGCCGGGCGGAAAGGAGAGGGGGCAGGGGGACCCCCCTGTGCCCCACCTGTCCCCAGCACGGGGTCGCAGCCGGCTCCGGCCGCCGAGGGATTATTGCTTTTCTCAGAAGAGTCCGTTCTTCTTTCGTGACGGGTAAAAGCACGAGCGAGGCCCCGCCGGGGCTGCAGGGGGAGGAGGGGGCCGTGCCCCCCGTCCCCAGACGGGAGCGGGATCTGCCCACGGGGCCGGCGGCTGACCCCGGGCATCGTCGGGCCCCTCAGTTGACGGCGGCGGGTTTGAGCAGCAGGGAGCCGGGGGGGATGAGCACCCAGCCCGGGGGCAGCGCCTCGGGGCTGCCCCCCGAGCTGACACCGGCCGAGAGGTCGAGCACGGCCCCCGGCAGCAGCGCCAGGCTCTCGGGGGGCACCCGCGGCCGCCCCGGCTCCGTCCTTTCGCCCCTCTCCTTGCGGCTCTCCAGCTCCTTGCCCGCCTTGGGCGGCCGCCCCTCAGCCCCGCCGCCCTTCTCCCCCTCGGCCTTGGCCCCGCCGGCCAGCAGCGACATGACGGGCAGCCCCAGCCCCGCCGCGAAGGGCGAGGGCAGCAGCGGGCTCTTGGCCAAGTTCAGGGGGCCGCCGTTGAGGGGCAGGACGGGGCCGGGCAGGGCGGGCAGCGCGGCCGCAGCCCCGCAGCCCAGGGCGCTGAGATCGAGCGGCGCCGGTGCCAGCGGGATGGGCAGCGCCGGCAGCCCCGGCGGGGCGAACAGGGCGGCGGGGTTGGGGATGACGAGCTGCGCCCCGTTAACGTAGGGCACCTCCGCCGAGCCCAGGGGCGTTTTGGGAGGCGGGTGGACCTTGAGCATCTCCGGGTGCTCGGGGGACACAAAATGCCCGTGGGCTTTGATGTGCTTGCGGAGGGAGCTGGGGTCGGTGTAGCGCTTGTGGCAGCCCGGCATCTTGCACGAGTAGGGCTTCTCCACGTAGTGCGTGCGGGTGTGCTTGAAGCGGTCGCTGGAGTTGGAGTAACGCTTGTTGCAGCCTTCGTAGGGGCAGATGTAGGGCTTCTCACCTGCGGGACAGCAGCACCGGGTCTGCCGGGGGCACCAGCCCTGCCGTGTCCCCGTGTCCCCATGTCCCCCCGAGCCCCAGCAGTGCAATGAGGGGGCTGCTGTGCTGACCTGTGTGCGAGCGGTTGTGGATTTTCAGGTTCTCCAGGCGGGAGAAGCTCTTGTTGCAGGTGGGGCAGCGATGTGGCTTCTCGTTGGTGTGCGTCCGGATGTGGATCAGCATCTTGTACCTGCCGGGATCGGGGCAATCACAGAGTCATGGAATGGGCTGGGTTGGGGAGACTTTAAATCTTGTATAATTCAAACACCCCCTGCCATGGGCAGGGACACTTTCCACTGTCCCAGGCCCTGTCCAGCCTGGCCTTGGGCACTGCCAGGGATCCAGGGGCAGCCACAGCTGCTCTGGGCACCCTGTGCCAGGGCCTGCCCACCCTCACAGGGAACAATTTCCTCCCAATATTCCATCTAAATTTCTCTTTAGTTTAAAACTGTTCATCCTTGTCCTATCACCATGTGCCACAGAAGCGTCAGGGAGGGAATGTTAGGGAGGGAGTCAGCCCTGCCTTCCAGGACCAGTCCCTGTCCCTGTGCCTTGGCTGTGGGGTGGGAGAACAGGGACATCCAGGCCAGCACAGTCACCCAGCGCCCCCAGGACCTCACACCCTGCCTGAGAGGGAGGGACAGATGGAAACGGAAACTTCCCCTGCACATCCCCAGAGCTGGGCTCCTCCTCCCCACAGCAGCCCCCCGGAGCTCCCCCCGCCCACCTGGCATTGAAGCCCCTGCCATGGCGGGCACAGCCCTCCCAGTGGCAGCAGTACCCCGCGTCCTTCTCGGGTTTCACGTGGAAGTCGTTGACGTGGTCCACCAGGTCTTGCAGGAGGTCGAAGAACTGGTTGCACTGTGGGCAGGAGGCTGGGGGTGAGGGAGCCCAGCAGGGTGGGCACCAGGGGGGCCAATCCCCCCATCACAGCCAGCACCTGCCCCCACCCCATCCCAGCTCCCACCTGTGCGCAGCAGCAGCAGCATTTGGGGAAATGGAAAAGGCCCTTTGCATGACCCCCAGCCCTGCATCACCCCCCAGCATCTCTGCCCAGCACCCACCTCCCCAGCACCACCTTTCCAGCCCTAAAACTCACCCACAGCCCCAAAGAGCTCTGCCATGGCCTTCCAGCCCCATGTCCTCACCCCAGCCCCAACATCCCCCTGTGTGCCCCCCATCCTTGCAATGCCCATGTGGTTTCCCAGCCCATGATCACCACCTGCACCCCCTCAAAGCTCCCACACACCCCCACCATAGCTCCCACAGCCCCAGCCCTCCCTGCTGACCTTGGACCAGCGGCAGACGAGCTGCTTGGGCAGGGGCAGCTCGGGGGGGAGCCGTTTCTCCTTGCTGGGGGGCAGGAAGGCGGCGGGGGGCAGGTGCAGGGCCCCCCCGGCCCCCAGCGGCAGGAAGAACTGGAAGGAGCTGGGGAGGCCATCGATGTAGCGCAAGGACTGGAAATCCTGGAGCAGAGTCCGGATGGAGGAGCAGTGGGGGACAGGGCCAAGCTGGATGGAGATCCCCAGAGAGGCTCCCCCGAGCCCTTCAAGAGATTCCCCCCAGGAACTCCAGAACCCCGCAGAGACCCCCCCCAGAGATCCCCCCACACTCCCCAGAAACCCCCCTAGATCTGCCATCCCCCCAAAACGCCACAGAGACACCCCAAAGAGACCTCCCAGGGGCCTCCCCGGGGATACCTTTGGGGCCGGGGGGGCAGGCAGGACATTGCCCCGGGCTGTGTGTACAGCGGCAGCCCCGGGCACGCTGCCGAGGTCGGGAGCACTGTCCGGGCACCGTCCCCACAGCTGGGGACACCTCGAGGGAGCGGGGGGGCACGGCCGTACTTACGTGTGGGGTGAGGGGGCCGGGCAGGTCCCCGCTGCCCTGGCGCTCAGGGGACAGCGAGGCGCTGCCCGCCGGAGAGTCCCCCCCGGAGCGGGGCGAGAGGCTGAGATCCACCACGGGCACCGGGAAGCGCCCGTCCCGCGGCTCCCCCAGCCTGGAGTGTCCCAGGAGTGCGGGCGACGGCGAGGCTGGCAAGGCCCTGCGGACCCCCCGGGCGCCCCCTCGGCCCTCCCCGGCCGGCGGGGTGTCGGGGCGCTGGGCAGCGCGGGCTCGGGGGCCGGACGGGCCCCGCTTCTCGCGGGCAGCTCGCAGCTTGGAGATGCTCAGCTTGAGGTCCAGGGGCTCCTCCAGGGAATGCATGGTGCCGGGGTGGGCTCTGCGGGGGACACCCGGGGGTCACCGGTGCCATCCGGAGCATCGCCCCAGCGCGGCCCCATGGCAATGCCCGCTCTGCTCCGGGCCGCAGGACACGGTGCTGGCACGGAGACCGCGCCGTCCCTTCCGGCCGCCCTGCCGCGGCCCCCTCCCGCAGTGGGCAAAGGGCAGGGCATGGCACCGCGTCCCCCCCATCCCGGCCCTGCGGTGTCCCCAGTGTGTCCTCTCCGTGTCGCCGGCACAGCCCCTTGGCCCGCGACCAAACCTTGCCGGGGATTGCCAAATCCCCTGGGCACCCGCGGAGCTACAGCCGTGGTGTCCCCATTCCACCCCCCTCCATCCGTTCATCCATCCATCCATCCGTCCGTCCGTCCGTCCGTCAGTCCCCGCGGGCCTGCCCCAGCGAGGCCTTTCCCAGCGGCAGAGGAGGGCGGTGGCGGCCACCAGCCCGGCGGTGACCCGGGCGGCCGAGCCCGCTGGCCCCAGCCCCGGAGGCGGCAGAGCTTCCTCCCCCGCCGGGGCCCCTTCCCCGCCGGCCAACGCCGCCGCTGCCGGGGCCGAGCAGGGGCTGCGGCCGCACGGCGTGCCACGGAACGGCACGGAACGGCGTGGAACGGCACACAGCACAATGCCACCCTCGCGGCTCGGCCGCCGCACATCTGGCGGGCAGCTGAGAACGGGCAGCTCGGTGCAGCGGTGAGCGCCCGGTGCCGCCCCCCGGCTGTGCCCCCGCGGCCACCCGCATCGGCCGGGGCAGGCTGGGGGCGGCCGAGGGGCCGTGTCGGGGGGCACGGCGCACCCAGCACACGTGGCAGCGGGGGGGCCCCTCCATCATCCCCACCCCGCCCCGGGGGGCCCGGCCCCCGCCCTGCCCCGCCGGAGGGGCCCCCGCGCTGGCGGGGGTCCAGCCCGGCTCAGACGCTGAGGAATGCGGAGGAGCCGCGGGGGGCATGGGGCCCGGGCGGCGGGGCGGGGACCCCCCGCTGCACCCCCGAGCTGGCCGAGGGGAGGCCCCAGGGGGGGCTCCTGTCCCCGGCTCCCGGCGCGGGAGGAGCCGCCCCACAGCATCGCATCCCCCTGCGCCTCCCGCGGCCGGGGGTCAGCCCCATAGGCGGGGCCCTCCCCTTCAGCGGGGGGGTCCTCGCCCGAGCATCCACCTCCTCCCGCCGCTCCGGAGGCTGCCCCATCTCAGCGTCTCTCTCCCGGGACAGGGACTCTCGCTGAGCTCTCCCGGCCTGCCCGCAGTGGGGCCCTTCCCCTCTGGGGGGGCTCACCCTGCGCCCCACTGCGGGCTGTGCCCATGGGCTGTCCCCAGCTGAGCCCCACCACGCTTGTCGGGCTCCAGCACCCCCCTGTGCCCCACAGCCTGCTGGCACAGCTCGGGGACAGACAGACACAGGGGCAGGACCCACAGCTGGGGTGGCACAGCAGGACCGCAGCCCAGGGAGTGGGACAGGGGCTGGCATCCCCCCCACACGGGGCCAGGCAAGGCGCCACTGCTGGTCCCACCACGACGCTCGTGTCCTCACGTCCTCGGGGCTGGGAGGTTGGGGGGTCCCGGTGCGGGCGGCGCTGGGTGGGGACCGCAGCCATCCCCGGGCGGGACGGGTGGGAAAGGGGCCTCCAGCCGCTGACGCCAGGGCTCCCAGCGCGGCCGCGGGCGGGCGAGCAGGAGGCTGCCAAACCACGCGGCCTCGGGAAACGGGGCGCCGCGGGGGCCCCGCGGGGATGGGGACGGGGACAAGCCCCGCGGTGGCTTGGCCGGACGCCCCAGCACCTGCGGCCCCCGCGCGAGGCCCCTGCCCGCTCCTGCCTGCCCCTGCCCGCTCTCCCCCCATGGCCTCTCCTGCCCGCGCCAGGCGCTGCCAGCCCGGCCCCAGCCCAGCTTCCCCCCCGCCACACCAGTTCAAACCAGTCCGTCGCGGGGCTGGGCCCAGGGGCTTCCCAGTGCGGGTGGGGGCCGCTGGGATGGAGCCCGGGCGCGGGGGGAGCGCCCCCATCCCCATCCCAATCTCCATCCCCTGGGCCCCCCGCACTGCCTGGGACGGCCGGGGGACCCGGGGTGACCCCGGAGCGGCCGGCGGGGTGCCAGCTCTCCGGGCTGCCGGCAGTGCCGGGGTGTCGTGTGTCCCCCTCCAGCCCCAAACCCGCCAGGAATAGCACGGAGGGAGCGCGGGCAGCGGCTCCGCGGCGCGGTGGGCTCGGGGATGGCGGCGGGGATGGCACTGCCATGGCCGAGGGACGGTGACCCCGGGGCTCGGGGAGCGGGAGCGGTGCCAGCGCCGCAGGCAGGGCTCGGGCTCCGCCGCCGTGGCAATTGGCAGCGGCAGGCTGGCACCGCCGCCACGGGGGGCACTCCGCGGAGCCCCCCGTGCCAGGGCGGCGTGGGTGGGTTGGCAGGATGCGGGTCATTGTCCCCACGGCTGCTGGCAGGACGCGGGCGCCCGTGGGACCCGGCCATCGCTGTTTGTCCCAGTGCAGATGGTGCTGGCACTGCCACGGCCGCTCCTCACGGGAGCCCACCGGTGCCTGACGGGTCTGGGGGAGGCGAGGGGGGGTCACATCCTGCTGGCAGCTCCATCTTGTCACTGTGGCCCTCCAGCACCCGGCACCCCGCGCCAGCCGCGCTGGCGGCAGCTGCCAGAGGTGTCCCCAGGAGTGGACACGGCTGTGGTCCCCGAGCTGAGGCCGGTGCCGTGGCTGCCCCTTCCCGGGCATGTGGAAGCCGTGGGGATCCTGGCAGAGGGCTGACAGCAGCCCCACAGCGCCAGGGCCCCCGCCAGCCCTGCCCGGGGACACAGCTGGAGCAGGCGGGGACAGCAGCGGGGTGGTCCCGGCACCCAGCGGAGCGGCGCCCTGGGTGCGGCAGCACCGTGGGGACGGGGGCACATGGGGACCCGGGCTGGGGGAGGCGGTGACAGCAGGGTGACAAAGGCATGGGGAAGGGGAGGTGTCCACCGGCTGCAGGGTTTCTCCATGCTGGGCAGGGAGCGAGCGCCTGCAGCAGTGCCCAGGGACACCGGGGACAATTTGTGGTCCCCGCTGCTGGCACCTCAGGGAGGGGGTCACACCGTCCTAGTCCCCAAAACACCCCACAATGGCACAGCCTGGGCTTGGCCGCCCCACGCCTCAGCCCCACGGGGCCGTGGGATTGTCACCCCCCGTGGTGGGGACTGTCACCTCTCACCATGGGGAGCGGGAGGCCCCCGCCAAGGGGACCGGGGTGACGGGCGGCTGCCGGGCGGTGGCACCGCCGGAGCGAGACCGGGATGGGGACGCCCCGCACCCCCCACCCACTGCCACCCTTTCTCCCCTCTCGCACCATGGGGACACTGCTGTGTCCCCGGAGGTGGCGGCAACCGGGCAGAGCCACCCAGCGCGTCCCCGCCGCAGCCCCCGCCCCACGGCCAAGGTCAGGACACCCGCCCGGGGTGCGGGGAGACGGGGAGCGACGGCCACATCCCCCCCGGCACCCACCGGGCAGCGGGGAAGCCCCCGCTCCTCATTTCCCTCGGCGGTGCGGCGGGGCCACGTCCCCCCCCGACCCGCTCCCTGGGCGGGGGGGCCGCAGGTGCCAAGGGACCCCCCGCACCCCAGGGTGGCGGGGAAGGGGCTGCCCGGAGGGTCCCCACTCCCCTCCCCTCCCCCCGGCGGTGGCAGCATCCTCCTCATCGTCCTCCTCCCCTCCGCGGTGCCCGGAGCGCGACCGTACCTGCGGCGGGGGCTCAGCGCCGGGCGGGAAGCGGGGCGGGGTGCGGGGCTCGGCGGAGCGGGGCCCCCCGGGGCCGGTGCCGGGGCCGGTGCGGGGCGGCCGGGCCGCTCCGCCACATCCGCAGGGGCTGGGGGCGGGGGTGGCGGCGGCGGGGCTGGGCCCCCCCTGCCCGGTCCCGGGGGCGGCGGCGGGGCGGGGGCTCTGCCCGCCGTGATTTATGGCCGCCCCGCACCGAGCGGCCCGGCCCCGGCTGCGGGCGGCGCTGGGCGGGGGCGGGGGCGGCCCCTCCCCGCCCCCGCGGGGGGCACCGGGGGGCACCGAGCCCCGCCCCGGGAGGGGAACCCGCCGCCCCCCCGCACAAGGTCACCCCGGCGCTGCGGCAGAGCCGACCCCCCCCTCCCCCGCGTGTCCGTGTGTCCCCTCCGCGTGTCCCTGTTCCCCCCCCGGGGACGTGGCGGGGCGGGGGGCGGCGCCCACCGGAGCCCCCACCCCGTATCGGGGCGGCTCGGGGGGAGCGGGGGGGTCCCCCCGGGGAAATGGGGGTTGGGGGGGATCCCCCTCCCCGCAGGAGCGGCGCCGCCCGCCCGCCGCGTGACGTCACAGAGCGAGGCTGGCGTCACGCCTGGCGGGGGCCCCCGCATGACGTCACCGGCGGGGGGGTTGTCCCGGGGCCGCGGCTCCTTCCGGCGGCAGGATGTGGCGGGGCCGGCCCGGATGCTGCAGCCGCGCCTCGCCGGGGGGGTCCCTCCGTCCCCCGGGGCCCACGCGGGTGGCTGGGCACACCCCGCCCGTGATTTTATTGCGGGCGGAATGCAGCTGCGGTGTCCCCAACGCCCCCCCGACACGGGGACCGGGAGGGGGGACACGACCCTGCCCCACGCGGTTTTTGTTTGGTTGGGTTTGTTGGTTTTTTTTGCGGGGAAAGCTGCAGTGTCCCCAAGAGCGCCATGTGAAAGGGAGGACACACGCGTGGGGGACAGCACTGTCCCAGGCGGGTGGCTGAAGTCACGCCCCACCAAAACACCCGTGCTTGTTTTGTTTCCGTTTCTTTCTTGTTTTGTTTTTCTTTCTTTTTTTTTTTTTTTTTTTTTTCAGGGGGAAATGCGGTGTCCTCCCTGCGAAAGGGAGGGACACACGGGGAGGACGCTCTGTTCCATGCGGACTTTTGGGTGGAGAGGGAGCTGCCGTGTCCCCAAGAGCCCCACACAAGGTGGGACGGAGTGAGGGCAGCTGAAACCACATCCCAGCCGCGGTTTGGGGTTTTCTTTTGCGGGGACAGAGCTGCTGTGTCCCCAGCAGCCGCGCAGCAGAGCGGGGACACGGATGGAGGGGCAGTTCTGACCCACACGGGCGGCCGGAGCCACATCCCACCCGCGGTTTGGGTGTTTCTGTGGGGGAGCCGCCGCGTCCCCAGCATCCCCGCCACGAGCAGGGCAGACACGGGAGGGCAGCACCGTCCCTCCCACGCGGGTGCCCGAGGGGTTCCTGCGGTGTCCCCACGGTGTGTCCCCCTCGCGGTGCCAGGCAGGGGGGCCGCGCTGCTCCCCGAGCCGCGGGGCCCCGCGGGGGCCGGGCAGGGGGCCCAGGGGACACCGGCAGAACCTGTCCTGCAGCTCCCAGCGGGGCCGCGCCGTGCTGGGGGAGGGCTGAGCCCACCCGGCTCTGCAGAGCGGCTCCTGCCCCTCCGGGGTGACAGCCACCCCCAGCGCCCCCAGCGTTCCCGCTCCGGGGGCCCTGCACCCACGCAGGCACTGCTGGGGGGCTGTGGGGAGAGGTCACCTGCCACAGGTAGGTCCCTCAGGTACCACACGGCTCCTGCCAGCCCCCCATGGCCCCTGCCAGCCCTGTGCTCCCCTACCATTCCCCCAGACTCCCCTCCCAGCCCTGTGCTCCCCTGTGACTCCCCCCCCACAGCCCCTGCCAGCCCCCCATGGCCCCGGCCAGCCCTGTGACCCCTGCCACCCCCTGCACCTTCCTGCCACCTCCACAGCCCCCCAAAGCCTCTATCATCCCCCATTATCCCCCTAAGCTCCCCCATCCCTCAGAACCCCTCTGCCAGCCCCTCAGAAGCCCCCCTAAAAGCCCCCTGCCCACATGAACCCATCATCCCCAAACCCTGAACCCCACCTGGAGCTCTCCATGCCTCCTGTGAGCTCCATGCCCCTGCCAGCCCCCAAACCCCTGCTAGGCCCCACAGCCCCTTGCCAGCTCCCAGAGCCCTCCAGCAGTTCCTTGAGTCCCCTGCCAGCTTTCAGAGCCCCCACTCAGTTCCTCAAGCTCCTCACCAGCCCCCAGAGCCCCCCATCAGCCCTTAGGATGCCTCCAGCACCCCCAGAGCCTCCTCCCCAAAGCCCCTTGCCAGCCATGGGATCCCTGTCACCCCCAGCTCCCTGAGCCCTGTGACATCTTCAGGGCTGCTGAGACCCCCCCTCTCCCCCAGTCACTGGCAGCCCTCTGAGCCCCCCAAAAGCCAGACCCTGCTGGAAACAGAAATGGGATGGGATGTGGTGGGATAGGAATGGGATCAGATTGAATAGAAGAGCGTGGGACAGGACTAGGATAGGCCAGGTTGGGTAGGATAGGATGGGGAGGGGATTAGGTGGGATTGGGATGGGGAAGGGGTAGAATGGGGTGGGACAAGCTGGATGTAGGAGAGGATTGGATGGGGACAGGATAAAATAGAATAGGGACAAGAATAAGGTAGGATAAGGTGGGGCAGATTAGGTGGGATGGGGATAAAGCAGGATAGAATGGGAACAGGACAGGATGGAATAGGATTAGATGGGACTGGAACAAGACAGGTCAGGATACCATGGGATAGGATGGGATGGGATGGGATGGGATGGGATGGAAATGAGGCAGGTCAGAATGGGCTGAGATAGAATTGGATAGGATAGGTTAGTATGGGATTGGATGGGATGAGTTAGGATGGAGTGAGGACAGGGTGTGATGGGGATGGGATGGGGACATGTCAGGTCAGGGTAGGATGGCATAGGACTAGGGCAGGATGGGATGGGATGGGAAAGGATGAGATAGGGTAGGGTAGGATAGGATAGGGTAGGGTAGGATAGGATAGGATAGGATAGGATAGGGACAAGGCTGGATGGGATGGAGACAGGTCAAGATGGGATAGGATAGAGCAGGATGGGACAGAACTATGGCAAGATGGGATGGGGACAGGTCACATTGAGATAGGATGAGATAGGGACACAACAGGCCAGGGTGGGATGGGATAGCAGAGGATAAGGTAGAATGGGATGGAGCTAGGGCAGGATGGAATGATGTGGGGTGGAATGGACACAGGTAAGGATGGGGTAGGATAAGGCAGGATAAGATAGGGTAGGATGGGATGGAGCTAGGGCAGGATAGAATGAGGTGGCATGGGAGGGGGACAGGTCAGGGTGGGATAGGGTAGGGTTTGGTATGGTATGATAGGAGGGGTATGGAGTGGCATGGGGACAGCTCAGGATGGTATGAGCTGGGATGCGTTGGGGACAGGGCAGCATGAGGGTAGGATGGGACAGCGCGGGACAGGATAGAGCAGCACAGGATAGAGCAGAATAGGATGGAGCCAGGTCAGGACGCGACGCGCTGTGACGGGCCGGTGCCAGCACGGCTCGGTACCGTCCCGGCCGCTCCAGTCGCCCCCCGCCCCGCCGTGTCCCGCCGCGTTCCGCCGCCGTGTCCCGGTGCCGCTCCGGCCGCGCCGCGGCCCCTCCCGCCGCCTTTGTTTACGCGGGGCCGGTGCGGGGCGGGGGCGGCGCCGGGCGGGCGGGGGCGGGCGGGGGAGCGGCGGCGGCGGCGGGCGGGAGCCGCGCTCGCTCCAGCTGTTTCCCGCCTTGGGCCGCGGGCAGAGGCCGGAGCCGGGCCGGGAGGGGCTGAACCGGGCCGGGACGAGCCGGGCTGGGCTGAACCGGGCCCCCCGCCCCCGTTATGGAGTACTTCATGGTGCCGGCCCCCAAGGTGCCGGCCCTGCAGCACTTCAGGAAATCCGAGAAGGAGGTCATCGGTGGGCTCTGCAGGTGGGGGAGCGCCGGCAGATCCCGGGCTCGGGGGTCTCGGGAGCACCGTGGGGGGATGGCGGGGAAGGGGGGAGCGGAGAACGGGGGGAGCGGCGCGGCGGCCGCGGCCCCACCGCCCGCACGTGGTCCCGGCCGCGCACATGGGACCGGCGGCCGCGCGTGGTCCGGGCGGGGAGCGCCGCGCCCCCGGTCCCGGCCGGGCCCCGCGGGTGCGGCGGGGCGCGCTCGGGGCGGGGGGCGCGGGGCGCGGGGGTCCGGGGGGCGCGGGGGTGTGTGTTTACCGCCGGGCCTGGCCGTGACTCTGCAGCCGCCCGGAGGAGGCGGGTCGCGGCCGGGGCTGCCGGGACATGTAGTGCGGGAGCGGCGGCACAAAGCCCGCGGACACGCGGGGAGCCCCGGCGGGCGGGGGGGCGCCCGGGGACCGGGGCTGCGGCCGCGGGGGACGGCGGGCGGGGGGGGGGCGCGGGCCCCGGGGCCACGCGGGGCGGCCCCGAGCCCCCCCGGGCTCCCCGGGCCTGCAGCTCCCGCCCCCGGGCGCGCTGAGCCCCCCGGGCCCGGGGCCGCCGCGGGGCCGCACTCACGGCCGGGGCTGAGGGGCCGAGGGGCGGCCCGGGCCCCGGGGCACGTGCTGGGGGCCCGGCCCCTCGGGGTGCTGCCCCACGGCCTGCGGGGCTCGTCCCGGCCATGCCGGGGAGTGGCGGCACCTGAGCCCCCCCCGGAGGGGCCGCGACCCAGGGAAGGGGGGCTGGGGGGCGGCTTCTCTGGGGTCCCTCACGGTGGTCGCTGCGGGCCCGCGGGCCGGGGGTGGCTGCATGGGCAGGGGGTGCGGCCGTCCCGCCGGGCACTGGGAGCTGCTGCACGGCCCCACACTGACCCACACGGGGCAGAGCTCGGGGAGCTGCCATCCCGCTGCCCCCAGCTCCGGGAGACCCTGCCTGGAGCTCAGGCCGCTCGGTGACACCCTGCGTGCAGCTTGGGGTGCCGGGGCTGCCCTGCTTGTGACCTCCAGGAGCTCGGGGACACCCTGCCTGCGAGCTCAGGGTGCTGGGGGACAGCCTGCCTGTGAACTGGGGCTGTATCCTGCTTGTACACGCAGGTGTACCCTGACCCTGTGAGCTTAGAAGCGCCCTTCATGGAAGCATGGTGATACCCTGCCTGTGAACCTGGGGATGCCCTGCCTGCAGGCTGGGGAACACCCTACCTGTGACTTCAGGGAGCCTGGGGACACCCTGCCCCCGTGGCCGTGCCTCCCTGACCTCCTGCACAAGCTGTGATCGGTGTTGGACATGAGTGGACAGTGGGGCATCTGCCTTGTGCCTGGCTCCAGCACCCACATGGGTTTGTTTCCCTTGAGGTCCAGGTCAGAGAAATGCCCTCACCAGCGTAGGAAGAACCAAATTCTGCTTGCCTGACACAAACCCCACAGCACCAGCACCAGGCTGGAGACACCCCAGGGGCTCCAGTGGATGCCACCTGCTCCCCCTGCCCCATCCCTGGCCATGCCGGGTGTCTCAATCCATGGGTTCTTGCCCTTTCCGTATTTTGCTGTCACTTCTCAGGTCTCTTCCCAGGAAGAGCAGCTGGGGCAGGTTGCGGGAGGTCTCCCGGTGAGGAAGCAGGCTCTTCCTCCTTTCCCAGTATTTAAGAAAGCACTTCCGTGCTGCCCAGTCCTGGGCCTCTCCATCCCATTCCCCCTGAGTGTCTGGTGGTCCCACATCCTGGAGCAGTGCTCCAGCCACCTCCTTACCCCAAGAGGGACGATGTCTCCAGGACCTGCAGGGTTTGGTGTGTTTTGGGGACAAGTTTGGGGCTGGTTTCAGCAGGAGCAGAGAGGTGGGTGACAGCCACCACCAGATGGGAGCCCTGTGCCACAGTCCTGCTGCAAGCAGCTCTTGGTCCCTGCGGCAGAGGCTGCTCCCAGGGAGAGGGGCAGACCCCTGGGCATCCATCCCAGTTCCACATCCCCGGGATTGCATGTGGGGGAAGCAGTGCAGTGTGTGCTTGGCACCCAGCATCAGCCTGTGCTGGGACACTGCCCCAGAGACTGGGGACAAATACCTTCCTGGCCTCCATGGGCTGAGCTGAGGTCCTTCCTTATCCCCTTGGCATGCACTGGGATCCTTTCCTATACCTCTAGAGTAATCTGGGATCCTTCCCCATCCCTCTAGAGTAATCTGGGGTCCTTCCCCATCCCTCTAGAGTAATCTGGGATCCTTCCCCATCCCTCTAGAGTAATCTGGGGTCCTTCCCTGTCTGCTTGGGATGAGCTGTGATTCTTCTCTGTCTTGCTGGGCACAGCTGGGATCTTTCCCCGTGCCCTTGGACAGACCTGGAATCCGTCCCATTCTTAGGCTGAGTGAGGATCCTTTGCCATCCCTCTGGGATGAGCTGGTTCTTTCCCCATCCCTGTATATCATGGATGAGTTGTGGTGCATTCCCCACTTGCAGCAGGCAGTGATGAGTGGCCTGAGAGTCTCTGGTCACTGCCTGGGCACACGGTGGTGCTGCTGATATCCCTTAGATCCTGCTCTCCCAAACCTCCATGCTTCCTCCCTGGCCTCACCAGGAGGGCAGTGAGGGCAGGATGCTGGGCTTTGCTTCCCAGCCTGGCTTTGGCAAGGCTCTGGGTGGAATGTTCCCACCTCCCCATCCCGGAGCCGCCGGGCACCTGGACGGGCGGCTGGAGCCCGGCTTATCTCGCCCATGCCGGCAGCCCGGCTGCTGTGTTTAGTCTTTGGTGCCTCGCAGCATCCCCGGCGCCAGCGGGTGCCTGCACGCTGGGGAGACTTGGCATGGTGCGATCCAAAACCTCTGCCCTGCTTCCCTCGGGGAAGAAGTGGGGTGTGGGTGAAGCTGGACCCTGTGGCAGCGAGCTTTGCTCGGGTTTGGTGCTCTGCACCCGCGGGTGTTGGCTGCCCGGAGCCCTCGCCCTCCGTGCTGGCATTTCCCGGCCCATCTGCAGGGCAAGGGCGTGGGGGGCGAGGAGGCAGCGGCAGGAAGCAGGCAGGAGCTGCGGCTTGGGGTGGGACGGGGGCTTCTCTGCTGGGAGCTGTCATCTGGAAGCCATCAGCGGGGCGGGAGGGAGGGAGGGAGCGCCTTCCCGGGGCCACACACGCCGGCCGGCCCGCGGGGACACAGCCGGCCAGCCCACAGCCTCCCTCGCCCACCTGGGGGTCCCCTGGCCCAGGCTGAGCCCAGAGGAACCAGGGGGCTGCAGCAGGGCCATGGTTTGGCCAGTGCATCCCCCAAAGCTTTGGCACAGGGCTGGAGAAACCCGCCCACCTGCTTTGGTGATTCCAGCACTGCAGCCATCGTCCCCTCCGTGTCACCCGTCCCTTTGGTGGCTTGGAACATCACTGCAAAGCAAGGGGAGATGCAGTGAGCTGGCAGCAGGGGTGCAGCCCCTCTTCCCTAACCCTGGGTCTCTCTCACAGCTTGGCCAACATCCCACTGACTCCAGAGACCCAGCGGGACCAGGAGCGGCGGATACGCAGGGAAATCGCCAACAGCAACGAGAGGCGGCGGATGCAGAGCATCAATGCTGGCTTCCAGTCCCTGAAAACCCTCATCCCACACACGGATGGGGAGAAGCTCAGCAAGGTGAGCAGCATGCACACGTTGGTCCTGCACGTGGAGGGGTTGAAAGTGGAGATGGGGGCATTTGGGAGTTAACTCGGTGATGGAGCTCTCTCCTGGGGAGGTTTCCCAGCAGGAGTGGGTGTGCAGCCCCAGCCCGGTGTCCTGCAGTGGGCTGGGAGTGTGTGACAGCCCCCCGTGCCCCAGGAGCAGGGTGGCACATTCCTGGGTGAGGAGGGGACCTGTGCAGAGGGGAGTGGGGTGAGGAGGCAGCTGTCGGGTGAATTGGAGGGTTTCACCAGGGGAACCTGGGCTGAAGCAGACTCTGGGAGGAGACACCACAAGGAGCAGTGCTGCTTGCAGAGCTCACCAGGAGGAGGCCTGGGGGACACCAGGGTCCCCTGCCTCAGCCTGCCCCTCCTCCTGCTCCACAGGCAGCCATCCTCCAGCAGACAGCTGAGTACATCTTCTCCCTGGAGCAGGAAAAGACTCGGCTACTGCAGCAGAACACCCAGCTCAAGCGGTTCATCCAGGTACTGCCCCGGGGATGGGACAGCACGGGGTGGGACAGTCCTGGCTGGCCAGAGGGGGATGTCATGGCATTTCCTTGGGCTCAGGGTGGAGCCCTCTACCCTGCTCAGCCAGAGAGTGGAGGTGTTTCCATTCCCCTGGCAGGGCAGGGAGCCCAGTTCAACCTGGCATCTCTTACCTGGCAGGGGGAGAAGGGTTGGGCTCCCATTTTCCATTATTTCCACCCATTTGGGGGGTTTGGGATGGCCTGGTGGGAGTTCTGGTGCTGGGGTGGCCTGGTTGAACTGCTCTGGGTGTCAGTGTGAGAATCAGGTTGGCTTTGAGGATGAGGACCAGGATGGGGGACCCAGGAGCCCATCTGTCCCCAAGCATCAAACCCAACCCCAGGGAGACCCTTTCCTGCATGGAGCTCTGGTGGGGAGTGGCATCACCCAGAAGTCTGGATGGCAGAGACAGGGCGTCCCCCTTTCCCTGACACCACATTCCCATGGCAGGAATTCAGTGGCTCCTCCCCAAAACGGCGACGGGCGGAGGACAAGGACGAGGGGATCGGCTCTCCCGACATCTGGGAGGATGAGAAGGCCGAGGATCTGCGCCGGGAGATGATCGAGCTCCGGCAGCAGCTGGACAAGGAGCGCTCGGTCCGCATGATGCTGGAGGAGCAGGTGAGGCCAGGTTGATGCTGGAGGAGCAGGTGAGGCCAGGTGCCCTCTTGCAGCCTCTGCCATGTCCCCAGGGAACCCCAGGGACACCAGCAGTGCTGTGGGGTCACCAAACACCTGCTTTGGACACCGCTTCTCTGTGCTTGTCCAGGGCTTCCTGAGGGGACAGCCGGGGTTCAGTGGGGCTGTGCCAGACTCCCCACTGATGTTGGGGTTCCCTGACCCGCAGGTTCGCTCCCTGGAGGCCCACATGTACCCCGAGAAGCTGAAGGTGATTGCTCAGCAGGTGCAGCTCCAGCAGCAGCAGGAGCAGGTGAGGTTGCTGCACCAGGAGAAGCTCGAGCGCGAGCAGCAGATCCGAACCCAGGTGAGTGCAGCCCAGGCACCCCCAGGGACAGGAGCAGGGGGTGGGTTTGGTGATGGATTTGGCACTTCCTGCGGGCACTGATGTCCCAGCAAAGCTCTTGCCTGTAGTGATCTGGGAAAGGGGTGTCCCAAAGCTGCCCACAGTGCCTGGGGCTGTGCTTGTGGGCACCCTGAGTTTCAGGGAGGGACTGTGGGTTGGAGCACCCGTGGTGGCTTCCAGGGCTCTGTTCCCTGGCATAGAGGGGTTTGTACAGAAAAAGTCACTCTCTGCCAGAGAGAGTTTCATCTCAGGGGCTTCACCTTTCTCTGGATGGCTCCTACTGAATTTCAGGGATGCCCAAACCACTCCCTGCCACCCAGCAGGCTGGGAAAGGGGAGTGTCCAGCTGGCAGGCGGAGGGGATGGGAACCTTCAGCCTTTCCCCCAGGCCTGCTGGTGTAGGGAGGAGGCGAGCCCTGTGCCAGCACTGCTCCCTGTGCACTGCCACCCTCAAGCCCAGCCTGGGGCCATGCCACTCTGGGAGCTTCAAAGAGAGGAACAGCAGCTTCTTCCCTGCTCCCTGGGCTCCTGCAGAGCCGTGTCCCTGCAGGGTCCCCGCCAGCCTCCTCCCGGGGAAGTTCAGCCTATTTTTAGGTGAACTCTCCGTAGCCTCCTGCTAGGGCGGATCTTCCTATCCGCTGCTCCAGCAAGGATCTCTGAGGGGTGTGGGGAATTCCTGGCCACGCAGGGGCTGGCACTTGGCTCTCCCGGCTTCAAAGCCCAAATCATTGCCCTTTGGGACACAGGGAATCCTTCATGTTCTGCTCTGCAAAGCTGAGGTGACAGCAGCTTTCAGCTGGCATCCTCCTGCATCCTCTGGGATGGAGAACTGGAGCAGCAGAGTGCTGCTTCAGCTTTTATGGAGCTTGGGCTCTGTGAACAAGCGCAATGTTCTCCCCACACCGCCATGCCCTGCTCACTGAGGGTTTCCCTTCTGTCCCCAGCTCCTGCCATCACACGCTCCCCCAGCGCCCACCCACCACCCCACCGTGATCGTTCCAGCGCCGCCTCCCTCCCATCATGTCACCGTGGTCACCATGGGCCCCTCCTCGGTCATCAACACGGTCTCCACGTCCCGGCAAAACCTGGACACCATCGTTCAGGTCAGCAGGGGCTTTGGCAGTGGGGGGCCTGGGGGGTCCCTAACCCCAGGGTGGGTCAGAGGTGCCCTGACAGTCGCTGTGTGCCCCGGGCAGGCCATCCAGCACATCGAGGGCACGCAGGAGAAGCAGCTGCAGGAAGAGGAGCAGAGACGCGCTGTCATCGTAACGCCCGCGCGCGCCTGCCCCGAGCCCTCCGCCTCCGACACCGCCTCCGACACCGAGGGCAACGACAGTGACTCCATGGACCAGAGCAAAGAGGAGCCCTCGGGGGACGGGGAGCTGCCCTGACACCCCCCGGCCAGCAGCTGGGGAGGGGAGCCGGGGCAGGGGGGGAAACGTCAGAGAATATGCTGAAATTTTTAAAAAATACAACGTGATTTGGGTCTCTTTTATGACCTTTTTCCAATACTGTAAAGCAGAGCGTTAGAGGCAGGCAAAGGTCACCCTTCAGCTCCTAGGGGGGCAGGGGCTTGGGGGTGGCCACAGTGGGGTATGGGGGGCTCGGGGCATGGTGGGGGGCGTTGGGGATGGGGGCACAGCCCCCCACCCTGGTTTGTCACCCCCCACCTGCCAACCCACAGGGAATCCTGCCAAGCTGGCAGCAGCCCCACTGTTCCTGATGGTGTTCCCTTGGGACAGGGCCTTTGGTTGGGATCTTAATTTGCTTTTTTCCTTCTCTTGTGGTTTTTTTTCTTTTAATTAAATGTTTGTTTTTAAGCAGGGGGGGAGATGCCAAGTGACATGGCAGCAAGGGCAGGACAGGGATCCCTGAATTCAGGGTACCACCATGGCTCCTGCACCCCACATGGGGCAGGGAAAGCCCCCTTGGAGAGTAAAATAATCCTGGGATGATGCCATTGGAGCACGGTGGGAGGGCTGGCATATGCCATCCCTCCCTGGCATTTCCAACACCCACCTCCTTGGCACAGGGATGGCAGGTTGGGGGCTGATTTTTACACCCCATCCCTGTCCCTGTGCCCGTTCCTGTCCCCCCACCCCGTTCCCATCCCTCCTTTAAGCACTTAACCTGGTTTTGGGGTCTGTCAGCTCCGAAGAGCTTTTCTATTTTGTGATTGTGTCGCTTGGGTCTGTCGTGGCGGGTGGGGGGTCCCTGTTTTGTGCATCCCCCCCTCGCCCCACTGCCCCCCACCCGGCTGTAGGGTTTTAGGCCAGTTGTGTGTAGAGCCTCGGTGGTATTCAGTAGGTTCCCCCCAGCTGCAGCTGTTTCTCGGTTCCTTTCCCTTTTTTTTTTTTTTTTTTTGTTTCTTTTTTTTGTTTCTTTTTTTTTTTTTGTATTTTTTTTTACAATTTTCAGGTCTTTGTGTTGATTGAGAAGCTATTCTATTTTGTTAAGAAAGTTGAAAAAAAAAAAAGAGGCTCGTGCCTTTGTAAAGAAACAAAATAAAGTTTGTACTTGGTTTTTTAGAAGCTCCGTCCCGGCGTTGACGTTTGTGGGGACAGGGATGGATCCCAGCCCGATGGACACTGGTCCCGCTGGGGCTCGTGGGGAGGGCAGGGGGTGCTGCCTGCACTGGGAATCGCGGCAGGAGGCACAGGCAGAGGGTGCTGGCCCTGGTGCTGCCCCTGCTGTCGTTTTCAGGCGGTGTTTAAAGGCTCAGCCCTGCCAGTGCTGCCCACACGTGACAGGCACATCGGGGCTCAGCTCAGTGCTGAGGTGCAGGTGGGGACATCTGGGCTGCCTTTAATGAGGCCTCACAGCTGAGGGGAGCTGGGGTCAGGCTTTGTGTCCCCCTTCCCCAGGGATGGGGTATCCATCTCTCCATGGAGCTGACTCATGACTCGGGATGGGGGCACTCATGTGTTTTTGGGGGAGGCACCCCTCTTTTCCCATGGAGCACCCACTTCTCAGCATCCTCCCGTGGCTGTGGGTCCCTCTCACTGCCCCTCCACTCCGTGGGCATCCGTGGTGTCCGGCCAAGGGCTGGCTCCTGCCTGCTCTGAGCCATCACCCCCTGCTCCACACCAGTGCCCCCTTCCCACCCCCCTTCTCGGGTTCAGGGGCTTCCCCTGCTCCCGCTCTTGTGGAACTGTTGTTTGCCACCTTCCCTGAGAAAAGCTGGGTCACAGCCCCCCCAGAATGGCTCCTGCCCTGAGGGAGCCCAAGGGTCACTGTGCCATGGCCAGACTTTGGGGATGGTGCTGGGAGGCTGCTCTGTATGAGCAAGTGTGCCAGGTGCTGGTGACATTGTGCCCTGTGCCACGCTGCCAGTGCAGTGACAGTGGGGACACCTTCAGGGTGGCAGGAGCACGGCCTGTTTCCTTTGGGGCCGATGGCATTGCCTGGAGTTGGTGACCTGTGGTGGCTGGAGGGGATATCAAACCAGCCCAGGACACGGTGCTTGGGGACAGCCACCTTTGGGGACAGATGAGGACACTGCAGGGCGCTGATGCTCAGCTCTCCCTGTCCACGAAGCCCAGAAGGAGCTGAGGCAGCCCAAGGAGCTCTGCTACCCCACACGAGCAGGATTCTGCATGGGGACAGTCCAGAGGAGCCCTACAGGAATTCATTCCAATAAAGAGGAGAGGCACCCGCTTCTCCTCTGACTGGGACGGGGCCCGAACAAGCAGTGCCACCGCATGCCCAGAGGTGCCCCGTGCCCTGGCATCCCTGACAGGAGCCATTCCCAGCGCCGTGTCCCCTCGCCGTCCCCATGGCCAGGGCCCCTGGGAGCGGAAGAGCGGCGGCAGCGGCAGCATCTGTGCGGGCAGCTGCCGGCCCTGCCCCGCGCCGCCCGTATAAATAGAGGCAGCGAGCGGCAGGGAGCTCCTGGCAGCCACCATGAAGGGCCTCAACCTGCTCTGCTGCTGCGTGGCCTCGCTGCTGCTCCTCGGCACCGCAGGTACGGCCACACGCCGGGCTGGGAGCACCCCGGGGGCTGGGGGTGCCCCAGGGCTGGGGGGCTGCAGGGTTATGGGGTCTCTGTGGGGCTGGGGGTGCCCTTGGGGCCGTGGAGACTCTGTGGGTGCCTCTGGGTGCCCGGACTTATGGGGTCCCCATAGGGCTGGGGGTGCCCTTGGGGCTGTGGTAACCCCTCAGGGCTGGCAGGTCCCCATGGGGCTGGGGGTCCCCACAGAGCTGGGTGTCCCCATGGGGCTGTGGGGTCCTGCAGGGCTGTGGGAACCCCAAGGGGCTGTGGGGTCCCTGTAGGGCTGCAGGTGCCCATGGGGCCGTGGATGTCCGTGGGGCTGTAGGTGCCTGTGGGGCTGTGGGTACCTACAGGGGGTGCCTGTGGGGCCAGGGCTGTCTGTGGGGCCGTGAGCACCTCTGGGACTCTGGGTGCCTGTAGGCTGCAGTACCTGTGGGTCTGTGGGGGTCCTGTAGGGTTGCAGGCAGAATCGTGGGTGCCTGTGGGACTGAGAGAGGCTCTGGGGCGCCCAGCGAACCCGACCTGGAGCAGGACAGGGTGGCAGGGGCACAGCGGGCCGGGCTCCCCAGCAGCTTTTCCAAGGCTGCAGAGCCACCCTAAAACGCGCAGGGAAACGTGTTGGGGGGCTGTGGGCAGGAGGGGAAGGCGGGAGGTGCTGATTGGGGTCCCTGCTACAGAGCCACGCTGGGCACAGGGGCCGCGCTGCCGCTGCCATGCCTTGAGGCAGTGTCACCTGTGGCGGCCGTGGTGGTTGATTTGGGACTGTGAGGACGGGTGGGGGTCTCTGAGGACCCCGGATCCCCCTCCCCGGGCTGTGCCATCCCCGCTCCTCACGGCGCTGCCCGGCCGGGTGTCCCCGGGGCGGCGCGGCATCGCTGGTACCCTTGCTTGCCCTTGAGTTAAT
Organism: Zonotrichia albicollis; assembly: GCF_047830755.1. Lineage (NCBI taxonomy): Eukaryota > Metazoa > Chordata > Aves > Passeriformes > Passerellidae > Zonotrichia > Zonotrichia albicollis. The sequence continues at coordinate 14,177,467 of NC_133834.1, read as the reverse complement.
TTGGGCTGGTTCTGTGCCTGGCCGCGCTCCGGCGGCCGCGCAGCCGGGAGCGGGGCTGCTAAGAATGGAAACAGCCGTGTAAGGGGACACTGAGCCCGGCACCCCCCCGGGCACCGCCGCGGCCCCGCGCGGGCACTGCAGCTGCCGCTGCCAGCGCCCGGCACCCCCGGCCCCGCCGAGTTTTGGCCTTTTAAGGGCATCTTGGGCCCTTCTCGGCAATGAATGGGTTTGGGGGCCGGCGACACACCCCGACAGAGGTGGGGTGACCTCCGTGGGGCTGCGGGTGCAGTGTGTGCAGCGGGGTTGGGAAGGGGTTCTGCGGGCATGGATGGTGGCTGGTGCCACTCCAAGCGGGGCTGGTGGCCTGGTGGGACATCAGGAGCTTGTCTCCATGGTGGGTGACCACCAGCCCATGTCTGGGTTTGGCTGAGGCTGGCATGGCACAGCACTGGGATCCCCCATCCCAGGGGAGGCTCTGGGCCAGGAGCACATGAGGGTCTGGCAGCCCCAGGACCACCTCTGAGGGGTCCCCCAAGTTTATTGGGGGTTTATCGAGGGTCACCTGTTTATTGAAGGTCACCTGTTTATTGAGGGTCACATATTTCACCCCAGTGCTGTAGGTTTCCAAAAAAGCTCTAAGCACTGGCACGTCTCCTGCCCATGCTTCTGCTCCTCAGAGAGCAGTGGGATTTGCAGGATGAGTTTTGCTTTTCCTTTGGCGCCAAGCTGAACTCTCAGACCCGGCTCCTTTGGGGTGCAGGAAGTGGCTTGGAGGGGATTTTTTTTCCATTTTTGGGACATGCCTTCCCATTCAACCCTATTAGTGCCTGTGGGGATCCCACAGGGCTGTGGGGCTGCAGGTGCCCATGGGAAGAGAAGGGGTGAAAGTCCAGAACCAGGGGCTTTGTTGGAACATCACAGCAAGGTGTGGTCCCTTGGGTTTAGTGGCACCTGGGGCTGCCAGGACCCTGCCACCATTCCCAGAGCCTGGGGGAGGGAATTGCCCTGTGCCTGTGCCCTTACAGCCCCGCTGAGGCAGCTCATTGCACACTTGGCTGGGGCTGGCAAAGCTCCCTGGAGTTGCTGGAGCCTGGCAGGGAGCAGCACCCACTGTGGACTGGGCAGTGGCTCATGGTGAGGGCACTCACCCACTTCACCATCTGCTCCTGCCCTCAGGCAGAGCCCAGCCATCCCTTCCAGGCTGGGGGGCCCCTGTGGCCACCAGCAATGGGCTACAGGGCAGTGCCCAGACACTTTGCCCTGGGGATGCCTTGGCTCTGCAGCCATCATGGGTTTGAGTGGGAGGGCAATTCCAGGCTGTGCCATCACCACCGCTGAGCTGAGAGAGGACTTGGGGAAAGCCCTGGCACAGTGGTGTCCTCCTGCAAGGCACTGCAGGGCTGGCACTGGCACAGACCCCTCCTGGTGACAGCAGAGGGGTCTGTGCCAGCCTCAGCTCCTGGGAGTCCCTGTCCTGCCTCATTCTGGAAGGTGTCACCTCAGGGTGAGCTCCAGCACCACCTTCTCCTGGCATCCCGGGGTGTTCTCCACCACCTTGGAATGTGTCACTTTAGGGTGGCCTCCACCTCCCAGGCCAGAACATCTTGGGAGCAGGACTGTGACACCCTGTGTGGGCTCAGGGCCCTGGGCACAGCAGCCATGGGGACACCCCACCCTGACCATCCCAGGCCAATGGCCCCACAGTAACCAACCTGCCCAGAGGTGGGCACCCCGAGGGACTCCTCTCTGGACTTGTTCCACCCTCCAGCACCAGCACAGCCATGGGCAGCACTGCAATGGGTGTGTGTGAGAAAGGGGCTTGGGGTGCCTCGGGTGTGCTGGGTGCTTGTGCCACCTACATCCCTGTCACACCCCTGGTGCCTCACCCCAAGGAGACCCTGATCCCTGTGGGTGCCCATCTTACTCCCAAGGTGTTGGCTGAGCAAAGAAAGGCAGACACCAGGCAGGTTGGCTCTGCTGTGGCACCCTCCCTATCAGTGTGTAGGTGACATCCAGCAGGGCAGAAAGGCCAGGAGACCTTGTTTGTGCATGGCCCTGGTGGCACAGAGGTACCAGCAGGTCTCTGTGGGCTGGCACCAGGCTGGGAGGGCTGTGCCATGCCCAAGGACAGCACTCCTGCCATGTTCACCTGTGTCCCACTCGCCAAGCTGGTGAAATCCCAGCCTGGCCACTGGGTCAGGGTGACCAGGTTGCTTCTGGAATTGCTGTTCCCCGAGCTCTGCAGGAATAGCAGCAGCCCAGGGCTGTGCAGGGCTCCATGGAGCTATTTCCAGCTCATAGGGACATTTCCCTTGTCAGTGCCTTCTGGAGGGAGCCCTGAGCTCCTGTGCTGGTGGGGGCTGCAGGGGAGGCTTGAGCAGACACCCCGAGCCAGGATGGGGTGCTGGCAGTGGCAGCATGGCCCTGGTGCCAGCTGGGCACCCTTGGGGTCACACAGCCCCGGGTACACTGCAGAAAAGGGCTCGGAGCTGTGTGGCCCTGTCCATGTGCTGGTGTCACCAGTGCTGCCACTGCCAGGGCTGGGACCCCCACTCAGCATGGCCAGGCAGGGTCTGCCCCCACATTCCCCTGGGTTTGGGGATCTTGTGGGACATCAGCCATTAGAATCCAGGCTGGCAAGTCCAAGGGGTGACCAGGAATGCTTGGGATGACCCAAGGAGGGATGGACAGCCAGGTCTGGCCTTGAGTGGACAGATGTCCCTCAGGGGACAGCCCTGGGGTGGGTTGGTGAAGCCTCCCATGGCTGGAGGCCAGGAGCAGTGAAAGCTCTTGGACACCCTTCCTCTGGAAGAAGGAGCTCTTCCAGCCCCAGCCATGCCCAGCAGGTCCCTCGGGTCCCCCAGCACTGCCCAAGCTGCAAGGGACACCGCAGGTGGATGTTCCTCGATGTACAGAGTGACATCTGCCTGTGCCAAAATACCTGACGTGTCCTGGCCCTCTGCTCACTGATGGACCCAGATCTCCTCAGGCAGGAAGCAGCAGGTGCTTCATTTCCCACCTTCCTCATCTTTGTGTCTTCTGCAAGTCAGGGTTCAGGGTCCCTTACAGACCTTGAGGGTGGGCAGACAGTGCAAGGAACACCCTGCAGCAGTGATTCCCTATTTTAATCTCTATTCAGAAAGCTCCAAGCCTGTTTTAATCCATTTGGTAGCTCCTGGTGATGTTTCTTTACCATATACTAATAAAAATATAATATTGTTCTATTCAACCATTTACAGAAACCAAATAACTTCATAATTTTTTTTAACTAAACTTAAAATTTTCTGTACAGATGAGGTCAAGTTAGTTTGACAAAAGTGTTTCCTGCACTTCCTTCCGCATTGGAAACCCGGAATATATTTGCTTTATGCTGAATTTTTGGGATCATGAAGCTTCTGGGATGTGATGATGTGTCTGGGCATCCTGGGTTTTGGGGTGCACAAAGATCTGGAGAGCCAACCCCATCCTCAGCCCCATCCTTGTGCTTGTGTCCTCTGGGCTGCTTGAACCCTCATGGGACACTTACCTTTGGAGGTGTTGGCCCAGCTGACCCCAAAGTGGAGCTGGGGCCGGGCTCCCCCTGCTCTGATGCTGGGCTGGAGGAGCCCTGGGGGGATGGCCCTGAGCAAGAGGGAAGAGCCTGGAGAGAAGGGACATCACTGTCAAAAGGGGTCTCACAGGAAAGGTGGGGTCTGCACCAGGTCCAGCTGGAAAGTCCAGAAACTCCCTGACAGCTTTGTGTCCAGTCAGTTTCCACGAGGTTTTAAAGGGCTTTGCCAGAATAAAGGCAGGGTTGGGTATTTGGGATACGAGGTCTCGCCAAGATTTCACCCAGGAGGACACGGGGAGCACAGGACTTGCAGGAGCCAGTGGATAAACCCCCAGGGAAGCAGGGATGGGGAGCCGGGCAGGGGAGGGGGGCGTGTGAAAAGCCATCCCCGCAGCCCTGCCATCGCCGGCCCCACGCTCACGGCTCCGGTTTCTGCTGGAGGGGGAGAGAGTCCCTCCAGGGCCACCTGTGCCCATCTGTCCCTTCTCCCCGTCCTCCTGGAGGACCCGTTTTGCTGTCAGATCGCTGCTGGTCCGTTCGATGCCGTGCAGGGATGGAGGGGACACCGCGATGTCCAGCCATCCCCTCCTTCCCGCACAGGCTGCTCTGGGTGCAAACCCGCCTCGGCACCCTGTGCCACCCAGATCCGCGCCCTGGGCTCTCCATCCCCTCTGTCACCCCCTGAAAAAGCGTCCCCTGGCAGCTCATAACACTCCCAGCACGAGAAAGGGGCGGCAGGGGCAATTCAAACCTCACAGAGAGGTCAAGTCCCCGAGGGGAAAAGGGCGAGGTCTCCTCTCCGATGCCACCCATCTGCTTGGCACAATGCAAGGTGCGAACACGGGGAGCCCCGGTGTCACTTGACACCCACGGGGGCCCCCAGGTGGGGACGTCACCCTGGGCTGGCCCCGGGGGCTGCTCCTCCCGGTGCCCCGGTGCCCCGTACAGTTGCCGTGCTGTATTTTTAGCCTGCCGAGGGTGTTAAGCCCGTAACCTTCGGCCCATTTTGCACTCATCGGGCCACCATGTGCAGGTCAGCACAATTCACCCTGGATCGGGCAGCCATGTAGGGGAAACAGGGAGAAGGAGGTGGAGAGGGGACAGGGACTTTCTGTCAGAGCTTGAAGGTCACAGGAAATGAAGCCCGTGAGCAGCACGGGCCAGGGACATCCCCATCTGAGCCCTGGGGGATATTTCCCTTTTTCCTCGAGGGAGGGCTCGTGGTGGGCACTGGCGCTGCTGTTGTGCCAGGCCATGGTGGGTGATGGGTCAGAGGGGGCACATAGAGCCCAGACAAAGCCCTGAGGGCTCTCAGGGTCTCCTCTGCCTGGTCCTGCCCTCCTCCGCTGCTTTGACCATCACTCCTCTCCCAGCTCTCCAGGTCACCAGCTATTTTGGGGCCAAACCGAGAATATCCCATCAGCTGAGGGGACCCTCTAATGACTCGGGCTGGTTCGCAGGCCACTGGGCCAGGCAGGGCCATGTTGGCCCCAGCCACTCACAGCTTACAGGTCAAATATAAATATTTCATTTCAAGAGGCTCCTGCAGGGTCCCAGGGGTCTTCAGGAAGGTGATCTGAAGGAGCAGGGTGGAAGGGAGGGGTGTGGGAGTTGCCCACAGCCATCTCCCTCCATCTGGGAGCTGGGCCGGGCACCGGCAGAGGACAGGGAGGTCAGCAAGGCCAGAGCGAGGGTGACCTGTGCATCCAGTTTGGGCAGGGTGAGGGGCTGTGGGGGCTGTGGCAGTGGCTGCAGCTCTGCTGTGCCAGGGAACCAAGGGCCACTGGCAACGAGGGCAGGCTTGGGGCAGCCTGTCCTTGCCAGTGCCCGCTGCTGGCATGGCACGAGCCTCCCAAGGTGACCTGACCCCAGCTCATAGCCCCACCAGTGCCATGGAGGTAAAACCACCCCCTGGCATCCCCAGGGCAAACTGGGCTGAGGGGTCCCACACTGACCCCAGCCCAGCTCCTCCTGTGCTCAGCCCTGTGGCCAAGCCCACTGAGCTCCAATTTTGGCAAAGTCCTGCTGGGCACAGTCCTGTGGCTCCTGCACGGACATGGAGCAGGAGCCAGAGCACAGCACTGGCCGTGCCCCTCTCCTCCTGCAGCCTGGATAGAGGTGGTCTTTTTTCCTGCTTGGCTCCTGCTTGCCAGCTGGAGTACAAAGGAATTATTTTCCTCTGAAACGCTCCCCTGGCACGAGACGTTTGGGGGGATTATTTAGACTAGCAGCAACTGTTTGTAACAGAGACAGTATAGCCGTGATCTTTTATTTTTGGCACCCGCTGACTGATGTTAAATTGCAGTTGGAGCCTATGGAAAATACGGATGGATTCTCCTGGGCCACAGAGCACACTCATTGTGTCCCCAGCAGCAGCACGGCGTGGCACATGCTTTCCTAGTGAAGGGACACTTACAATAAATAGCTCCTCAGCCCCGTGGCCAGGGTCAGGCAGATTCCCATGCTGGGCAGCCCCTCATGCCAGGAAGCCCCTTCCTCCTCCTCCTCCCCCTCACTTCACCGCCCACCTTGGCTGTGTGATGTTCTCTGGAGTCAGGGCTGGGGAAGGACCCTTTTAACCTGCCAAGTGCCCACAGCCCCTCAAAATTTGCCATTTTTACTCCTTCCCCCATCTTTAGGGCAGCTTTGCCACCTTCCTGCAGTGCTTTGGGGTGGGCAGCCCCAGTGCCAGGCAGCCAGGGCTGGTGGAGCCATAGAGCCCCTGCCAGCTCCGCTTTGCCCCCACACACATCTTTGCACCCAACTTCTTGCGACAGGGACAGAAAATTGAGCTGGAGCAGGCTTAGGGAAGAGTTGAAACCTCTTGGTAGCAGCCACAGCTCAGGGCCCTGGCAGGCGTGGGACTGACTGAGCTGTTCTCATCGTTTAGAGCCGCGCGCCCCCGGCACGGGCCATGGGGATGGTGCTGCCCAGAGCCCCCCGCCCGGCACGGAGCCCCCGCTGCAGGACAAGGCACATGATGGCAGCCCTGAGGAGGAGCAAGACAGTGGCACTGCCAGTGCCTCCGTGCCTGGTGTCACCGAGGAGGGACACGGAGAGGGGGAGGAAGAGCCAGCAGGCGGCCTGAGGAGGGGCCTGGGGCCAGGGGACAGCCAGACAGAGGAGAGCAGCAAGGAGCAGGGCCAGGAAGAACAGAGCTCAGGGGAGGAATCTGTGGCAGCTCATCGTGGAGGGAACCATGGGCCGGGCACACAAGATGACATCCATGCCCAGGAGGATGAGGAGCCCGGCACAGAGAAAGGAGGCTCTGAGGAGGAAGGGCAGCCAGGGGAAGAGCAAACTGAGGAGCCAAGAGCAGCATCTGCTCCTGAGGGAGAGGAGGAAAGGGATGAGCAGAGCTCAGAGGAAGATGACGAGCAAGGAGAGTCTGAGGAAGGTGAACACGAGGAGTCTGAGGTAGATGGAGACAAGGAAGAGTCTGAAGAGGGAGAGTCTGAGGAGAAAGAATCTGACGAAGATGGTGACAGGCCAGAGAATGAATCTGGAGAGAATGACAAGGAAGGAGCCAGCACTTCCAACAAAAAGAACCACAGCAAACCAGCAGCTGCTGGCACAGGAGAAGCCAGGGGTGGCCCTGCCAGCTGCCATCACCCACCCTGTGGGGATGCAGCAGAAGACCCACCAGCAGCAGTGGAAGACCCACCACCAGCAGAAGATCCACCAGCAAAAGAAGACCCACCAGTAACAGAAGACCCACCAACAGCAGAGGACGACCCTCCAGCAGCAGCAGACCCCCCTGCAGTGGCAGAAAACCCCCCAGCAGCAGCAGCAGACCCCCCTGCAGACAAGACCCCACTGGCAGGAACAGAGGTCCCCAGCACCACCGAGAGCCAGCACAGCCAGATAGGTTGGACTCTTTTCTTGTGGGTGTGCTGTAGCAGCAGGAGTGACCTCCCATCAACCCGGCGGAGCTGAGCTTGGCACGTTAAACCTGCCCTAGTGCATGGCCCTCTCCTAACGCTTCTGCTTCCCTGCCCGCCCTAACAGCGCCCAGCGTGGGCAGCGAGGCCCAGCAGGATGCCCAACACGCGGGCACTCATCGCAGTGGTGCCAGCGCTGACTGATGCTCCCCTCTCGCCACTCCAAGTCCATGATTTCTCCTCAGGGATGTGGACATGGATAAAATGTTTAACCTCCAGGCCCCTTTCAGCACTCGCAGATCTCTTAAAGACTCTTTATCCACCACCCACACAGTCCTCTGGCTTGGGCAGGGGCAGGATGCTCCTGGGACGGATGGTGGGGCTCCCAGGATTGTGGGGCTCCTCTCCACCAGTTCTTGGCTCGTAGGGAAGGTGTGAAGAACTAATCCAGGCCAATGAGCTGCTGAGGCACCAGCCCTGCTCAATCAGTGAAAGGCTAACTAGGGGAAAGGGACACCCTCCACCACAATTTCCTAGAATTATTTGTAGACTTTGGCCCACAGGTTGGGCAGCAACCTTTGGACCCAGATTAGTATTTTTGTTGTTTTCATCTGTAATGTCCCAGCTCAAAAAGCCTCCCATTTTACCCAAAAGATAAACCCAGTTTGGTCTCTGTGTCTTCACTTGGCAAGTCAAAAGGTCTTCCTCAGCCCAACACCCAGTAGATGCTCAACACAGTCTCAGGGCTTAGTGGTGCCCTGCTTGATCCTGCTGTCCCCAAACCCCTGCTACAGTCCAACCCCAAAAAGCTCTCGGAAGCTCCTGGTGTGCCAGCACCTCCATGGCAAGGCCACCATTGTTTCCCTGTTTTGGGGGCAGTGGGGTGCCTTCCCCAGAGGAGGCAGCTGCCTCATGCTCCTCATGCCTGGCATGGAGCCATGAGGGACACGGCGCTGTGCAGAGGGCAGGGGAACACGGGGACAGAGGTGGGGTGGGAGAACTGGGAGGGAGCAGCCCCACTGGCAAAGGTGGGCCAGGCTGGCCTGTCCCCCAAGAGCCAGAGGCAGCCCCAGCCTGGGACCCCACATCTCCAGCTGACCCTGCAGGTTTCTGGGGGAGTGGGCAGCACCCAGCCTGCAGCCGGGGCCGAGCCCATGGAGCCGCAGCTGCCGGGGGAAGCACCAGGGCCCCGCTGGGCAGCAGCTGCCGCGTGCTCGTGCTACATCCCAGCCCCGGGAGCCCCTTCCAGGCACATCCTTCGCATTCCCCACAAGCAGCCAGCCCCTCCTCGGAGCCAAGCAGTTGCCCATGACGCTTCCCCCAGCAGGCAGAGCCCTGGCAGCCTCCAGGAGCCTGTGCTAAAGGGAGAGCGCGTGGCATGCCGAGGGTGACAGTGGCTGCCGTGGGCATGGCGTGCCCGCAGGCTCGGGGTGTGTGTGCTCCCCGTGCCCTCTCCCTGGCAGTCGCTTGTGTGAGCTCCTGGGTGGGCTCCCCCTCCAGCAGTAACAGGTCTCCTTGTTTGCTCCTCCAGAAGAGGTTGAAGATGCCAGCGAGCCGACCAAGCGCGACCGGTCCCACCTGGAGAACACCCTGAAGCTCAATGAGGAGAAACCTGCCGATGATGTCTCAGGTGAGGAGGCCACGCATGCCCTGCACTAAGGCCATGGACAGGATTTTCCTTCTCTTGTGTTTTGATTTTAACCTTGCTCCTTGCAGGTCTAGTAATGCCAGATTTTCAATAACAGCCCTTTGGCTGCTCTTGGGCTAATGTATTTTAGGTATTTTAAGGACATCACTGAGGGCATACAAGAATTAGGAGGGTATAGAGGCTGGAAGATGCAGACAGTGAATCAGGCACATCCCTGCTCAAAGAAACCTGGAGCAACTTGTGACAAAGGGTTGGGATTTTTATTCCAATTATATATTGGGTTTTGCTGCTCTAAGGTTTGCTTCTGCTGGCCCCACTGGCAGTTTGGGCTGGAAAGGCAGTGATAAGAGATACTGTGGAGAAAGCTCCTCCTCTTTTCTAGCAAGCAGCTCTGGGGCCATGCCAGGGGGGCCTGGCATTATGGTGAAGGGCTTTTTGGGACTGTGGGTGTTGAGAGCTAAACAGCACTTGAGAAGGATGCTCCTCCCATCAGCTGCTGGGAGCAAATGGGGACAGTGCCCAGTGGGAAACATTAGCAGGGGAGAGGCATCAAAATCCTAGAACAGTTTGGGTTGGGAGAGATGGTGAAGAACATCTCATCCCACCCCTCTGCCATGAGCAGGACATTTTCCATAGACCAGGCTGCTCCAAGCCTCGTTCAACCTGGCCTTGGACATTTCCAGGGATTCAGGGGCAGCCACAACTCCTCTGAGCAAAATGTGGCTGGGATCAGTTTGGCCAAGATTTCAGCTGTAAGCCAAGTCCCTTGATCCATGACTGGGCCACCCTTGGGACCTGCATGGCCCCAGGAGGGTCTCACCCAGCCTGGTGGGGCTTGCCTCTCACCTGCCCCCATGCTTTGCCCCCCAGGAGTACTGCAGCGGCTGAGGAAGATCTACCACTCCTCCATCAAGCCCCTGGAGCACTCCTACAGATACAACGAGCTGAGGCAGCACGAGATCACAGGTAATGCCACGGGCACTGGGGTCTCCAGCACCAGCAGGTCCCTGGGATGCAGATAACAGCACAGAGAGCTGATCATGGGCAGATAACAGCACAGAGAGCAGATCATGGGCAGCCTTGGACTGTGTGTCCTCCTTTGCAGCTTCCCAGGGAGTCCATGAACACTCTGGCCTTAGAGGCCATGCCCTAGTGAACCCAGCAGCAGGAATTCCTGCCTCTGCCTCAGCCCATCTGCTGTCAGGGCCATCTGTGTGGGCTGAGCACTGAGCCCTGCCTGCCTCGGGTCTCCCACCTGCTCAGCATCAATGCCCTGTACCCCTGCCAAGCAGAGATCACGGCCCAATGAAACAGGCTTGGCAAGGAAGCTCAGGACCTCTCAAGGCTGGGGATGAGCTTCCTGGGGGTGGCAGGAGCTGGCATCCTTCCTGCTGGGTGCAGGACACAGCCATGTGGGCAGGGTGTTCCTCAAGCTCCACAGCCTTCACTCATCCTGAGAGCTGGAGTTTCCAGCCCTCGGCAATCTCAGGCACAATGGATGGGGTGAGCAGGTCCCTGTGGCCCCTGGCACGGTGTGGGCTGAGCCAGGTCACACATGTGTCCCTCCACAAGAGGAAAGTGCAGCCCTGTCCCAAGATGCTTACAAGATATGGGAAGTTCTTGTGACCCAAGAAACACCAGCAGCCTCATTTTCCAAGCACAGATGGCTCAAACCCAAGTCTGACTTCCTTGTTCACTGCAGTAATTCTCCTCTGAGTATCTATTCAAGCACAGGAGCCAGGGCCAGATGTCTCCTGAGTATCCAGGGGCTGCTGGAGTCCCTGCTGCCAGTGTCCCAGGACTTTGTACCCATGTCACCCTCCTGCCAAGGCCCTGAAGTTGTTCTCCTCATCCTGCAGCTCTGCCTGCCTCCCCAGGTGTCCAGGCCCACGGTCCTGGAGCCATGTCCTCCCTTCTGTTGAGGCAGGACTGGGATATACCCTCTCCACAGATCTTTATTCTACAGCTGGCCTTGCTCCACCAGCACACAGGGGCTGTGAGGTCCCACCAGGTGCCCATACTCAGCTGGGACACATCCCTGTAGAGAGAACTGTGGCTTTCCAGGCATCCCTCCTGAAACTCCTGAGTCTGGGTCAGACATTCTCTAAGCAGGCTTGGACATCTCCCTACCCAGCCAGGCCGTCTCCAGCGTACAGGCAGTGAGGAACACAGGGAAGTTACCCTGTGGGAGGGAATTGAGGTTCACATGTCCTGATTGTCACTCCATGGCTGCTGGCCTGTCCCCTGGCAACACCCCAACTTTTTCTCCAAGCTGCTCTGGTCTTTGATGTTTGCTGTCAATTCAACCTGGGACACAGTTCAGGAGGATGTTTGGGGTTACAGGGGCAGCTGGTGGGCTCTAACCCCCCTTTGCTGTTCACAGCCAGAGGATGCAGCCCCCAGCCACAATTTCCAGCCCTCAGGATGTCCTACCCTACCCTTAATCCATCCCATGCCCAAGCAGCCACTTCCCTGCTCCCCTTTTGTGAGGAAACAAGTGTTTTAGTGTTCCCCAGGCTCCTGCTGGCGTTCTCAGCTCCTGAGGTTCACCATTGACTCTGTTGTTTTCCCAGCTTCTCTCAAATCCAGCTCCTGAGCAGGACTCACCTTGGACAGCAGGTCCTGGTGTTCCTCCTGGCCTCCCCTCAACACTCCATGGCCTGTTCCACCTCACTGTGAGGAGCAGCCACCCCCCAGGCTGACAGTGCCCCGGCCAGGTCCCAGCACACAGCTGTGTCCTGTGACCCTGGAGCTAGTGACCCACAGTCCCCTCCTGCCCCCAGGGAAGGGCACAGGGATGCTGCACTGCCTCCAGTCCTTGTCTCAGCTGTGAGACACCCTGGCCATGCTCCCCTCCAAAAAATTTGTACGGACACCAAACTTCTTGAATGATCTCTGACAGCCCAGCCATACCCTGGCACGCACAACCCTCTAGAAACCTCCAGCTCAGCAGTTTACCTTTCATACCCACAGATCCAGCCTTCCCCAGCCCTCATTAGCAGTGTAATCAGAGAAACCTGCACATTAGTTACAGGGTTGGCCCAGGGAACTCTCTTGACCTTGGAGGGCAGGTGAGGACACGGTGGAGCTCAGGGAGCCTTCTCAACACTTCCCCTGCACAGTGCCCGTGTCCTGAGCGGGTTCATCCCATCAGTGCTGTCCCCGCGGGCTGGGAGGTGCTCCCAGCTCCCCCTGTGCCCCTCTCCGTGGTGGGGGGAGGCTGGAGGGCACAGAGCTGCCGGCTCAGCTGGCTGGGAGGAGCAGGACAGCTGGGGGAGCTTTGGGGCAGGCCTGTCATGGAATATGTGTGACCTTTGGAGGTGTAAACCAATATAGAGGGGCGCCGTGGCAAGCACCCTGGCCCCTCCATTACGTGGCAGCCTTCCATTTTGTCTCCCTTCCCATCAGCTCCTCTCACTGCAGTGTAATCCAAAGAGCTCCTCTGCTCCCCACAACATGTGAAAACTCCCATGGAGTCCTGTGGGAGCTGTGGCTGTCACCATCAATTCTGACTTGTCAGGGTGCATCTCAGAAAGCTCCCACACACCCTCTGCTTCAGCCTGGCAGATGCCATTTCCTTCTCCCTGCCTGCCACCCTCCCGCCTCCCTGCTCTGCCATCCCACGTGGATGCAGACATGCTCTGCCTGGGTCCAACTCTGTGCTTGGAGGGACTATCCCTAGCTGAGGGTGAGGGATTCTCCCGGTCCAGCCATGGAAAGCTTGCTGTGAGGTCACACCGGGTGTTGGTGCATGCTGGTGACCCTAATTACTGATGTATGCTAATTAGCAAGTGTCCCTGTGTAGAGAACGACCTCCCAGATGCCATCACCAGCCGCAGGGGCTGGGTCCGGGTGACCCTGTCACTGGGCTTGTCAGGACATTGCTGGGTTGGTGGCTGTCTAACCCTGGCTTGTTGGGCTCCGTGTGCTCGGTGGGTGATGCCAGGGAAGGCAACAACCCCGCAGAGCAGGAGCTGGGATGCAGAGCCACATCCCCACCCTGCAGGGCAGACAGGGGTTCAGTGCTTGTCCTGGGAGCTGCAGGCTGCTCCCAGGCTGTAACTCCTCGTCTCCTGCTGGGAATGTGGCCATCGGTTCCCTCCTTGTCCTGGAGCACTCCCGGGCTGTTGCATCCCTCCTCGGACTCACGGTTCCTTTTCTCTCTCCCCGTGTCCCTCGCTAACAGCTTACCCCGGACGCACCCTGGGCTCCTCGGCCACAGGTTGGTATCGCCGCCTGCTCCCTGCATGCTGCCGGCGCTGCTCCGCTCTGCCTCCGCTCTCCAGCTTCCCCGGGCTCCTGGGGAATGCCCAGGCATCGAGCAGGGCACTGCTCCGCTCTGTGCTGCCCTGTGGCTTCCCCGGGCTCCGGGGGAATGAATGCCCAGGCATTCGAGCAGGGCACTGCTCCGCTCTGCCTCCGCTCTCCAGCTTCCCCGGGCTCCTGGGGAATGCCCGGGCACTGCTCTCGCTCTGCGCTGCCCTGTGGCACCCCCAGGCTCCCGGGCAATGCAGCCGCGCTGCCCAGGCACCGAGCAGGGCCGTACCGCCATCCCCACCGGGACAGTGTCCCCAGCCCCTCCAGAGCCCGCACTGGGCCCAGCCTGACTCTGTATCCCAACAGCGACCTCCCTCTAGTCCTCACCTCGCCCAGGCTCTGACGCCTTTCCCTCTTGGTTTAAGAGTAAGAGGCAGAATATTCCTCAGGCCAGGGTTCAAAGGTGTTTCTGGTAGCCCTGTGAGAGGGAGACGAGCCTCCCTTTATCAGTCTGGAGAAAGGGAGGCTCGGGGGGACCTTCTCACTCTCAACTCCCTGACAGGAAGGTGGAGCCAGGTAGGGACCGTCCCAGGGAACAAGGGACATGACAAGAAGAAATGGCCTCAAGTTTCACCTGAGGAAGCTTGGAAATATTGGGAAAATTTCTTCAGAGAAAGGGCTGTCAGGCCCTGGCACAACTGCTCAGGGCAGTGGTGGGGTCCCTAATCCCGGGGGGATTTAAAAGCCCTCTGGATATGGCACTTGGGGACGTGAATTAGTGGTGGCCTTGGCAGTGCTGCAGGAACATTTAGAATTGGTCATCTTAGAAGGCTTTTCCAAGTTAAGTATTCCATGATTGTATGTGTTGGATCTTTAGGTTGATCTCTCACCCACGGCACAAACTGGAGCCCAGATGACAGCTCCCCTATAGAGGGGATCTCTTCCCACCCTTCACCCTCCTACGTGAGAAACTTTCCTGAATGTCCACCCCTGATCCCACAGCAGCTGTCCCAGTAACACGGGCTGGCCCCTGCCCAGCTGAAGCCCGAGCTGGCTCCTCTCCCTGCCTATCTTGCTCAGGGTGTGCTGCCAGGTCCCCCAGGAGGATCAGGAGATGGGACACCATCCAAGAAATGCCACCCAACACCCAGCCCTTCCCCTGGGCCTGGTGCTCAGCCACGGGAACAATGTTCCTGCAGGGAAACCCCATCTTGTGTCCCTGCTGTCCTGCCCACGGCCACGCTGCCACACTCTGCCAAGCCAGGCTCCTTTGGGCACAGCCACACAGAGCCCTGCTGGTGGCTGGGGAGCCCCTGGCTCCCTGCAGTGCCAGTGTGGCAGCAGGGCAGAGGGCTGGGGCTATTTATAGCATATTCCGATAGCTGCCTTATCTCATCTCGGGCTCAGGCGCTCGCACACGTGCTGCCAGGGTGGGCACAGCCTGGGGGCACACGGGGAGGCACAGGCTGCCTCAGCCACGTGGGCTGGGCCCTCTGGCTCTGGGCACATGTGTTGTCAGGGGACTGGTGGATTTGGAAGCTTTGGGAGCAAGGGGTGCCCCCTCCAAGGGTTTCTGGATCCGTGCCATGGGCACATGGCCTGTGGTGTTTGTGGCACAGGGTGGGACAGAAGTGTGAGTGATGCTGGGAGTGTCCCCAGGTGTTCCAGCCTTCCTGGGTGGCTTGAGGACAAAGAAGAGCTTGGTGCCTGTGGCTCAGTAGGAACGAGGATAGGAAGGAGGTTTTGCTAGGTCCTCTGCTTTGCTCAGCATCCTCAGGACAGACTTGCACTTGGGGGAGAGGCCACACCAGGCACATCTGCTGGGCTTGAGGACAAGGGGAGACAAGGCCTTGCCCAGGATTAATCATAGAATTATGGAATGATTTGGAAAGGACCTTAAAGCCCACCCAGTTCCACCCTCTGCCATGGACAGGGACACTTTCCCCTAATCCCAGGCTGCTCTAAGACCCATCCAGCCTGGCCTTGGACACTTCCAGGGATCCAGGGGCAGCCACAGCTTCTCTGGGCAACCTGAGCCAGGGTCTCCCCACCCTCCCAGGGAAGAATTTCCACAGCTTCTCTGGGCAACCCGAGCCAGGGCCTCCTCACCCTCACAGGGAAGAATTTCTTCCAAAATCCCATTGAACCCTGCCCTTTCTCACTGCGAGGCCATTTCCCTGTGCCTTGTCACTCCGGACCCTCATCCAAAGTCTCTCCAGCTCTCTTGGATCTCCTTTAGCCACTGGAAGGGGCTCTAAGTTCTCCCCAGAACTATCTGTTCTCCACCCCAGAGCAGCAGTGCTTCCAACCAAGAGCAGCCTGGCACTGCCACATGGCAAAACCTCACAGAAAGCCACTGCTCTAGGAAAGAAAACTATTTGGACAGCCGAACTGCTCCTATGCCAGAGCTGAGCAGCCCAAGCAGAGCCAGGCTCTCTGGAGGGATGAGCTGGAGGCTCGTCTGAGCTTGAGCTGAGAGCGAGCAGCCACAGGGTGGCTGGAGAGAGCCGCTGTGATGGAGCTGCCGCCATCCCCGCCCGGCCGGCAGCGAGCCCGGCTCCTTTCTGCTGTCCGGGCCGTCAGGCTGACCCGAACTGCTGCTGACAGACATGGGGACACAGCAGGGACAGATGCCAGGCCAGCACCCTCCCGGCTGGGAGATGCCCCCTCTCTGCCAGGGAATCCATACCCGGCCCCACATCCTCGCAGCTCCTGCACTGCCTGCAGAGTTGCAGCGCCTGGCACTGCCCATGCAGCCCATGGGGGGCACAGAGCTGCTCGAGGGGCTGTGGGTGACCAGCCAGGGGGCTGTGCCCACCTTGGCTCCGTGCAGCAAAGCCAGAGCTCACAGGTGCCCACATTCACACAGTCACACCTGGCCAGGGCTGTGTTATGAAAGAGCACACAGGGACCCACCCCAAACCTCTGGCACAACATCACAGGGATGATGGTAATAATAACAACCATCCTAACCTAATTAAAGCTGGCAAGAGAGCAGAGCAGCGGCGACAGAGCGGCAGAGGAATGATTAATAATGAGAGGCCAAGGTTTCAACACTTGTTTTGGTCCCATGTGAGAAGACAAGGCTGGATTCCTGCAGCTGCCAGGCAGGGAGTAGGGTGCAGGAAGAGCCATGCATCCCCTGCTTCAGAGGTGCTGCTTTGTGGAGGAGGGCTGAGCTGTATGGATGCAGCAGTGCCTCGTGGAGAGATGTCCCAGCCCATTCCCTTCCCCAGAGGTGACACAGTGAGCCTGTGATGGGCAGGTACAGCAGGAGCAGGTTGGAATGCTGTCCCCAGTGCCTGCTCCCATGGCCAGGTGGGTTCAGTGTGAAGCTGCCATGCAGTGCCCTCCAGCACCCTCGGGGCAGGAGCTCAGCACCACGGGGGCTTTGTGGTTTCCCCCACCTTGGAGAGGGATCCCTGGCCTGCTGGAATGCTGCTGGCTCCTGCATGGGTGGCAGCCATGGAGCACCAGGGCTCTCATCTGCCTCATGGAAAATAGTTCTGCCTTCGGCATGGGGATGAAGAGAAGGTGCTGAGGGCAGCAAAGCTTGCTCAGGGCATCTCCTTGCCTTGGGCCATGGGGAAAGGCCCTGCTCCAGCTGAGATAGCAGCTCCCAGCTCCTCTGGTGTCATCCATCCCCTGGCTGAACTCCTGCTAGCAACAACAGGACGGACCCTCTCCCACCCTGAGCATAGGATGGGGTTGGTTTTCACCAATGGGAACTCACCCAGCTTTATTTCCATTCTTGTCCTGTTTATTCTTGTCCTGCTTCAGACTCACAGGCTCCTGTGTGTCCTGGGCACAGCTTGAGGACTGGCACAGGCCCTGGGCTCCTCTGGCTCCACTGGCTGCCTACCTGGGCTCCTGGGGGCTGGGGGGTTGAGCAGTGTGGTCACAAGCTGATTGCATGAGTCCTGTTTGAGCAAGGATTGCTCCTGGGGGCGCTGGCTGCGTGTGTCCAGGGACCTCTGTGCTCCTGGACCGATGGCATGGCACGGGGACAGGTCACCATCCTCACGGAGAAAACTGTGTGACTTGAAAAACACAGGATGGAGACTATAGCTCACACTCCTTTTGCCTTTCCCCAAGCCCAAAGCGGGGCTGTTTGACCTCCCCACACCCAGCTGGAGCCTCACACCCAGGCAGTGACCTCCTGTTCTGCCGGAGGGTCGGGAGGCACAGCCCGGGGGTAGATCCCAGCGAGGGCATGGTGGAAAGGCTTGCAGGCGGCTGGCTCGAGGCTCGCACCGCGCTTCCCAAGCCCTGCGCCGCTGCTCCGGAGCCCACGGCAGCTCCCTGCGCACGGGGCCCGGCATGGCCCCCTCCTCCTCGGCACGGCCCGTGCTTTGCGGCGGCTGCCTTCAAACAACACCCCCAGCCCGCAGCCAGCCCCACACTCACCCGGCTGAACCTGAAACAAACCGAGACAAGGCTTTAAACACCCTCCGTCGTCTAAGAAGGGCTGAAGCTCGAGGGGGGCTCTGCCGCAGAGCACGGGCCCGTCCCGCTGCCTTGGCTGGCGAATGGCTGCTGGCGGCCCCAGGGCGGCTGATCCCCCGGCAGCAGCACCGCGCCGCTCACATGGGATGCTCGTTACAGCCGCGAGTTCATCGCACGGCGGCGACGGCTATTGTTCCTTCACTTCCTCTTGTTATTTCCCCTCTCCGCAGATGGGGAGATCACTTCCAAGCCTATGGTGCTATTCCTGGGACCGTGGAGCGTCGGCAAATCTTCCATGATAAACTACCTCCTGGGGCTGGACAACACTCCCTACCAGCTCTACACAGGTACCGCACTCACTGCTTTGCCAAGGGGGTGCCGACACCTGCATTTGCACATCCCTGCAGTCAGCAATTCCAGCCGTGTGTCTTCAATCCCTCCTTACAGCCGGGAGGTTGGGATCTGCTCCATGACACCTGGCTGTGGTGCCATGGAGGGAGAGGTTCCCCATCACAGCCTGTCCACCCTTCCAAGGGTGGAGGAGAGCATCTCTCCCACAACATCCTCATCCCGCAGCACAGGGCTCACAGCTCCCAATGCCAAACCTGTGAGCAGCAGTCATGTCAAAAGGGCAGCTCAAAAGGGCTTTCTCTTCTCCCCATCCCTCCTCATGTGCAGCCAGCTAATTCGCCCTCCCAGGAGAAATGCCATTCCCCCTCGTTCCTTCCTGCTCCCACGGATGCCATCTCACAGCTAAGAGCAAGTGTCCATGGCCAGATCCGTGCTGTGGTAATGAGAGCTCCCAGGAGATGGTTCTCCATGACACCTTGTGCAGTCAGGCCACTTCCAGAGAAACCAGTCCCTACAGAAAACAACCCCATGACGTCTTCCCAAGAAGTCAGGGCAGGAATTTCATGCTGTTTGCCTTGCCCCTGAATCTCTTGAGAAGCATGCGATGCTCTCAATGCTCCCAGTCTCAGGCCAGCCCCGTGGTGTCCATAGCCTGGCATGGATTTCATGCCTCTGCTGCTCCTCTCGTTGCTGTGCAGGGGCAGAGCCCACCACCTCCGAGTTCACTGTCATCATGCACGGCCCCAAGCTGAAGACCATCGAGGGCATCGTGATGGCTGCTGACAGCGCCCGCTCCTTCTCGCCCCTGGAGAAGTTTGGGCAGAACTTCTTGGAGAAGCTGATTGGCATTGAGGTCCCCCACAAACTCCTGGAGCGAGTCACCTTCGTGGACACGCCGGGCATCATTGAAAACCGCAAGCAGCAAGAAAGAGGTAGGGGTTCACTGGGTTCATCTAAGGGACCCCAGAAAAGATGCTATGATGATCTGAGGTGACAAAGGTGGCTGAAGCACAATGGAGTCCTGACAAAGCACAGTCTGCCCAGGACAGTGGTGGAGTCACCATCCCTTGGGGGGGTTTAAAAGATGTATGGATGTGGCACTTGGGGACATGGTTTACTGGTGGCCATGGCAGTGCTGGGGGAATCGCTGGACTCAGTGATCTTAGAGGACCTTCCCAACCATAATGATTCTCTGATCCTGTGATTCAGTATCTGCTCACAGGAACATCAGGAACCTGTGGTCAGGAGCAGGGAGGAGGAGGGTCTGGAGATAAGGGTGATAGAGACAGGCAGTCACAGGCCCAGACACCCATGAATGGCTTTTTGTGCCAAGAAGCTCCAAAGTGTTTTTAGCATGTGAGAAAAAGGCTCTAGGCTACAGGGGAAGTCTGCTGGTCCTCACAACCCATGCAGCCAAATGGGGACTGAGGCACAGCAGGCTCACAGTTTATCAATCCCTTGATGAAGGCACTCATCCTGCATTGGATTTCTCTGTTTCCTCTCCTCAAGGTTACCCATTCAACGATGTGTGCCAGTGGTTCATCGACAGAGCCGATCTCATCTTTGTTGTCTTTGACCCCACAAAGCTGGACGTGGGCTTGGAGCTGGAGATGCTGTTTCGTCAGCTGAAGGGCCGTGAGTCTCAGATCCGAATCATCCTGAACAAAGCTGACAGCCTGGCTACCCAGGAGCTGATGAGAGTCTATGGTGCCTTGTTCTGGAGCTTGGCTCCTCTCATCAATGTCACAGAGCCACCCAGGGTGTACGTTAGCTCCTTCTGGCCCCATGACTACCATCCAGAAACCCACAGAGACCTGTTCCTCAAAGAAGAGATATCGCTCCTGGAAGATCTCAACCAGGTGATTGAGAACAGGATGGAGAACAAGATTGCCTTCATCCGCCAGCACGCCATCCGGGTGCGCATCCACGCCCTGCTGGTCGATCGCTATCTCCAGACCTACAAGGACAAAATGACCTTCTTTAGCGATGGAGAACTGGTGTTCAGGGACATTGTGGAAGATCCTGACAGGTTCTATATCTTTAAATCCATTCTGGCAAAGACCAATGTCAGCAAATTTGACCTCCCCAACCGCGAGGCTTACAAGGACTTCTTTGGCATCAATCCCATCACCAGTTTTAAGCTGCTATCTCAGCAGTGTTCCTACATGGGAGGGTGTTTCCTAGAGAAGATCGAGAAGGCCATCACCCGTGAGCTTCCCGACCTCTTGGGAAGCATCGGCTTGGGGAAGAAGCCCAATGTCCTCTCCTGCGACGTCACTGGCTGCGGCGAAACCCCAAAGAATCGCTACAGGAAGCCCTAAGGTGATCCACAACCCAACTGTCCACATGTTCCTACTGGTGAATGAGCTTATGTCTTATCTGTCCAAGAAGCCATGGTTTGTTAACCCTTTGAGTGCCGCGCTGGCAAAGGCTACCGTATGATGAGGACTTTTGAGTCATTGACGTCGATGGCAGGGGAAGATGGGTGGGCATAAGGAAGAGAATAAAAACTGTGAATTCCTGACATTTTATCTTTGTTCTTTTGAGTAGAAGGCAATGTTTAAGCTGTAAGTATGAGCAATGCATGGGCAGGACTGCAGCTGCTTTTCCACTGGTGCCAAGAGTGCGTGAAGAGGAATTTCAGCCTCTGCATCCCTGAAGCCATGAGGGAATGAGAACAAGGGCACAGCTTGAGAACACAGGGGAGAGCAGTGACACACTAACCCAGGCATCACCGGGAGCACTGGTCAAGGAAAGAGAAGCCATGTCCCAGCTGTTGTTTTCAGGCACAAACCTTCTACAAATCTCAGCAAATATTGATCTTGTTTTTATTTCTGAGACCTCTAGGTCACCTGGTGAGTTCTGTTTTCACTTGACAGCTCAGTTGATTTTCTACAGCCTTCATGTGGGTGTTTGACTTAAGAAGGAGCATTTGAAGGGACACTTGTAGCTCCAGACAGGCAGCTGTGATGGGATTTGCAAGTCCATGGCAAAGGAAGAAATGGAGTGGAAAGGAGCAGCCACCACTGGCTGAGCTGTGCTGGAGGAGGAGGGCCAGCACCCCAAACCAGATGGTCCCACAAGGAGATGTGAGCAGGGTTTCCTTCCCTGGACCAGCACAGAAGAAGGCACTTCATGCCTATGTGTGTCATTAACCTCAAAACCCATGCTAGCAAGTCTTGTCTTTAGACCAGCAGGGCTCCAAGGTTGAGGGTTTGGCAGTTTGCCTTTGTTCAAGTCCATGTTGCTCTTTTCTCAGTTAGCCCTCCGTGGTTTTGTGCTCTGTGGAGGGAGGCAGGAAGGGGGGTCATTAGCTGTGAAGTTAAAAAGGTCACATCCCTTTTGCCTACCTGCTGATCTGTCCTCCCCAGGACAGTCCAGGCAGGTTTCTGGGGATTGCTTTCCAAACTCCTCCCTTTTTAGCCATTTGTTGGCTTGTCTCTGAGCATCGGTGCTCAGTCCTGAAGGAGTATTGCTTTGGAAGCACCCGAGCAGGGTGAAGTTCCCCATGGACATCTGACCTTGAAACTTGGCCCTCATGGACAGCATTGCTGTCTGCCAAGCTGAGCCCAAACCAACCAGGTGATAGATGTCATCCTGGATGGAAAACCGGCACCTTCAAACCCACCAAGAACCTGCTGAAAGCCCTTCCTCCTGCCAAACACCCACAGCAAGCACTGCTCTCCAGGAAACCTCTGGAGAAAAGGGACAGAAGCAAGAGGACATGGAGATGCTGGCTAAAGCAAGGAAAAGGCAAAAGGAATGAAAGAGGGAAAGAGAAAGCTGGGAATGGAAGGCTGCGTTGTGATGGGGAGGGTGTGAAGGGCATCTCCACATGTGCAACAGGAAGTGAGCTAAGGCAGGAGGCCTGGGAGAGCTCCGTGTCCCCCAGACACTGCAATGAAGAGGTGCTCTTGAGTCCAGGTGAGTTTGAGGGGATGCTGCTGCAGGGACCTGAATGTTCCTGGCCTCTGCTTCGAGGTAGGACTTGACATTTGAACTAATGAAGCCGAGACTGAAATCTATGTCCAAGCACAGGGCAGGGCGTGGTTCAGGAAGAGGGATTTTGCCTGCAGTGCAGAGGGAGCAGAGGTGCAAGGGAAGGCAAGCAGTGCCAGGGAGAGCAGCACCCAGAGCAGTGTGGAGAGAAGGGATGTGCTTGTGAGTCTCAAACCTGCTCCATTGCTGCTGCCCCTCTGCTGCAATTCCTTCTTTCTTGTCCGTGATCCCGTTGCTCATCAGTTTTCCTCTCCATCTGTCGTTCACTCTCCTCTGTCACACTGGTCTGCATGGTTTTTTAAGAGCTAATGGAATAGAATCACCAAGAGAAACTGGCTGATGTTGTCACTGTTCCTGCTATCACACTGTGTGTCATTGTCACAGAAAGCAAAGGCCTTTAAACATTTCTGTTTGCAAGCACTGTATTGCACCATCTCTTTCCTAGTTCCTCTGTCACCCTAAAGCCCATGGGGTACCCAGGGAAAGGCCCCCTGCCCCACAAGAAGTATTGACCTTGAAGGCACTGAAGTGCTCTCAGGCCACTCCCATCGTTCTCTCCACCCTTTCTCTGGTTTCCTTTTGCTTTATTTTCCAGTCCTCATTGCCTCCTCTCCTCCCTTCCTCTTCCCTGCAGCACCTGCACGCCCTGTGCAAAGCCCTGGTGCCTGTGTGCGGGATGGGCTCCTCCGTGACAGCCAAAACCCTTTCCCCCCAATATGGCTCTTTTGGGTTTTCCTTCCAAAGCCCTGGCACTGGGGGTCTGTTCCCTGTGGCACACACTGACCCAGCTCCGTGCTGCCTCAGGGAGAAGCCACCACTGAGATGCCTCCTCTCCCACGGATCCAGGTGGCTGTCAGTCCCAAGAGGATTGCAGTTCCCTGCCCAGTTCTCACTGAGCTTTCTCAGGAGACCTCTGGGAATCTGGGAGTGGAAAAATGGGGAGCAGGGAGACATTTTCATTCTGCTGAGAAACTCAAAGCCCCTCAGAATTTGGGGGAGTGGAACATCTTGCGTAAGAGCTTCATGGGAGGGAGGGAGCTGGGACACAGGCCCTGTAGATGCCCGTGATCATGTGCATTGGGATAAAACTGTCAGCTTGAACATCAGCCTGTCTAATAAAACCTGATATTTTCCAAACACACTCCCTGGAGATGCTTGTTTTGTTTCTCCTGCTGGTGTGGGAGAGAGCACTGGGACTGGGGTGGATGAGGGGGTGTAGCTGCAGGGAGCAAGGCAGGAACTCCCATCTCCTTCCCTGCACCCCAACTTTGGCCTCTGTCCCTTGCACAGGACCTGCCAGCCATGCCTGAGTCATTTGGCTGCTTTTCCAACTTGTCTCCTTGTGCCATACAGGCACAGCAAACCCCAACTTTGTGCCTCAGGGCAGTGTGATCCTCTCTGGTGAGACAGATCCCACCTGCCTCAGCACATGCTGTCAGGGCACCATGACAGAAGGCAGGGGTCAGGGACCATGGAGGAGAACCCAGGATTGGGGATCACAGCAGAGGGCAGGGTTGGGGATCATGGAGGGAGGCAGGGATTTGAGGAACTTGGACGAGGACAGAGGGGTTGGGATCACAGCAGAGGGCAGGGTTGGGGATCATGGAGGGAGGCAGGGATTTGAGGAACTTGGATGAGGACAGAGGGGTTGGGATCCCAGCAGAGGGCAGGAGGTCAGGTACCATGGAGGAAAGAGGGAGGTTTGTCCTTCTCCATGGATGTCTCCCTGCTCCCCACTTTTCCTCCATAGAGGAGGACAAAGGGGTTGGGGACCATGGAGGAGGGCAGGAGTGGAGTACCACAGAGGAGGACAGGGGCTGGGGACCATGGAGGAAGGCAGGGATTTGGGGACCATGGAGGAAGGCAGGGATATGGGGACCACGGAGGAGGGCAGGGATTTGGGGACCATGGAGGAAGGCAGGGATTTGGGGACCACAAAGGAGGCCAGGAGTGCAATACCATAGAGGAGGACAGGGTGCCATCAAGGGGCTGGGGACCATAGAGGAGGACAAAGGGGTGGGGGACTACAATGTACAGCAGGGGCTCTGAGCAGCCACCCAGCAAGGGGTGGATGGAGATACCTTCCCACCGGCGACTGGGGCTCATGCAAACTGCTCATTATAACCCTATTCCCAGCCTGTCTGTCTGTCTTTCTTTCCAACTATCTGTCTCACTTACTAATCAAAGAAGATTGTTCCAAGAAAGCTGGAAGAAGAGAAGGAATGTCTCATTTGGCTGTGGCTTCCTTTGGAAAGTCTGGAAAAACTGTGGCATCTCGACGTGCATGAAGGTCTGCCTGGCGAGAAGCACATTTTCCTTCCAAAGCTGCTGTAAAGATGTGAATCATGAGCCGGTAACGCTCCTGGCAGAGCAAACCCCAATTCCACTGAGACACGGTGCTGGCAGTGGCTCTGCTGTATCTCTTGGACGGAAAAGACAAACATTTATCATAGTGACATTGCTGGGGAAGAGCTGCCGGTGCTGCCGAGAGCCTGGCGGCGGCCGGATCCTGCCAGCTCCCAGGGTGCTCCCACCAAGGTTTCCAGAGCTCTCCTGAAGCTCCTCACACACCAGCCAAGGGGTTTACAGTCCCTTTTGGTTGTCCTCCACCACTTCAGCCCCTCGGTGGCATCATGAAAATATCCCACACCCAATCATCATAAAAAGAATAAAAGCTTTATGAAAGGTCTGCTGGGAGCTGGGGGGAGCCCTGGTGCTCTGCCTGCTGCACACTGGAGGTCCCCACCCAGTCTGTTTTCTGCTGTTCCCATGCATCCAATGCTGGGGCCAAACTCCTTCCAAACCTTATCCCCCAAAACTCCCTGTGCTGCAATTGCAACATTTTTATGAAGCCACTCACTCTCTGTCCAGGTGGTGTCAAAAATCTGCCCACCCAGTTGTCCATCACAGAGCTGGGGTTGTCACTCTCCCTGCAGGCAGCAGATGCCTGACTGGTTCAAGCTGCCATTTACAGCTCCTGGAGCAAACAACCCCCCCTTTCATGTAAGTACCCTCCTTTTTGGGTCTGTGGAACTTCCTGCGGCCCCAAAAGCACCCTGGCTGGCACAGACCCTACAGCTCTTTGGCATCCCTTCCCAGGACAGGGTCTAGGCTTAGGCTTGGAGTTGGAGGAGTTTCAACATTAAGTACAGGACATGTCAGATAGACACCTCCTGCCTCAAACCAGAGCACTGAGATCAGTTTGTGTCTGTGGAGAAACCCAAAATCAACACATTTTACCCAAAATGTGCAGGACACTTAACCAGGAAGGCAAGTAAAGCCACGTCCTGAAGAGTGTGCAGGGGCTTTGGGAACACTTCCCTGAGCTGACACCAATGGAATCACAGATTGGAGAAGCCATCTAAGATCATCAAACCCAGCTGTTAATCCCAAACTGCCAAGGCCACCTTCAAACCATGTCCCCAAGTGCCACATGCACACATCTCCATGGGAGGAGGATTTGCAGACTGCAAAGGGGTTCAGACCCAGAACTCGGGTTTGCATGTGAGGTTGGTGTTTCCTGGAGGAGACAGGCGAAGGAAGGGGAGCAAGCCTGCTTCTGGAGCTTCTGCCTTGGAAAAAGGAATGTCCAAAAGGACTGTCTGCTTGAGGGAGATGGGAAAAGCCTGGATATTGGCCCCAAGGGATCACCACTTGCTTTAGTACACTTACATCATATTCAGGGCGAGCATCAGAGAAGCCAGGGCATCCTGGAGCCCTGGGATGGGGATTTCACTCCATGAGGTGTCCAGCAAATGTCCCCCCTGAAAAACTGGGGGGTGGTGGGTGGTGGGCCAGGGCTTGGGGGTACCTCTAAGCAGAGCAGAGGCAGAGGGATGACAGGGTGCTCACACACTGCTGTTCCTCACCAGGAGCTGCTGCAGCCCAGGCACCAACTTGGTGAATTCCCAGCAGTTATTCTACAGATGCCCAGCATGGACTGGAGCATTTGGCTCCTCCTTCTCTAACACGTTCATTAGTGGTCATTTAATTACAGGATGCAAAGATGAGCTGTTCCAAAATACTCATGTACCTGTGCAAAACTTGCAATGAGCAATTAGTGCTGCTAATGAGAGAGCGAGTCACCGTATCAACAACAGGATAAATCCATCAGCCTCCTGGCAAACCTGCAATCCACCCTAGCCCACATGGACTGCCCTGATCTGGAATTATCCCAGTAGCCCTTTGGGGCAGGAGGAGGGAAATGGAATGTGGGTGAGATGGTGGCAAGTGGCAAATTCCTACCCATGGGAGAGACAAGAGATGTCCAAAACCACCTGTGTTCTGTTGGTGGGAATGGGAAGAGGGTGCTGGTGCCACCACCACTTCAACTCCAGATCAAAATCCAGCAGCACAGGGAAGGCCCTTGCTTCCTGGTGACTATCCAGTGCCATTGGCCTGGGGATGGAGGTTGGTGGGGCTGAGCATGCAAACTGAGCACTCCCAGGCAGGGAATGTGGCCGGCTGCTTCCCGGTGATTAACTGTTGTTAATATTAAATTCAGCACTTTTATGCAGGACACAGAAGGGCTTAGGCAGAAGCCCAGCTCCCATCCTACCTGTTATTAAAAAACATTGCAATTAAGCTCTTCTGGAAGGAAATACAAGTAAATGCATCCTCTGCAAGTGGCTTCAGCTTTCCACAGACATCTGTGTCCCCTGTTTCCTCTTCGGCTGGCTGAGCTGCTGCTGTTTTCCCTCTTCCCATGACCCATAAATTGCTTTTTCTCCTTAATCCTGCCCACAGCTCCCAAAGGTGAGGGCTGGAGAGGGAAGGAAAGGAGCCCCAGCTGCCTCTGACCCATTGCCACCAGTGGAAAGTTCATGTCAGCTGCAGCTGCAGCTGCAGCCCCAGCCCCAGCCAAAATCAAGGCTGTGCTCTGGGTATCTGCTCACCTAGTTGGACCTGATGCTCTCTTTGGTCCTCTCCATGGGCAGAAATCCAAATGCTTCAGCAAGAGGAAGGGGTGCTACTGCTCCAATATAAAGCATTGAATAAATTATTTCCACTCTGCAGCAGATCTGGATGGGATTTTCAGCAGTGAGACGTGTTTAGGTAAATGGTGACAGACTCAGCCAAATGCTCCAGGAGAGCCAGCCCGGCTTCCAACCCTGAAAGGCTTGGCACGGCCACAGCTCTGTGGCAGAGCTGTGCCCACAAGCACAATCATGGCAAAGCTGAACAGGCTGGGGGGCTATGGCATCCCAGAACAGGGTTTTCCCATGGCATTGTCCCCATTTTACTCCAGCTGTGGTTCTTTACCTGGGAAAGGATGAGGCAGGATATCAGAGGGGAGACATGGGGCAGGTGGTGATGGGTCAGCCTGAGCCAGAGGACACCTAGAGCAACTGTGGTGGCAGGGCCTGAAGGGACAACTTCTTCTGCCTCTCCCCAGTGACCAACAGGACTGTGACGCAGCCAGAAATTGTGGTTAAAGCTTAGGGAATGCCAGGAGAGGCAGGTGGGAGTGACAGCCACTTACAGCCAAGTCTGCCAGGTCATTGTGTGGCCAGAGTCCCCATCAGGTCCTTAAAGCCTGGGAAAAGGCAAAAAAACAAGATAAGACTTAGGGCAACAGAGCTGGAGATAAAAAGGGCCAGCAAGATAAAAATAAACCTGGTGTCAAGGACAATACCAGTGCCAGGAATAATACATTGAAAATATTGGACCTGGAGGGGATAAAGATCATGTGAAAGGTGTCCTGAGTGCTAAAGCTGGCTCTCCAGAGCCACAAAGGATGCTGGCAGAATCACAGAGGGTCAGGATGGATGGGCAGGGCAAAGGGGCACCAGGTGTGCCTAAATTTGGGCAGATCTGGGGCTCTGGCAGCAGGGCATGGCCAGCAGCAGGTCTGGGATGCAACGTGAGGATTGTGGTGCTGGGTGGCAAAGAGTGGTGACAACAGTGCCCACAGCAGCCTGAGGCTCTGGCCACACCCCTGGGCTCTGCTGATGCAGCTGAGGAGGGAAGGTTTTGCTGGGATCGTGGTGCTGATGAACACAGGGTTTTTCCCCTGTTGCTTGCAAACATCGTCATCACGTACATAAACTCAAAATGCCAAAATGTGAGTCAGCCCAATGGCAGTTTGGCTCCTGCACCAACAGTCTGATAAATGGTGGAACCAGAGCTTGCAGAGGGGATTTATTCCTGTTTTGGGGGTTCCAAAAAGTACTTTCATGGCAGGTACAATATACTCCTGAGATAAAAAAGAAAAAAAATCAAAATTAAAAAAAAATTATAAACCAGTTTTTTTTTTTTCCCCTAATTAGTTGCTCTCTGTTGATGAGGGGAAACCTTTCAGTCTCAGTTAGTGGTCAAACATACTTTTTTTGAGAGGAAAGAAATACAGACAGTATTTGCATGTGAGCCATAGATTCAGATTTTATGAAGGTAGGGAGTTTTTCAATATTTGCTGAATAAGTTTTGTGGCCCAGTGCTGTGATCCAGCACAACAAAAGCTCCTATTCACATAAGGGAGCAGTTCTGAGACCACCTCATGAATCTTAATTCCTGAATTTCTCAGGGTTTTTTTTCAAACATGAAGGATCCCAATGAGCCGATTATGCAGACCTTGATATAATGCCTTTTTTAAAAATTAAAATGCTATAGTTTAAACTCTGCTCTGTAAACAGTCTGGCCTTCACTTCTATCTCCAGGTGTCAATAATCCCATGAGGGTCAGCAGAACCAACCACAGATATAAAGTTGAGTGTGTGTGAAAAGTGTCTGCAGGATTGAGGCCAGCGATTGCAAAACAGTTTAAACTCTAATCCTCCATTTTCATTAGTTTCTTGAAAAACTTCTGCTGTGGGCTTGAAATCCTTCCTGTTTTGTTGAGCCAAAGGTGATTTTTCTCCCCAGCAGTCTGAGCACAAACCTTCCCGCTGGTTTTATGCTGTCAGGCTTCAAAACTCACATTTCCCACTAAGGACGTTCTGCCCTTTTCATGGAGAGAGCTTGACATTGACATCTATCATGTAAACAAAGCTAATTAAAGACAGTTATTACTTGCTAGACATAAAAGTCTTCCAACCCCAGTCCTGTAGATTTGGCTGCTTTTGGTAAGTGAAGCTCTGTGCTCTCCCCATTCTGCAGAAACACTGAATACATTTCCAGTCTAAGAGGTTTCTGCAGCCTTGTATCTCTTTATTTTCTGTAAGATTTGGGGCCTATAAAAGGGACTTCTTTCAGTCCATGGTGTTTGCCACGTCCTTGCCTTGAGATGCAGGAGGAGGATGGAGCAGCCCAGACCATCCCTGCTGTCAGCTCCAACAGGCACTGGGAGCATCCTTCATTCCTGTGTGTTCATTTTTCAGCCTAATATATAATTTAAATAAGACCTCAGCCCAAAAATTCTACATCTGCACTGTCTCCTAGGACACTGAGCAGGGCAGAGGTGGTGGGCTCCAGGCAGTGGCCACCTGAAGATCTGTTCTGTTGGAGAAAGAAACATCTTCCCACTAATCTATCACTGCCTTTTTGGGGGGGAAATGAAAGCAGCAACTCTGTGTTGCTGAAGCTTCCATGGTTAAAGAACAAGTGCTCACAGGGACAGAGGTGGGCTGTGGGCTGCTTTGCACTCAGACTGAGGTTAGGAAGATGATAATCTCTCCAAGAGCCCTGCCCACATTTCTGGCTTGGAAGAAGGAGTTTGAGGCTGTAGCAAAGTGATGGACTTGGTGTCACCCGGTCTGAGCAGTGCAGCTGGAGGGGTGAGACAGGCCAGGAGGGAAAATCAGATAAAAATCCAAACATCTCCACTCAAAGTGTCTCTAAAGCAGTCCATGGGACTTGACTGTGAACTGAACTCAATGAAAAAAGGAAGGAAGAGATGCAGATGAAGGGCAAATTCTTCATTAAGAGCTTAAATGGTCCAAATAAAGAATCAAACATGGCTATAGTTATTTGAGTAATAATAGAATGAGACTTAATGAATATGTTACAACTGTGAAAGGGGAATAGAATATTTTCTCTTCTCTTCAACAGAGATAAAGCTGAGGAAGGAATGGAAACAAGGATGGTGAAAGAGGATAAATGAACAGACAGGAAAAAGCCACTTTGAACAACCAATCTGCTTCTGAGCCTCCACTTCCCTGGTGCATGGCTGGAGCCTTTTCTCTTTCTCTGGCCACATGGCTCTGCCTCCCAAAATCACTGCAGAATTGTGGAAAATCCTTCAGCTGAAGATGGTGGGATACCTTACTTTAATATTTTCAGCCAGGCTTCAGCTTTGTAGCTTATTCAAGAACAGGTTCTCCAGGCACCCAGGAATTTAACATTAATAACAGATGTTTTGACTGACTATGTAAGACATACAATGAGTTGGTTTGGTTTTTTGTTTGGACTGAAGAAATACTGAGAGGCAATTTCAACTCCTGGTTTTGTTTTCCAAGTGTTCTAGAAATTAATTTCCCAAATAAATATTTGGAAACATTACATTCCAAATATTTACCATAAACATAAACATTCCCCGGGATGTGGGACAGTTTTAGGCATGAGATCACACAAAGTACCACCATCATTACCAAGCTCCCTTTGGTGAATAACTCATCTCACTAAATCTAGCAAGCAATCTGAGCAGTTCTCACAGGTAAAATCATGCAGAGCTTCTGGAAGCTGCAGTCTGGAGGAAACCTTTGGTGGGAATTGCTGGAGAGGGATTTTCCCTGACTGTTCCACTGAGAGTTTAATGTGTGCCACAAAGCACAGGGCTGTGATTTTTGCCTATTGATGGTGGCTGTTGGTTGTCCCATTCACACAACTCAAGGAGATTCCTGGTTTAGAAAAGGATTAGGGCCCATTCCTAAATCCTGGAACGATTAGGCAATAAATGCTGGATTGTAGCATTTCTCCCTCTGTGACCTTTCACTGGGCTCTATGTGCCGCCTTGTCCTGCTCCCCAGCTCCCCCTTTTAACAGACATTTGTTGTGTTTTCAGTTTTCAGAACCACTATTCCCCTTCCCCTGTGGAAGCAAGCATTCCCTCTTACCTCTGACAAAATGCATTTATGTACTTGCCTCATCCACAACCAGTCCTGAGTGACTTCACACTTTATTTCCACAATACCCCACAACTGCCAGGCAGCACCACAGGTAGAAATGCCTGGAGGATGTGATG
This sequence comes from Zonotrichia albicollis, assembly GCF_047830755.1. Lineage (NCBI taxonomy): Eukaryota > Metazoa > Chordata > Aves > Passeriformes > Passerellidae > Zonotrichia > Zonotrichia albicollis. The sequence continues at coordinate 14,146,218 of NC_133834.1, read as the reverse complement.
ATCACCTCTGCCAAAGTGTTATGTTTTAGTGTTCTCAGCAATATTTTCTGCTTTTGTTTCCTCTGGAAACAGAACAAGGCACATGGCACAAACATGCATTCATGCTCAGTTTTAAACATGAGTTTTTGGAAGGTGTTTGCTTTCACGTTCAACCTGGTCTAGTGGAAGGGTGTTGGAAAGAGATGATCTTTAAACTCCCTTCCTAGCCAAACCATTCCATGATTGTCTGATTCTATAAATTGCCCTATATGAATATTTCTTGTTTCATCCAAGTCTCAATCCTACCACCACAACAAATTGAAGTAACAACTGGTTGCTGTGTTTGTAGACAAAAGTGAACTTTCTCCAAGCTTGAGAACACAAAAGTGTGTGGAAATTTTCTTAAATACAAACTAAAAATCGATTTAATAGTTTCTCAGTGCCTTCCACTTCATACTTGTCCCAACATTGCTAAGTTGCTGAGATATATCTGCTCCACTGAAGGAGTAAAGGTCATGTATCTTTCTAGATGTCACCAGAGCTGCAGGCACACAGGTGAAGTCCTAGGTATAGGTAAGAAGAACATTCACTTCACCCCTTTGGGGAAAAAAAAGTGCACCACAAATCCAGTATTATTTAGTTTGGTTATTTTTTAACAAAATGTTGGCACCCACAGGGCAGAATAAGAGATTTGTGGCTAAAATAGAGCCAGGGAAAGAGCAAGTGAATCTATTCAGGGATACAGTTGGGAACACTGTGCTTGGATCAGACAGCAATGGCTCTCACCAGATCCATTCCCAGCTCAGCCGTGCCCGGGGTCACCTTTCCCTCAGGGATCAACCAAGACGAGGGATCAGGTCACAGAAATGCCCCAGCAATTCTCTTCTTCCCAGAAATCTAAATTTAAAAAGGGTCTAGTGCGCACATAGCAAATGTTTCACAAAGTTTGATGGTGTGTAATTGCTTGTGGCACATGCAATTCCTCAGCTGGGGTTTTCTGTGGATTTGCAGTAGGTCTTCCTCCCAAAACTGCAGTGTGTGCACAATCCTGTAATTACACCTGTAAATCCTCACCCCACCTCTTTCAACTAAATATAAAACATGTTTCAATTTGCAAAAATGGTAAAATTGTGTGTTGCAACCTTCACACCTGTTGCAGAAACTACAAATTTTTCAAGTATCTACAGTTTCCTCCATGGTACTGCAGGAAAATCCTGTGCCAAGGATCACATCTTGGCTGCCCATGGTTTGAAAGTGGTTACTGATTTTTGTCTGCCCTTTGGAATGGCCTTTCCTTGTGGAAAATAGAGCCAATTCAGACACATTTAATGGAAGAACCAGTTTGCTTGGACCAAGAAGAACATGACACCATCCTGCAGCATGCAGGAAAGGAAAACCAGGAGCACCCATGGGAAGGGGGCACCCCAGTGCTGCTGGACAAGGGGGTACTTTTGTAGGATGCCAAATACCACAGATCCTCATTTGCAAGAGAAAAAACTGCAGAGTTTGAGAAGGGCAGGTCGAGCGAATTCACATTTTCCTCATTCTTCTACTTCTTGTCCTGACTTGGAGCCACAGAAAATCTTCCCTCATTTGTATCACATAAGACTATTTTTATGTGCCTTTTCACTGCCTTCCACCTACTCATGAAGTCCTGCTGATGACTTTAGTGTCACTTCCCACTATTTGACTGCAGCTCTTGGTCATTTCCCCAGGTTTTTTGCTGTTTTATGCTGTGCTATAAAGTGAAGTTACCTCATGGCAGCAGGACTGACTCAGCTCTACCTTGGGAATGCTGGTAGCTGATCTCCAGTCAGTGTTTTAGAGCTTCTTGCCATTATTTCCTAATGGCTTAAGACTCTGCTTCAGTTTGGTTATAGCCTGTTTGTTGGCTGCCTAATTCCTGAGCATGTCCTGAGAAACTGCAAGCAGGTGGAGTGGGAGCTTGATGCTGGTCTGGTCTAGGTGACATCAATGACTGCCACTTGTAAAGTCCTTCTCTTGCTCTTTATTCCTTGGGGCTCCCACATCCCCACAGTTCCACTCACAGCAACCATAACACTCCTATTTTGAATAAGAAAGTGCCTTTTTACTTCCCCCCCTTTTTTTTTTTAAGCAGCAGAGTGCCATGGAAGTCCCTGCCCTGAGTGTTTGTAGCTATAAAAGCATGTCAGATGTGGCTGTATTTGCAGACAACAGTGGCACTTCCTCTCTTCGGAAATGGAGCAAGTTTCTATTTTGGGCTGTGCTGACTCAAGGCTGAGGTACCCAAGCTGATTCAGCAGCTGGGCAAGTGAGGAGAACTTCTGGTTATGAATGAAATGAGCAATATATTTAAGTTTGTCTTCATCTTAAAGAAATGTGTATTTGAGTGAAGCCACCTCCTGGTGGCAGACATTTTGTCAGATAAGTGGAATTTTCTGCACTGCTTTTGGCAAAAAGTCCACTCCAATGAGACAACCATAAAGCCTGCAAGTAAAATCCTGGTCCCAGAGGAGCCAGAGATTTCCACTCATCCAGACTGGGATTCATCCTCTCTTTTGAGTCACATAAAAAGATCTTCTACTGCTTACTTGCTTATTTAATCTGTGCATCTCATCTGGGATATGAAATCCTCTCAGTGATATGAATAAATTGAACAGCAATTTCAGAAGGATGAAAATAGAGAACACAAAACCAACCTGGGCACTGCAAGGAGGTGAGAATGCCCCACCCATTTACTCAGCTTCTGTGGCTTCATATGGAACAGATGTCAAAGGCAACCCTTGTGCTCTTCTGCTATGGAATAATGAAATGAACATTGTGATACTTTATAATTTTTAAAACCATGAAGAAGTAACAGTGTTTCACAATATTTGTCAAGGTTGACCTGTTAGTCTGTGAAAAGAAGCCAGAAGATTTGTTGAGTTTTGGTTTTCCTAAATGAGTTCTTTCACCTGGAGACTTCCAGGATTCAAAATAAAGCATGCAATAAAAGCTCTGCATGTCAGTAAGGATGAAGACACAGAAGTTTGTCAGAAAGTGAGATCTTTCTGTTTATTAAGAGAAAATAGCATGACATGGGGCATCTGAGCTGTCTCCCTTGAGCCCCCTTCTGTCTGTGGATGGTCCAAACATGTTTTAACATCCTTGCCTCCATCTTTGTGCTGTTTCCAGGCAGGATCAATAATCCCCACAGTCCTCACCCATGCCATCCATGATGCCTGTTCAGGCTGCAAGCTCTTCCTTTGACTGCACACAACAAAAGCTGCAAACTTTCAAAGGCCATTCCTCCTCCCCAGCCCCTCTGGCATTAAGGCAGGCTGTTGTTGCAGCCAGCCATGTTCTCCTGCCTCCTGAAGGCGGTTTATGAAGTCTAAAAAAGCATCATGTGGGCTGTCACATTTCAGAAGCCCCTAAATAGCTTTGCATGCCTCCATCAGATAAGCAGTCAAGTACAATATTATGAATGTCAAACAACAGCTCATCATTACAGCTGACAAAGCTTGTTCCTCTGAGAGGGGAAGTAAATACAGTTCCATAGACTAAATGTGTATTTAGTGGCTTGAAGTTAAAAGAACTCTGCAAGGAGGATTTGCATTTGCCCAGCTATTGCTGTGTGAAATATTTCCTCTAACTAATTTTCCTCTGAGAAAGGAAAGCAGTCCCAGAGTATTTTGGAAGGGTGGTCAGAGTTCTCCACAGGGAAGAAGCACAACCAAGTCCAGAATGAAGCCAGGGCTCAGGATCCAGCCTGCATGGAGGCTCCCAGCTCTATCAGGATGGCTCATTGTGCTGGCTAAGAAAGTGATCCAGAGGAAGCATCTTCCTTAAAGGATGTGACAGACATGACCCACTCAGGTGCTGCCTTAGGGACACACTGGCTGTTACACCCATCTGGATAAAAACAAATCAGAAGGTGGTGGTGGTGAGGAAATAACAAATACAACCTCAAACCACTTCTTGTTCTCTAAAACAAATCTCAGTCACACTTAAAATGAATCCAAGCATCACTGGTGTTTGTGGTTTTCTGCTTTTATGCATTTAATCTGCTACTTGAATTCAACAGAGAAAAATGTACACAATAAAAGCAAAGTGAAATTAAAAATTCAGTGTTTCAGGAGACAGCATGAGATCTGTCCCAGCCAGAGCTAATGAAATTGAAGAGAGCTGTTCCTTGACTGCACATGCAGGGAGTTTCCATGGACAGGGGAAGGTGGGGAGTGTTGGGTGGTTGTTCCACCCAAAAGATCAAGTGGAGGAGCAGGATGGGAGCCTGCAGGTTAAAAGTTTAATGGGAGCTCCTTGGGGGAGCAAGGATTCTGCACAACCCTGAAACCCCCATGTGCAGCTCACCAAAGGAGGGTCTGGCAAGTCAGATGTCTCCTTCCATCCCATCTCCCTCCTTCAAACCCATAAACAAAAGCTGGGAAAGAGGAACTATTTTATTAGTGGAGATCAAAAGCTGTCTCTGACCAGTAGCCAGACAAAATTTGGCATCATGTGGGTGACTCAGTGAAAACTTGTGATGTAGCCAGCATCTTTGATGTGATTCTGTTTATTCTAAGAACATACAAAGTACCACTTTATGGAGCCCAGGGGAACAAAACCAAAAAATCTATGCTGGAATTTCAGTACCTTTTAAATCTCTAAGTTCAAATCACCCAACATAAATCTTACAGGTTTGCATAAGAAAAAAATAAAACCACTGGTTGTTTTACCTTAAATTCTCTGCCAATGAGGTAAAAAACTTTTTTTCTTTTCCCACCACGCCTTTGAATCCTTGGAAACTGTTGCACTTCTTTAATCCTGTAGATTAAATAAATTTATCATCCTGTATGAAGTAAGAATGTAACTTAAAGTATATTTAGATGAATCAATAAAAAGGCTGGAAAGAAGTTTTAGTAATTTTATCAATTAATAGCCAAGCCCAGGAGGCCATCCTGCCTTTCTGCTCTGTCAGCTCAGGGATTTCTCTCTTCCCAACAGTGTTTATGTAAGAGCTGCATGGTAAGCAGCACTCCCTATAAAATATTGATCAGCTGAGCCATTAGCTGGAATTCAAGAGACAACTATGTCACAGCAAAACCAGAACAATTATTGCTATTAACTGGAATTTTTGGAGATTAGTTTGATATTTGAGCATGTCAGGAAATACAAATTTCTTCTAAACAATAACACTAGGAACATATGTTACAGCATGGTTACAGGACATCTTTACAAAGGAAATGGAAAATAGGGCAGGTTTCAATTTCAGTAATGGTGTGGCCACAGATTTTCTATTACTATTTTTGAAAAAGAGTACTGAGAGTCATAGACCATTATGGCTGGAAAAGGCCTCCAAGGCCATTGAGTCCACCCTTTGACCCAATATTACTGTGCCCACTAATCCATACTGTGAAGTACCATGTCCACTTGTTTTTTGAGCACTTCCAGGGATGGTGACCCCACCACTGCCATGGGCACCTTGTGCCAGTGTCTGACCGCCTTTCCAGTGAAGAATCTTTCCCAGTATCTGATCTGAACTGGTCTTGGCACAACTTGAGCCTGTTTCATCCTGTCCCTGTTCCCTGGGAGCAGAACCCAACTCTTACCCGGCTGTCCTCTCCTGTCAGGAGCTGTGCAGAGCCACAAGTTCCCCTGAGCCTCCTTTTCTCCAGGCTGAGCCCCTTCCCAGCTCCCTCAGCCCCTCCCGGTGCTCCTGACACATCCCAGAACACTCTCCAGCCCCTCAATGTCTGTCTTGTCTTGAGGGGCCGAAAACTCACCCCGGGATTGGAGGTGCCCAGTACAGGGGATGGTCACTGCCCTGCTCCCATGGCCACAATGTCACTATTATTACATTAGAGCCATTGGCTTTATTTTACGGGATGCTGGGTTCTTCAGAGGAGAAGGGACTGCAGGAGGAAGGGAGGCTGGAGTGAAGCGCTTCACTGGAGAAGGCTCACCTGGAATAAAGTAAATGGGATTCAGGGAAGGAGAAGCCACAGCAGGAAGAACTGGGGCTGGAGCTGAGGGGGATGAGGTGGGACCAGTTTGGGAACATCACCTGTGAGCAAGGGTGAGGGATGCAGAGCTGGGGAGAGGAGAGGGAGCTCTAGCACCAGCAGAGAGAAGCCCTGTGAAGAAGGAAAGCCACGGTCCATCTGCGAGAAGAGATAATGAAACCGAGGGAGCGGTGCAGGCGAGATAGCGTCAGCCATAAACAAGCGGAGAACGAGGAGCAAAATAACCCAGCGAGTTTGCAGCGGGGCTCGGGCTGAATTGTTTGGTGAAGTGCGTGTTGTCTGCGCATGGCAAATGTCAGCCGGTGGGGAGGGCGGTGGCGGGGGCAGCCCGGGAACCCCGGCGCTCGGCCCCGCGGACTGTCCCCGCTAAGGTGCCGCCTGGCTCTCGCCACCTTCGCTGTCCCGTCCCTGTTTCACGGAGGGCGCCATCGACATCACACCCGTCCCTCTCTGAGGGGACGGTCCCCGCTCCTGCCCGCGACCCTCGCACTGAGGCGGGAAGTGTGTGTTTGTGTGTAGGGGGGGGCGCGCTCCCGCCGCGCCGCCGCGCCCAATTGGCCAGCGGGGGCGCGCTCCCGCAGCCCCCCCGAACCCCCCCCCGCGCCGTGAGGAAGATGGTGGCGGCCGCTTGAGCGCGTCCCCGCGCTCCCCTTCCTCCCCTCAGACGGGCGGGCGGGCGGAGCAGAGGAGAGCGGCTGCTGCTGCCGTCCCGGCTGGGCGGGCGGCTGAGGGCGGGAGGCGGCCCCTCGTCGGCGGCCGTGCGGGGAGGAAGCGGCGGGCAGCTGCAGCCGACATGGAGGAGCGGTCCCCTCCCGGCGGGGGCCCGACGTCCCCCCCGCGGGGCTGAGCCAGCGGCCCGCCCGCCCCGCGCCTCGGGAGGGCTGCGGGGGAGCGGGGCCAGCGGCGGGCGGCGGCAGCCCCGGCCCGGCTCGGCCCAGGCGAGGGGACTATGCGGGGCTGCCCCGGCGCGCAGTGTGCGGAGCCCGGCGAGCGGCCGATCGCCGCGGCGCTGCCCGGCCGCCCCTACGCGGCGGGGACCGGAGGAGACTAGAGGCGACTCTGCGAGGAACCCGGTGGCTTCGGCAACCCCAGAGACCCAAGTCCGGCGCGGGCTCTTGAGGAGGAATTGACAACATGGCTTCCCCACCGCACCAGCAGCTGCTGCATCACCACAGCACCGAGGTGAGCTGCGACTCCAGCGGGGACAGCAACAGCGTGACGGTGAAAATCAACCCCAAGCAGCACCAGGGCTGCACCTCTTCCAAGCACTGCAAGTACAGCATCTCCTCCAGCTGCAGCTCGGGCGAGTCGGGGGGCGCCCGCCGAGCCGGCGGAGCGGGCGGCACTGGCTCCGGCCTCCGCCGGCAGAAGAAGCTGCCGCAGCTCTTCGAGAGGGCCTCTTCCAAGTGGTGGAACCCCAAGTTCGACTCCAACAACCTGGAGGAGGCTTGCATGGAGAGATGCTTCCCGCAGACGCAGCGCAGGTTTCGCTATGCCCTCTTCTACATTGGCGTGGCCTGTCTGCTCTGGGGCATCTACTTCGGCATACACATGAGAGAGAAACAGATTGTGTTCATGGTGCCGGCTCTGTGCTTCCTCCTGGTATGTGTAGCTTTTTTTGTGTTCACTTTCACTAAGACTTATGCCCGCCATTACGTATGGACTTCGCTGACACTCACCCTCCTGGTGTTTGCTCTGACCCTCGCTCCGCAGTTCCAGGCTCTGAAGCCTGTCTCAGGAAGTGGTGACATGTCCAACCGGACTCTCCCGGCAGATCCCACGGACACTTGTCTTTCTCAAGTGGGCAGTTTTTCTATGTGTATTGAAGTGCTCTTGTTGCTTTACACGGTGATGCACTTACCCCTGTATTTAAGCTTGTTCCTGGGACTGTCGTACTCGGTCCTCTTCGAGACCTTTGGTTATCACTTCCGTGATGAGAACTGTTTCACACCTCTGGGAGCTGGTGCGGTTTACTGGGAGCTGTTGAGTAAAGCCTTCCTGCACATCTGCATCCACGCCATCGGTATTCATTTATTTATCATGTCCGAAGTCAGATCAAGAAGCACATTCCTGAAAGTGGGGCAATCCATCATGCACGGAAAAGACTTAGAAGTGGAAAAAGCCCTGAAAGAGAGGATGATTCATTCTGTTATGCCAAGAATAATAGCCGATGACTTAATGAAGCAGGGGGATGATGAAAGTGAAAACTCCATCAAACGTCATTCCACCTCAAGCCCCAAAAACAGGAAGAAGAAGCCCTCCATCCAGAAAACCCCCATAATATTCCGTCCCTTTAAAATGCAGCAGATCGAGCAAGTGAGCATTTTGTTCGCGGATATCGTCGGCTTCACGAAAATGAGCGCCAACAAATCAGCCCACGCCCTGGTGGGACTCCTGAATGACCTCTTTGGACGCTTTGACCGTCTGTGTGAGGACACTAAATGTGAGAAGATCAGCACTTTGGGAGACTGTTACTACTGCGTGGCCGGCTGCCCTGAGCCCCGGGCAGACCATGCCTACTGCTGCATCGAGATGGGCTTGGGCATGATCAAAGCCATCGAGCAGTTCTGCCAGGAGAAGAAAGAAATGGTGAACATGAGAGTCGGTGTTCACACCGGGACAGTCCTGTGTGGCATCTTGGGCATGAGGAGGTTCAAGTTCGATGTGTGGTCCAACGATGTCAATTTGGCCAATCTGATGGAGCAGCTTGGGGTGGCCGGCAAGGTCCATATTTCGGAAGCTACTGCCAAATATTTGGATGATCGCTATGAAATGGAGGATGGCAAGGTGGTTGAGCGCGTCGGTCAGAGCGTGGTAGCCGACCAGTTAAAAGGTACGTGCTTTTATTTTGTGCTTGTTTTTCTTCTGTGAGGTAACAGAGTTGCCCCAGTGCCTGCTCTGTGCTTGCTGACCGCGTTTTACATTTATCTCGGTGTGCTGACGATCACAAACACCGGGGGAATTACAGGATAAAAGATGCCAGGGAGATAAGCGTGAGAGATCATCTGTGGTGCTCAACGTAGGCTTTGAAACTCAGCGCTCCTTCTGAGAGTGTTGCCTTGCAGGGAGGAGAAGGTTCATGTGTTTGCTGTCTGCGAGAGGTTTTTGTTTTACTGTTGTGTGTCATCCTTTAATTCTGTAAGTAAACTTGTTAATTGACTTCGTGTGCCATACAGAGAGCATATGTGTTTTGCAAAATTATGTATATCTGTGAAAAGGTTTTTTTGGCATCAGGAGAGTTGGGACTGAGAAGGCATTTGGGAAAAATGACAGCTGGATTCACAGAAAGAAATGAGCACTGTAGATTTGGCAGTTTGATATGGCAAGTTGTTGCAGTTTGGAGTTAGGCTGGAAAAAGTTACTCAGGTGGCTCAGTGAGCTGGCAGATGCTCTCATTTCTGCAGCTCAAGGGATCTGGGGATGAAATGGCAAATTTGCCTTTTGGAGAAGAAAATGAAGGATCCTTCGGTTCCCTTTGGTTAAAAGTCAGATTTTCATTTTTCTGCAGTGTTCATTTTGAAGGGAAACTCCCGGCTGCTTTCTAGCAGCACTCAGAGGCGCGTGCGGGAGGATTGTATGAGCTGAGGATTTAATTGTCTCTTTTGTCAAAGCTGTGCCTCTCCAGTGCCCTGCCTTTGTCTCACAGAGAGATTGTTGTCTGCAGTGCTCCCAGTCCAAGGTGGGGAGCAGATGGATCTAAATGGGAGTGGAATATGTAACGAACCCTGGTATGGCCTGTGAGTTTATTTGTTCTGCTTATAAAAGCACCCATTTTGATGAAGTAACCTGGAAAACTGAGTGGAAGAACCCTAAGGAGTCATAAACTGGCATAGTGATGGAGGAAAGAGATATTTGTGGCAACAAACACAAAAGGAGGCCGGAAAGGTCAGTGAGTAAGGACGTGGGGACAGCACTGCAGAGCAGTGGTGGCAGTGGCAGCTGCTTGCCCCTGGCAGGTGCTTGTTTTGATGTGACACAAAAACTTATTTTTGGTGAGCGAGCTGTCTGCCTGCATAGGGCGGCGGGGCTGCAGCAGGAGCCTCCCAGGCAGCAGCGACATCGCCTCTGCCATCGCTGCCTGCGAGCCACGGGGCTGAAGCAGATGTGTGTCCCTGGGCTCGGGCTTTCTGCTGAGCTTCTAAAAATACCGATTCAGTGAATTTCTTTGGGAAGTGTTGACACTGATGGATTTCAGTGGGAGTGTGCTTTCAAGAAAACAGCATAAGATGTAACCTCGTTGTTACTCTTAAGATGAATTTCGCTGTTCTAATGGAAATAGATTGAACAGGTTGTAAAGAAACAGCCCTGTGATATTTCCCCCTTCCGTGTACCTTTACAGCCAAATGCAGTGTGAAGGCTGTGTTGTAGCTACAAATAAAAAATTCAGTATTTTTGCTGCATTTATTACTGTTCTCAATATTAATCCCAAACTGACATGAACTTAGCTGTGGAGACTGCTCCTAAATATTCTTATTTATTTGTTTATATTTTGTAGGAGATCACAAGAGCATTGTGTAGAGCAATTATACCACATGCCAGCAGTGGGTTTTTCATGGTCTTTCTCAGACTTCTGTTCTGTCCTTGGTTGCCATCTATCACGAGAGGGCACAGGCTGCTCTGCCTCCTCAGTACAGAGGTTTGGATTTTGCAGCTCTGAATGCCTTTCACAGCTCCTGCTTCAGCCAGGCTACTACAGATGGACAAACTGACACGCAGTTGAGATAAGATGAGATTTGCTTTGTGAGCTGACATTTAATGATCTCTTCTTACCCTGAAATGTAGCTAGGAAAGCAGCTGGAGCATGTGGTAAGAATTACTTTAACAAGGAATATGGGTTGGGCTTTGCTTTTTCCCCATTTCCCTTCTGTATTTTTTTTTTTGTAGAGCTGTAATCAGCTGCCATTTCTTACCAATGTCTTATGCAGTTATAGAAATCAGAGGCTGTGTGTGTTTCCTTGCCATGACTTTGCCCTTAGCCACAGGTTTGCAGCACACCTAACTCTGTTCCCTCCCTGCCCAGACCCTCGGGGGATGTGCTGTGGTAGTTAGTGGGTGCTTCAGAGCTGCCCATTTTTCCTGTTTCCTCAGAACTTTGTTCTGCAGCCAGATTACTCAGCTTGTAGGTAAATGCCATCAGGGCAAAAAAACACATCAAAGGCAATGATAAAAAGCCATCAGACAGCAGTGCCAGGGGCTGGTGTGTAGGATCTGCTGCAGGGGAAGGTTTTGTTAGGGAGCAGCTCTGAGATTTAATAAGGAAAACTGAGATTTCAGCTCTTAATTAATTGATCTCTGCCAAGCACCTGCTCAGTTCTGTGAATGGAGGTGCTGTTAGGAAGCTTTGCTTTGCTGTTTGCCCTGAAAATCTGTTGATAGTAGCAATAGAGAAGAGGAAGTTTGTAGTGGTTGTTTAATTATCTCATACCCTGTACTCTCTTCAAGTATAAAAGTGCTGTACAGATAGCACACATAAGCTTTGTTTCCCTACCAGTACTTCAATTCTCAGCTTCCTTTCAACCTTTGATATCTTAATTATATCCTATTTTTGATGCTGTATGTCTAGTGTATTATCTCTTAATTGTCTGAGCTGCAGCAGCCGTAGCTATCTTTGAGGCTGAGTCAACAGGAGCAAGTAAACTCTTCAAAGAGCAGAAGGAGGAGGTGCTGAGCACACCATGTCCACGTCCTGCACACTTCAGGACTTGCACCTAACACTGCTCCTGGAGCAGCTCTTGGAACAAAAACCCCTCTGTGGCTGGAGCACGTGGGGCTGCTCCTTTGGCTGGGTTCACTCCCCAGGAATCCAGGTACAGCTCTCCAGGGTGTGGGGGAGTCACTTGGGCAAACTGCTTCAAAACCCTGCTTCCCATTCATTCCCTTGGAAATACTCAGCTTCATGTGCTCCAAGTTATCCTAGTGCTGCTCTTCCTGGTTTTGGAGAGGAGGCAAAACTCAATTTCTTTCTGGAACCTTAGGATGGGAATATCTTTTCTTCCTCCTTTGCTTCCTTGGCTCCTTAGTGCAAGCAGGGAGGCCCTGGTGTGTTCCCTGCAGTTTCTGACTTTGGAATGAAATAGATGGTGTCTAGAAGAAACCAACAAGGAGAGCTTACCAGTGATGCCTTGTAAAAAAATTTTGCCTATTTCTGACTGCTCTGTTTTAAGATTCCTTAGATCCCTGTTTTTACAGTACCTGATCCCCTTGGATGTGAAGGGAGTGCAGGAGAGTTTTACAGTGAATTTTTGAGATCCACAGATAAACCCCAGCCATCAGTTCAATTATATCTTCCATACTAACTTTCCTGTAGATTTGAGATAATTCACTTTGTCTGTTTTCTTGCAGAGCTTCCTAGCAAATAAATTTATTGAGGATTATGAGATAGTGAGAGTCACATAACACAGGTTAATGTGTCCCTTTTGAGCTCTGGAGGCAGAGATCTCTTGGGATAGAAAAACTTCTGCTTATGGAAATATTTTTGTTTTGCTCTGTTCTTCTTGGTTGTTTGCATTTCTCTTTCTTGTTGCTTGGGAGGTCACAATATTGCTATTTACCAGCCAGCAACTCTTCCAGAAATATCAGGGTCACTGGCATCTTGTTTTTTGAGTGCTCAAAATAAGCATGTTGGGGCAAGAATGCTTTCTCTGTGTTTATAGGGAATAGCACAGCAGAACCAAGATTTCATTTGGGGCCTCTCTGTGTGCACTGATACCCAAAATAATTCCCAAACTTTCTGCAGCCAGACATCTCCTTGTTAAATTTGCCTCAAGGAGTGCCTTTATTGCTGTATTCCTGTTAGAAGCTCTTGATAATACAACCATGCTTTTCTCTCGGATTTTATCCCTTATTTCATCATGGAGAAAGTGCTGAGGGATTGTTGTGCTCTGTGTCACCTGGCTGAGGCAGGGCTGGTGGCACAGGGAGGGGTGGCTTTCACTGCACTCACTGCAGGAGCACCCACCAGGTCACTGTGGCCAGCAGTTCCTGAAAAAGCTTTTCAAAGATCTCCAGCTGATGTGCTGCTTTCACTGCTCTCTGTGTTTCTTTTAATATTTACTAATAATTTGAAATGTTTCTTTAGTAATAAGTAAATTGGTTATAAAAATCACCATTTTGCTCAGTGGTGAAACCTTTTTTAGTCCATGAATAAATAGCCTGGCTCTTTTCAGGGTGGCAGCCTGTGAGCTTCTCCCATGGCACATGGGCTGCAGCTCTGCTTGGTGACTTGATACCTCAATGCTGCTTCATGTTTGGCTTGCAGGGAGCAGGCCATGGGTGTTGGCTCAGGTTATGAAGAGAAATCATTGAATTTTTCTTCCCTTCCTCCCCTCTGCAGCTGCTCAGGGGAGAGCACCCCTGACAAGCACAAGTCTGTCTTGACTCCCTGCCCTTTACCAGCACTGGGCTCAGAGAGAACCTGTAGCTGTCATGTGCTTCTAGAAGTTCAGAGGTAGATGAAAGATCAAATGAAAGTTTTCTTTGGCCTTTTCTGCTCAATGGTGAAACGTTTTAGTCCATGAATAAATAGCCTGGCTCTTTTCAGGGTGGCAGCCTGTGATCTCCCATGGCACATGGGCTGCAGCTCTGCTTGGTGACTTGATACTCCACTGCTGCTTCATGTTTGGGCTGCAGGGAACATGGCAGGGGTGTTCCTGAAAGACAAAAATCTTGGTCAGTTATGAAGAGAAATAATTGAATTTTTTTTCCTCCCCTCTGCAGCTGCTCAGGGGAGAGCAGCCCTGACAAGCACAAGTCTGCCCTGACTCCCTGCCCTTTACCAGCACTGGGCACAGAGAGAACCTGTAGCTGTCATGAGCTTCTGGAAGTTCAGAGGTGGATGAAAGATCAAATGAAAGTTTTCCTTGGCCTTTTGAGCCCAGCCTGCTCCATGGTGAAACCTTTTAGTCCATGAGTAGCCTGGCTGTTTTTGGGATGGCAGCCTGTGAGCCAGGGGATGCTTCTCCCCTGGCACATGGGCTGCAGCTCAGCTTGGTGACTTGATACTCCACTGCTGCTTCATGTTTGCTGCTTCACACACAGCATGGGTGTTCCTGAAAAACAAAAATCTTATGTCAGGTTATGAAGAGACAAATAATTAAATTTTTCTTCCCTTCCTCCCCTCTTTTTCCTGGCTTTTCCCCTGGCACATGGCCTGCAGCTCTACTTGGTGACTTGATACCCCACTGCTGCTTCATGTTTGGGCTGCAGGGAACATGGCAGGGGTGTTCCTGAAAGACAAAATCTTGGGTGAAGTTATGAAGAGAAATAATTGAATGTTTTTTCCTCTCCTCTGCAGCCAGTCAGGAGAGACCTTAAAACAAGCCCTGGAGTCTGCCCTGCCTGCCCTGACTCCCTGGCCTTTACCAGCACTGTGCAGAGAGAACCTGTAGCTGTCATGTGCTTCTGGAAGTTCAGAGGTAGATGAAAGATCAGATGAAAGTTTTCCTTGGCTTTCTGAGGCCAGCCTGCTGGGCACAGTGTAAATCTAGAAGGCTTGTGCTTGTGCCAGCAGGGTGGCTCTGCAGAGAGCTCTGCAGGTTCAGCTTTGCTCTGGGGCTAAGGGCAGCTTTAGTCCTTAACAAGTGAGGGTTTTGGAGTCAATGAGGGGGTTGAGGTGCTTGTCTTGTGTCCTGCCAGCTGCTGTGCAGGGCTTTCTGTTCAATTTCTGGTTTCATCATGTTCTACAAAAGTCTTTAGATACAAGCTTTTTATATTTATTGAACTTGCTCGTGACACACTGATTGTGGATTTCATGTGTTCTGATACTGATCTGATAATCAGGCCAAAGTAGACAGAACAAATGTCCATTTTTTAAAAAAGTGGTAATTAGGTAAGCATGTGTATATATTTCTGCTTTCCCACAAACAGAATTTTAAGTGCTGATCATGATAGAAAATTGTAGTGACCAGTCAGTTTATCAGTTTTACATAATCTGACCTATTAACTGTTGTTGAGGTAGCAAGGGTCATGATTTTGTGTGACATAAAGTAGTGAACCTCATGTTGTGAGTTTCATGATTTTATGTGTGACAGTGAAAATAAAATATCATACACAGGTTGACTTCACTCCTGTATTTCAAAAATAGAAAGTATTCAGTGACAGATAAAGAATAATAATTAGAGGTAATTTGCACAAAGGCATATTGCCAGGGAGAAGCAAATTCTACATTGATTTAACATTTTGACATGATCTGTAATTTTACCATGTAATAGCATAAAGAAAAGGAGGTAAATAGTGACTGTAGTTGCTCAACCTGGTTCTTGTCAAGTCTTCACTCTGTGAAAATGTCTTTCACAGCTATAAACAAAAGAAAGAACTCAGTAGGAAAACCTAGTGAATACTGAGCTTTCCAAATATGCCTTGATGAAATGACAGAACTTTTTCTCTAAGTAAGCCTGAGTTTGTGTGCAGGTACTGCCAGACCTGGACAGGAAGGTCACAATTTCTCCACATTTTGAGGAAGATTTTTTTTGAGTTGCTCATAGTTTTATTTGTGCAAAACCAAGTAGAAAAATCTCTCCATTAAAAATACACTTCAGCTGCTTTTATTATCTAAGGGAAACTTGGATGTTGGCATTTGAGGCTTTGAGTTTTGATAACTGGTTTTCAGGCTAATTTGCTGGATGCAGCGAAAAATCATTTATAAACATTGTTAGAATTTGTGTAAGGTTCTTCACTTTGAAGGGGATGGAGCCTAACCATACACTTTATTTAACAACATGGGCTCTGATTTCAATTTCTCATGTCCTGACACTAATTAATCAATAAGTCAATGCAATACTGAGGGTCTGCTTGTCAGGTGCTGCAGCTCTGCCTGTTTAAGCCCTTTAGCCCTCAACACTGTGGGGTGAAGGAACAGTTTGAACAGACCTTAAAACATTTACAACATTTACTGAAGTGAGCGTGGCCACAGTGGAGCTTCATTCCAGAAATCTCAGGTCCTGGGATGCTGGAGGGACACGGTGGCTTCTGCTGCATCCTTGATCATCTGCAGTCTTTAACCTGTATTTCTGCCTTTGGCTACCCCAAATCTGGGTGCATGATGCACACAGGTACCCTACCAATTCAAATCTGAGTTTTCTTCTCCTGTTTACATCAGAAAATCTTGAGAGAAAATCTTCAAATCTCTGTTGAAATGCGAGAGATCGCCGTTTTTAAATGAAAGCCTTGACATGGTGCTTTTGGGGGAAAAAGATTGATGGAAAAGACAAAACAAAGTCAAAGACATATAATTTATATTCATCTTCTGTCATGAGGAGGATGCATTATTTGAATGGGTTGTTTAAAACTTTTCTTGCAGTTATTTCACAATATGTACTTCACTTCTGCTGGTTGGCAAAGAATGTAAGAATTTACATTCAACAGTTTTAAAGTACAATATCACTGGATTTCAATTTGCTGTAGATGGTCCTGGAATATTATTAAAATGAGGAAATTAGAATTATTTCTGACCATCTACAGTTTGTGTGTAAGCTCTCTGTCTTGATCCTGGATCACAAGCTCCCTCCATCCATCCTGGCTCTGTAAGGAGAGACAGCCATTCCTCTTTCCGTCACAGCTGACACTTGAAAATTCTCTGCTATTTTTAGATGATTCTCAATCTCATTTCTGTCCTTTGAAAAGAAAGGAAGAAAAATAAATTCCTAGCCTTTAAATTTTTAACTTCCAGTGGGAGTTGCTTTTGCAGAGAAGCCAGCTAGTCAATATAGTCTCATTAACACATTTTAACAGGTTCTGTTATATAAGTTTGCATTATTGTGATGGCTCTTTCATAGGTTTGGAGGGAATTGTTGGAACTCAATTTAAAGAGGAGCCATGCAGGGTTTGAAAGTGTAGCTGCTTGCTTCCAAGTAATAATTTGTGAAAATACAAAGTGGCAGTTGGAAGAGAAGCCTAAATTGGGGATGTACCATGGAATTACAGCTGGTTCTTTCCTCAGAGGTCGTGTTTGGGCACGGCTTCTGTCTCAGGCAGCAGCACAGATTTGGCTGCTGAGGTGGTTCAGGGAAGGCATTTCTCAATATTGAACTACCCCAGAAATCTTTACTGCCTTTTCAAACCAAATTGTTTCCACCAAATTAATAATCTCTTTCATTTGGCCCCCCAAATGGTTTAACCTTGAGCACTAAGCCTGCTTTGAGGGATTGGTATTTTTTCATGGTTCTGAAATTTCTTTGTGGAGGAACAACATGTTCTAGATGTATTTCTTCAGCTAACATCCCTCAGGATCAAAATCTCCCTCTCAACTGCTTGTAAATTTTTTGAGTTTGTATTTGCTACAGTAACTTACTGTGGGAATTCTTGGCAAACCATGTAAATAACGATTATATTGCAAGTCTTTATTTCACTGATAGCACTTAATGTTCCTCTTGTTGCACGTATAAAACTGTTGCCTTCAACTTGACTTGATAAATTTAGAAATCACGTTGCTATCATAAAATAGCATTACTTCTAAAATCTCCAAAATTGGCACAGTCCAGAAGAACTGGCTGAATAAAGTCCACTAGAGCTTGGTGATGGGATCTTTCCTTCTGCCTGCCTGCTTAATGTGTATGGGAACATGCAAACAAAGGAAAAGTAACATCTTGATCATCTGCTCATGAAAGAGAAATTTGCTTCCTTTTGGTGGTTTTTTTTTCCTCCTTCAGCTGAAGTTAACTCAAATCTGCACAGGCTGGAATTCCCAGAGAACCTGCTGGGTGCATGATTCCATAAAGGACAGGTCCTGCCACTGCAGTGGGGACAAAGGGGCTGGGCAGAAAAGAGCCCAAAAGCTTCCAAATCCAGCTCTGTTTGTAAAGATTCAATTTCCTTCCAGAGTTACTGATTTTTAGGCCTTGATGGGAAGGCCTTCAAAACAGAGGGGGAAAAGTGGAAAGCAAAACTAACTAAACAATACCATTGATATCAACAATTATTTGTATGTTTGAAGGGACAAAATTGTTGTAGTTTGACTGTGTTTGACTGCACAATAAGGTAAAAAAACCACTAAAAACCCTCAGCAACACCCACCTCATAAAAAAAGGTAAAGTATAGAATTGAAATAAAATATGCTATGAAACATTGACACAGACCACAGGAAATGTATGAAAACTTCTTCTGATGTTGGATGCTTGATTCTCTAAGTTCATTAGATAAATGAGGGTGTTTGAGTCAGAAATGGGATATTTTCAGTGTTTAAATGTGCAGCTTTGCTGTTTGACTCAGATGCACGTGCCTGAGAGATAGAGCAGAAGTTAATTTTTGGTTGTGCTGTTTTCAGAAGATCTCCCTGGGAAGCTTTTTCGTAGGTGTTTCCAGTAGTTCTTGCAATCAAATCTTTGCTTCTTGAAGTGGTGTTTAGTGGCCATTTGAAGTGTGTCCTGTAGGTACTGAGTGTCTGTAACCTCTGACCGACTTGGACGGGCGAGCAGCAGATAAATCTCCTGCAATTGCTCAGGGCCTGACAGGAGTGGTGCTACAGGCAGGATGTCATGAGGAAATGTTCCTCTATAAGGGCATTATTTGCAAAGAGACCAGGTACAACATCAGCTCCAAATTTCCTTTGTTTAGACAGCATGATGCTTGGGAAGAGCTGTTTCCAGCAGGTCTGAGCTCAGTTTGTGCTCAGAGAAAGTGGCCACAGGCTTCCAGGGCAGGGATGGGGACCCTGTGGTGTCACACACTGTGGCTGTGCACCAGCAGATATCCAGGCTTTGGTCCAAGGCTTTTCCAGCTTTTCCCATCTATTTCCAGATTTTAAAACTTGGCTTTTATTTGGAGTGGGTCCAGAGGAGGCCACTGAGTTGATTAGAGAGATGGAGCACCTCTCCTGTGAGGAAATGCTGAGGGAATGGGGAATGTGCAGCCTGAGAAGAGAAGGCTTTGGGGTGACCTGGTGGTTTTCCAGTACCTGAAGGGAGCTGACAAGAAACATGAAGAGATTATTTACATGGGTCTGGAGGGGCAGGACAAGGGGAATGGATTCCTATTGCTGGGGGGCAGGGCTGGATGGGATCTTGGGAATGAGGAATTGTTCCCTGTGAGGGTGGGCAGGCCCTGGCACAGGGTGCCCACCCTGGATCCCTGGCAGTGCCCAAGGCCAGGCTGGGCAGGGCTGGGAGCAGCCTGGGACAGTGGGAGGTGTCCCTGCCATGGCAGGGGTGGCACTGGATGGTGTAAGGTCCTTCCCAACCCAAACCATTCCATGATTTTGGGAAGTTGTTTGCATCTGTCTGACTCCCTGTTTGGGACTGACCTTGCTGGTAAGATCCATGTTATGAAGGAGATTCTCTCTCATGCACATATAAGTTACCAATGAGACAATATGAGTTTAATGTTTCACTTGCTGCTTGGCAATGTGGCATCATCTAGAAGCAGAGAGTGTTCTTAAAAGTACCACGTGAGGATGAGAAAATTTATTATAAGTTGTTTCATAATTCCAATAAACTGTTGAAGAGAAACATACACACCCCGTGCCTCACCCGAGGTTCTGGAATCCTTGATGATCAGCAACTGCATTTTTCTGCTGAGAATGTTAAAGTAACATATATGTCTTTGGTTATGAAACATTGCTGCTGCTGGAAATTTCTGTGGATACAGAAATAAACAAAAAGGTCTGTTAGTCTTTACTGAAGCCATATTTTCTTACCTGTGTTGGATGCTTTAATTTGATATTTGATTATAGTTTTCCAAAAATAAGTCCAGAAATCTTGCATAAAGCTGTTGAGTTCACAGAATTGTGGAATTTTGGGTTGGAGAAGACCTTGAAGATCATCTTGTTCTGATTCCCTGCCATGGCAGGGACACCTCCCACTGTCCCAGGCTGCTCCCAGCCCTGCCCAGCCTGGCCTTGGGCACTGCCAGGGATCCAGGGTGGGCACCCTGTGCCAGGGCCTGCCCACCCTCCCAGGGAACAATTCCCAATTCCCAATATCCCATCCATCCCTGCCCTCTGGCAGTGGGAGCCATTCCCCTTGTCCTGTCACTCCATACTCTCTCTTTCCCCATGTATATGTGGATATATAGCATTTCAGTAGCTATGTGCACCCTTAGAATGTTTTTTATATGAAATGATCTGAGTTGTTGCTGCAGTCTGTTATTTCTCCAGAATCAGATGCTTGGATCGTGTTTAGTCAGCTTGGAAAACGTGTTTAGTTCTTGTAGCATGAATGGCTGCGTGTTCATGAACTGGGTGACACTAATTACTAAAATTTTGCTTGGCTCTATTTAATAGGGAGCATCCCAGGATTTACCTGTTGGCAGTGCAAGGAGGGTTCAGCACATTCAGAATGGCATTTTTAAGTGTGAAGGCAGAGGATGCTGACAGGAAGGTGCTGATTTCTGAGCCCTGGGATGTTCCTTTTGCTTTGTTGCTTATCCCTGCTTGGAGGTAGAGCCAGTTTGGCCATGGCTGTTTGCTGATCAGGAGTCAGGAATGATTTTGTGTCCATAATGGGGTACTGAAAGTGAATCAGAGCATAAGGGAGGCATTTTTATCAGGCACAGTGTTTTCTGTGTGTTCTAAAAAACGCGTGCGTGATGTGGCTATATTTAAAATGGAGTACATCTGTTATGCATTTCATTCTTTCCAAGATTTCAGGAGGTGACAAAGTTGGAATTTGTCTTAAAATTCAGATTAAAATTTTGTTTTTCCAAGTTAGGAGATTTGCCTGCTTGGCTTCCATCCTCACCAGTGTTTCTTTGAAGCAGTGTATTTGCAGAGCACTTAAAGAAATGGTATTAGTTATGTATTTTGGGATTTAGGTTGTGATGGGAGTTGTGTGATCCTAATACCAGCCCCAGCCAAGTGTGCAGCCAAGAGGGTCATAAATCACTGTGAGCTGTGCTGCTGCTGTAATGGAGTGGGATTGTGCTGACGGGGCATTATTTGTGTGCCTCATTTGGAGCAAAGGATTTATTAATTCTTGTGCAGCTTATTAGTGCAGGACTTGGACCGTGCCCCACCAGTGTTTGGGGCAGCTTTTGAAACACCAAATCCTCCGAATTCAAATGGCACTTGTTGAAGTTTACAATTTGAATTGTGACACTTCAAAGAGGAGCTGGTTGGTTTTAAATTATTGTGTTAAATAGGTTTTAAATAGCAGAATTATTGATTTGTGGAAATAATGTGATTGTTTGTGTTAAATGTCATTTTTGGGATGTTATGGTAACACAACAGCCTGCATGAGGGAAATACATAACACAATTCAGGAACTGCATCTAATATACATTGAGCATGCCTATAGCCTGTCTAAATAAAACAGCTTTAAATGTAGCCTGTGACTCACTGATATAAGTAAAGCAAAATGTTGCTCCAGAAGTCTTTGCTGCTGTATTTAGGTGATTCAGTATAAAATCAGAGAATCACAGCATGGCTTGGGTTGGAAGGGGCCTTAGAGCTCCTCCATTTCCCCCCCTTCCATGGGCAGGGACACTTTCCACTGCTCCAGGCTGCTCCAATCCCCATCCCAGCCTGGCCCTGGACACTTCCAGGGATCCAGGGGCAGCCACAGCTGCTATGGGCAACAAACACAAAGAGTGAAACTATAAACACAGATTTTTGGGGTCAGAAGAAGGATGACCTGCTGTATTTATGTGTTCTATTGCCCTTCCAATGCATGTATAAAATTACAACCCTGCTGTAATGACTGTTGGAGGGCAATCTTATGGAGACTGAGGCAGTGAAGAGTAGCTGGTGTTAGATATCATTGAAAGGGTTCATTCTTGGAACTTTATTTGTAAACTGAGGCACGGAGCAGCATTGACCTAATGAGGCCTGGGCTCCCCAGGTGCTGAGGGGCTGAGCCCCAGCTGGGTTTGTGTTCCCACAGTGACAGCAGGAAGATGCCAATAACCCACTCCCCGTGTGCATGGCCAGGGAAGGAAGGAAGGTGGGGCAGCCTGAATCCATGGCTGGGCCACCATCCAGTAAATCCAGCCTGGATCCCATCCCTGTGCTGGAGCTGCTCACAGCTCTGTTGGGACCTTGCAGGACAAAGAAATGCTTCTCCTTTTCTGAGCTGCTTCTTTTCCAAAACTTCCAAGGAAGTTTTGATTTATATACATTTGGTTATTTCTATATTAATATATAGCTGAACCATGATAAATGGGGAGGAAATTTTACTCTTTAGTATTTACTCTTTCCTTTGTCAGGGGATAAAAATCTCCCACATTGGCACAGTACAGGTACTGGAAAGATCAGCAGGTGTTTGAGTAACTGGTGTGGATTAAGGTGTTATTTGTGCATGGATATTGCAGTAAAGGAGGGTGGGTCAGGTGCTTGGTTTGAAAACTCTATATATAGAATCTTTTAATTTTCCTAATGAATAAACTCACCTGTGGCTGTGGAGCCCATTCCTAAAACCCCCTGTCCACACATTTGACTGTCTGAGTGTATCATTTTTGGCCATGCCAGTTCAATAACCTGCCAGAGGAGGTGAGTCCTCGATCCAGCTCCACTTCAAGCTCTTGTTGGGGCTGTTTTGTGATGTTCCTGCTTGCTCTTACAAACTTGTGGAAAACCCTGCTTCAAACTTGTGGAAAACCCTGCTGTTTCCTGTTCCATGAAGTGGAATTCTTGCCAGTGTGAGGAATTTTTAATGTGACACCAGACACACCCTGAAGATCTGGTGTTGCTTGAGATTTCTGCTCTACATTGTGCTGTGGGAATCCTAAAGCCAGATTTAAATCCCAAGCAGGTTTAAATCCCTGTGTTCACTTCTGAACTGTGCCTGTGGTCCATGAGGCACACCAGGTGCTGCTCTGTGCTGAGGCAATAAATAAACTCATTTATTCATAAGAAACTGTGCTGATGTTTTGGTGACAGTGGCTCCCAAAATGCTGTGTTTGAAATTTGTCCCAAAATCCAGGTGCTTGTTACTGGAGCAGGGTTAAATGGACTAAATAGTGAATAGTGGGTAGCTAAAATTAGAATTACTGTTCCATGGGACACAGGGTGTCTCACTCTTTTTATTTTCTCATATCACAGTCTCACATATTTTCAGCCTACTGCATTTTTATTCACACGTTGAAGGGGGAATAAAGGGGAGAATTGCACTTTGTGGCAGTAGAAATCCTTCATAAAATAATGGGAGAACATAAAAAGTAAAATCTGCTTTTGGATATTAGAATGAAAGGAGATTGAGGACTGTGGGCATACCAGACACTGTGATTCCAAAAATGGGATAAAGGATTGCAAGTTCAGCACAGCAGCATTTGAATTTTATTTTTTTTTTGTAATTTTTTTGTTTATCTGTTTAAAAACAAAGCATTTAATGACTATTATTTCTTCTGCAGTGTCATACTGGCTCTAGAAGACAGAGGGGTTTTAAGTGACACTTTTTGGGAGGAAAGAAATGATTCTTTAATAGCCTAAAGTTTTCAAATGCTGCTTTGCATCTGGGGCAATTCCTGCTGTTTCCTGAACCAAAATTTAACTTTTTGGGTGTTTGAGATAGAAAGAACATACTGCAACAGCACCATTATGTCCAAGATTATTTTTGTTATTTTATGCTCCCCAAAGAAAATTCCAGGACCTTTAAAAGGTGGAGGAGCCTCCACCTGTGCCAGATGTGGAAGTGGCTGATTCAGTAAATAGATCCAGCTAATAATTTTGTTTTGGATACAGAGACTATTTAGCACAACTGTTTATGTGAGCACTTCTGTTGTCAATGTGTCTCCATGTGGGGAGAAATTGGGAGTGTTTGAACTGTCAGTGTACATTGTACAAAAAAGTTCACATGTTTTTAGCTGCTTCACATGAGAGGTTCACATATTTTTATCAGCCAAGACAGCAGAGAGCAAATGTGTATAAACCATGAAAATCTGAGAGGTCATCACTAAAATGGTGTTAACAACACAGTAAGTAAACTGAGTTTCTTCATGTTTGAATCTAAAATATACTATTATCAGATTGAATTGCTTAATTTAAAAATATATTCCCCTTTTTGTTTTTTTTTTAATCTACTTAAATAAGCTGTTAATTGATGAAAAAAATCTTTTGAAAGAATCCAAGTAAAAGGGAGATTACCAGCTGATTTTTGGCCCAGTGGGGATGATTAATTCCCATGATCTCCTGAGCACTGGGACCATGGTGCTTCTCTATTTTGTGAGCTCTCCATGAGGGCTGGGTTTTTATTCTGGATGCTCTTCCATGTTCTTGATTGCAGATTTTAGGGGCCACGCAGGAGCTGAATTTTCTCTGTGAAGCACAACCCATGAGAACTCATGTGCTCTGAAGAAAGGTCGTATTTGCTGGTAGATCATTCTTCCTCCTCCCAAAAAAACCTGACAGCTGTTTTAAGGAGTTATTTTCAGGCTGGAACGTCGTGAAGCTTGGAAGAGAACCAGGCTCCTTTATAAACAAACTTTGCAGTCCTTGTCCCCCACATAAAAACTACTCCCTATTTTTAAGTTTCATGTAGTTGGTCATGTGTTAATTCTCTCATTTATCCCCCTCTTTTTATTTACTTCAATGTTTCTTAGTATTTGTTTGCCAATAATTCAAAAGCATAAACAAGTAGTGATGGATTTCATGGTGGGAGTTGTAGTAGTGTTGCCAATGCAATTTGCTGATATGAAATAGGAAAGGTGGGATTTGCAGATATTGGTAATATTATTGTTTCTAGCCATAGAACTGAAGAGCAAAACTGACCTCTGAGCAGCATCTCACATATTTTGGTGCAAGTTTCCAAGGTCCCATAGCACTGTAGCAGCTTTTCTCAAAATATTGTGGCTTTTTAAGATAATTTTTAAGTGTTTGTTTTCATTGTTCTCTTGCAACTGAAGATAATCCCTGTAGGCATTATGACTGCAAAATATTTTAATGGGATGGAAGCTGTTAGGGGAAAATACTTATTCCTAAATTTTCTTTTGTATTTTTAATTACCCATTAGATTGTATCTTCTGAGAAGTAAATTAGAGAGGAATTTCATGATGGTGTTTGGAAAAACTGGGAGGCAGTGGGGAAGTGAAAACCAAAGGCAGGGTGGGTTACAGCGTGAGAGAGGAGATTGGTTTCCTGCAGATTTTAATTTCTTACAATCTGAAGCACTTTTGGGGGGTGTTTTCTGTTTAGTCCTTAATCTCAGAAATTGTTTCAATAGTAGAAGAAACATCAGTTAAAGAGATGTGAACAAATGGAGAGAGCGAGTGGGATGGATGGATGGATGGGGGATGGATGGATGGATGGGGGATGGATGGATGGATGGGGGATGGATGGATGGATGGGGGATGGATGGATGGATGGGGGATGGATGGATGGATGGGGGATGGATGGATGGAGGGATGGATGGATGGATGGGGGATGGATGGATGGAGGGATGGATGGATGGATGGATGGAGGGATGGATGGATGGATGGATGGGGGATGGATGGATGGATGGGGGATGGATGGATGGATGGATGGATGGGGGATGGATGGATGGATGGGGGATGGATGGATGGATGGAGGGATGGATGGATGGATGGAGGGATGGATGGATGGATGGAGGGATGGATGGATGGGGGATGGATGGATGGATGGATGGGGGATGGATGGATGGGGGATGGATGGATGGATGGATGGGGGATGGATGGATGGATGGATGGATGGATGGATGGGGGATGGATGGGGGATGGATGAGGGATGGATGGATGGATGGATGAGGGAGGGATGGATGGATGGATGGATGGATGGATATCTAGGAAAGAGCAAGGAACTGCAGTTCCTGCAGTTTGGAGGAAAAAGCTCTGGATGGGAGAGATGGCCACGTTCTCCAGACAAGGAAGGGAAGGAGCTGGAGCTGGAATCTCTGTGCTTGAATGCTGCAGGAGCACCAACACCTCCAGCAGGGCTTCAGGAGCTCTGTGGGAGCAGCTCTGGGCTGTGGCCTTGGGGCAGGCGGGCCTGGAGTGGTGAGAAGGTAACTCAGCAGCTCCCTGGAGGCTCTGGAGCAGCCATGGATCATGGATGGATCACTGCTGTGCCACTGGGAATAACCACACAGTGTTCAGTAAGAGGGCATTGCAAGAATTTTAATCCTCTTTCTGAATAATTTGAATAATTTGGCATAGAGCTGTTGCTGATTTACTGAGGTTGTTGTTTTGGGGGTTTTTGTGTGTTGTGAACTGTCTGGCTTGTCCAGTGCATGGAATGAAAGAGAATTGCTCCACTCATCCTTGCTGTCAGTAGAGCCTCATGGAGCCAGTGGATTGCTGGAGCTGTGCCTCTCCTCCCTGCTGCCATGGAGGTGCCCCATGCCAGGGCTGTGTTGCCCAAGGAGCTCAGGGGTGCACAGCTCCAGGTTTGCCCACACAGTGCCAGCTGCATGTTGGTATCTGGTACCCATTTCTGGCTGAGCAGAGCAAGGGGCTTCAGGGGGTTACAGTCTCTTTTTTTCTTCTTTTCTATTTCAGCATTCAATCAGTCTCTGCTTCTCATTACCAAAGTTGTTCCTATTGGTAGAAATCCAGCACCCAATGATATTAATTTTTGTCTCTATGTGCACATGTATAAGTACATAAATAAACCCATTGATTCGGTTAGTTCAGAACTGAAAAAAATACATCACAAAGGAACATTTGGGGGTTGTTTTGCTTTTGATGTGAAAACCTTTGGATGCTGCAGCCTTTCCAGATGCCAAGCCAGAAGCTGGATGTCTCTTTGCATGCTGGGTGCTGGAGCTGCAGGGGCAGCCCCTGTCCCTGCAGGTGGATGTGCCAGCCCAGGGCAGCAGTGCCTGTTGTGTCTTCCCTTCCCATGTTTATCCTTGGCCAGCTACCCAATCCCAGTGCACTGAGCCAGGTTTGCAGAGCTGCTGCTCCCTGCTCTGAAGGTGCTTTTGTTGTGGGTACACTTATGTGATAAGTTTTTGTGATTACAAGTGTGTTTGTTGTTGGAATTTATTCTGCCCTGCTCTGCAGTTCTTGCATTTCCAAGTTCATTTAACTGGAAATTTCACTCACACTGTCTAAACTTACAAAAGCAAACCAGATGTAGCTATCTGGAAAAGTTCTTGAGTGAGCCATTCTTTCTGTAGATTTTCCAAAATTATGTTGCAAATGGTCAGATGAAAATGAAAAATAAGTGATTTGGGTGAAAATATGAGCCACGGTAGGAAAAGATCCATTTCCTCCTTGTGCAAACAAGAGCACTTGTATCGTAAGACATTGTCAAATATTTTCCCTTTCTATTTTCATTTTTCCTTATCTACCTGTACAATTATATAGGCTTATCAATAAGCAGGTAAATATCAAAGGACAAGAAAATAAATTTGATTTTTTGATTGAGACAAAGCTGGCAAGTGATGGAAGCAGTGTGTGTGTGTCTGAGTGTTCTCTGAGGCTGCTGAGCCCTAATGGTTTGTTGGTAATATTTCAGACTTAAAGCCTCTCTCAGCCATCAAATCATTAATTTAATATTGTGTTAGCAGCTCCTCCTTGCAGTTATCTACAGGGAGACTAAATAAAAATACCTTAAAACCCATGTGACTCAGATCAAAATATCCTGAGGGGAGGAGCCCTTCAAGGGCTGTTTTTAGGTACCGAAAACTTGAGACTCTTCCCTCTCCCTCCTGCACATTTTGGGGTTTGTGGTACCTTTTTTTGGTGGTTTTATTTGGTTTTTTGTTGTTTTAAGAATTTTTTCAAATGAATTCTGGTTCTTTTCCTTATTGTTGCCTTGAAGTACTAATTTTTGAGAGTCACAGCAAGTTTTAAGGAATTGTATTTTTAGATCAATTTTTTTCAGTTTTTTTTACATAAGGATTTCTTTGCATCTATTTTATTAATTTATATATTTCTTTAATTTCCCTGGTAAATTGCACAGGGCCATGTTTATTACAAAAGTCTGCCAGTGTATGTTTGTATCCAGTTTCCTCAATAATTTGTTCTCTCTCCAAGTTTGAAACTTGAATCTTTTATTTGGTTTTGTTAAGTCTGATGTAACAGTGCCAGATCTAATTATTTAAATTTCCCATTATAACCTTCTTACAATTTAAACAGTTCCTACAACACTGAACTTTCACAAGCCCTGAGTTTCTCCAGGCTATGCCTTGCCTTTGATTTGCAATTTAAAATTACAGTGGGAGTTGTGTCCCTAACTCATTTTGATCTCTCCATCTACAGGTTGTGGAAACTGAGTTTTAAACTTGGACTGGGGAAGAAAAGCAAAGTTTAAATATATTTCATTCATTTGAAGGCCTTGGTATGAAAAGCACATTCCCAAGAAGCAGTGGGGAGAGCTGGTGGCCTGTTTGTCCAGTCTCCCACTCCTGTGGGATCAATGTAATTGGAATAGAACTGAGATTTACTCCAAAAATCTAAATCACTCCTTCTTACAGATCCATGGAATCTCAGCCTGGTTTGGGCTGGAGAGACCTTAAAACCCATCCAGTGCCACCCCTGCCATGGCAGGGACACCTCCCACTGTCCCAGGTGCTCCCAGCCCTGCCCAGCCTGGCCTTGGGCACTGCCAGGGATCCAGGGTTGGCACCCTGTGCCAGGGCCTGCCCACCCTCACAGGGAACAATTCCCAGTTCCCAATATCCCATCCAGCCCTGCCCTCTGGCAGTGGGAGCCATTCCCTGTGTCCTGTCCCTCCAGACCCTTGTAAATAATCTCTCTTTGGTGCTTTTGACAGAAAGGAGACAAATTTTTAATTTCTCCATTCAGTTTCCAAGCTCAGTTTTTTCAGAATCGCTGGAGTTGCACATTGTGTGCAGGAGGAGCAGAGAAGCCCAACCAGGCTGGGGCTGAGGCAGTGGCCAGGATGTGTTTCCCTGCAGGATTTTCCATCACAGGAGGTTTTGTGTTTCCTGACAACCTTTGCAGTTTTCCCATGCCTGTAAAGCTTGTGCAAATAACTGACCAGCAAAGCTGCATCCCTACAGCTCAGCACTAATGCCCTCAGGCTGATCCCCTCCATTCCTGCTGCTCACTTGAAGGTTTTCCCCTGGTTTTCCCCCTTTCTCTGCTGCTTCTCCCCCTCTCTTCTCTTTTATTCAAGTAAGGAACCACATGGCAAAGTAAATTCAGTTCAAGAGGCTGGTTCTCCTCTGCTTGTGCAGTGGTTGAGTTTGCCTTCATCAAAATGCCACTTTTTGCTGCTTGAGTTTGCCTTCATCAAAATTTCAGTTTTGCTTTGTTTTAGAAAAGATCACAAGTTAGATAAGCATTTTTAAGTAGGGGAGGTAATTATGCTTTGCTGTTTGTAATATGATGCAGACACTGTTCAGCCCTGATTTCTTGGCTTTCCACTTTCCATGTAGATTAGAACTGTTGAATTTCCAATTACCCTTTGGAAAATTTGTTTTATCTTCCTTATAGAATTGTTTTTCTTCCATGCCTCCAGCGTCTTACTTTTCCCCATTGCCCTTTTCTTCCTTCCAGTCTTTCCTTCCAGGTTTCCACACTGAGATTAAATCTATGAGAAAGGTTCAGTGTTGGATGCAAGTGAAGAGCTGAAGTAAATGAAGAATGGGAGTAAGTGGGCAGGGAGGCTGGTTGGGATCCTGCTCAGCAGATCTGCTCCTGCCAGGTGTTCCTTGTCCATCTGCAGCTCATCTGCTGCAGGGCTTTCCCACTTCCTCTGCCCTCTTGCTTTCTTCCTTGCAGTTGTTCCAGCTTAAGTGCCCATCAGTTCAGAATTCCCAAGGAAACAGCCAAAAACTTGATTGGAAATGGTCACAGTCATCCTTGAATTCTGTACAGCCACAACATGGGACATTGTGCAATCTCAGTGTTGGTGAATTGGCAGTGAATTTCCAGGCCATTTGTTCTTCAAAATCCATTTTAGCTGGTTTTAATGGCACAAAAATGTAAATATACAAATGGAAAAGTGGCAGAGCAGCTGAGCCTGTCTTGGTTCCTTTGCAGGAGAGGAGCCCAAATCCGGTGGGCTGGGAAGTGCCCATAAACGGATTTCAGTCCGAGTCATTTGTTTAAACTCTGCATTTATGGGCCCTAAAATAGAGCAGAAGGGAAAGTAAATAATACAATATCCTATCTGGAGTGTTTCTTCTGCACTTGGAAATAAGTGAGTGCTGGAAGGGAACCATCAGGGTGGCTCTGGGAAGAGCAGCTGGACCAGGGATGGCAGCGCTGTCGGATGAAGCTTGGGGTGTTTGCCCGCTGCCTTCCCACCCAGACCACAGCCACCAACTCTGGCCCATAAAAGGAAACAACTTTTCTTGTCAAAATACAGCTGCCCAGCCCATTTGCTTTCTGGGAAAAAATGTCCAGTGACTGCTGGTACAGCTGTGTGATGTGCAGCTCTTCGTAGAAAACTTACTCTGAACTTACTCGCTGGTTTTTCAGAGCCCATGTGGCAGGGGAATAACATAATGCTGCCAGCTGATGAATGGTCTCCATGTAGCAATGGAAAGCCTGGATAGAGTTTAAAGTTCAAAACAGTTTGCTTTCCAAAAAAAGTTGATTTTTTAAAATCAGAACAAATAATGTGAAGTACCTAATTACTTGTAGAAATCGTGCATCTCTGCATGAAATTAATTTTTGCATCAAATGTAGCAAATATATTTTGCCTCATCATTTAATTTCTTACTTCATAATACTTTTTCTCATTGCTCTGATAGTTTTAAATTTCTATAAGCTCTTTAAATGATGCAAGAAAGTGCTCTGCTGGCACAACATGTAAACCAAGTGAGTGGAAAAGTAAATATTTAAGGCTGACATATTGAAGTATAAATAGCGGTTACTGTGTGTAATGTTTCAATTGTAAAACTATTTCTAGGACTCTATTAGTGTGCACCATTGCTTGTTAAAATGGGAATGTTTTCTAAAAGCTGCATTTCTGTTTTGGAAAGTAGATCCCAAAGTGGTCACAAACACTCCTCTGACATGGATCCCTTGCGTGTTTGTCACTCGGCCCTGGAACGGGTCAGAGCACCACAAACTGATGGGCAGTGAAGTTTACAATTCTTGGAGGTTTATCCATCTGTTCCAGGCTAGATTTGGTGCTGTCCAGTGAAAAAATGAGGAATATGGTCAGGTAATGGGAGCTGGCTCTGTCACATGCCAGGGTTGAGTCATTTGAGGTCCAGGGTTTCTGCCTGGCTCCAGCAGGAGCAGGAGCTGCTCTGGGGGATGTGTGTGTTACCCTCAGAGACACTGAGTTAACTTACCTGTGTGTTACCCTCAGAGACACTGAGTTAACTTACCTGTGTGTTACCCTCAGAGACACTGAGTTACCTTACCTGTGTGTTACCCTCAGAGACACTGAGTTAACTCATCTGTGTGTTACCCTCAGAGACACTGAGTTAACTTACCTGTGTGTTACCCTCAGAGACACTGAGTTACCTTACCTGTGTGTTACCCTCAGAGACACTGAGTTAACTCATCTGTGTGTTACCCTCAGAGACACTGAGTTAACTTACCTGTGTGTTACCCTCAGAGACACTGAGTTACCTTACCTGTGTGTTCCCCTCAGAGACACTGAGTTACCTTATCTGTGTGTTACCCTCAGAGACACTGAGTTAACTTAGCTGTGTGTTACCCTCAGAGACACTGAGTTACCTTATCTGTGTGTTACCCTCAGAGACACTGAGTTAACTGAGCTGTGTGTTACCCTCAGAGACACTGAGTTACCTTATCTGTGTGTTACCCTCAGAGACACTGAGTTAACTTAGCTGTGTGTTACCCTCAGACACTGAGTTAACTTAGCTGTGTGTTACCCTTGGAGACACTGAGTTAACTTAGCTGTGTGTTACCCTCAGACACTGAGTTAACTTAGCTGTGTGTTACCCTCAGAGACACTGAGTTAACTCATCTGTGTGTTACCCTCAGAGACACTGAGTTAACTTAGCTGTGTGTTACCCTCAGACACTGAGTTAACTTAGCTGTGTGTTACCCTTGGAGACACTGAGTTACCTTACCTGTGTGTTACCCTGAGACACTGAGTTAACTTACCTGTGTGTTACCCTCAGACACTGAGTTAACTTACCTGTTACCCTCAGAGACACTGAGTTAACTTAACTCATCTGTGTGTTACCCTCAGAGACAGAGTTAACTTAGCTGTGTGTTACCCTCAGACACTGAGTTAACTTACCTGTGTGTTCCCCCTCAGAGACACTGAGTTAACTGAGCTGTGTGTTCCCCTCAGAGACACTGAGTTACCTTAGCTGTGTGTTCCCCTCAGAGACACTGAGTTAACTTATCTCACACATCTCACTCAACAAGTGGAGTTTGCTTCTTCTTTTCTTTGGAACTTGATCTTTAGCATTTGTGTTTTGCAAGAGCAGGGAATGTATCCTACCTTGTGTCTTGGGGTACCTTGTCCCACAGCCTCAGTCAAGGGAGTCTCCTCTAGAATTCCCTTTAGAATTCCCTTTCTTGCAGATTTAGGGAAGAGCCCAGTGGTGTTTTAGCTCAGTTCTGTTCAGCAGTAATGAACAATTTTCCTGTGCATTCTCTGTGTCAGGAGGGCTGGGTGCCTTCCACATGGGCACAAAATGCAGCTTTTAGTGCTGTGATATTGCACAAGAGCTGTAAACTACTCAGAGCTAAAGTTTAGCTCAGGCTGAGCCAACCTGACATTTGAACTTAATGTTTAACGTGTTTTGCTGTAGAAATAATATAGTAGGAAGGCATCCCTCTGTTGAGAAGTTAGTGTGGTAGCAGGTATTGGTGATCTGCTGATAACTGCAGCTAAATCTGCTTATATTTTGTACTGAAAACAGATTTTTACCAGAAGTTTTCTGGAAGAGAATAATGTGAGTGATCTTCTGAATTTCAGCTTTTATAGCTCTTAAAATAATGAGTCTGAAATGCAAAAATTCAGTCTTGGATTGCCCTGTAGGGTGTGAACACACTGGAATCTTTCAGAGTATTCCTTTTCTGAAATTTCTGGTTTGCTTGGGCCAGGTTAATAACTTTGTCAGTGGTTCTAAATCTCATTATGTCTATGTCAGCTCATGCTTTCTCTTGTTGGTTTTTATTTAATTTACTGGTTTTTGTAATTTATGTGAAACATGCTTAAGCATTTAGCAATAAAGAGTTGCTCTTGCACTCCCATACCCCTTCTCAGCCTGACACACATTTTTGTTATTACCTCAATATAAATAATTAATTTAGTAAGTTATTCCTTTATGTATTAGTTTCAAATCTAATCTATAATTATACAATAGTGTTAATCAAAATCAAGAACATTGTCCCAAGTGCTCTTAAAATGACACAAAAACTCTTCATCTCTGTGAAATTCTGGCTTCAACAAACAAGATAGAGACACAGCCCACAGCAGAAATGAATTGGTATTCAGGATAGGAATATACCTAAATATTTTCTTTTAAAATGAGGTTTTAGAGTATTATTTAATGTCCCATATTAGATACTTAAAAGTCTAAAAGCTTTGTTCAGAATGTTCAAATTTGCTGTGCTGATGATGCAATACAGATAATTCAGAGGCTGTTTAGCACTTAACAAAAGACCAATCCTGCCAACTTTCCTCTTAGATTTGTTCTCTTCTCCATTTGATCAGCTGCATTTCTTGCAGCCTGCTGCTGCTTTTCCATCTCCCTGATTCCATCATTTATTTGCTCTCCCTGACATTCCAGAATCAGCATTTGGGAGCTGTGGAATGTGACAGCATTCACAGGGGTCTGAGGATGAGGGAAGAGACGAGGATCTGACTCCGTGTTTCAGAAGGCTGATTTATTATTTTATGATATATATTATATTCAAACTATACTAAAAGAATAGAAGAAAGGATTTCATCAGAGGACTAGGTAAGAATAGAAAAAGGAGGAATGATAACAAAGGTTTGTGGCTGGGACAGAGAGTCTGAGCCAGCTGACTGTGATTGGCCATTAATCAGAAACAACCACGAGACCAATCCCAGATGCACCTGTTGCATTCCACAGCAGCAGATAATCAATGTTTGCATTTTGTTCCTGAGGCCTCTCAGCTTCTCAGGAGAAAAAATCCTAAGGAAAGGATTTTCCAGAAAATGTGTCTGTGACAGTGGAAGAGCAGGGCTGCCCTGCAGCTGCTGTGCAGCAGGGAGATAGCCAGGGATAACCATCCTGGAATCACAGGATCAGCCAGGGTTGGGTTGGAAGGGACCTCAGAGCTCATCTCCTTCCACCCCTCCCACTGTCCCAGGCTGCTCCCAGCCCTGCCCAGCCTGGCCTTGGGCACTGCCAGGGATCCCGGGTGGGCACCCTGTGCCAGGGCCTGCCCACCCTCCCAGGGAACAATTCCCAATTCCCAATATCCCATCCATCCCTGCCCTCTGGCAGTGGGAGCCATTCCCTGTGTCCTGTCCCTCCATCCCTTGTCCCCAGTCCCTCTCACGTTCCTTGCAGGTTCCCCTTCCCTGGAAGGAGCAGTGACATCGCTCAGGAGCCTTCTCTTCTCCAGACTGAACAATTCCAGCTCTCACTTCTCTTAGCCCACCCTAAGACTCACCACAAGCCTTGGTGAGCCCTGTGGTGGGCTAAGAGAAGTGAAAGCCTTTTTCCTTCTATTTCCTTCTATCCACACTTTTTTACCTTCTATTTTTTTCTAATGGTGCTTTTAAAAATATCTTCTACAGACTCACTTACTGTGTTTTCATATTCACATACTTTAGTCCACGTGGCTGTTTGGAAATAAACTACTCAAATTCATTTAGGTAGTAACTGTAAGCAGCACATGTAAATCCCATTTCATATTTTATCACAGTTTGTAAATCCATCAGTAATTGATTAGAAATATTCTTCAGGTATTCTGGGTATGATACAGCCAGGTACTCAGGGTGTTTCCTTTAGGCTTATTCCCTTCTTAGTGCTAAAAAAAGTAGATTTTTTTCTCCTCATAGTAGTGCCCATCATGCAAGTGTTTGAATGCTGGAGGTGAGAGTTTTCCAGTAGCTCCTCCCTAATTCCAGAGCTCAGGAAGGACCAGCTCACTTCCTGAGGTGGGATTACTGATTTGACTTCTGTAAATCATACATATTTCTGCCTTTAACAGCAATAACTCCAATACATTTGTATAGTCTATAAAGCTTTAATCCCAACATGTTGTACAGGTTGTACATAGTTGATTCTTATCACACAATGTTATCTTGAGCAAATATTTAATTTCTTTTATCTCCCCAGAAACACAAAGTGCTAATTTATGATGCAGTTGCTTTCAGGTTGACTCTTAATTTCATGTGTGTATCACTTAACAGATGCTCTGGGGAGTAAAGATTCCTATAATTAGGTTTGACATATGTTTTCATGCGAGGTGAAATAGTTTGCATGCTTCTAGAATAAATATTGACTGGAGCCTGGATTTCTAATCCCAGTAAACAATTGGACATGTGCTGGGAGCCCTCCATGCCAAGTGTAAGCTGTGGCTTTGGGAGCATGGACCCTTGTGATTCCCAAATATTGAGTCCTTCCTAATGGCCTTTTTTTGTTGTTGTTTTTGCTCCAAAAAAGGGCAAGATCAAAGTGCAGTCTGTTCTTTCCTGCCCTTCTAGATATACAAAACAGCTGCAAAGCACAATCAGCTATTGTAGTGATATGTGCCCCAGGTCTATAAATAGATGGAGAGCTGCAGGCTTGAGCTGTGCTGCTGCAGAGGCCAGGGGATTTTTGCTTGGGGTTACCAAACATTCCCTTGCTTGTTTGTGGTTTAGAACCATCATTTCTGAGGCTGCTGACTTCCAGTTGAATTGGAATTCAGAAGGATTTTGTCATGGAAGCTTTATGTGACTTCAATGTTTGCATTTTCTCCTTCCCTTTTTTTTTTTTTTTTTTTTTTGCAGGTTTCTAAAGGAAGCCAATTCAAACACAATAATTAATTTGCTCAACCAAAAAAAAAAAAAAAAGAAGAATAAAAAGCTGTGATGTATAGCCCTGGTGGGAAGTTTCCAGAGACACGTATGGGAGAACCACTTTTCATTAAATTGTGCTCTGGAAATGTGGAGTGAGACACTGGCTGGGAGCTCTGTGTTCTCCTGAGCTGGGAGCTGGGTGGGTGGCTGTGAGTGTGCTCTGCCTCCTGTCTCCTGTGCAGGAGGGACCAAATCTGCATGGCAGAGCCAGAGCTGGCAGAGCTGTTCCCAGATTTTATTTTTTTTCTTTTTAATTCAATATGCTGCATATTTTTTATTCATTATGTTAACTCAGAAGAGCTGTTGAGAGTGTGCAAGCTAAGGACTTGTTAGGGATGAGAGAGAAAAATTAGTGTGTTTGGTAGAAGTGAGGTGTTGGAGATAATTTGGGTTTTGGGTATCCAGGAGGTGGCTGAAGCTGCTGCTGGCAGAGGTGAAGCAGTTTTAAACTGCTCATCTCCTTTTCCAAGCTCTCTCTTCCTGGAAAAACTATTGATTCCCCTTGCATTTCAACAACATTAGCACCTCACAGTATCACTACTGCTGTCCTGCTTTAAATTTAAATGAGAGAGAGGGATAAAAATAACTCCTGTGGCATTTCACATGGATACTTTTCAGCTGTAACCTTCATGCTTTGAGTCAGGTGAACCAGTTCACCTCTGGAGTTTTTTTCCTTTCAACAACAGGACCTGAAAATTGGATTTCCCACTGTGAATCAGGAGGTCTTGCCCCACACAGGCATCTCACTGATGGTGCAGAAATGCAAGCCCAGTAATGTGGTCAGTGTTTTCCAAGGCCATGTGAGGTTATGGTGGAAATTCCTCAGAACAGAGCAGGAATTTCTCTTTTCTAACATACTTGTTGTTTCTGAAGAAACAGCAGTAAGAATGTTGAAGGAAAAATGTTGGAAATGTTAAAATCTCAACTGAAAGGAATTCATATTTACCTGAATTCAAAGAATTCACCTAATATGACCTTTCTCTGGGAAAATTAGAGCATGAAATGGAGTTTTAAAGCCAAGTATGACAATAACTTGGAAAACTTCTACCTGCCTATGTGTTCTGCTGCATCAGTGACAATGTAAACCAGAGGAGCACACAGCAGATCTTGGAGGCAAATCTGACTTTTCCTGTAGTTTTCTGTGTGGCAGCCATTTGATTTCCATTGGTTTGGTTAAACAGCATAACACACAGGCTGTTGAGGAACCTCTGAATGTTCCTTATCCAAACCAGGGCTCAGCAGAGATTTGGAGCTGGGTTTTAGGCATCTTTCCCACTGTCACTTGTCCTCGTCACATCCTGCCTGGTGCTCTCTGTGGAGAGGCTGCTCTGGTAGGTGGTTGTAGCTTCCTCCTCTCAGAGCTCCCAAAACCCAGCTCTGTCCTTACACACCAAGTGCTTCAGCCCCTGATCATTGTGGGGTCCTCGCTGGTGTCCCCCCAGTGCATCCCTGGGGAGCCCAGAGCCAGGGGTGGTTTTCCAGGTGCTGTTTTGGTGCTCCCTGGGATGCTCTCAGGGCTGAGCTCTCTCTGAAGAGCAGCCTGGTCTGTTGACTGCTCCCAGCTTGGCATTGTGAGCTCAGTGGTGACGTGAAGTTGTCACCTTGCTCAGGCTGAGATCTGCAAACTGAGCTCTCGTTCTGTGTGGCAAGGAGCCAGAACAAACCTGGGTGCAGCACTTGGTGACAAAAACTCCATTTGAGAGACCCCAGTGCTTCACCTCATCAGCTTCCAGCAAACAGAGCTTTGTGAATGGCAGCAGAAGGAGGAGGGAAGTGCCAAACCTTGCTCTCAGATCTTGCTTTCAGGCTGAGGTTTCCTCTCTCCACAGCCACTGAGGCTCATCTGTGTGAGGCAAACACGGTGGGAGAGGCTGAGAGAGAAAAGCAACCTCCTTCCTGCAGATTGCACTGAGGATTTCAGCTGCTTTGGGAGGACTTGTGCTCTTCCTTTGCATAGATTTTGGTTTATCCCCTCTTTTTCCGGAGAAACATTTTAAAATATAATTACAAGATGGATTTCATCTCTTCTCATTGGAGTGGAACAGAGGGAATAAAACCACAGAGATATGGAGGTGCAGATGATCCATCTGATCACACACAGAAGCAGAGGGAGGGAGGGAAAGGAGCACTTTTTGTTTTCATTTCCAGCTGGGGTTCCTGTGGCCGCCCCAGCTGCAGGCACAGCAGGGATGTGCAAACTGAGGAGACACGGGCCATGGAGAGGGTCCAGGGCAGCACAGCTTCCACACCACAATAGCACCTTCAGGATGCAGTCAGCACAGCCACATTTTATTTTTAATTATCTTTTTCCCCCCCAGGCTTCTGTACTTGCTGGTTTGCCTGGGAGAGAAAGTGCAGCTTCCCTGCATGCATGCACAGTCCAGGTCCTGCAGAAAAGATAAATGCTTTGCTTGTGCTCTGGTGCTAATGGGAGAGCAGACTTCAAATAATCAGTTTTCCTCTAAAGTAAACAACTTCTATGCTTCTGACAGAAAAGATGAAAAGCACACCTCCTTTTAAAAGCAGACCTCGCTCCTTAACACTGTGGCAGCTTTATAAATAAAAAAAGAAAATTAAAACTACTGTATAGGCTTGGTATGAGAAATTCTTTCTAGGAAATAGTGTATGAATTCCATATTCTATATATTCCCTGTATTCTGCAAAGAGGACACCCAGCTGTTGTGTATCACCTTGGCTAGATGGCTGTGACTCAGTGCAGCCCTCCAGTAGCTATTAGAAAAATATTTCCTTTCTCACTTTGAAGTTCATACAGTTCCATTCCAGTTCCCCAAGCAAAGTCCTGCATGAGATTCCCGTGTCATGGATCAATGAGAAATTGAAATGTCATTTCTTGGCCTAAGAAACTAACTAAAAAAAAAATTAAATTAGGGATTTAGCACCAAAAAAAATTGTGTAGGTTGGGTTTTGTGCTCTGTAGGAAGATAATGCTCTTCATTTTGAAGCTTTTTCCTAAGAGCCATGAGTAGAGGTTTCCAGCCTAGGGAAGTGTCCCAAGTGGAGCAAACCCCATTGTATTAGCAATGTGTATTTCCATGTTTCTGTGTATCATAATATACTTACCATGCTGATTTTCTTGGTGTTTCTGAGATACCCTGTGATGATGCTTTTTAAGGCAGAAAAATCTCCTGCTTATGATACCCACATCTTCCTTTTTATTCAAAACTATGTTTACAACATATTTTTTCATTTATTGAAAAGTACGAACATTAAACAAGTTTAACAAAGTTTTTTAAACTTAATAATTTAGGAGGACAAGGTTTTATTTTGACATCAAATTCATCTATGATTTATCTGTTGGTGATTAAAGAATGAAAGTGTGCAAGAGCCATAGGACAAGTGAAACGAAGTCAGAAATCCACCCAGGAGGGCAAAATGTCCATAAAGAGCAGAGCTGTGACTGCACACACAGTGATGTGAGAACTCAGAGTGGATTTTGGTGCTGGTGCCAAGGAATAGATGCACTGAGCAAGCTGTGAGCTCACCTGTAAATCATGCACTCTGTTTGAAACCATTATGTGATATCAGTCTTTCATTTCAGTTTCCTTGAGGGAAGACATTGTAAATCAAATGGTGATTTTAGCACTGTGATTTTTCTTCTGCTTTTTTTTGCTTTGCCCCTCTGAGGTGTGCAGCTGCCTTGCTGCACTCTAGATAAGCTGTTGCTTCTAAACCAGCAAGAGCTCATACTGGTTATCTCAGGGTCATGCTGAAAAATGTCAAAAGTTGGTTCTAAAATCCTCCCTTTGCATAAAATAGTTTACACAAGTGTGAGGGTAACAGAAAGCATATTCTGTTTCTCATTCAAACAAGTTGTCTCAAATACTTTTGAAAAAAAAGAATTGCTTGTTATCAGATTAAAAAACCCACACTTTTTAAGATGAGTAAGCTAAAACCACTGTGACTCATGGTGTTTCTCAGAAACCTTGATCCCTAACCTCAGGGAAAGAGCAATCCCACAAAACACTTCATTCTTCATTGAGGAATTCTGTTTTTGAATGCTTAAATCTTCAAATAAGCCATGAAAGACTTGATTAGGCAAGTGATTCTGTGGAAGTACAAAGGAATTGGGCTATGAAGTTGTCTCTTCCAATTCTAACAGAGCTGTGGCAGCAAATGGCAGCAGCATCAGAGAGGCAAATACAGAGGTTAGGGAAATATTTAGTCTTTGTTGGATTTCTTTCAGTTTTTCTAAGCACAGCCAAGAGCTTCTTTTTTTTTAAGAGTGTGATGGGAAAGGGGATATTTTCTTTGTTTCTGTGCTTTCATTTGATCTTAATTCTTTAGGTTGTTTTTAAAGCTTTTTTTTTTTGCCTAAAGGCTGCAAATAAATAGGTTGTTTTTTACAACAGTCTTCTTCTGGAGACCCGTAATCTTTACTTTCCCCAGTGTCTTCTGTACCTCAAAGTGATTGAGAATAATTCCACATCCCAGTGAGAAGGGATGTAAGTTACACAGGGGCAGCACAAAGCCTCAAAAATCAAACTGGAGGGCTGGATCCCTAATTTCCTTGGATCCCATCAATGCTGTTGACAGCCTTTG
Organism: Zonotrichia albicollis; assembly: GCF_047830755.1. Taxonomy (NCBI): domain Eukaryota; kingdom Metazoa; phylum Chordata; class Aves; order Passeriformes; family Passerellidae; genus Zonotrichia; species Zonotrichia albicollis. The sequence goes on along the minus strand of NC_133834.1, from coordinate 14,105,919 downwards.
CAGGGCTGCTCTGTGGCTGAGTGCTGAAAGCCCTTCAGAGACTGCAAGGAGAGACCAGACCTCAGCGGTGATCTCATGGTTTAATCCTCAGCTTGAACTTCCAGGTGGAGGCTGATGCAGGAATCTGCTTGGACCCCACAGTAAGCTTGCATGCCAGAAACTTTCTGTCAATAAACCTGCCATCATTCAACCATGGAGAAAGCTTCCCTAAGAATAACTTTTTCCCCATTTCTTTCCAAGATGTGAAGCATTTGGCATATCACGAAACGACCGTCTCTTACGTGAGTTTATCAACAGATTACGCAGGGTGCTTCTCTGTCTGGCATGCAAGCACAACAAAACATGATTGATGGGTTTGTGGAAACTGGACATGCCTCTTCTAAGGGCTGGGAGATGGCTGAGTCAGTTCTCAGTGAGATTAACTGGGGGAGATAAGGAGCACTGTCTTTGGGTTTGGGTTTTGAGAGGAGATGAGTTTCCACAGGGAGCTATATATTTATACCAGCTCAGAGCCCACTGATTTTTCACCCCCGTTGTTTTTGCATTCCAGACACATTCCTGCACTCCCCAGTAATAACTTTTAGCCCGAGGGTTTGAAATGTAATCAGCTAGTTATTAGCACAAAGTCTGAGAATGTTTTTGCAAAGGATGAAAAAATCAAATGTGGGCCATGGGCTGATGGAGGAGCTGGTGGTTGGGGGCTTGCTCTGGTATGTGCTAGGCTGCCAGGACTGGTCCAAGTGCAGAGAATAATAATAGATGATTTATAGAATATTCAAACCTTGGAGAAACAGAAATGCTGATTTTACCCATGTCTGGTTTATGCCACTTGAAGGACTTCTACTTGTTTGTCTGGTGCTGTTGGTATCTCCTTCGCCCTTAAAAATGGGTTTGAACATCAGCACTGGGCAAAGATTTGCTGCTGGGAGCATGGGGGTGGCCTCGTTTCAAAAGAACAAATAGAATATTTCAATGGATATGCATTCAGAGAATGTTTCTTTAACTGCATGTTATTTAATGTCCTTCCCACTGGATGGATTTACTGACATGATGTAATGGTGATCAAGCAAATCTGTTGGGTACCAAGTGACAAATCTCCATATCTGTTTCTTTGGGTGTTCCTGTGGCTACATGAAAGAATTCATTCATTGCCTGTGTTATGTACTTTATAGGCATGAATCATGTTATAATCCATGTGTTGTGTTTCTTGGTGAGGTATGTGCTGCTGCAGTGCTCCAGCATTTGCAGTGAGTACACAGGAGCACAGGTTCACCCGTGGCCACCACACGTGGTTTAAGGCTTGGCATGAGCTATCTCTGAAAGCTCTGATGACTTTACCCAGGTGTTTGGCTCCTCTGTGCTAGGAGCTCTGAGGGATGGGCTGAAACCCTCAACAGCTGCTTCTGTGACAAAGAATTTGTTTTCTGTCCTTGCAGTTTTAGGGATAGGGGGTGTCATCACCCTTTTTGCCCTTCAGGGTGTTTTCCAGAAATGAGAGATGCAGTGAGCTCCACTGGACAGTGATCCATTGGGCAGAGCAGTAGAATGTCCTAGAAATCAAGGCCAGGTTGGAGCTGGTCTAGTGAGAAGTCCCTGCTCATGGCAGGAGGGTTTGGGACTAGATGGGTTTTAAGGTGCCTTCCAACCCAAACCATTCCACAATTCCTGATTCTGGGTTGTGGTGCTTTCAGAGTTTGGGTGCCTTGGCACACTTGGAGGCCAGAGCCTGAGGAGCACAAGCTGGAAACCTTCACTGGGGTTGGATCAGCTGTTGGAGAAGACTCTTGCAGTGAAGATCTGGCCATGGCTGTGCCACCACGCTGCCCAGCCAGGAGCACAGTGTCCTTTCCACCTGCAGCCAGCATCGCTGCAGCCCCATGGCCTGGAGGGCCTGCCCATGTGCAGCAACTCTTGATCCATCTCCAGGATGGGTTTAGTGTCACCTGGGTGGAAGAGATCCATGCTGTGGATGCAGCCTGGCCTGCAAAGAGGAGGGGACAATTCAAATGTGGCCTGTCAGGACTGGAGGTTGCTTCAGTGTTGTACACTGAGGAAGTGGAAGGAATTTCAGAAACGTTTTGACTGTGTAAATAAACACAGTTCTGGCAATATTTCCTTTTTAACCTTGTTTTTGGACTTTCAGATGGTTTTTATTTTGGGGAAGGATTATTTGTTTACAATTTTACCTAAGGAGGTGAATAAACTGAAAAGCTGATCCTCTGCTTGGGGGAGACACAACACTCATGTAGCTGTTCTGAAAAGAGCAGTGGCTCTGAAATTATTCTTATTTTGAGCTAGAAACACTGCAAATACTCACTGGCTGAAGCTTGCCAGTTAAAATACAGCTGTATAGTGATACATACTTAGGTGGTGGCAGCTCTTGGGAGTTTCTTCTTCACCACCTCACCAGTGTTTATACCACTGTGAGATATTGTTATTGTGAAGTGCCTCCTGCAGCAGTTTTATTTGCATTAGCTTTATTTTTCAGTACTGAATTAGTAACCATTTAAAACTGTCAACCACATGTAAACAAGTGGTGTGTAAGTTATGAATAACAACTTACCTGGAATTACAACTGCCTGTTTGGATTGCACAAGGCCCGGCGCTGAGGGAGTTGTGAAATGACTGAATTCACTACTGCAACATGATTTCTGTTTGTCTGGCTTCTTGCAGCCAATTTGAATAAATACCCTGGTGCTCACATGGTTCCCTCAGCCAGCAATCCTTGGGGGGGAATGCTGGCTTCCCAAGTGTTGGAATATGTGTGCTCAACTCCAGCCCATGTGATGAGCAGCATTTCTTGCAGGCTCTGTCAAAACTCTGCTTGCTCACTGGGTAACCTGTCAGTTCTGACCAAAGATCTTGGATGGGGGAAGAAATACCATTATTAACTGGTCTAATAATAAAATTTATTGAATAAGTTTTTGGTATAAACATTAACTCTTCAAACTGTGCTGGTGGGCTCTGATGGCAGGTGGGGAAATGATCATAGAATTGTGGAATGGTTTGAGTTGGAAAGGACCTTAAAGCTCATCTTGTTCCTTAAATATGCCATGGCAGGGACACCTCCCACTGTCCCAGGCTGCTCCCAGCCCTGCCCAGCCTGGCCTTGGGCACTGCCAGGGATCCAGGGTGGGCACCCTGTGCCAGGGCCTGCCCACCCTCACAGGGAACAATTTCTCCTCAATAACCCATCTCACCCTGCCCTTCTGTGACAGTGGGAAGCCATTCCTCCTTTCCTGTCACTCCAGGCCCTTGCCCAAAGTCTCTCTCATCTTCCTGGCAGGTTCCCTTCAGGTCCTGCAAGGCCACAGTTAGGTCACCCCAAAGTTCTTTTCTCCAGGCAGAACAATCCCAATTCCCCCAGGAATTGGGGGTTTCCTCAAAGCAGAGCTGCTCCATCCCTCTGCTCACCTTGGTGACCTCCTCAGGACCCTCTCCCCACAGCTCCATGTCCTTCCTGTGCTGGGGACCCCAGGTGACCCTTTTCTTTGCTGGGAGCACTGATACACAGACATATACAACTTTTTAAAAAAAACCTTATATTTTTAATGCAGGAATTATCTAAGATATGCAGATTTACTTCTTTTCATTTGATCCCTTAAGGGCAAATCTTTTATGTTCTCTGTGTATATCTTAAGGCTAATCAAGCTAATGAATTGTTGTTCAGGGTAACAACATGGAAGGTACTTGTGTTCCCCATGCAGAGCCCACCAGCTTTGGATTTTGGCTGATTTGGGTTTTACCTCCCTCTGAAGCCCTGGAGCCCAGGGCACTGCCAGCCTGTGGGATTGCCCTGCTCCCTGGAAAATGCTGATTAAGCATCCAGCTACCTGCATTATGCAACAGGGAAAGAATTTGCCTGATGGTAGAGCCCTGTCAACACAAAGGGATTGCAGCAGTAGAACAAAACAGGCTTCTAAAGTCTTGTTTAAATTGAATCTGGATTCTATTAAAAGTGTTAGTCCAGAGAGCCACAATAGCTCACTCGGTTACCATGGGCCGAGCAGGCTCCAGTTGCATCAGACTATTGTTCTTTATTGGAGTCCTCTCTTCCATCCTGCACGTTTGTTACTCATTAATTCTGAAATATCAATCAAAAAGATAGGTGGCATCCTCTGGTCCCAAGTGGAATTTTCCTGGGTGGGATTTTAATAAGCTTCTAACTGCTTTCACTGTGGCCTCGCCTATTTAGTTTAAAATGAATGATTTTCCATTCTTAAAAGCCTGGAGCTAAGAAAACTTGCACCTAGAGCCTCTCTTTGACTTCTTTTTAATTCTGCCTGTGTATAGCAGAGGCTGGTGCAGCCATCCATAGTTCTGAGGTATGCAGCTACTGTGTGGGAAGAAAATGTAATATATATGATGTCTTTCTGGATGTTTGTGGCTTTGTATAATTGTCCTGTCTAGAGCAGTGGAATTTTTTGTTGAGAAATCCTTATCTGTTCATAGATCTCTGGTTTATAATGCTGCTGTTTAAATAAATTGTTTGAAGTCCTTGCCTTGGAGATATCTCCTGTGCTGTGTTCACATTGCTTGTTTCCCTCCCACAGTAGTTTTAAGTTGGAAATGTTGTTTTTTTTTTATAATAAAAGGAAGTTTTGGAAGTATATTCTACATATCCCAAAGGATTGCTGCGCTCTTTGGGTGATGTGGAATGTCAGAACTTCCCATGTGTGCAAATTCACCAGGGAAACGTGGACAGATCCTGCCCAAAAGCTTGGATGGCAGAGGCCACGCAGAAAACTATTCCCAAAGGTTTGCTCTGTCATCCTGCTGCCTTCCATGGTGCTGCCGGCAGCAGGGATTTCAGGTGTGGGCAGGGATGTGTGTAATGGCTTTGTGTTACAGAGGAGCCCCAGGAGCTGATCTGTGCCCTGTGTTTGGCACTGTGGAGCTGCTGGGCTTGGTTCCGGCCTTGCCTGGCTGGGTTTGGGCTCTGAGGCGCCTTCCTGGCAGTGATGAGGGGGAGAAAAAACTCCAAACCCACATTTGCACCTGAACAAGAAACTGGATAAAAAATATTCTCTGTAATATCTTCAAAAGACTTCACAGTGCTGTGACCTTATAATTTTCCTTGAAGCACAGAGCCCTGAGCTGCCGGAAGTGGCATTTTGTGTGTGTGAAGTGTGTTTGCAGGTGCTTTCCCTCCCTGCAGGCGCACTGACGGGATGAGCTCTGATCCCACACGGGGCAGGGGCTGCTCTGGGGCTGAGGCTCTCGCTCTCCATCCGTGCTCTGGCCCCTCATTCCCACTCCAGCAGTGAAATGCTGCATTCTGAATGGACTGTATCTCTATCAGGTTCAGTCTCTAATTCAATATTATTTCTGTTTCCAGAAATAATTCCTCCATTCTGTGGGAGGAATATAATAATTGAAGTGTTTGGACTCCCCTACAAGTGCCTTGCCCTCATGTGTTTGAGTGACTTGTGCTTTGGCCACCTGCATTGTTCAAACATTTCTGGCTCTCATAGCATGTTTATTCCTTTCCAGGTGTTAAAATTAACACAGAGGGCAAAGGGATTGTCAATAAATGTGAAAAATAATGTCAATAAAATAATAGCAGATGCCTTTTCAGGCGTGGGATTGCATCATGGAATTTGTTTTCGTGACCCAGACTGCAGGAGGGTTTACAGGGTGGCTGAGCAGTGTCAGTAAAAGCCAGACAGTATTTTTACCAGTTAATCCCCAACATCCTAGAGCTGGAATTAGGGCCTCTTTTTAGCTTTAAATGTAGGAACATGATATATCTCCTAGGTTTTGTGAGGGACCCTTAGGACCGAATCTCTTCTCTGCAGCATGTCAGTAAATTTGCTGGACTTCAAGCTTCCCTTGCTCCTGGTAAGACTGCAAAATCCCAGGCTTACCTTTCCTTAAACTTGCTTTTCTGTGCTATTAAGGTGACAAGCTGTGAGCTGAACTGAGGTGAAAAAATGAGTTAAAAACCCAGAGTCAGTGCAGGGAATGGGCTCATCTGCTGTTCACGCTCAGGCCGTGGTCTGAGGCACTTGGGCACCAGCAGAGCTGAAGGTAAATCAGGGCAGTCATAAAGCCCAGTGTAGGAATCAGTCTCTCTTCAGCCTCTTTCATCTGCCAGGAGAGTTAAAATAATAATAATTTATATAAATATATATCTATTTCTGAGCCAGCAGTGGCAGCTGGACCAGTGTGTTTGAGCTGCATGTTTGCCCAGGCTTTTTCTGCTGTGTTTTTCCTTTGGCTGGGTTATTTTATCTCACCCAGGTGAGAAGAAGATAAAAGACACTGAACAAGGATGGATTACCAGCCTGCAACTTCCTTTCTGCAGCTTAGCTAGAAATGGAAATTGTGGGTTTGGGTCCAGGGTTCCCCACTTAAAACTGGCAGATGTTGAATACCAAAATTACACATGTGTTGTTGATCAGCATTTTGCAAACCCGCTGTTGTCTGTTGGAGGATCAAAAGATCAAAAATAAGTATTTTGCTGAACAAAGGAGGCATAAGGAAAAGAGCAGTTTAAAATAATACAGAAGATGCCTCTGGTTTCTCTGGCTCTCTGCAGCTCTTCCTTGGAGATTATGGGGATAGGTTTGGGGCTTTGGCTTTTTGGAGTTTCTTTTGTCTCTCCAGTCTGTAAAGTTCTGTTTCTTATTATCATCATTTCTGCTTTCCAGAGACCTAAGATAGCAAGTTGGCTCAGAAATTCTCTTTCTCATTTTAGCCACAGGAAATGTTGCTCCATACATTGAAAGTGCTTTTTCAGGTAGGCTTGTTTGGAATCTGAGTGCTTTGGGTTCCAGGCTTTGTTTGCCCTGAGCTGGAAGTGGTTTCTGTGGGTTACAGGGTGGGCCTTGCTTCATTGCTTTGCAGGTTAGGGGAAATAAATTCAATTTTTTATATACATTTTTATATCCAGTGTCCTTTTGTGCAGTCCTGCAGTGTGAGTGACACAAAGCCTGCTGGATAAAAGACAGCGGTGTGATTCTGGCTCCCAGCTTTGTCACTGAAATATCTGCAGATAAAGAGCTGCAATTCTCTTAGGGGTATTTTTAGGGCTTTAAAATAGAAAAAAAAATTATTAATTTTTTTTTTTTTTCATGTCATTCTGCACAGCTTTCATCAGAGCAGTCAGATGCATTGTGTTTACCTTTACTGGGGCTTCCCTGACTGTTTTTCAGGAATAGATGTGATGGTGTGGGGTCCTTAGGGTGTATTTGATCTCGAACTGCTGTGTGTGGTGTTACACACGCTGTTGTGCAGGAGGAGTGGAAAATGGTAAGCTGGGTTTATAAGAATTAACATTATTTATATTTATATTTATATTTATATTTATATTTATACGTATATTTATATTTATATTTATATTTATATTTATATTTATATTTATATTTATATTTATATTTATATTTATATTTATACATTCATAATAACCCCAAACATGGGGTTATTATGGGGTTCTAAAAATTAACATAAAACTCTTCATTAATTATGTATGTGTGGGAAATAAATTCATAGAAAATTTTAAAATCTTGACAGAAGGCTCACATAATATACATTTGTATGTAAACTTTGAGATAAATTAACTAAAAAATGCTATAGAATAAGAGACATTGTTGAGAAATAGAACTATAAAAAACTAAAAACTATTATAAAATATATAATACAATCATTCCGTATATATAATAAACACATAAATATATAAAGTATAAAATAAATAATGATATAAAAATAAGATAATATATAAAGAAAAATAATAACATTTAATATATTAAGTAAATATATTAAATATATTTACTTATAAAATATATTAAATATATTATAATAAATAAATATATTATAATAAAAATATATTAAATATATTAAATATATTGAAATAATAATATTTAATATAATAAGTAAAACAATATTTGATATATTAAGATATTTTAATATATAACAATATATAAATAAATATATAATATATTTTAATATATGTATATATTATTATATATTAATATATTAAAATATAATATATTAATATATTATAATATATAATAATATATAAATAAAATATAAAATAAATATATATAAATATATATAGTAATTAGGAAATAGTTGGCTTCTAATTTTAATAGCATGAATGATGACATCTGTATTGTCTCACCCTTCTCATGAGACTAAAAACAGAATAAAATACAGAATAAATACAGATTTGGCAACTGTTGAACTTTAAGAATGAGGGAGAATATTTGCTGCTGGAAATCATGTTTAGATTCAGCTTGGACCCAAAGGATGCTGAAGCTCCTGGAGTGGTGGTTTGTGCTGGATTATTTAATGCATAGACAGTAGGTTAGTGCCTGAAAAATCATTTGGGCTTTGAGAAGGGAAACAACCAAACCAACCAGCACAGAAAAGTGAGATGCCCAAAAAACCTGCAGTTAGAAGTAAATACATCGATGGGATTTTTTTAGTTTCTATTTGCCAGTCATGTTACGTTCCAGAAATCACAGATAATGATTTATTTTACAGAGCAAGTCAGTCTAATGAAATTGTGGAGCAGCACCTTTTATTGGGTGAGGAATCCTCACCATTGGTCTGTGTTTCCTTTCCCTTGAGTGGCAGTGCCTGAATGGCAGTATTTCCTTGATAAAGTGCAAAGATGTCTTTAAAAGGCATGGAGGAAACTTTTTATTGTCTTTGTAAAAAGAGAAAGCAAAAAGCTGATGGATTTCAGCAGAGAAGCACAACCCAGAAATGAGTTTCCATCAGTTCAGAAAGGAGCTCAGACCTGAGATGTGATTAAATGGTTAAAGCATGGAGGCTGCAAGGGAAATGTTGGGAAGTTAAACAGTGAAAGAGCAGCATTAATATAAAACTATTTGGTCCAAGGGGTTGTAATCAATAGAATTTTGATTTTATTACATCAATAGAAGGAATGTTGCTGTCTCCCAGCACAGAGGGCTTTGGACTGGCAGATATTTAATCAGAAAAGGATGCTCACCTGTTAAACTGCCCATACTGCAGCTCAAAAGGTGAGGTGATGCATGCAGGGAGGAACAGGGGTGTATGAGAAAAGTGAGATTATATTTTTATTAAATGAATCCATAAGGCCATGACTGAAATGTTGCCATTGTTTTTAGTGTCTCTTCAAATAAGTGTTGAGAAGGGTTTCAGAAGAATTTGAATTTCCTTACACAGAGACATGAGAAGGGTGAAAATCTTTGATAGAGAAAGAAATTTTCCTGTGTGCTGTCAACAGAGAAGTAAAAAGTTTCAGTTCCAAACAGGTGAAGCATCAAAAATTGAAACTTGAATATTTTGTCCAAGAATTTCTTATCAGTATTTGTGTTAATCCCTCCTTTCCTGTAGGAAAAGACATCCTGTCCATGCATGGAGGGATGTCCTCTCCTAATGTAAAAATCAGATTAGAGTGGATAACAGCAACATCTGACCTGAAGTAGTGAGGATAAATGAGCTGAAAGGAAGGAATAAATGACTGAAATTTAGGCATAAATGACTGAATGAAGGATGTGAAGGATCAGAGCATTTTTCCTCTCCCTTTCCCTGTTTTTCCTGGCAGGTAACTTCCCACACATTACCTGGGCTGCTTTTCTTCTGCAGGCCCTGCTGGGGATGGGGATTCACCCCAGGGCTGCTCTGGGTGTCCCTGGGGATGGCAGGAGGGAGCTGCAGCCTCTCCCTGTGCTCCTAAATCCCCTTTATCACTTCAGGAGGGAGCTGCAGCCTCACCTTGTGCTCCTAAATCCCTTTAGCCCATGACAGGAGGGAGCTGCAGCCTCTCCCTGTGCTCCTGAATCCCCTTTGCTTGTGGCAGGATGGAGCTGCAGCCTCTCCCTGTGCTCCTAAATCCCCTTTATCACTTCAGGATGGAGCTGCAGCCTCTCCCTGTGCTCCTAAATCCCCTTTATCACTTCAGGATGGAGCTGCAGCCTCTCTCTGTGCTCCTAAATCCCCTTTTCCCACTTCAGGATGGAGCTGCAGCCTCTCTCTGTGCTCCTAAATCCCCTTTTCCCACTGCAGGATGGAGCTGCAGCCTCTCCTTGTGCTCCTAAATCCCCTTTATCACTGCAGGATGGAGCTGCAGCCTCACCTTGTGCTCCTGAATCCCCTTTGCTTGTGACAGGAGGGAGCTGCAGCCTCTCCCTGTGCTCCTAAATCCCCTTTATCACTTCAGGATGGAGCTGCAGCCTCACTTTGTGCTCCTAAATCCCTTTAGCCCTTGACAAAAGGGAGCTGCAGCCTCTCCCTGTGCTCCTAAATCCCTTTAGCCCATGATAGGAGGGAGTTGCAGCCTCACTTTGTGCTCCTAAATCCCCTTTTCCCACTTCAGGATGGAGCTGCAGCCTCTCCCTGTGCTCCTGAATCCCCTTAGCTCAGGGCAGGATGGAGCTGCAGCCTCACCTTGTGCTCCTAAATCCCCTTTATCACTGCAGGAGGGAGCTGCAGCCTCACTTTGTGCTCCTAAATCCCCTTTATCACTTCAGGATGGAGCTGCAGCCTCACTTTGTGCTCCTAAATCCCTTTAGCCCTTGACAAAAGGGAGCTGCAGCCTCTCCCTGTGCTCCTAAATCCCCTTTTCTTACTGCAGGAGGGAGCTGCAGCCTCACTTTGTGCTCCTAAATCCCCTTTGCTTGTGACAGGAGGGAGCTGCAGCCTCTCCCTGTTATCCTAAATCCCCTTTTCCCACTTCAGGATGGAGCTGCAGCCTCACTTTGTGTTCCTAAATCCCCTTAGCTCAGGGCAGGATGGAGCTGCAGCCTCTCCCTGTGCTCCTAAATCCCCTTTATCACTTCAGGAAGGAGCTGCAGCCTCACCTTGTGCTCCTAAATCCCCTTTTCCCACTGCAGGATGGAGCTGCAGCCTCTCCCTGTGTTCCTAAATCCCTTTAGCCCATGACAGGATGGAGCTGCAGCCTCTCCCTGTGCTCCTGAACCCCCTCTGCTCGCAGCCTCTGGCTTTTCTCACGCCACCACAACCTGGGGGAAGCCTGGGATGTTTATACCCAGCCTTATTTATAATAACTCCCGTTTATTTTTGTGCAGACGGAAAAGAATTTGTGTGTGAGCACACGCATCTGATTTTTTTGTTGTTCTTTGCAGTGGTTTTTAGTGGTTGGGGTGGGTTTGGTGTTTTTGTAAGCTCAGAGAAATGCCAGGGATCAAAGCAAGGCAATGTGAAGGAAGGAGCCAAGTACAGAGACTCACTAATGCTTCTGAAATTCCACAGCAGTAGCACTAAGAAAGCCACAGCCGTTCTATGAAGATCTCATCTGTTATTATTTTGTCAAAAATACACTTTGCAAACACTGCCATGTCAATATTCAAAGTAGATGACTTCAAGCAATAAGTGTTTTGGCTCAGTGTGCCGGAGCTGTTATTCTTTATAATGCTTGCAGGATCTCAGACCTTGAAGAGCAGTGAAAGGAGTGGTTTGTGTTCCTCAGAGAAACTCCAGAGAGCTCAGTTTTTTTTCCCAGGGCAGAAAATATTACTGTGTTCAGTTGGTTTATTGGGGTTGTTGTAGCCTGTTCCCTGTCTTTGCTTCCAAGAACCACCTCTGGAAAAAGCAGAATTGCAGGTTAAAGCTTGCCAGAGGACAGATTTGCTATCAGGCCCTTTGAGGTTGTGCTTCAGCATTTATTTTGGATAAATTTTGGGGAAGGAAGTGAGTACAAGATTGATCTTGGCCTTTATAAATAGCACTCCAAGCACCTCATATCATTTTCTGCATTGCCATGTCTTGAGTTACTTGGTTGCGCAGCAACACAGACCAAAAATTGCATTTTCACATAAAATAGCAGCTCCTCTATTTATTCATTCCTTATTGTCATGTTCCTTAATTGATTTAAAGGTGCTGCTGTGCATGTTTGTTACTCCCTGCACTGCTCGTGTGGAAAATGACAGTGCTGGTTGTACCAATTCCCTGGAAATGTCAAAGGAGGATGAACAGTTCTCAAATGATGCATTTTAGTTACACCAGTACAGTTCTACTCAATTAATGACCCTTTTTCTACCCAAATATTTCAGCCTCAGCCTGGGAGGTGCTTTGTGAGGTGTCACAGAGTTCCAAGGGACACTGAGGCAAATGGAGTTTTCCCATCATAGGGATTTAATAACAAACAAGTATCAGCTAAACCATGTTAGCAAAGTTTTGTAAAGATGAAAGATTCTTACACCTCTCCTTTTGCAAAACTTTACAAAAATCACCTTTTTCTCCTGTTGGCTCCACACAAAACACATGCAGGATATTGGTTTTTCTCTTTCTGTCCCAATTTAAATTCCCCCTTTTGAGTAACACTCCTTGTGCAGGGATATGGTGGGGCTGGGAGCTCGAGGAGGGAATACAGAGATTTTTTGAGTCTTTAGTGCCAACAACCCAGCATTTTAGCCACATTTAAAGCCTGGAGGACAGGGTGGCTGCTCTTGATGTGCTGAGGGCTGGTGGGGTTGGCAGGGATGGAGAGGACAAGGTGGGCAGTGGGGTCAAGGAGCTGATGCTTCAGGCTGGGATTCTGCTCTCCCAAATCCATTTGCAGTGTCTGGTGTGTTGTAACCTTTCCTCCTTTTCCTCCTTTTCCTCCTTTTCCTCCTTTTCCTCCTTTCCCTCATTTTCCTTCTTTTCCTCCTTTTCTTCCTTTCCTCCTTTTCCTCCTTTTCCTCCTTTTCCTCCTTTTCCTCCTTTTCCTCCTTTTCCTTCTTTTCCTTCTTTTCCTCTTTTTCCTCCTTTTCCTCCTTTTCCTCCTTTTCCTCCTTTTCCTCCTTTTCCTTCCTTTTCTACCTTTCCTCCTTTTCCTTCTTTTCCTCCTTTTCCTCCTTTTCTTCCTTTTCCTTCTTTTCCTCCTTTTCCTCCTTTTCCTTCCTTTTCTTCCTTTTCTTCTTTTCCTCCTTTTCCTCCTTTCCCTCCTTTCCCTCCTTTTCCTTCTTTTCCTCCTTTTCCTCAGTGTGGAGCTCAAACTGGAGATAATTTTCCTGCATGCAACAAGATTGACAAAATAATTTTCCTGCACGGCGCAGTAAGACATGAAAAGTGCCTTTTCTAAAGTACAATAAACAAAGAAAAGATGTTTGTGTAGGAAAAAAAATTGGAGGAATAATAGGAGCAGGGAAATTGCTCCTGTTGCTTTAAGGTAGCTTTTAAAAATAGGAATAGTCAGTTAATGCTCCAGCCTTTTCCACAGTAAACATATAATTGTGAGCTGATTGTGGTGAATTCCTAAACAACAGCCCCCATCAGCAGAAGTCTGAAAGAAAGAACTCGACATCTGGAAGCCAGCAGCAGTCAGGATTTTATTAAGCAGCACTGCCAAATAAAATCTGAGCGCTGCTATAAATGATATAAAAATAAAGATTGGCTATGGTGTAACATCTCGAGATGCCAGCAAGTGTGCCTGGCTTTGGAGCTCTGGGAGCAGCAGAGCTTTCCCAGCAGCTTTGGAGCCTGAGGGGGACATGGTGGGTAGGGATGTGGCTTTCTGTGCTGCTTGTCATGTTCAGGAATAAAGAGAGAAACTGCAAAATTGCTCTCAGTGTGCCTGAGTTATTTTTATTGGAAAGGTTTTGGCCACGTTCAGTCTGTGTTGTGTACTACAGAGCTAAAGCAGGGTTTATGGAATATGATTTTCTGTCTGTGAAGGAGGTTATGAGAGAGTGACCTTACCACAGGGAGCAGAACCTGCCCTCTTCCTCAGGCTGCAGCTTGACACATCCATTTCCAGTGCTCAGCCTGTGCATGGAGCCAATGAGTGAATGGGTGATGGCTGTGCCAGCCCTGCCTGGCTCTCAGGGTGAGGGAGATGGGAGCCAGCAGCCATCCCATGCCTGGGGCAGCATCCCCTGGGAATGTGGCCTCTGGCAGCACAGAAAAAGGAACATTTTCCCCTTGTGCACACTCCCTTTGGGGGACATTGGTGCCCCTCCGTGCTGAGCAGGACATTGCCCATCCAGTGGAATCAAATGAGACTTTCTGTGAATTCAGAACGCTGTGATTAAGAGCTCCTTCTCAGCCTTTGTGTCTAGAAATAGCCCAGAACACCACAGCACAAAGTTCAAGGATGTAAAAGAAGTGCTATGTTAAATGAAATTCCGATCTTTCATTTTTTGAGCAGGTTTTTGATACAGCTCAGCTTGATACAACCTGCTATTTACCAGCCTGGCCTTTAATATTGGATCTGCTTTCCAATTATGCTTCAATTCATACACCAGTTGCAGAGGGCGTGTGTGGGTGTACGTGCGAGAGAGGGAGATTGATTTTGTTCTTTAAAAATGTGAAGTCTGCACTAACTATGAAAACCCATCAGAATTTCTAGCACTTAAATGCCATTTCCTTTCTCAATGTGCTACCAGCACTAAGTAATGTTCACGACATCTCTCTGGCAAGTGAAGGAGTACATGCTGCTTTTGCAGAAGTAGAATATTAATACAGATATCAGTGAAAACCAGGCTGCAGCTCCTTTCCAGAAGTAAAGAGTTAAAGTGAAAGCTCAAATTATGACTTAAATGCAAATACATTAGGTCTTAGCTGTGTTTTTCAGAAATACATGAGTAAAAATGGAATAAAGAGAGCACACGTTGCTGTGTGTCGGAGTCACCTCGTGTGTCTGGAACAGCAGATTTGGGGAACCTTTGTGCCACCACTTTGCACAGAGCATATTTGAATTCCTGGTTGTTTTTCCCAGCCAGTGTCTTTTCTGTGTGCTGTATTCCTGAATCTTGGCAGTGCTTTGGTGGTCACTGTGTCCGAGAAGCCCTCAGGAGTGTTCTCTCTGCCTTTCTGTAGCTCTGACTGGTCATTTCTGTTTCCTATAGGTTTAAAGACCTATCTGATCTCGGGCCAGAAGGTGAAGGAGCCCCAGTGCAGCTGTTCCCAAGCTTTGCTTCCTGGCTTGGAGCCTGCAGACGGAGCCAGGACTCCGGGGACGTCGGCAGCCGACAGCTCCAGCGACCCCTCCAAGACAACCAAACAGGTGGAGAAGCCCAAGGTGAGCTGTCCTCTCAAAGCAGGGCTGGGGAAACCTTCTGGGCTTGTTTATGCACTGCTTTACATATTTACATATGTATGGGTGTGTGTGCATAGAGTGACAAAACAGAGTTTGAGGGAGGAAAAATGTACCGAGTTAAATGGCTCGCTCCCCGCTTGGCAAACAATCCCTAAAATAAGGTGGTTTCACATAAATATTTCTATTTGTATTTCAGTTCTGAGAGGTCAGTGATGCTTTTTAAATGGTCTGGATTTTACAGAGGGGAAAGTATATGATTTATGCAGCTGCTGTAACTTCTGGGATTTTCTGCTTTTGCTGCTTCTGCTGTTCCTCTGCCGTGAAGGTCATGTACCTGTGAACCTTGCCATGAGTATTCAACAGACATCCCTGCAGAGGATAATTGGATTGGTTTTGTGATGGGAGAAAATGCTCTGGTGGGTTGGGAGATTGGTTTATCTGCTTGCTCTAGAAACCTATATCTGGAGCTGAGGGCAATGATTTGTATGGATTCAGCTTGGAGGAATGATGACACTTTGTTATGTTCACACCTCTCACAAGATCTCTTGACAAGGAAATCTGTGAAACAATGTGTATTGCTTCAGAGCTTTGCTGTTACTCTCCATCTTCCATCTCAGAGCAGATTTCCCAAACAACAGATGTCTATTCTCTCTTTTCATTTGTGCTAAGAATTCCTTCTCCTGGGCTGCCTGAGGTGGGCACAGATGTCAGAGCCAGGGGTGGCCATCTGCAGGTCCCTGTCCTTGCACTTCAGTGTGGCCACTCCTGACTGCATCTCTTCAATTCAGGTTTGACACCCAGCTGACAGAGTTGATGTGGGGATAATGGATAATTTTCATGCTACTTCATTTTTACTGCTTCTCATTTTTTTCTGGATTGGGACAGCATGAGTAGGGCACCTTTACCCTGCCTCTGCTCCCAGTTTTAAGATTTGAAGTAAAAACACTGGATTGCAGGTGAGATCAGCTGGAGGGCTGACCCAGAGAAATGGTGCAAAGTGGAGTGAGCTCCTTAGAGCAGGCTTAAACAGCTCCTTAGGCCAGGCTGTTTAACCACAGAGGGGGCTGTAGCCATCTTTATCCTCCCCAGAATGTGCTCTGGGTGTGCTTTGACAGCATCCAAGTTACGGGTGATATGTTGCTTTTCCTTTTCCTGTGTAAGAAGGAATATATGTGGCATCCTACTGGCACCAGCTTTCCAGCTCCTTCTTGCTTTTCAGTGAAGGCAAAGGCAAATGAGGCAGGAAAATACATCTTAGAGCTGAGGGGAGCTGTGCAGATAAAGCTGTGAGTGCTGCCCAGGCTGTGGTCCTGCAGAGCTCCAGGTGTGGCAGTGACAGAAACTCCTTCATTTCAAGCAGTGGAGGAAGAGGAATGTGCCAAGTGGAGCAGGATTGCTGAGCTGCCAGTGAGGAGCAGAAGGGAGAAAGGAGGGATGAAGCCAAGCAGTGAAGCTGCTGTTCTGAGAGACAGCGAGGATGCCTTGGGAATGTCAGACAGCAGAGGAGGCTGTGACTGAGGATTAAACTGCACTGGAGGATGGGACTGACCCCCCTGCAGCTGAGGCTTGGTAACTTTGTTGTGTACAGACTTGGGCTGGTGTTTGTTAAAATGATCTGGGTGCAAAATGGAGTCTGTGGTTAAGGATCAGCTCTGAAATGGGGGGTGATTTCCCTTGCACCACTCTTCCTGAGCAGCTGGGTTGTGATGTGGAACATGCTGCTGCCCCACCACACTTTGTCCCTGGTGTTCTGTTCTGGGACTATTGCTGGGTTAATTTAGAATATCCTGAGTGGAAGGGATTCACAAGGATCATTGCAGTCCACCTCCTGGCTCTTGAGATGTTTCATTGCTGAGTGAAAGTCTGTAGAGTGCAAAAATATCAGCATGAGTGAGATAGAGAAACTAAAAGAAGCTGCTCAGAAGAGCATTTCAGACAAGTGCCAGCCCAGATCCAGCTGCCTTGGCTGCCCTGTTGTGCTCCAGCTACTGCAGAGTTTGTGTCTGGAGGTGCCTGGTTTTACTCACCCCCTCAGCACTGCAGCTCTGGCCAGGGATTCCCTGAGGGCCTCCCAGCTGTGGCTGCTGAGCCTGCCTTGCCCCAGGGCTCTGGTGCTGCTGGGTGAGCCCAGGTTTCCCTGGGACTGTGTGACCCTGCCTACAGCCTGGTCTGAGCCTGGAGAGGCAGCACAGCATGTGGAGCATCCCTGCCTCTCCAGCACAGCCAGCTCCAGGGATTCCTGACTGCACAGCACGCTCTGGATGTGCACCAGCCTTCTCTGTGCTGGGGACAATCACACAATCGTGGCTTGGTTTAGGTCCTTCCAACCTTAAAGCCCATCTGGTTCCACCTTCCACTATCCCAGGTTGCTCCAAGCCCCCTCCTGGCTTTGGACACTTCCAGGGATGGAGCAGCCACCACCTCACTGAGCAAACCTGTGCCAGTATTTCACCACTCCCATTGTAAAAAATTTCTTCATTGTGTTGAATTTAAATTTCCTCTCTTTTGCTTTAAATATATATGTATGCTAAAAAACCCCCACAAGGTATGACTGCAGTTTGATCAGAGATCATGCACAATTTTTGAAAAGGAGTGGGTTTCTTTTTTACAGCTTTTGGGCTTTTCGTGAGGGTTTTTTTTAAAGCCTGCAGCTTGCTGGTAGGGTCTGGAGATAATCATTTGCAAAAGAATCATGACTTACATGCCGACTGTTTTAAATACAAAGCTGGAAATGGTGTCAGTGTAGGAGGAGATGACTCCAGCTCTGCAAAAGAGACTTAAGTAGGAGAGGCAAAATTACAGGCGAGTTGAAATATTTTTATTTTAAAGGGAATAAGTGGCTATATTGGATGCAAGGGATGACTTTCACATTTTGGGCTTAAAAGGATGTTCTAGAGGACAAGATCTGTAAAGGAAAGTCAGGAGGGAGAATGCAACAGTAATTGATCCATGAAAGGAATTGTATTTCCTCCTCTGGTGTATCTGTAGTTCATTTAACTGCAAACCTTGTTGCAGTTTGAATGTCAATAAAATGTGTTTACATTACTGAAATGGTGAACACAGAGGGTAAGAACTCTGAGTAAATCTATAATAGCAGGTGGGTTTTTGAATGAAAACACTCTACCCTGCTTAAGTGGTTTTGGTGTCAGTTTATCTTCCCTATCATCTTTTATGACATGCCTCACTTGACAGGGAATCATAAGCTGTTGTAAAAATGTTTTAATGATTGCTTGGTATGAAAACAGAAAGTCCTTTGCTTGTCTTAGTGTTTGCTGGCAGTGCATTAATGTTTTATTCATGGCACTGAGGTCACAGCGCACAGCCTGTGAGTGCCTGCCATAGAGAGGGAAGTTAATGATGTTGACTTGAACACATGGGGAAAGTCAGAGGAACTTCTGCCTCTTCTCAAAGGTCAGGCTGCTTTTCCAAGCCCTTTGTCTTCTGGCTTCACCCTGGGAGCTGAGTGTTGGAGGTGGTCTTGCTAATTTATTAGCAGGATCAAACAGGGAGTGGTTTCTTCAATTTTTGTTATTTGTGTTTTGTCACCATTACCTGACTTTTGCCATGAATAAATCTAAATCTAACTCCTAGAGGGTTAGTAAGGCTTGGTAGCTCACTGCTGATTTATTTTTTAGTCCATCTAGCAATGCCTTCCACCAAGTGGCCAAGACATTTGTGATAGTTACTCAGAGATTATTTTTAAGCAAAACCATTTGAGAACCAACTCCACAGTTTCTTCAGCTGTGTTGGTATTTGTTCAGACTGCACAGGTTCAGAACTGGATGTAAATTGTTTATCTCATGCCAGCTTAGGAAGCTCAGAGTAATTTCAGTGGCCAGCCTGGACTGTGTCCTGAGGAACAGCAGGCAGGATGATGTGCTGGCTGCTGAGGAGGCTCCAGGTCCTACATGAAATCCTTTGAGAGGCATTGGTGAGTGGGTAGATGGCACAGGGAGAGTGGGCTGGGAGAAACATCTGAAAATTAAACAAGCTGGGTGTTTCCAGGTGGTACATCAAAGGTGGAAAAGGAGCATTAGGTGAAAAGTTAGTCCTGAAAAGACTCAGCATGCTGGTCTCTGAAATGGGGAGTGAACCTGGAGGCAGAAGTTGTGGGTTTGGACTAGAGAGGCTTGAATGTGTCCAGAACAAAGAGATGTTGAGTTTGGGACAAAAGGCTCAAGTTCTTGCTGGAAAACTTGCTGTGGTGTTTAGTAGCAGACTTTGGTGAGCCTGGTCACCCTGGACATCTCCAGAGCCAGGAGGGCTCAGGCTCAGGGTCCCTCTGAGCAGGATCCTGCCTCAACTCTGCCTGCCCTGGAGAAGAGAGTGAAGAACTTGAAGATACAATTCCAGACTTAATTCCCCTAAAGAAGATTGCATTTTAACTTGAAGGAATTAGCTTGTTTTAAGAGCTCAAATGCAGCATTTAAAGTTTCTTCCAAAATGCACAACCTGAAACTGGTACAAATGCTGATGGTTTTGCTTTCCTTGTTCCCTGTGACATTTGCTGGGTGTTTGGCTCCAATAGCCTGAGCTCTCCTCCCCTGTCTTATGGCTCTGTATGAAAAAGCAAATTTGCCTTTATTCATTTCAGATTTGTTGCTTTCCATTTCCCTGGACTGTTCATAATGCATCATGGTGTTTCATGTTTTTTCTGGATTTTGCTGCATTTTGTGCTGTCTTGTCTCCTAATGGCATTTAGATCCCTTCACAGGCAGGTTTCACCCAGGGAAATTGCACTTCTCCTGCTAAAGAGTGTTTCATTCCTCTTGGGGAAGTCCTTTGCCTGTGCACAGTGATTACAGTGTATCTGTGATCTTACACTAGTGAAGCTTTCCTGGATTAGATTTAACTTCAGCAAACAGCAAATCTGTGATTTATTTTTGAAATGGTGCATTCTGTTCCAGTCAAATTTTGCTCCCTGCCTCCCATTCTGTAGCTTTGTTTATCTTTGAACCGTGCTGCAAGTATACAAGTGGACTGAATTACGAATTGCATCATCCTACAAGGACACCAGAACATTCCTGGCTAAAATTCTTTTGTCTCATTTCAGCCTTGCCCTTCATGTAGTACCACCCTTGCTCCCCACTGCGATGTCAGCATAGATGAAGGAGCTATCCAAAATGGTTGTCAGGATGAGCATAAAAACAGTACAAAGGTAATTGAAGTATTTCTCACTTCCCTTTCCCCCTTATTTTTCTGCTTCCCCCAGCTTTCTTATTTTTGCACCACTATTCCTTTATCTAAGCTCTTAAGCAGCAGAACTGATTCTGATTTTTTTGTGTTCAGAAATTTAGTTGAGTCTCCCTGCCCCAATTTTCAAAATTTTAGTAATTTTGTGAGCTCAGCTTGATTCTGAGAAGGACCTGAAATTAGGATTCTTTAACCTATGCTGATGGTGCCCAAAGAGGGAGGCCCAAGGAGCACTCCCACACTCTCCATGCTCACAGGCTGGGTCACCTCACACAAGTTCTGTGTCTCTCCAGCATCTCCTGCATCACCACTCTAAGACAAGGTTGTTCCTGTTCACACACAGAATTCACAACTTTCTGTCACTTTGCATCCTTTCCTGACCTGCAGAAACAGCCTCTCTCATATTCCTCATGCTGCTGCCACACTTGTTTCCTTGCCTGTTGCTTTGATATTCTCACAAAAGCCACCTAATTCCTGTGCCATGCCAGACACTGCCTGTTTGTTGTCCTGTTTGTGGCCTTTGCAGCCTCTCTGCTCTGCCTGTTCCCTCTCACTCCTCCCTGAATGTTCAGCTAAATGCAGACTGAGGACCAGTGCTCATTACCTGGTTGTTACATATTCAAATAAATAGAACATTTTCCCTCCTTGGGGAGAATCACTTCACAGACACGCTCTGACACAGTGAGCTTGTTCTTCATGTCTGTCTTACAGCTCTTCTCACCAGTAAAGCAGATTGAAAACCTTGCCAGTGCTGAGCCACTGCATTAATGTGTGTTTGTCCCTCTCTGTACCTGACATGTTGTCTCATGCTGATGTTAGCTCAGGAGCAGGGCCTGCCTCACTGGGCTGGAGGGGTGTGTTACACAGCAGCTCTGTGCCAGAGTTCCAGGAAACAGCCTAAGAAGAGAATAAAACCGTGATCCCTTGAGCCCTGAGGGAGGTGTCAGCAGGGACTTGTCTCAAACCAGCTGGAGATCTCTAAGCCAGAGAACATGTGGGAGATCTGCCTGGGCTGCCAAGATGGCAGGCAGGAGATGCTTCTTCCCCAGGTGGCCTCTGCCCACCTGCAGGGATCTCCAAGAACCAGCTGAGGAGGGATTGACTGTCCTTAGGTGCCAACTGCCTGCTTGAAATTGCTTCCTACTGTACCTGCTTCATGTGTGTGAATCAGCAAATCATCTGCCCTTCCTTGGAGGAGATTTCTGTACAGAGTTGAGGAAGAGCTCTGTAATTGCACTGGAGGAATTCCAGTGGAGCCCAAGTCTCACTCCTTGGGTTTGGTTTGGTTTTTGCTCAGCCCAAAATGGGAGCTGTGTCATGGCTGTCAGTGAGTCTGGGATGCCTGTTCAGCTGAAAGCTCAGAGAACAGCCACATGCACAGAGCTGCTGTGGCATTTGGTTCCCAAGCCTTCCTTGCAGCCTCAGCTCTCTTGGGAAGCAGAGACGGAAGCTCCCTCTGCCCATCTCTGTTCCCTTCCCACAGCCCGTGCTGCACTCCAGTCCCTCTCTTTGGGAATGTTAATGATGTTTAATCATATCCTTGGACTTGTAAGCCTCTGGAGCTTCCTTGTCTCCTGCTGAGAGGAAACTCCACACAAGCCTCCAAGTTCTCAGGGAAACCCTACAGCCTGTTCCTTCAGAAGTCTCAGTAATGTTGGAGCTAACAACATTTAATAAATAGGGATTTTCTCCCACACAAACAGTTTCATACTCTAATCCCTGCCTGTAAAGATTAACAGAGCACAGAGAAACCTTGAGCTGACTGAAGGGAAGAATTTTCTTGGGGATTTGAGCCTTTGCCAAGAAGCTAAAGAGAAAGTCCATGCTGACCTTCTTTGAAAGAGAGAAAATTTAACTGCATTTTTCAAATGATCTTGAGGAACAGCAGGGAAAGCAGACAGTGCCTAGGAGTCCAGATCTTTTGTTTGAGCTGATTATGGCAAAAACTGAGTTCTTGGTTTCTGCTTTTCAAGTAACAAGTGGCTGCAGTGGTGAGGAAGAGGAGAAAGATTATTTCACAGGGGGAAAAAAATATTAACTATGACTTTCAGTTTTTCTTTAGGCCTCAGGTTGTTCTGGGAGATGCTCTAAGCAAATACAAACTTTAGCATAAGTTAAGAAAAACCAACCCACCAAGCAATGAAGGCTCTCACTAAGAGCTGGTTGGTCAGTTGATTTGGTTTCCCTTTGCTGTCCTTCTCACCCCAAAACCAGAGGGGTTTGCCCTGGTGTGACAGCGTTCACAGGGGCCTGAGGGCGAGGGAAGAGATGAGGATCTGACTCCATGTTTCAGAAGGCTGGATTTATTATTTTATTATATATATTATATTAAACTATACTAAAAGAATAGAAGAAAGGATTTCATCAGAAGGCTGGCTAAGAATAGAAAAAGAAAGAATGATAAAGGCTTGGGTCTTGGACAAAAAGTCCGATCCAGCTGACTGTGATTGGCCATTAATTAAAAACAATGACATGAGCCCAATCATAGATGCACCTGTTGCATTCCACAGCAGCAGATAATCAATGTTTACATTTTGTTCCTGAGGCCTCTCAGCTTCTCAGGAGAAAAAATCTTAAGGAAAGGGTTTTTCAGAAAATACCATGGCTACAGGCTGGCTCTGCAGGGTGCTCCATAGCCCTGTTCCCCCTGGGCAGCCTGGATAACCTGGCAGAGGTGTAGGAGCACTTGCTCAGGAGCTGCTCGGTGTCTTCTCTTAGAAAAGAACCTGGTGACATTTTATGTGAGAAATCCTTGTGCCTCTCCCTTCCAAGAGTGTCCCTGTGTCCCCTGGTGTGCCCCTGCTGGGATCTGTGGCTGCAATCCCCTTTCCCTTCTGCTGATTCTGGTCTGCAGCAAAGCATTGGCAGCACCCCAAGGAAACCACCCCATTTCCTATTCCTTCCTCAGCTGCTGTCACTGTGCTGGGAGCACCTGCAAGCTGCCAGAGCAACTGCTGTGAGGGCTGGAAGGGCCCAGACTGGGCCTCCTTCCATCTCCTGGCTCCCAGCACGTGGCTCTGGGGCTCCCACAGGCCGGGGCAGCCCGCAGGGTGGGGATCCCCATTCCCCCGGGAGGGAGGAGGAAGGGCAAGCACAGCCCACCTCCCTCCTGCTTTTCCTGCAGCACAACCCACCTCCCTCCTGCTTTTCCTGCAGCTCCAGGGAGCCATTCCAACACACCTTGTTGTGCCTTCAGCTCTGGAGGTGCTGGCTGTGACAGGAGCCAAGGCCAAGGGCTTCCTGACCCTCCCCTGCACAGGGTTCTCCTGCTGCCCCCTCAATCTTCTCTCTACCCTGGCTCTGTCTGAACCTTTCCCTTCACCTCTCTCTGTTCATGTGCCTCCTTTGCTTCACAGGACACATCACACAAGGAAATGGAACTGATTTTGCATGGGCAGCCAGAAAGAAGATATTTTTTAACTTTAACTAAGTTGATTTTACAATGTCAGTAACATATTTCAGCACGTGGTTGGCGTGGTGATGATATTTATGGTATTTATTTATGGTCACTGTGGTGGCATCTAAGAATAGTCTTCTGGAGGAGCTTGTCACTTCTGTACAAGCAGGAATGGAGAAACTTCTGTCATGAGTGGGCTTCAGGATGAGGATAAATGCTACATGAGAAGTGATAAAATATGGAGGGGGGGAGATGAACACTCAAATATGCCAAGTTTGTTCTATGTTTGCATTTGAAAATGATCCTGACTAACTGCAGTTCATTTTCATTCTAACCACACTTAGCTGTCTAATTCTTTTGGAATTGCTTCAGTACATATTGGTCTAGGTCAAACAAAATGCAAAAGAGGGAACTTCAGGCTCCACGAAAATAGAATTATTTTTGTTTAAAAGTAATTTGTGCTCTCCAATGACAGCAGAATTGGTGATACCGTGTACCTGAGCCATGTCAAAATTAAAGCTGTCTTAACTAACACAAAGGTAAAACAAAACCAGTAAAAAGAAGTGTATCTTAGAGAAGGAGATGTAGTTTAATTTGCAGGAGGTTTTGTTGCAGGATGAGATGCAGGGGTTTTTGTTGTAGGATGAGATGTAGAAAAGGGCTGATCCCACAGGTGGGGGAGAGGGGGAACCTCTGGGAAAGCAGCAGGCCCGTGGTGGTCAGGGGCAGCATCAGCAAGGGCTGGCAGAGTGAGCTGTCTCATGGCCCAGGGAGAGTCAGCACAAATTAAATGTGCATTTAAAATCTTTCTAGAAGAATCTTACCCATAAAATGAGTGAATGAAATTTGGGCTTGTGGTTGGTTGTCATTGAATGGGTGAAAATGTGCTTTATTTTCTGCTCCTTGCAGAGCTGGTTGGTAGAAAGCACCAAGGTGGCACCTGAGGAGGCACATGGGAGGTGTGGGAGGTACAAGGCCAGGAAATGTGGATGGTTCAGGGCAGGGTGCTGAGGGCAGAGCCCCTCTCAGTTTTTGTCCTTGCAACCTCTCCTGTCCATTTTTCTGACATTCCCTGGGTGTGTTTTGCTCTCTGCTGTCCAGGCTCCAGGAGGACACAGCCCAAAGACGCAGAATGGACTTCTGAGTCCTCCCCAGGAGGAGAAGCTGAGCAACAGCCAAACCTCTCTGTATGAGATGCTGCAGGAGAAGGGGCGCTGGGGCGGCGTCAGCCTCGACCAGTCAGCTCTGCTCCCCCTGAGGTTCAAAAACATCCGGGAAAAAACAGATGCCCACTTTGTGGATGTGATTAAAGAAGACAGGTAAGGAGAATGGAGCTGTGCAATGGGAAACCCTGTAAAGGTGAGAAGGCAGCTCTGAGTCCCATATCTTGAGTATTTGTGTGCTTTTTTCTGATTTCAGTAATTGTCGACATACAACACGTTGTGTTTTCTGATTTTAGTCTTTATTCTGCTTAAACTACAAGAGAAACTTGATGTCAGAAACTTTCTGTTTAAAATAAGTTAAACCAGTTTTTCATTGCTTCCAGGGTGAACAGTCCTGCTGTCAGTCCTCCTTCAGCTGAGTCTTTGAAGGGGAAATTGCTCTTTAAATCACTTGTCACAAAGCTGAGCTCCATTTTATAACCCAAAGTCCCCTTAATGCATTTAGTGTGTACCTTCCTCTGCAGTTTAGGGTGTAACATAAAATCTGAACCACAAAACTCACATTTTTTTATAATAAAAGAAGAATCTGTGATAACATGTTACTAATGAAATCCTACTGAGCTTGAAAGCAGAATTAATAGCAATGAATTCTCATGAACTTACTGTCTAGTAAAGTTAATATTGTAAGTTAAATATCTAAAGTGTTGTACATCTATTGATATACAATATCTAAAGTTAGATATTGTAAAATGTGTTTCTCTCTGTTTCAAACAAAAAGGCTTATTTTGGGCAGAGAAAATATTCTTCAAAATTCAGAAATGTGGGATTTTTATCAACACACATCCATATCTCCATTATGGCAAGGACTTGACTGGAGCAGTTAAACAGATAATTGGAGTTTGTTATTATTTATTTTTATTTTGATTTCATTGCTTCCATTCAGATTGAGAATATTTTGTCTAAATATCCTTGAAACTGTGTTCTCCTGTGGACTCAGCTGCTTGGAGCAGGGACACCATCACCTGTATGGAAACATGACTTAGGCAGGGAGAAGTAGAAGGAGGGACAGATCCCTCTCCAGTCTCTTACCTAGATTTTGTCAGTTTACCTTTATCCTGTTGCCACTTGAGTCAAAATTTAGGCTTCTTTATTGTTTTTCTCAGTGTGTGGTCTGTCATTAGTGGCTGAGAATGGAGATTTACCTGATATTTCCAAATATTAGAAAATAGATGAATTGGGAATGTCCAGGTGTTGGCAGAAATCAGCCAGAACAAATAAGAATATTTTTTTAAATGAAAGCAGCACTCTGCAAACTGTAAGTAATAGAAGTAGCTTAATTTATGCAGTTGGTCTGCTGAAGATACCTCACTCAAGTTCTTGTGTTCTGGTGCTTTCCTCCTCCACTCCCAAAATGGGTAATTTTTTCTGATTTGGAAGAAGGAGTACCATGATTTGAGATCAGTCAAAGCCTGGCTTTTTTTTGGTCCAAATTAAATATCATCATTACCATATTAAGTGGGCCATTTCTTGTTGCCAGGGAAACTTCTCTGCTGAGTTCAGTTCATGTAAACATAACTTTCCAAAAATAATCTTCTGATTAATTAGATCTATGCAAAATGCTTTAAGCCTACCAGTTTACACTGATTTTTTCAACATTTCTCAATGAGAAATGATATGGAATAAGGCATTTTAAAAATGTTCTTGGTCCCCTTTAGTAAAACATAATGTTAGTCTTGATGAATCCAGTATCTGTGAGGATTTTTGAATTTGAGGTGTCTCAAGGAGGGACCAAAATTTCCTCATGGTCATTTTACAGAAATCTCAATTTTCACTGAGTTCTGCTGTGTTGGTTTGATGCTGTTGCAAAGCCAAGTGATCTTCCCTGAGCGCTGAGCAGTGATTTCCACTTGGATATAAATTCTTGTTAACAGAAAATACTGAACCCAGATATGGTGATAAATTACATTAATTAATGCCACAGGCTTCCTGCAGAGCTGGGAAGGGTTAAACCTCTCCTGGGGGATTCAGGAGCCTGTGGCTGCATTGGGAATCTGCCTGGGGCTAACTGGGAGGAAATGCTGGACACTGGGGGTGTTGAGCTCAGCTCTGAGCCTGAGAGGTTTTGGCATGCCAGGATTTCACCTTGGAGCTGATACCTGGGCACAATTCCAATGTTCTTTAAAAATAATATTAATAAAGACAGTATTAGTGTGGCATGTTTGTATTAGTACATTACAAAAGAGTCCTTTTGTGAAAGTTACCAGTTCTTACAACTTGATTCTCTATATTTGACAAACAGTGAATACTTCCAGCTTCAAGTCTGGCTTTACTTCTATAAAAATCCTGTTCTTTGTTCATTGTAACCTGCACATTATTGTGCTTTTGAAAAGAAAACTGTAATGTGAGATTTAGAATGTTTGAATTTAATTTCACTGGGAATATCCTCAAAGGATTCTTGCTTTGAGGATTTTTGTTTCCAACAAAAATTAGGTATTTCTTAGATTATAGAAGATATATGAACCTTCTGAAGTACATGAAGCAAGTACTGGGATGCTGCTCAGGGCACTGCTACAATGATCTCTTCAGACTCCAGAGCAGAATCTCAGGGATGTCTGAAGCTCTCCCAGAACTGGGTTCTGTGCACCCTTCATCCCCTCCTTGGGGCAGTTTCTTGTTGAAATAGTTTTTTATTATTTTATAATTTGTTCATTTCTTTCATTTCCCACTTCCCAGTCTTGCTTGATGTGGGGAACACCCTGTGCTGGGAGGCAGAGGCCTCCTGGGAAACAGATTCTGTACTTGACTGTGTCATCAAGTGGGCTCTGCCTTTTGGAGGCAGAATGAGCTGACAGGGAGCTGAGGCCTCATGAGTGCTGCCTTCCCCTGGCTCCATCGTGTTCCACCTCCTGTTTCGTGCTGCACTGTGGAGCTGGACTGATCCTCCTACACCCTCACCAGCACAGCAGCACCAGCACCACCTCCCCTGAGCTTCCCTGCAGCAAAAAAGGGGATTCAGCAGTATTTAAAAAAATAACAACCCAAAAGCTTTCAAAAATTTCATTATTGATGCTCTTAGAAATGTCTAAGACAGGTGAGGAATGAAGACAAGAATGAAGGAGAGAGGGGTGACTCAGGTGAGGGTATCCTGATATTTTTAATGCGTTGGCCAAAGCCAGAATGTTTAAAGGTTACCAAGTATTGGCCTTATTCATGCTTAGACTCCTTTGTCTTCTCTAGCATCAGTCTAGGAATGTGTGTTTGGTTGATCTTGCATCTCAGTTTAAAAAAAAAAAGCTTCCCACATGCCATCTTGTGCTGGGAGCTTCCAAGAAAACCTCTTAGGCAAGAACTCCATAAAAATAAACAGAGAATAACCCCAAAACCAAACTCCCTTAAAAAGAGAATTCAGGCACAGACAAGCTCTGTAGGATCTTTCTTTCAGCTTCTTCATCTGCTTGGAATTTGACCTCATGTGCATCTCTGGTTTTTGCTCAGTCACCAGCTTGGAAATTGCCCACTGTGTCTGTGGCTCTGGTGCTGCAGCTGCCAGGGTGGGAATAGGAGCCTTGGATTCAGAGGGATTTTAGAAACAATTCCCTGTAAATAACACATGGAATCAGCTGCTTGGAAATGAGAGGAGGCTCCCAGGCAGGGAGGAGTGTGTGTGGAAGCTGCTCAGAGCAGGGGACAGGCACAGCAGTGCCACAAGCAGGTGCGACCCTGGGCACAAAGCACTCGGTGCTCTCCCGTCCCTTCAGCTCCCTGGGCCCTGCTCAGGAGACAAAAGACTGGCAGAAATGCCATCAGGAAACTTCATTCATAAACCTCATACTGTAAAACTCAGCTTCTTCCAGAGGATGGGGAATAAACCTGACTTCCAATGATTGAAGTCTCTTTTATGTTGTTGTGGGATTTTGTCACCTTCTGTAGAAAAGATGAAGGTGAAGGAGGGCATAAACACCCTCTGGTGGCTGCTGCCTCTGGGTGCCTTAGCCCTGATGTCATTAGTTGTCACTGCCTTTGTTGATGGTGCTGCTCATTCCAAATCTCCCAGTTCAGAAGTAAATCTCAGCTCTCCATCTCTTCTCTGCAGCCCAGATCATTAAGGGAGTGTTCCCAGTTGAGTTACTGAGTTATTTTAGTGTCTGAAATAACAAGAAACTGCTGTTTTCTAAAATGGGCAATGGGGTTTTTTTTCCCCCATAACAATTTGTCACCTTTGTCATCCTTGGCTTGCTTTGAGCCATAGAATTCCACCCAAGACACAAATATCCCACAGCCACGTGGCTCCAGAGGTTGTGTGTCTGCAGCAGCAATTAACCTTTACTATTTGCTGGCTTATGTTACAATTATCTGTACTCATCAGTTAGATCTGTTAAATTTCTGGAAGGACTTGTTAGACTCTTCCTGGAAATATAAAAGTTTGCTTTTTTTGTGGAATATTTCCTTTCACTGAGCAAGTGATGTGGGTAAGAGGATACTTTGGTGATCAAGAAAGAAGAAAAACCACAGGAACTTCAAAGCCAAGTGCCAGCATCCCTGGAAACAGCAGCTGCAGTCTGGGGGGGGCTGAAGGAGGTGCAGCTGAACAAACTGATGTTGATTTTGTCCTTTCTCTTCAGCCTCATGAAAGATTACTTCTTTAAACCACCTATTAACAAGCTGAGCCTCAACTTCTTGGATCAGGATTTGGAGATGTCCTACAGGACGAGCTACCAGGAGGAGGTGTGTTTCTGCTGGCCTTGGTTTCTGTCTGTGATCTGTCTGAGCCACTGTCTATCTTGGGGTTTTTAACACATTTTGTTGCAGTTGTTTCATGAGAAGGGTTGTGAAATGTCAAATGTGATTTGCTGCTTGATATTGCTGCCTCTGTAAAGAGTCTCCTTTCAGTTAATTATAGAAATGTGGAATGGTTGGGGTTGGAAAGGACCATAAACTGATCCAGTGCCACCCCTGCCATGGCAGGGACACCTCCCACTGTCCCAGGCTGCTCCCAGCCCTGCCCAGCCTGGCCTTGGGCACTGCCAGGGATCCAGGGTGGGCACCCTGTGCCAGGGCCTGCCCACCCTCACAGGGAACAATTCCCAGTTCCCAATATCCCATCCATCCCTGCCCTCTGGCAGTGGGAGCCATTCCCTGGGTCCTGTTACCCCAGGCCATCATCCAAAGTCCTTTTCCAGCTCTCCTGGAGCCCCTTTAGGCACTGGAAGAGCTCTGAGCTGCCCCTGGAGCCTTCTCCAGGCTGAACACCCCCAGCATTCCAAGCCTGACATCAGAGCAGAGGAGCTCCAGCCCTTGGAGCATCTTTTGCCATGCCCTAGTCCAGTGTTTGGGCTGGAAATCTGAGGTACACTGATTATCTCCAGGTTAATGTTCCAAGTCTTTAGGGTGGCCAGAGAACCATGCTGAGATGGTAAGGACCAATTGCTGCTTGTCTTCTCATCAAATATTCTAACTTTGAGAATGGTAACTTGGAATTTGATTCTTGTTTAGTCACAGTTTCATGGTTATCCCTGTGGAATCCAAACCTGTGCTGAATTCAAAGGTCCTATTTCCATAACACTGGAATTGTAGGGAGCAGTAAATTGTAAGGAACTTGGTGTTTTCTTCAGGATTCTGCACTGAGTCTAAAAACTCCTTCATTCCCCTGGGGGCTTATAATATCACAGGCTTTCCACAGCACTGGATTTTCCTGCCTGACTGATAGGAACTGGCAGGATAGTTTAAATTCACCTAAAGTGACATTAGGTGTCAGTTAGAACTGAGGCTGCATTTCCACCAGCAGCTGCAAATTTGCTGCCAAGAAAAGGCAAATGCTCTGCCCTCCTTGCTCCTCCTCCTCCTCCTCCCTGCTCCTTCTGATGGCTCTGGTGCTTCTCTGCCTTCCCTGCTGTGAGCGCTTCATTTCCAGGCCTAGCATGAAATATTCATGGTTTGTTTTTCTCTTTGGGGGCTCTTTTTATTTTCTGTTTGGGGCTCTTTCTCTTTGCATCTGGGGCTGTTTTGTGCTGGGTGGAAGCAGCAGCAGCTCTGGAGGGGTTGGCAAGGGCCCGAGGCAGCCCAGATAAACGTCCGGCAGCAGGAAGGGGAGTGGGCCCTTCCCTTCCAGCAGCATGAGCTGCTCCTTTGGGTGATCCCTCTGCACAACTGCAGCAGGAGAAAGCAGGAGTGGCTTTCTTTTCTTCCCAGTGTGTCCTGCATCTGAGGGCAGCACAATTTCTGCTTCTGCTGTTTGTTGTTTTCAGTTCTGGGCAGTGTTGTCACATTCTCCTTAGCAATATTTGCTTGTTTTCCAACACTTCCAGGTGACGCCTCACTTAATTTATTGTATTTTAGCAAAGGAAAGCCCAGTTGTGCTGCAATTCAGTCTCTTCACTTCGGTGAGCTCCATGCTCATCCTGTAATTTAGTTTCATCTCTCTGCATAAAGTTCCTGTAGCAATGACAGGGAGAAACTTCCTGTGGGATGCAGCCTGCAAAATTTGCAAACTTTACTATTTTCTATTGTAAAGAAAATTGTAAAGTTTGCAAAGTTTTACTGTTTTCTTTTGTAAAGAAAATAGTAAATCAAGTGGTTTCCAGTGGAAAGATGGGCAAGAGAAGCAAAGCAGAGATACTAAAGCTTATACAGATAGACCTATTAATGTAGCTATGTAGGAAATTCCTAGAAAGAGCAGAAATGTGGCCTGTGCATTTTGTTAGTGGCAAGCTAATAATTTGAAAATTATTGCATAAATATCCTTGAAAGTGGGCATTTTCACTCTCTAATAGCAACTCTGCATCATTGGGGCAAAAACTTGTTAAATCTTTTATGTTAGCAGAGTTCTGGTTCAAGACAACAATGAAACCTTATTTTTTCTTTCTCTCTCTGCATCACTGGGGCAAAAACCTGTTAAAGCTTTTATGTTAGCAGAGTCCTGGTTCAAAACAACGATGAAATCTTTTGGAGAGTGAAAAGATTTGACAACAGTCCAGGTTCTCTAATGGCCTGACAGTCAGTGCTGCTGAAAGTGACTCCAGCCCCCCTGAATTCACCTCTGGTTATGCAGTGCCAGCTGCAGGCTCAGGCTGTGATCCCTCTCTGGAATCAGCTCTGCTTCCCCAGAGCCTTCATCTGCTCTCATTTGGAAATGAAGGCACCACTTAGCACTGCTGGAGCATCTCTGGCTCTGTCACTGGGGACACAGCGCTGCTTCCCTTAATTCTATTGATGCCACTTGGTGTGCATGAACAGGATTCTGCCACCCCTCAAGTTAAAAGGTCATTTTGGCACTGAAGTGATGCTGGCTGGATTTGTTAGGTTGCAGAGAGGTACAAATGAGGAACAAGTTGGTTTCCCAGTATTGCTGAGCACAGGAAGTGATCTGAGGAACAAAAGAAACTTCCAAATTAAACCGGATTCCTCCAACTGGGCTCCATCATGGTGACATTGATAACATAATTTCTGGTTTTCTTTGGAGCTTGCTTTCTAAACTTGGGCAGATACAAACACTCCTAGGACTGGGCTCACCTTCATAAGCCAGGATGGAGCTCATGATCTGGTTTTCAGCAGGACTGGCCATGGTAGCACAAAGCACAGCTGCACAAGCACTGGGCCAGGCCAGGATGGGATGGGGATGTGGGGTGAGGGGTTATGGAAGAGCAGGACTGGGTTTCCCGGGCTCTGGTCAGTTTGGATTACACAGCTTTTAATCTGGTCTGAAAGGGAGATGTGAATTCTGCCACAGCAGTTGTGTCTGTGGAGTGGTGTTAGGAGGGTTTTTTTTAAGGTTAAAAAGGTTATAGTAAAGTCTGTTCTTATTTTAAATTAAAAGAATAAAATAAAATATCCCATAACCTATCTTCTACTTATTATATTTATGTTTCTTTGCACAGAATATTCATTTTTTGTGTTGTTTGATTTCTATATCATAATAGTGTGTAAAAATCACCCCAGACCTGGGGGTTGTGCCACCAATACTTCTTCTCGACATGGTCTGCTCAGGGAGCTGTGTCACCATCAAACCACCTCTTCTGCTGCTTGTTTCCAACCAGTGCTTACACTGGATTAATGAAGTGGCCAAAATTTCCTCATCCCTTCATTTGTTAGGGTCTGCTGTTCATCCAATTGAATTCAACAAAATAACATTTATTCCTTTCCATCCCTTCCCTCAATCCCTGTGCTCCACACAGGTTATAAGGAATGCTCCAGTGAAGACATTTGCCAGTGCCACCTTCAGCTCTCTGCTGGACGTGTTCCTGTCCACCACAGTCTTCCTCATCCTCTCCATCACGTGTTTCCTGAGGCACGGCATGGTGGCAGCCCCGCCGCCGCCCGCCGCCGTCGCCGTGTTCGTCATCGCCATCCTGCTGGAAGTGCTGTCCCTTGTCGTGTCCATCAGGTAAGGACAGAGAGCAGGGCTCTGCACTGCTGCCTGGCTCAGGGACATTCTGTTTGACAGCATCCCAGGAGCTGGTTGGGATGGGCTGGAAGAGCAGAGGCAGAGCAGCCAAGGCTCACAGCACAGGCTGGGCAGGGAGAGCTCTGCCTGCAGGAATTGCAGCAGGATTGGGATTCTGATAGAGTTCACACAGGGAGATGGAATCTGCACCCCATCCCTGCCCCTCTGACTGTTCCTTGGGGTGCCACGTGCCATTATATGTCTTCTCACAGCACTGTCAGAATTCAAACAGAAAATTTTGATCTCTTGTTCCAGGGCTTGCAAGGGTTCCTCAGGGGTGAAGAGATAGACAAGAATCTTGATCTCATGATCAGAAGGCTGGATTTATTATTTTATGATATATTTTACATTATGACTATGCTAATAGGAATAGAGAGAAAAGTTCAGAAGCTGCTATGCTAAGAATAGAATGGGAATGAATAAAGAAGGGAGCTCTGTCTGATTCTGTCCCAGAGAGAGCTTGGTCTTTGATTGGCCATTAATTGTAAATATGGAACATGGGCCAATCACAGATGCACCTGTTGCATTCCACAGCAGCAGATAACCATTGTTTACATTCTCTTTCTGGGGCCTCAGCCTTCCAGAAGAGGGAAAAATCCTAAAGAAAGGATTTTTCACAAAAGATGTCTGTGACAATCTCTCCTGCAAACAAATCCACCCAAAAAACTGCTCCTTTAAACTCCACCATAAAAGTGCAGAGTTCTGGGGTTAAAACTGACACCCTGTGTCAGAGGGTGTCAGTTTTTGCAATGCTGCCCTCAAAGAAGGAAAGAAGAGAAATTGTTAAAGGCACATTGTATCTGCCCAGAATTATTTTTTTTTTAAGTTTCATGGGTTAACATTGAGATAGTTCATGTTTTCTGTGTCTGGCATGTAAGAAGAGTCCAGTGGGAAGGGAAAGGGGCACTGCTCTGTCTCTGCAGAAGGGGTGGCACTTGGCAAGGCTGTGCTCAGAGGTGCCAGCCCCACTCCTGAGCCCTCGTCCTGCCCCTCAGCCTCTCCTGTGCCCTCAGCACACTTGGCTGCAGGTGCCAGCATTTCAACAGCAGCTCCTCTTTCCCCATTTGTGCCCAGTCCCCCCAGTGCTGGGCTGTTCTGGGCTTCCAGGACACTGCTGGGGTGACTCCTCCAGCCCAGGGTTACTCACACACTCAGAGCCCTTTGCTCAGGGCAGCTCCTGCTCTCCTGGGTGTAACCTGTCATTAACCCAGGGATCAACCTGGGAATGAGCTGATTGTGTGTCTGGGCCTGTGGGAGCCCCTTCACTGTGCCCTGCTCATCCTGGTGTTCCCTGCCCTTCCCTGGCACAGGGATAAGGGAGGGGTGTGCAGATGGGTGTCCTCTCCTGGAGTTCTGCACATCTGTCAGGAAGGTGTCAGTCAAAATGCTTTTGTAATTATGAGCTGGAAGCAATTTCTGCTGCTGTTTCAAAAGAAACCAAAGATTGCAGTTTGCACTCTCATTTTGGCTTTGCAGGGTTGAGGTTTAAAAATACTGAATTGATGTTTTAGTCACTGAAGGAATTTGTACTTCACTGGGCATACAAATGTGTGCAAGTGGATTTACATCAAAGCTGGCATGTGGAGTGGAGAGAAGCCATCTATGAAATGCTTTAAAGATAGCATTTCTTAGCAGGTGTGTTTGGCTGTTGCAATTTGAATAGTTCTTAAAAAATCTAGAAATTCAGAGAGTTAGAAGCTGTACTGGGAGATGGTTGAACTGCTAGAGTTGTCATTCTAAACTGTGGTAATATTGGTGTGTCCTCTCTCTTGCATCAGAAATGCATTTTCCCCTTTGCAGAAGATTCTGTGCTCTGGTTTGGGTGGGGCAGAAGTTGAATTTCAGGCAGTTTTCAGGCAGCTCTTTCAGGTGCTCTGGGTTTGGTGGCCATGAATTGTTCAGATGGGAACAGCTCAGCCACTGCTTTCCAGAAGTGCTGCTTTCTGCTGTCCAGGTGTATTTGCAGAAGATTTGTGTTCACTTGCTGTACAGGTGAATTCTTACTTCATTTTAGTGTTTTTCAATTTGTTGTTTTCCCCACAGGACATTGCTTTTGCCTTATTTTGTACATTTATAAAAATTATTGCTATAACATTAGAAATATTTATAGGTAGATACATAAGGTTTTATTGCTCTGTAATTGGTGGTTTATGGGTTCCTTAAGGAGAAGAAAAATTGTTGTTTTCAGTCTGTATAGAGTTGGCAAAGTGGTTTTGTGTGTGAGTGGCTGTGCAGGGGTTTGGCTTCCCTGCAGCTCTGTGCTGTCAGCCTGACCTGTGATCTCCAAACCCTTCAAACTCTCCTGGTTACCCTGGGAACCAGCAGTGGCTGGATGGGACAGGTGACCTCTGCCTTTCCCTGTCCTCTCCTTCAAACCAGCAGGGATGGTTTGGATTTTTATTCTGTATTTGCTTTATAGTAAATACCCGAAATGCACTTCTGGGCCAGCCCAGTCTCCGTAACCTGAGGCACACACTTTGTCAGGGAGGTGAAAATCATCTTTTTCCTCTTCAAATCCTCTTCCAAGTGAGGACTGCTCCCTCTGACCACTCATTATGCACAGAAACAGTGCAGAACTTCCTGTGCAGAAATGTCATCCCAAATGACAATCACAGAATACCACTGAGATATCTTTGGGGAGGAGACTGGACTACAATGCTGGGCACACTCCCAGAATTTCAGGAAAAGGGATTATTTTAAGACCAGAAAATCCTTGCCTAAGTTTCACATTGTATTTTCATTATCACGATGCTAAACACCCTGCCTTTAAATCAGCTAAATTGTCATTAAATAATTAAATCCAGGGCTCAGCCTAGCAAGGGCTCCCCTGGCTCAGCCCAGCTGTGGGAGGGGAAGGCACAGCACTGGCACAGCCCGGGCAGTGGAAACACCTTAAAATTGAATTCTGCAGCAGCACAAGTCCTCATGGAGCAAAGCTTACGAGGGAGAAGGATGTTTTGATTCCTCTGAAGTGTCTGATAATAAATTATTGGAGTACCTATAGATGAGCATCCCACTGTTAGCACAAGAGCCACTCGAAAATTAATTGTATAAAGCTGCAGGCAAAAATTGGTGCTTCATTTGTGAGCACGTGGAAGATGTCATCTCCTCTGTGAATGTTCTCTGAAGAATGTCCTTCTGCCCTCTTGAAATGCAGCTACTTTGACGAGCTCAACTGAAGTGTAACAGATCCTAAAGTTCTGGTATTTAAAAAAACCCCGTTGTCATTGAATGTACAACGATGGGTGAGATTCCACTTGGGAGTCTGAGGAGTGGCTCTGCGGGAATAGAGATTAGAGATTCTGCCCAGCAGCTGCCCAATATTTAGTGTAAATCTAGAAGTTTTGTTCACTAGATAATTTTGATATGTTACCCTCGAGTAAAACTGCTTATAAATAAGTTTATTTACAAGAAATGTGTTGCTTTTGATAGCGTGCTTCAGTGAGGGGTGGAAGGCAGAAGAGTGGGTGTTTAGCCCTATTCAAGAGAGTCAACTTTCAGTTAATTCATGAATTTAAAAGGACCTTTCTAGACAGCAAAAGAGAATCCTGTGGATGAAGAAAGCAAGTGCAACAGCAGAGGGGAAGCTGTGCTGTTACCTGACCGAAGAACTGCTTTATTCCTGATGCTTCACCTTCCCAGCCTTGCTGAGGTGCCACCCCTGTCTCTCCTGTGGCCAGCGTTGGATCTTCCTGAATTCCTCATGACCAGGAGCAGAAATTGCTCTCTGCCCCTGGAGCCTAATGAAGCAGATCTGTTAACACGTCTGATACAGAGTATTGATGCTGAGGAAAACAATGGAGTCTGTTTGCCTTTATTTATTTCTAACATCTGGTATTTAATATCCCACCAAATTGCTGCTATGCCAAAAGCTTTTGATTTGAACTCTGGGAATTGATTTTAAACTGCCAGTAAATACAAAAATGATGGTAACAGTCTCCATTAGCCATTAATCATTTATGTCAAAGTTACTAATTTGAACTCCAGCTTGTGTAAACAGCTCAGATGCTTTAGCATTTAAGCCCTGTTGAGCTGCCCACTGACACTGCATTATTTACTGATACTGCCCTGTAGCCATTAAATCTGTCTGCAGCTCTCACTGCTGTCTGGATTTAATGCACCCCTGACTTCCTGTGCTGGGAGCATTGGGCTGGATTCACTGCTAAGGAGGAGAATTCCATCCCGTAATTCCAGAGTGCAGAGCCCCACGCTAAATCCATCCCAAAAAATGAGTGCACGAAGGTGAAGATTGGCAGGAGAAAGGTGGCATTGCCCTGGAGTCTGCACCTGCCTGAATAAAGCAGAGTCCTCCTGGCAGGATTAACCCCTGGGGTTCACCCCTGGATTTGTTGCTATGGTTCCCACAGGAGTTTGTCCTGGCATGGAGGCTTGGCAGGAAGGGAGATGCCAACCCTGGAGTCCCTGGTGTGTGGGCTGGGGTGAGAGACGCGGGCTGGGCGTGTGCCACAGGGGCTGTGCCAGCCTCGATGGGAGCGTGGGCACAGGTGGCACTGCTGCCTCACAGGGAGCCTGGGCTGGCATCCCTTCCCTTCCCTTCCCTTCCCTTCCCTTCCCTTCCCTTCCCTTCCCTTCCCTTCCCTTCCCTTCCCTTCCCTTCCCTTCCCTTCCCTTCCCTTCCCTTCCCTTCCCTTCCCTTCCCTTCCCTTCCCTTCCCGGGCTCCCAGCTCAGCCCTGGCACTGCCAATCCCAACCATCGGTGCTGGAGGATGGGGCTTCATTTCAGAGGTGTTGCTGGGTGGTGATTTCAGACCTGGGCACAGGAACAGTTCTGACACTCTGTACCCCTTCAGAAACCCCAGTTCATACTCTAGAGACCCTTTTTAAACATCTTTTATATCCAGTTTTGAAATTTCAGTGCTTTGCTGGAAATTCTGTTTTCCAGTGGAGCACAGTTAGAATTTTTGGCGTGAGTGGAAGTTCATTAAACCTGCAAATCTGTGAGCACCCTCTCGTGGGCTCCGGATGAATTACAGTGTATTCCATCCTCCCAAATTCCTCATTTCCCATGAATTTAACTATAATTTACAGATTTTAACACATGCAATTAGAGAAGAGTTCTTTATGCTGCACAAAATACTTTTGATTGCAATTCACAGAATTCCAGACTGGAGAATTAAAGTCTCATTCACAAACAATTTATATTTAAAGGTGTGGAATGAGTGTCAAACTGGCATATAGAAATTGAAATTTAGCTTGGTTTGTGTCAGGTTTTTATCCCTTATAAAACCTTGTATTTCAGACAACAGGGTTAAAAATTAATGGATATCTTTTCTCTTTTTGGAGATATAGGTGATGTGGGGTAATTTATGTGACTTTGGAGACTGGGAATTTTGTATTTATTGGGTGTTTTGGGGTTTTTTTTTCAGCTGTGAGCATCTCTGGCCATGCAGAAGGTGTGATTCTGTATTGTTTGGGCTCTGTAGTCCAGAATCACCTGCTCAGCCTGAGTCTGATAAATCCACACGTGCCATTAATGACTCTGGGTGCAGCCAACTGTGCTCCACCACCTTTTTACAGCTTCTTAAAAATAATTAAGCACTTGAACAGCAGTTGCACTTTTTCTCAAGTGACTAATGCTGAGCTTTGAGGAGGAAGTTATCCCGAAGATTTATTTCTGTGGATAAATATGAGTTTTCTATGCAATGCCCTTGAGCATTGAGCATCCTTTTCCCTTCCCTTATTCATTTTAGCAATTAGAGCTGCTCTCATTGGAGAAGCATCTCCGGTGAGCCGCTCTCCAGAGCTTTCCCGCTTGGCTCCTTCAGCGTTTCACAGGTTGGGTTTTCTGGTTTTCTGCCGTGGTTTTCTCGGCAGCTGCGGGCGAGAGCGGCTCCTTCCCGCGGGGCGGTGCCAGCCGGGCCGGGCTCTGCCAGCTCGCAGCCCACGCCCCCCTTCCCCTTCCCAATGACAGGGAATGCCGGCAGGATGGCTGCTTCCAACTGGGAGAACTGGTTTGGGTTGCGCTGTGATGGGTGCTGGGGCTGCCCTGCTCCTCAGACGTTCCTGGTGTTATTTTCAGTAGGTTTCACTTGGGAAAGTTTCCCCTCTGCCTGCCTGCTTTATTTATGAATGGAGAGGAGTCTTCTCTCTGCTTAAGCTTCCAAGGAAGTGAAGTTTGGCTTTCAATTTGCTGCCTCTCCTCACTAGAGCAGCCGGGCTGGATTATTCCCTGGCTGTCACCAGCAGGTGCTGTGGCACCTTGGTTGCTCATAGAGCCTCAGGGATAGGTTTGAAGCTCTGTTTTTACAGGTAAATGAGGGTGCAGGGAGATGTGCTGCCATTAATGCCTGGCTCCCTGCTTTCCTGTGTTCCAGGATGGCTTTTTTCCTGGAGGAGGTGATGACTTGCACCAAGCGGCTCCTGGAGGTGATATCTGGCTGGCTGCCCCGACACTTCTTCGGTGCAATCCTGGTTTCCCTCCCAGCTCTTGCAGTTTTTTCACACTTCACCTCTGATTTTGAAACAAATATACATGTAAGTTGTTGAACTCCATTCCCTAAAGTGAGTGTTTGCAGCTACCAAAGCTTGTTGCTTGCCTGCCTTCCTCCACCTCCCTCCTGCTTTACATCTGTTTGATACAGATCCCTTGGAGGGATGGGGCTTTGTGCATGATGGAATTCCTGGTCTGTTATGTAAACACAGCCATGGTGAAAACTCTCTGACAAAAGGGGAGAGGATACCTAGAAATTCCTGCTGCTTGCATACCTTTTTCTCTTAAACCAAGCACTTCTGCAGGATTTTTTTTGAGATAATTCCAGTGGTTTATCCCAGGATTATTGTCCTGGGCTGGATTTGGAGTTTGGAGTCAGAGAAGCTGTATCAGTGAACCTCAACAATGGGAACAGGATTAGTGGGGGGTGTTTTGGCTTTGCAGAGTGAGATGAAGGAACTCAAAGGAGAGAGCACTTGGTACCTAGGAATGGCCATTGCAGGGGTTGTGGGAATGGTTAAAGGAATGCAATAACTGCCTTCTGAAAAGGAAGGGAAAGAAATTGGAATGTTTAACCCAGACACAGAGATC
Source organism: Zonotrichia albicollis (assembly GCF_047830755.1). NCBI lineage: Eukaryota > Metazoa > Chordata > Aves > Passeriformes > Passerellidae > Zonotrichia > Zonotrichia albicollis. The sequence continues at coordinate 14,065,710 of NC_133834.1, read as the reverse complement.
CATAGGGAATTTGGTGTCTCTGTTATTAAAAGCACTCAGAAGGGGAGAACAAGGGGTTAAACATTCATGGAATCACAGAATGGTTTGGGTTGGAAGGCACCTCTTGTTCCAGCCATGGGCAACAGTGAGGAGGGGGGAGAACAGTTTAATTTAAAAGCCAACTGTAGCATAAAATCAAGGCTTAAAAACTGTGAACAAAATGGCCTCAAGCTGGAGATGAAAGATTGTTTCTCTGCAGGTTTCTCTTAGGCAGCACAGCGTGCAATCCTTCCTTTCCAGGATCCTCAGGGAATTCTGTTTCACAAAGCTTTGCTATTTCAGGGTGTAGGTAATGGCCAGATCCTCTTCACTCTTCCTATCCCAGCTTATTCCTGGCTGCTGGGGGCTGTTTGTTCCATGGGAACATGTGACCACACATTTTTTGGTCCCTGCTGATTTAAACACACATCCCGTGGTTGTCACAGCCACAGCAGGGCGTGGCTGACATTCTGGTCCATCCCATGCTTAAGATCATTCTGCAGTTTCTACCTTTTGGAGCTTTAGGGAAGACATTTTAAGCTGTAAATTGATTTGTTTGTTCATTCAATTTAATGATGGTCTTTCCCCTCCATGATTATCAGTAAATTACCCATAGGAATGTTTTCCTCAAGGGAAGGGAGCTGAAAACCTTCAAATCTCTCAAATCTGTTGATTTTGATACCATCCCATTCATCACCATCCTTGATCATCTCTCCAGATGTTTCAGATAATATCAGAACCACTTTATGAGTGTGTTCTCAACACAGGTCAGGTTGAGTCAAACCACTTGAGGCAGCAGCAGTAAAATGGTGATTTTCATCACCAAACTGAGAATGAACTTTGCTTTTTTTTCCTCTTGCAGGTGCTCCAGAGTCGTGGGGCTGTTGGCTCACTCTCCAAGAGATGTCCCAGCTCAGCTTGTGCTCAGTGTTCCCACACTCATGGAGCTCTAGGAAATGGAGTCAATCTATAGAGGGTCAGGTAAGTCTCCTCCTTTACTATGACATGGTTTTGCAAAGTTTTTTTTTTTATTCATAGCATTTTATACCTTCCCTGGACATAAAATAATTATAAAATGAAAATTAACAAAAATAGCCATGAAAAAAAAAAAAAAAAAAAACTTTCCAAAGCCATGCATCCATAGTAAAATCCAGCACATCCTGACCCTCTATAGGCTGGCTTCATGCTGGGGCATCACTTGGAGTGAGAAGCAGTGCCCTGCCACTTCAGGAGACCTCAAATGGGGGGAAAAAAGTAAGTTTAAGTTATGGGGTTTTTATGGACACTTCTGAAATTCCTTTATCCGTTTTTAAGTCATTAAAAAATCCAACAATTGTTGTTTGTGGTTTAAAAATGGTGAATTATGTAAGGATTTTTCCCATCCTCTGTGTCTGCTCTCAATCACATGCTTGTTTGTTATGCCACAGGACTGCCAGGCTGCAGAGTCTGCACTTCAGCTGCACAGGAACCTAAAGGGAGAGAGAAGGGGAGAGAATGATCATTTCATGCTGTAAAACACAGCACAAAGCTAGACCAGAACTCCTTCATCCAAGTGTGGAGTCTCTAGTTTAGCTTGGATGGTCATGAATATATTTGGGAAACCAAAATTGGCACATCATTGGCACACTTGAGAGTTTTGAGCACTGTGAGGTTGTACTGGGGAAATGAAGGTGCTCTGGGCAGCGCATCTGTCCTGCATTTCCTTTCCTTTATCCAGCAAGCTGTGGACAGGTAAAGGGGTTTTGAGATGAGGAATTTGGAACCTCATATCAATCAAACCTTAATCAAAATGTGAGCTTGTCCATTGGCAGTGACTGCAGCTGCCTTTTGTCACTGGGGCAGATCCTTCCTTCCCTGGACTCAGCTGTCACAGGGCACTGTGGGAACTTCTCTGAGGAGTTTCTGAAAGCAGGCAGGTGGGTGAAGTTGCACTCTGCATTTCCAATGCATTGGAATTTCAATATTCAGTGTAGAGCAAGCAGGATCTAACCCCAGCAGTGGAGAGGAGTTTACCATGAATTTTCACTTTTCTTTTTTTCCCTTTTTGTGAATGAGAAGAGGCACTGAGCTTTGACCAAGGTAAGCTGGAGGCTCTGGAAATTACTGAAATAACTTGGTGTGTGATAAAACCTCCATCCAGGGAAAACAGTGACAAAGCTCCAGTGCTGAAGGTTTTCTTGCTGCTGGAAGGGAAGATCTCCATCTCCACATGGGCTCACTCGCTGTGCCCATCCCCCAGGATGAATTCTCCATGGTGGCTGTGTGGCAGGGCCCTGGGCAGCTGCTAACCCCCCTCTCTCTCTCTGTTGCAGTACACCATGTTCATGTGTTGTGCCATTCTCATCACCATTGTGCAGTACTGTAACTTCTGCCAGCTCAGCTCCTGGATGAGATCCCTGCTGGCAACGGTGGTGGGAGCAGTGCTGCTCATCCTGCTCTACGTGTCCTTGTGCCCCTCCAGGTGAGCCTCACTCCAGGGAGCTCAGCTGGGCTCCTCCCAGGGAAACAAGGGATTTGCTGTCTGCCATGACTTTCTCCAGCATTTCAACTTTAATGATTTTATTTCTTCATTATTTATTTGTTTTCTTGAAGGATTTCAGGGGGTGCCTCTTCTGTGTGACACACTGTGCTTCCTAGGACACAGTTACAGAGCCACAGAATTGCCTTTCACCATTAGTTTGAAAATCTGTTTTATTAAGGAATTTCCCAGGTGTTTTGTGGTGCCAGAGAGCCCAACTGCTCCCCAACACCCCTCTGGATTTATTTTTACCTTAGGATCCACATATTCTTCTTCCACCTCCTTCCTCAATGCATTTTCCAGTGTGGAAGGCAGGTGCTTAGGTTTAATGGGATCTAATAGCCAGTTCCATTCTCAGTTTCCTGCCTTTTCAGAGGACTCTGCAGAACTGTAACCAGAGGAATCAAGATAATGCAGTTTCTGTGCAATAACCTTAAATTTTTCCAGTTTTTCTCTGATAAATTATTTTCTGCAAGGAGAATTTGTTTGCAGTATTCTCCTGCTGTTTTCTTGTCAAGGGGGTCCTTCCAGCCTTCTACTCCTATTGGCAAAATTTTATAATCAGCTTGCACTTCTCAGTGGCTTGAGACCCCACCTTGGGATGGACTCAGCAAGGTCTTCTCCTCAATCAGTCAGTTCCTCTCCTTCAGAGACCTGCTGAATCATAAAGTGAAAAACATGAAAAAAACTCCAAACAAACCACAAAGAATTTACAGATACATATTTTAGTGAGTATTTAGCTTTAATTACCTCTTTCAGTGTCTTCTGTGGTCTCTTTTAATCTTGATCAAATTTATATTTTAAAAAAGGGGAGAATAAAAGTCACCTGTTAGACTTGCTCACATCTGTGATTTGAGGTGGCTGGAAGGGTTGAAGGGAGAAAATCCTGGAAAAAAACATCCTGGAGCTGGAGTCAGTTGACAAATGATTTGTAAATCATAGTGACTACAGAAGAATCCCTATTGAAGTCAGAGGGAGAGCCCCATCTTCCTTGATCAGCATCGACTCCGTTTATTCACTCCATCAGTCACTTTTTATAACAGTGTTAATTCAGTTCATGCATATTGCAAACTCGAGCTCACAACAGGTCAGAGATAACACACCAAACCCTCCTTATGTTTCCAATACCAAGATTTGGGTTCTCAAAATTATTTTTGCTTTCCCAAAACAGCCAAAGATAGAATATCCACTTGTTATGAGTAAGCTGCCTGAGAACTCTGGTATGCAAGGTTCTCAAGGCCTTCATGTTTGTCACTTTTACTTGTAATTAAAAACAACCTGAGAACCTCTGCTGTTTACAGAAACTGGCTGTGAGAACCTGTCCCCCACAGCTGCCTTCCAAGCCATTTCTGAAAAAATCTCCAACAATTCCCGTTTTTTTCTTTTTTGCACAAGGAGGTTGGTATGCTGGGTTCTTCCATGGTTCCACTGACCCCATCCAGAACACCACCAAGAATACAAAGCAAAACAAACAAAAGCATTCAAAAGCACACTCAGTATCTCTATAAGGTCCCCCAGCCATGGTCCGAGCAGTGGCTTTTACCCCAAAGGGTTAAGGCTGTCAGCTGCCCTCCCTCAAATCCCTTTCTTGTCTGTCTGCAGAGGACTTGGACAGGGAGGGAGGGGAGATCTCTCCAGCTGCAGGGCAGGAAGGGAGTGTTTGGCTGTGAAGCCTCCCTGGTCTCCTCATGGGTTTGTCCCATTGGGTTCAGGATCCCCCATCTGTCCCCAGCCCTGAGTGACCCTCTCCCAGTCCCAAAGATTTCTCCCTGTGGTTTTTCCTTTGTGGCACTGGTGCTTTCAGTGGCTCAGCTTCACTGAGAGCCCTGGAATCACAGAACCCTTGAGTTTGGAAAAACCCTCTGAGGCCATCAAACCCAGCTGTCCCCCAGCACTGCCAAGGCCACACTGCCCCCTGTCCCCAAGTGCCACATCCACAGGACTTCTGGATCCCCCAGGGATGGGAACTCCAGCACTGCCCTGGGCAGCTGTGCCAGGACTTTTGCTTAAGACATTTTTTGCCCTGCTATCCATCCAAACCTCCCCTGGCACAACCTGAGGCTGTTTCCTCTTGTGCTGTCCCTTGTTCCCAGGGAGCACAGCCCAAGCCTCTGGCTCCAAACTCACCCCAGGTTTGGTTTTCCAGGGGAATTAGCAGAGAGCAGACCCTCAGTGCCATTTCTTGGCTCCTTGCTTGCTCTTCCCTCATTCCCCAGCAGTTCCTGGGGCTCCTGGCAGAGCCTGGTGAAGGGGCCATGGATGCACTCCTGGACAAGCTCTGGGTTGAGACTTTGTGCAGAGAGAAAGACCCAGAACTGGGCATTTTCCCTGCATTTCAGCTTTATTAATGGCCCTCCCAAAGGTGAGAGGTGGAGACCTTGCTGTTGTGTCAGGTCACAGCATCAGCTCTTGCTGAGTGCTAAAGGGGCTCTGTGAATGGTGAGAAACCCCATTCTCTTAATAATTCTCTTGTTTCCACCTGTGGTGTGAACAGCAGTGACCATGAATGGGCAAGGTTCAGAAATCATGGAATATGTTGTTATTTCATCCCTCAAAAATAAATATTTCAAGTAATAGAGTGGTTGAACTGCAGGTCTGAAAGGTAATTGATAGAATTAATCCTGAACAAGAGTCACACAGGTTTAGTCCGTGAAACCCATTGCTTCAGTTTGTTAATAATCATCTTTTTGTTTGTCTCTTACCATGATTCTGACAATATTTTTGTCATGGTGGCAGTTGCAGCCCTGTGTGCACCATAGCAGATCCATTCTGCACTTTGAGTTCCTTTTCCAGTTATAACTAATCCTGAGAGTTTGATACTCTCTTGTTACTTGGTTGCACTGTAGAAATTGCAATTCAAATTAATAAGCAAAGTGTTTGAATTACTTGTTTTCTCTAATGGCATCTTAAAAATAGGTTCTGTGTTAGGGTTTTGGGGATATGGGAGGTTTTTTGGTTTTGAGTTGTTTGTTTTGTTGGTTTTTGTTTTGGTTTTTGTTTGGAGATGTTGGGATTTATTCTCTTTGTGTTTTATTTTTAAAATATTTGTGCTGTGTTCTCACATAAGATGAAGGCATAATGGAGTTTAGAGCTCTGGGATTGCTTTTCCCTATTTCCAGGTAAGATGGGATTGTTTAACAATTACTTGTTCCAGGCATTCCAAAGTTCCAGTTTCCCTTTTCAGGGATTTGCAGCTCTGGCTGGTTCCCTCTCCCAAGCAGATAAATCATGTTCAGACAAAGTTTGTGTGCAGTTATCAGGTCTGCAGTGCAGTTCTTGGTCTGTGCAATAGGGAAATGGAAAATTCTGTCTGGAATGCTGCAGGATGTTTGTTGATTGCTTTAGCTTTCCCTCTGAAATCAGTGCTTTTCTCATTTCAGCTCCATGGAAGCTCCTCATCTAGATTTGGCACAGAACTTTAGGTAAGCTTTCTATAAAATTACCATCTTTATATTTAAGGATAGAAACATTTTCAGTGAATTACAGGGAGCAAAACTTTGCATCCACAGTAATACCTTGGGAATTCAACAAATTGGTTCAGCAAGTTGTGTTTAAGCTTCTCCTGTAATTTCCTTTACAGATTACTTGGGTATGACCAAAACTCATCAGGGCTGGTGCTGCACTCACAGAGTTGTGTAATGATATTTTCTCCTTAAATTGGATTTCTAGGCAATAGAACTATGGAGGAACTATTTAAAACAGCATCTGTTTTTCCAGTAGCAGCAGATTTTAGAGCATTCTGTGTCTAGCACGAGCTGTTTCTTTGATTTCCTTGGCTGATTTGCACCATTCAGAAGCAGTGGGAGTTGGATGCTCTCACAGCTGGGCAGGTGAGAATTCCCTGGGGCAGAGGAAAAGCTGGATGTGCAGGCAGCTCCTTCCCAGGCTGGGCTGTGACACCGTGGGCCTGGCTGTCACCTTCCCAGGCAGGGCAGGGAGTCATCAAACTGAGAGCAAAGGGAATTTCACCTGGAGCCTTTCAAAGCAAACAAAAATCCCGTCCTGGGTAATTAATGGCCCCTTAAAAGAAGTGTGTTAAAGATTCACTCTGGTGATTTCAGTGTTGAGTTTCTCATGGGTTTATTGCAAGTTTTTGCAATACCATTTGTAGTGTTTTTACTGGCCTTTGGTGTTAGCCAAGTCTGGGTTTGCTCATTGCAAATTTGGGGGCAATTTTTGGGCCATGCTGGGTTTGACTGAACTTGGATTTGTGACTTTGGTAAAAGGGGTTTCAGGAGCTTGTCCTGGGAGGTTGTGTCAAAACAAAATTCCTTTCTAATAACTCTCATCTCCACAAATGCCGTGGTAGTTCAGGAAACACATGGGGTTTGGTACAGAGGGATGAGAGCAGGGTTGCTTTGGGTATTCCTTCACCAAGGACTCAGCTCTTACTGCAGTGTTGGGGTTTGGGGGGGCTCTGCCTCTTCTTACATGGATTTTCCTTTTTCCTGGTTTTGATTAATGAAAGTTCTTTTTTGTAAGAGAATTCCAGTTCATTGAATCCAGAATGGAAAGTTAAAACCAAAATAATAGAGGAGGCTTTTTTTTGTTTGTTTGTTTTTGATAAACATCAGTGTGCTGATCACTCCAGTGGTGTCTCAGGATCAGCCTTAGTTTGGATCCTTATTTTGTGTTTGTGAAGCTTTTGTGCCCCTCAGAATTCCAAACCTCTTCCCCAGGAGGCTCCTGGGCAGCTGCTGATCACTGATCAATAACTGATCCTGCCTTAAACCTTTGACAGCTGGGTCTTCCCCTCAGTGACAGAAATCTGTGAGAAGATCACCTGTCAAGCATTGTTTTCCTGCAGATATTTTTCTTCCATAAGTATGTAACTTGTGACTGGTGACAGGGGAAGGGAGAGTTGCTGAGCAGACCATGGAGGTGTCTCTGGGGAGCTCTGTGAGTGAGGCTTTCCCTCCTTTGCAAGGCTTGGCTTGGGAGCTGAAGGCCAAGCAAGGCAGTGACCAGAAAATGTCACCTCTTAAACATTCCTAAACTTCATTTTCCACTTTTTATTTGGATGTTGTGTGTGCTCCTTCAGCTGAGGAAGAGACCCATGTGCTAATTCTGCTCAGCACTGCCCTTGAGTCCAGCTCCCCTGCCTGACCCTGCCCAAACCTGGACATTAACAAACACTGGGAGTTAAAAGAGAGAGCTGGGAGTTAATCCTGTTCTGTTCCTGCCATTAAAGAGAATTTGGCTTCTTTCTTCAGGGTTCTTATGCTGTTTATTATTGAACACCACATTTCTAGAGTACAGAATTTCCCCTTTTTTCTGGTAATGGACTAACAGAAGGTGAAACTCTTCAGCCTAACAAAATTTTTTGCTGCACCTTTCTGCCAGAATTACATAAATCAGGTTCCTTGCTTACCCCTCTCAGCACTGAAGTTTTCTCATGTTCTAGGAGGGCTAGACAAGGTTGTGTGTTGTCTGTAATGAGGTTGTTCCCTTTCCTTGATCAAGAATTGAGATAATATTAATGTTGCCTGGGAAGAGAGACAGTTGTAATGGTAATGAAGCCTTAGCACAGAGTTCACCTCTGAACTGTCTGTAAATAAAAATGTGGAGTTTCCCTTGTTTTCCAGGCAGCCCAAAGGATACAGCCATGAACTTTGAGGGAAACATTTCTCATTTTCATTCCTTCCTCACCTCAGAGCAGCTGGGATGTGCCACTTTCCAAGGGGAAGCAGGAATTGGTCACTTGAGTGGAGTCTGCACTCACCTGGGTGCAGGGAAGGGTTTGTGGGCACCCACTGCAGGTTTTTCATGGACAGCAGCACTTTGATCCCCTTTTCCACACCTTTCCTCCCTTGCATTCTTCTCAGATTTAGCAGGGAGAGCTGCTCTTTCAATACAGCAAGATACCCAAATCCAAACAGGGGTTACTGGCTCAGAAGCAAACTGGCTTTCCAGAAGGTTCTGTAAGTGGAAAGCCATTATCCTGATGATTTGTGATCAAGCCAAAGGAGATTCTGTCTCTGGAGTCTCACTTGTTCCGTGTTCACAGCCTGGATGGAGGTGCCAAGTTAATAGTGAGGGGCTGTGCCAGGCAGCATTTCACCAGTCTGAGTTAGAGAGACACTGTCAGCTCAAGATCTCAATTGGAATGATTTTTAAAGTCAGTTTTCTGCTGCAGCACCTCATAAAAAGTAGACTTGAGAGATTGGGCAGTGGGGGATTGATCCTTCCTGTTGGAAGTGTGGAGAGTTTTTATTCTTTTCATTGCAGAGGGTGACTCCAGGTCATGGCTCTGCCTGGGAGCTGATTTAGGTGATTTCCAGCCCTGTAGGCCCTGTGCCCTGCTCACTGCAGCATCCCAGGCTGGAATTCCACATGAGGGTGATGCAGTTCCTCTCTCCTTGCGGCTGGAATCAGAGCTTTCCATCCTGAGGCACAATGGGATAAAATCTCCTGCTCTGGAGGAGGGATCCCACCCCATTCCCCATGCATGGAGGAGGTCAGGGCTCAGTGAGTCCCCCCCTGCCCATGCCCATCCCAGGGCTGGAGCCCACGAGGTCAGGGCAGCTCAGGGGAGCTCCAGCAATGGCAGTGGGAGCAGCAGCTCCTTCCCCAAAGGCAGATCCTGCCCCCACTGCTCCCCACAGAACCTTTGGGTGCTCCCCTCATTCACTGCAGAGGAGTTAAAGTGCTCTGAGAGTGTTTTGTACACAACACTGTAAATAAAAAGCCCTTAATGGCTTAAGTAAATCCCTGTGGCAGGAATGTCTGATGTTAGAAGGGATTATCTGGATCAAACTCTCAGAGCAGGAACAGAGTCAGTAACAGATCTCTGCCCACAAGATGTGTGAAATAATGAACTCAGATTCAAAGAATCTGAATTGTGCTCCTTAATCCAGATTCCTTCCTCACTTTCCCGCACCTCTTCTTATTTTCCAAGATATTTTCTCTGACCCACATCATTTTGTTTTATTGGCCCATCAAGCTGGGAGGGCATTTTGTCACCTCCAAAATAACAGGGATTGTATTTCAGGAATTGTTCCCTGCTAGTCATTAATTATGGAATAATTGAGGCTGGGGAAAACCTCCAAGATCAGGGAATCATAGAATAAATGGGACCAACAAAGATCATCGAGTCCAACCATTAACCCAGCCAAGGCCACCACTAAACCTTGTCTTTGTCTTTGTCTCTGACTTGTCTTTCAAGGGAGGAAATAAACAGGTTCAGAGCAGAGGTTCTGTTGAGAATCAGGGAGGAAGGAGTGTCTTGGTACAGCAATTACAGGAATCTGATGTAATTGGGCCATCTCCTCCTTTCATGGTCCCCTTGTGAAGAGGGAATAAATGAATACACCTTCACTTCTCCTGGGAGAAGCGTATTTATGGTAGAAAACAAAATAAGTAATTTTCAATGTAATCTGTCCTGTCTTTCATCTGAAATTCAGCCTGCACTCTCTTGTAAATATTTCACTCACCAGAAACTTTTTTCCCCATAGGATTTCTGTAAAAAAGGGAACAGATACAAAGACTGTGGCACAGAGAAATGGTTTTGGATATGGGGCACGTTCATCTGTCTCACAGCTGTGCTGTGGTTTTGTTTCATCACACTTTCCTGTCAATCAAGTATTTGAGAATGAAACTCAGAAAAAAAACTGTGCCTGTAATAAAGTTCAGTTCTGAAATATATCCAGAGTGGAAGCCTGTCCCCCATGGACATGAAGCAACAAAATGAACTCAGGAATGTTTTCATATGTTACAGTAACAAATTCAGCCCTCTCTTGTTGAGCTGTTGCTCCAGTTGTGCTGAGTTTTAATCCCTTCCTGCCTTCCCAGAGCAGTGCAGGCAGGTGCTGAGTGTGGATTCCTGTCTGGCTCTCCAGGAGCAAGGTTGATGTGATGCTCTCCCTTTTCAAACCTTCTCTTAACTCGGCAAACTTCAACGCATGTCTGCTCGTATCAGATCTCAAGCTTTGGCATGATTTTATCCAAAAATGCAGTTGGATCCCTGCAGAAATGACTGCATGCCAAGCTGTCTGTGCTCAGCCTTCGCTTCTGGGAGTGCATAGGTGGGGCCTGCTCAGATTCAATTTGTGCCTTTGCATCTCTGCAGGAAGTTGAGATTGGAGAGTGCAGATGTCTCCTCGTTCAGGGTGGTTTGGCACTGGCAGATGCTCCATCAGCGCCTCATAATCTGCACAGGCAGGCACTGAACTGTCGAAAGGATCTGAAATACTGCTCCCAATCCATGGCAGACAGGAATTCTTGATTATTTTATGTAATCTTGGCACTTGGAGAAACTTTCTGTCTCCGCCATGAAAAGCTGAAGTGGTTTTATCGCAGAAAAGATGTCAGCACAGCCGTGTTCCCCACTTCCATGCAGTTCATGGAACCCCAGAGTGGGCTGGGTCAGAAGGACCTTAAAGCTCCTGAAGTTCCAAGCCCCTGCTGCCATGGGGTTCTCCACAGTGTCTTTTACAGGGTTATCTTCTCCCAAACCCTTCCCGTGTAGCATTAAAGGCACATGACAAAGGTTCCTGGTCCTTGGTGAGGACACAAGGGAAAGGCACAGGGGTGTAAAGCAGCTGGTTCTGAATATTGGAGGTAATAAAAAATGCAAAACCAGATAAATTCCTGGAAACTCACAGGCACCCCCACATACAGTGGGGGGTGCACTCAGATACCTGAACACACACACAAGTACAAATTTACATACAGTGTTTTTAGTTATATATTTAGGTATAATAATAACTGTTTCCTTGCTGAAGTCCTTAAAACAGGATTGGGCTGTGCCACTGAACACGATGATAAAGAAATTCTTGATGAGTTTATGGAAGTACTTGGTGAGTTTAAGAATTAAATTAATTCTTTGGCGTTTCCTTAACAGCAGATGAAGTTCTCAATGGATATTTTATAATTTAGCATTTCTAATCCATCATTTCTACCTGTGGGCAGGGATGGCCATGCCCTAAGTTAAACCACCCCTGTGTGTTGTCCCCCTGTGCAGCTCCAGGAAGAGCCCGTGCAACAGCTCGGCTGCGAGCGAGGCGCGGCGGCCGGCGGAGCTCATCGGCCAGGAGGTGGTTCTGGTGTCCTTCCTGCTGCTCCTGCTCGTCTGGTTCCTGAACCGCGAGTTCGAGGTCAGCTACCGCCTGCACTACCACGGCGACGTGGAGGCCGACCTGCACCGCACCAAGATCCAGAGCATGAGGGATCAGGCTGACTGGCTGCTGAGGAACATCATCCCCTACCACGTGGCCGAGCAGCTGAAGGTGTCCCAGAGCTATTCCAAAAACCACGACAGCGGCGGGGTGATCTTTGCCAGCATCGTGAACTTCAGCGAGTTCTACGAGGAGAACTACGAGGGAGGCAAGGAGTGCTACCGGGTCCTGAACGAGCTCATCGGGGACTTCGACGAGCTGCTGAGCCAACCCCACTACAGCAGCATCGAGAAGATCAAAACCATCGGCGCCACCTACATGGCGGCGTCGGGGCTCAACACGTCGCAGTGCCAGGACAGCAGCCATCCCCACGGGCACCTGCAGACCCTTTTTGAATTTGCCAAAGAAATGATGCGGGTGGTGGATGACTTCAACAACAACATGCTGTGGTTTAACTTCAAACTGCGCATCGGCTTCAACCACGGCCCCCTCACGGCCGGGGTCATCGGCACCACCAAGCTGCTCTACGATATCTGGGGGGACACTGTGAACATCGCCAGCAGGATGGACACCACCGGCGTCGAGTGCCGCATCCAGGTGAGTGAGGAGAGCTACCGCATCCTCAGCAAGATGGGCTATGACTTTGACTACAGGGGGACGGTCAATGTGAAGGGGAAGGGGCAGATGAAGACCTACCTTTACCCCAAGTGCATGGACAACGGCATCGTGCCCCACCACCAGTTGTCCATATCTCCAGACATTCGGGTTCAAGTGGATGGCAGCATTGGGCGGTCTCCCACGGATGAGATTGCCAACTTGGTGCCTTCTGTACAGAATTCTGATAAGATTGCCCATGGCACAGATAGCTCAGAAGCCAAGGACATCCTTCCTCCCGCCAAGAAGCTCCAGAAGGACACGGCCAAGGCAGAGGAGAGGTGCAGGTTTGGCAAAGCCGTGGAAAAGGATGACTGTGACGAGACGGGGACTGAGGAGGTCAATGAACTGACAAAGTTAAATATCTCTAAGAGTGTATGATGAACTGTCAGAGTTGCATGAAGTGCTCTGTCCATAGAAACACACAGACTTTTGCAATTGGCAGTTTTCTTTTCCAAGAGAGACCTTCTCCACCCCTGGGTTGTACGTTTGTGTTCATTTCGGCACCTGGGGCTGTGTGGATCATGGCTCTTCAGGGCTTGTTTTCATCCATCTCTCTCCTCCATGCCCCAAACCACATCCCAAGCTCCCCAGCTCCCTGTGCAACCATCTTACAGCTGAGTAGAGGATATTAAGTGCCTTCAGATATACTCCATTGGACTCCCTGTCAAGGTACAGAGGCCCCAAGTGAAATCATAGCTTTGGGTATTTATCTAATTTTAAAGAAAAGAAAAAGCTGTGGTTATATCATTTTTATTGTCGTTTCTCACAAAACACTTTTTTTGGCTAATGCAACTCCTTGGGTTTTTTATATCTCTCGGAACAATGTTTTACTGTTATCAGACCTTTTGTATGTAACACACAGACATGTGCATGTATCTACCATATGAGACTGCTATAAAGTGCCAGTAATGCACCACAAGAATGTCTGGGCGAGGGGTGGCACCTTTGGGCCGGGCTGGAGGGGAGTTGTGCCGTGGCTCAGCCTTTAGTCGGGGCAGGAGGAGCAGCTGCTGCCCTTCTGTTCTCCTTTCCCCGTGCTTCTGCAGCCTCCATGTGCCATCGTGTGCTTTGGATACACTTCTTTTCCATATAGCCAATGAGTTACTGATCCTGGGAATGGAAGGAGGGTTGGGACAGTGCCAGCTCTGGGGACAGATGTCCAGAAGCAGGAGAGACCACGGGAGTGCTGCAGCTCAGGGCTCCTGGCTCCGTGTGCAGCTCAGTGGGTGAAGGTAGGTGCCATCGGTGTCTCGGAGCTGATTGGAGAGAGACAGAGAAGCAAAATAAATGTTTTGGGAATGCCTTTATTTATTTATTTATTTTATTCCTGTTTGATTTCTTGGGGTTTTGTTAATTTCGTTTGGGACTTTTCGTGGAAGGGACTGGGAGAGATAAATCATTCATGGGTTTCATGGGAGTGATGAGACAGAGTTTGAGCCTCTTTGAACTACCAACCACTGTGAGGATGTTACCTTTGGCAATATTTGGTCCCAAGCTGGTGACACTTTGGAAGCCACCAAACACAGTTGAGTATCCCAGCTTCCCTCTGGACTGAACCAATGGTGCTGCACAACATTTTCAGGATTTTTACACACACCCACACCCACATGCAGACGTACACACACACACACACACACACACACACCTCTGTGCTTTTGCAGCAGGGAGGAAATCAGAATGCTCCCTTCCTGCTGCTGCAAGCAGGAATAGGGAGCAGAGTCCTTGTAGTGAGCTGAGAAGCACAAACATTTCCCAGCCCTGCAGAGAGCTCAGTGCAGGTCCCTGGAGCAGAGCCTGCAGGAGCCCAGGAGCTGCTTGCACAGAGGGAGCTCTGTGCTGGGGGCTTGGGCTGTGCCAGGCTGTGCCCTCTGCACGCTTCCACCACCTCCCTCTCTGGCATTTGGTGCCCTGCTGGGGATCATATTGACCATTGAACTGTTCTAGTTCAGCCAACTCCCTCTGACACCAAATCAAGTGAGAGGATTTTTATTCCCAAAACAAGCTGATCAGCCAGGGAAGAGCTGGGGAAAGGTGGTGCTGCACTGGCTGCTGATGGAATGGGGGCTCTTTCCATCTGAACTCAACTCAGAGTGCATTGATTCTTCCTCTCATCCCCATGTGATTTTGGGGTATGAGTAATAAATGTATCCATGGTGGGGTTCCTGTTCCATCTCCTCTCCACAGTCAGCATGGAGCCTGTGAAGCCTTTCTGAGATGTGGCTGTGGGATTGCTGGATCTCAGTTAAACACAACTCTGTGCACAGGTCCTGCAAAGCTGCTCTTTATCCATGTCAGTATTCCATTGATAGCAAAGCTGCTCAGTGTTCATCTTCTTCTCTCAATCTGCCAGCACACAACAAACCAGGGGATCCTCACCCCAAATCCAGGTGCCACAGATGCTGTTGCCTGTTTGGAGGCTGTTCCCAGTGAGCAGCAATGTGATGTTTTGAGGGCAGAGTTTTCCAGCAGCTTCCTACTCCCCTAGATTACAACTTCCCCCTTCCCACAGTGGGTTGTCCTTCCAACTTTCAGGTAGTAATTCTGCAAATACCTCTTGCATCTGAAGAATGTGTTCCTGACACCATTGTTGGGGTTCTTGGCGCAGTTAAGGTGTGTCAGTATTCCTTTTCCTACACTCAAAGAGCTAACATGATCCAGAATTGTTTACATGCCTTCCAGTGTTACATTATTACCTTAGAGTCCTTCCAGCCTTGCTCCCTGACGCTCCTTTCTCCAGTTTTATAAACCCTGCCCATCCTTGCTGTCTCCCTGCTCAGCTGTGTGCAAGGGCAGAGCTCATCTGGAGGCTCTGGCTCCTTGAGATCTGCACAACAACCAAACCTGCACCAGGAGAGGTTGGCAACCTCTGGTTAAACCCAAAGGAGAAGGTGCTGGATGGGACCCTGGACCCCAACCACCTTCCCCTTCAGTGTTCAGGAGGCAGAATCCTTCTCCTCCAGCCCATAAAGGACACAAGGTTCCCATGCTGCTGTGGTGTGGGGCTGTGGGATCTTTGGATTTATGGGAACATCCAAATACCAAACTCCAAACCCACCAGGGCCTCTCTTTGTTGGCACTGAGCAAATCAAGGCACTGAGGATAGCAGCACTGGTGCACTCAGAAATCAAGGGCTGTTGTCTGCTCTGGGAGCTGCCAGTGATGTGCTCTGCCTTAACTGGATTGGGAAAAGGCTCCTGATGGGTGACCAGTGGTGCCCTGTTTGCTCCTTGCCAGGACAGCAGCAAGGATTCCACAGCTTGGGCTGCCAGGGCTTAAATCTCTTCAGTGCAGGGTAGTAACCAAATCAAGTTGTTCAGTTCTCAATGGATGGTTTGGAGGGGGAGGTTTCTACCTGTTTGTGTTGCAAACCAGTGTGAGCTGAACCTTCACACCTCCCTTGATGCTGTTGAAGGTTTATCCTGACACAGAGATGACTCTGGAGGCGTTTCCAGCAGTGTTGTGTGGCTGTGCTGCTGAGGGAGGCCCCAGGAGAGTTCACCCCATGAAATGCCTGTGCTGTGGTGCTGTGGGTGCCAGCAGTGCTGTCAGTGAACCTGGGGGCTGGCTGGATCCCCAGGGGTTTATTCCACAAGGACAATCCATCCCTGGCTGTGCTTCCAATCTTTAGGGTGGTTTAATAATTTAAAAATGATCCAGAGAAGGGGACTGGGGAGGTTGCTGAGTATTTGTGAGCCCTGTGTTGCCTCCTGCCCCTTGCAGCACCTGCTCCAGGGTGCAGAGTGAGAGTGCACAGAGCACTGTCAGCACTGAGGTCTCAGTCCGCTGCTGACACACCAAGATGCTTTTTCCTCCCTGCTGCTCCTGTGAGAGATTTCTCATTGAGAACCAGGTAAATGGCATTGCCATTGTTTAACTTCTGCCATCAGGACTTTGAGAAGGGTGGATTTGCTGTTATGTAACGTGAGCAGAGTGGGACAGTGCCACGATGTGGCTGCAGCTTCTGCTGTGCCCCAGGAGTGACAATGAGGGGAGGAAAGGGTGGCTTCCCCAAGGGCTTTTCACAAAACAAAAGTATTTGGATCCCTTTTTTTAGGGCTAAAACACAGAAAGGAGGTGTCCAGAGCAAAACTGAAGGGAGCACCCTGTCCCCATAGCAGCTTTAGCTAAAGAGGAGTTTATTCCTGAGTAAAAGGCCAAGTTTTTAGGGTTTCTGGAATTTTAAAATTGCTAACTCTGACCTGTTTCTAAAACTTTCAGTCTGAATACATCAAAAGGTGTTGCAGGGGAGCAGTTAATTCACATCACAACATCTCAAGAGGCTGAGGGTGCCTGAGATTGGCTGTAACACCTTTGACTGTTTAAATCTGCACTTGGGCTTGGGGAGGTTCAAAAATTCAAAAATTTGTTTTCTGCCTTCTTCCCTGCTGTGGTCTCTCATTCTCCATCTAGATGGGACACACAGGTGGCTGTTGCCCTCTGCTCCTCACCTTTGGGAACCTTTGTCTTCCTCATGGCACAGCAGCTGCTGAGCTGAGCTCAGGGCTCTGGGTGCTGCCGGTGCCTCCCTGTGTCCTGAGGAAAGGGGAGATTGTGTTTGCTTGGATGCCTTGGTCCATTCTGCCTGGTCACAGCTGCAGCTTCCTCCTCCTGGTGCTGACAGAAGATACAGAAGAGGCACATCCCTGCAGTTGAATTTAAGATTTAAATTTAAAAATGCAGGTGTTGTTTGTTGATGTGATTTTTCCAGTTGCTGGGAATGCCAGAGGGGTGGTTTGGCTGTAAGAACAGAATGATTTGCAAGTGGGGACAGTTGAGGTGGAGGTGCAGGGATGACCCAGTGCCCTGGCACTGCCACCTCAGTGCCCAGGCAGCTGTGAAAAGCCAGCTGAAGTCTCAGGGCACTGCTGAGGCTTGATTGGCTGCTTGTGGAACATTGATTTGTGCAGCAAAGCCGTTTGCTCCAATGCTTTTCTCCTTTTGAGTTCTCTCTGCAGGCTGTTGCAGTCCTTGGTTTGTTTCCTGGGGTAAAACTTGAATTGCCATTGCTGAGACTGAGCTGTGCAGGCAGTGGCAGTGGGATTCTGCAGAATCCTATAGGAAAGTTGGAATTAGTGACCATTCCTCAGCATTCCTGCAGGCCCTGGGGCTGTGTGAGTGCTGCCATGGTGTGAAGGTGTCTCAGTTCAGAGCTGCAGGTGGGACTCAGTGTCATCCTTTGGCTCCATATGGTGATGTGCCTCCAGCTCTGGAGCTGGGGGGACAAGGAGAGGGGGATGTGGAGTGAGCTCCTGGCTGGATTCAAGGCTGCTCTGTGTGTCCAGGAGTGCTGTGCAGGAAGGTGTCTCAGCGGTGGAGCAGTGCCTCAGTTTCCCAAGCTGTTCTTGTTTTCTGGGGCAGGGAAGCAGAGAGCTTTAAAATGGGCTGTTTTTATTAAAATCTGCATTAACACCACCCCCTGAACTCTGCACAGAGAGCTTTATTGGTGAAAGTCAGACAGCAGGAGCTGATTGCCTTTGTCTTATTTAAAGAGTTTGTTTAAAATGAAACAAAAGGCTCTGTAGAAGTTGAAGGAGAAAATAAAATGAGTAGAATATGTCTTGTTTTGACAGTGGTGCAGTTTGAGGGTGCCATGGAAAGGAAGTTTGAGGTGCTTTGCAAACACTGGGTAGGGCTCTGGTAGAAAAAAAAAATCCAAACATTTTGTATAAAATCTCTTGCAAGTCTTTGTGGTGTGAACTGCACTTCTGTCTCAGCCCTGATAAGGGGCTGGGCTGTACAGCACGTACAGAACTGTTTGCTCCTTGCCTTGGGGAGTCAATATTGGCTTGGGAGAAAGAAGATTACTTTGGACAAAACAGATTGGTGGGAGATAGTTAAAGCTTTTTTATTTTCCTTGTTCCTTATTGTAGCTGCTGAAGCTGTGCTGCCCTAGCCCAGCTGCCCAGGCTGGGGCTGGCAGGAGCTGAGGTAGAGGCTCAGTGTGTTCCCATCCCTGCTCAGGGTGGAGCTCAGTGTCCTCCTCAGGAGCTGTCCCACAGGGGAGATCACGGTCTGAGGCTGCAGCCCTTGGTGTTCTGCACTCCTGGAATGGCCCCAGGCTGCTGTCAGCACCTCCTGTCCCAGCCTTGCTGTGCTTTGCTGCATTCTCTCCCTGTTCTCTGGCTCGCTGCAACAATTGCACAGAATCCCAGAGTGGTTTGGGTTGGAAGGGACCTCAGAGCCCACCCAGTGCCACCCCTGCCATGGCAGGGACACCTCCCACTGTCCCAGGCTGCTCCCAGCCCTGCCCAGCCTGGCCTTGGGCACTGCCAGGGATCCAGGGTGGGCACCCTGTGCCAGGGCCTGCCCACCCTCACCGGGAACAATTCCCAATTCCCAATATCCCATCCATCCCTGCCCTCTGGCAGTGGGAGCCATTCCCTGTGTCCTGTCCCTCCATCCCTTGTCCCCAGTCCCTCTGCAGCTCTCCTGGAGCCCCTTCAGGCCCTGGCAGGGGCTCTGAGGTGTCCCTGGAGCTTCTCCTCTCCAGGTGAGCACCCCCAGCTCTGCCAGCCTGGCTCCAGAGGGGCTCCAGCCCTTGGGGCATCTCCGTGCCTGTAATGGATTTTAATGGCCAGAAGTTGCAGCATTGAATGAATTGAAGAACTGCAGAAAAGGTCCTGGCTGGGAACAGTTGGTACAATTTTGAGTTCCCACTCTCATGGGTGATGCTCTGACCAGTTTGTCATCAGCTCATTGCTGGATGTGTGGTGTAAGGCAGTGCCAACCCTTGCATGTCACTGATTGGCCACCAAATCCCAAATCCTTCAGATGAATCCAAGTGACTTCCTCAAGTTTGTCCTCATTTTCCTCCCTCAGTTACTCAAGTCTTCACTTGTTTCTACCTTGATGCTGTTTCCACCTTTGGAGTTGCAGATGGTTTGTATGGATTTGTGCTGGCAGGTACAGCTCAGGGGGGCAGGGAAGGACACATAGCGTGCTCCATCTGTGGGTGTGCCCAAGGGAAATGCCTCTGCAGGGACTCTGGAGCTTTGCCTTTCCCAGGTGAGCCCAGAGCTGTTTAGGGTTCATTTCCAGTCCTGGCTGTGCCCCTCCACCATGTCCAAAGGAGGGGGTGGCAGCACTGCCAGCTGTGCTCTGTGTCACAGCCTCAGCCAGTGGTGCTGGCATGGTCCCACTGGCAGCAGCAGATGCTCCAGGAGCCCACAGTGACCCTGTCCCCACTTCCATTGCTTCTGCTTTCAGAGCCCATGCTGAGAGACAGAGATACAGAATACCTGTGCTGGGACAGAGAGCTGTTACACCCTGCTGCATGTACAGCTTTAAACTTCCAAAGTAATAAACTCTCTAAAGCCAAGAGCCTTAACAACTCCAACTCTGCTGAGACAAGAAGCACAGTTCTGAGGTTGTGCTGAGTGTTTGGGAGTTTCTCCTGCTCCAGGGCAGGTGGCTCTGGTTTGCAGGGAGGCAGCAGCAGTGTCCAAAGATGACAAGGACCTTGGCCACCCTCACCCAGTTCCCCAGGAACAGGTGAACAAGCTCCCCTGTGCTCTCAGGAAGGTCACCTCACTGCCCAGGGCCAGCTGGATAGCTTTAGGTGTTGAACTGCTCAGGAATGCTCCTTCTTTCCATGGAACAGTGTTCTTAACTTAGCATCAAACCTTGTCTTTGCTGGTGGAGGATTCCTCCTTTCTCACCCGTTGTTCCTTCCAGCACTGAGGGGGACAAGGCAGGGATGGAAATGATGGGAAAGGGGGGAAGGAGCTGGGTGTGCCCCTGAGCCACCCCGGGGGAGGAGCTGCCATGTGGGTCCCACAGCGGTGCCTGGGCAGGAGTGGCTCCGGCAGCTGAGCTGTCCCCAAGCTCTGGGGAGGTTTTCTCCTGGTTTGCTGCCTGCTCCATGCAGCCAGGCCTTGGACACCTTGGGAAATGCATCTTCCCTCATGCCTTTGGTTTGATTTTCTCACAAAACAAATTTCAGCTGGCACTGGGAATCAGCGCTGTGTCTGAGCACACCCCGCTGGGGCTGGGGGTGAGGGTTGGGGTTTGGGTTGGATCTGCCCACCCTCGGTGACACCCACACAGTGACCCCCCCTGTAAAAGCCATCCCTGGGCATCGAGGGTGGTGGTACCTGATTACAAACAGCTGGAGAGAGATTGGTTTTGGAGCGGTCAGCTGAAACCGGGGTTGGCTTTGGTTTGCCAAGGGCATGGAGTGGCCCTGGGAGCCAGCCCAGGCCCCTGAGCATCCTCTGCTTCCTTGAGCAGCTCCCTCAGCACTGACCCAGGGCTTCAGCACTCCCTGTCCTGTCCTTGCACAAGCACACGTGGGGGTGGATAGAAATACAGATGGATAGAAAGCATTACTTGAAAATGCCATTGAAACATTATTGAATTTCAAATTGAAAATTGAGAACAGTTTCCAGGTAAAATATTTCAAAAGGCAAATTTAGGTGTTTTGAAGTCTCCAGGTCAGCTGGACATGATTTTTTCCTGGTACCTCTGGTTCCTTTCCCTCGTGCCCAGCGCAGCCCGTGTTCCCTCCTCCTCCCTCCCTTGCAGAAGGACAGAACCGCTCTGTTTACACCCCCCTGCTGGGGCAGCCTCGCCGGGGCTGCCCGGGGGACGGGGCTCCCTCGCAGCAGCCTCGCTGTAAATACTCTGCCAATGCTTCGTGGACAAACCGAGATGGCAAACAAACAGTTGTATGTGTGAAATATTAAGCTGTGTGTGTAAATAGATCCAACGTGTATTATCTGGGCTCTGTAATCAATTGTGTATTAAACTGCTCCACTGTACCAATCATTTCATGCTCTCTTAGATGTAGAAAAGCTAAGAAGTAATTCACAATACACTGTGTCAACTCCAAATTGTTTTTGCTTTTGTATTTTTGCTCCAACCCCACTTCAGCTGCAGCCCTTGGCACGTGATCTGGAAGAAGAATAGTTTGGAATAAGTTTTTCAGCTCTTTGGTTTGGATCTGGCTTTTAGCGATGTTTCTTTGATAATCATGAAGCCACCAAGTTAATTTTTGATTAGGTGCATGTTCAGGAGGCATCTTGAACACGGAAGGGATTGTCACATAGACGTGCTGCACTTTGATACGTTGGCTGGCAGTGAATGCCCTTCCTGTTCCCAGGGCCCAGGCTGAGAAGAAAACTCCTTCCTGATTTTTCCTCGTTTTAATCCAGCTCTGAAGCGCTGGGAAGGGGCTGTGCAGCCATCACCTCTGCAGCCACCTTAGGGCACTGCTGGGCAGAGCTTTTCCCCACAGGGAGCCTGTGTTGGCCCAAACTGGGGATGAGCTTTAAATAGTTCTTTTTCTGTTTGGCAGAGAGCATTGATGGTTTACTCTGGAATTCCAGTGCCTTATTCAGATCCCTTTAATTTGCTTGGAAAGGGGAATGAGGCAGTTTTTCTGGAGTGAGTGTCCACAGAGCAAGGACTGGCTGAGTGGCAATGGCTGGGCAAGAAGAGGAACCTTGGTAGTTCCAAAACTAAAATCTGGCCCAAAGAACAAACCCTGTGTCTGTCTGTCTGTCCCACACCCCCCACCTCTCTTGGGGTTTCTTGTCAGCATCCCACTGTGTGTTCATTGGGTTTCACTGGGGAATGGAAGCCCTAATGAGGCCCTGGGCTCTGTTCCTTGGCAGATGTTAAGGTTTCCTCTGGATCCTGCTGCCTGTCGATGACCAGTGACCCACCACCATTGTGTCCTGCAGCAGCAAACCCTTCTCCCCAGGCAGCCAGAGCACCTGAACGTGTCCAGCCACCCTTCCAGCTTCCCTTTCCCTGCTCTTCCTCAGCTGCAGCAGCACAAGAGCTGCTGGAATTAAAGCAGCATCCAGTTTCTCTGGGTCCTCACTGATTCTTTTGATTATTTTGAACATTTGGTTTTTTCCCACACACCAGGTAAGTATCAGAGCACACAGTGAGAATTGGCACCACAGCCAGGGTTTGCCCTGAGCTCCTCAGTGCCAGCCCAGTGTTTAATGCCAGTAGGGGTGTGCAGGCCTTGCTGGGGTGTTCCCAGGTGTTCACCTTCTGTTGTAGGTGAAAACTGTTCCAATGTTGTCCAGTCAGGTTCTGATTGTGGATCGTGGTGATTGTCAACTGCCAAGGGATATTTTTTAATAAATCTGGTCAAGGTATTTCAAATTAATTCAGTCTTGCTGTTTCCAGTTTGTCTTGTCCTGGCTAAGCCCACGTTTAAGTTTCTTTCTCTCTGTGCTTTGCTTCATGGTCAGGACGTGTCTTACACCGATGTTGGGTGCATTGAAGGGCCCACCCTGTGTGTGGTGAGTTTGTGTGGGGATGTGTAACCAGGAAAGCCCACAGATCTCTCAGGGAGATGTTTCACTGCAGTCCCTGGAAGTCTGGGCCGTGTTTGTCCCTAGTGAACCTTGGAGCTCAGCCTGCAGCCATGGTGTGCTTGGCCCAGCTGGACAGTGGGGGACAGCAGGGCCAACCCAGAGGCTGCTCCATGTCCCTCACCTCCAGTGCTGCAATGGATCTGGCACCTCAGGCCTGCTGCAGAATGGGGTCTCTGTGGGATCCGCTGGCTGCTGCCTCCTCTGGTAGCAGGAGGCTGCAGGACTGCCCTGGGTGCTGGGAAGGTGAGTGGTACCCGACCCCACAGGTTATTGGTGTGGGGTGCTCCCAGGTCCTGCACTGCCTGCCTGTGCCACTCTCAGGGTTTTCAATTCAAGGAGCCACCATCGCCTTGGGGTAATGGAGAGGAGCTGCAGCACCTGGAGCCATCCCCCAGAGTGTGACCCATGGGTGGCTGGAGACTGCCTGGCCTGTGCCCTCCTTGCATAACCAGAGGTGGTATTGCAGCTTTCCTGTGGAGGTGGGAACTTGCAGGTGAGCTCTGGCCCAGGCTTGGCCACATTTTAAGACCCCAGTGCCCTCCCAGCTCCAGCACTGTGGGAGATGGGTGTGGAGCACATCTGCCAGCTCCTGCCCTGAGGGTTTCTTGGAGCTTTCTTGGGGATCTCCAATCCAAGCTATTCCCCCATTTTCCTGGGGCTGCTTCAGCTCTGTCTGGGTCACAGCCCTGGGCTCCATCTCTGCCCAGGTGTAGGGGGATAGAATGTAAGAAAATAAAGGTAGTATAGAAAGTAATCTTACCCCTAAGGAGTTGCAGGTAGGTTAATTATTCAAGATTAGAAGCAGGCCTGACTTTACCAGGCCACAGCTGCAGCCAATAAGAAGAAGAGTGTTAAAAAAGAGTGGATTGTTTGGTTGAGGGCAAACTGAAGTTGGTTGGATACTGGGAGAAGAAGGAAGAGTCAGTGCTTAGAGGAGCTGCCCATGAGAAACATCAAGGAGGTATGAGACCCTTGCGTTAAGGAGACGGCAATATGGAACCTTTACAATGTGATAACAACACCCAGGGAATGCCCATCTGCCTCTCTGCTGTGCCATCACCACAACTTCATCCAAGGGCTCTGCCCTGGTCCTGCTTTGGGGCAGCCCATGGAGAGGGTGCTCTCACCTGGCTTCCCACACTGGCCTCCGAGTTTCCTTTTCACACCAAAGAGCTTTTCCTTCGTCTCTGGGTCAAATCTTTCTTTGGAGCAATGATTTCTCTCTGGTTCTGTGACATTTCAGTCCAGCAACGCCCACAGCAGTTTGTGTTGGTGGCTGTGGCCACAGCAGTGGCGTGGGGGACTTGGTGTGTCATGGCTCTGCCAGGGCTGTGCTCAGCCTGGCCTGGCTCTCACTCATTAATCACTACTTTGCTTTTGGTAACTAAACTTCTGCTGCTTTGTGACATCAAGCAGCATTTCTCATTTCCCACCCTCACAGAGTTTATGGGAATTTAACAGCTAGATGCAAATGAACTTCATTAGCATGCCTAATTATCTTATAACCCTCATAGCCATCTGTCCTGCATATGCTTTGTACTTGACTCTCGATGCCACAGTGACCATGTTGGGCTTGGCACAGGGTGCCTGGGAGAGGGAACCTTTGGGGAGAGCCCAGCTCTGCCTGCAGAGGGGCTGTGTTGGGGCCAGGGGCACACTGGAGGTGAAATGGCTTTTTTCAAAGGCTGTGTCCAAGCCGGGAGATGGGCAATGATGTGGAGAATAGCACATTCTTAGGAATCATCTGTTAAAAGCAGAGAACCAGCATGGAAACAATTGAAACAAACCCCAAATCCCTGTTTGCAGCCCAAGATCCTGGTCTGGATTCTGTGGTGGCACATGATGCATTTCACAGGGGAAAATGGGCTGCAGTCACAGCACTGGGTGCCTTGAGCAGTCTCAGGGAATGCTTCTGTCCTTATTTAATGTTATTGAAAAATAGCAGAAAAAATGAGCCTTTACTTCTAGGTTGGTTTGCAAACCCATGGATCTGCCTGGGTAAGGGATAATGCAAACCCCAGACTTCCCCTGAGGGTTTGGGGGCTGTGGCAGGGTCTGGGCACAGACTGTCAGCTCTTCTATATGACAGACTTGTGTTGTAGAGGAGCCACCTCTGTCAGTGGACACCTGGCACATGGGGTGACCCTTCAGGTGCTGCTGTGTGCCCCTCACTCACCTCATGGCATGGGAACAGCTGTGTGATGGTTGTGTTGGTTTGTGCTTTTTGGGCACATGTTTGGAACCAAGCTGAAGGAGAATGTGGAATTTTGCAGGCCTGAGGGGGAGAAAGGACCCAGGATGAGCAGCCCTGGAGCAGCTGTCCTGCCACCACAGCAGTGGTGTCCATGTGTCTGGGCAGTGGAGAGCAGGGAGCACAGTGCATAGCAAAGTGCTGACGAAGGATCTCCTTCCCTCCTCTCACTCTTGCCAGCTCACATCAGGCCAAAGACACCTTGTTCCTGCAGGGGCTTGGATGACACACCAGCCTGGGCACCCCTGTGCCTCCAGCTCCTGGTCCCAGGCCAAGCTCCCTATCACGTTACCAGCCCCATCCCCTCCAGCGCCGGCAGTCGTGAAGTTTAGCAGAGAGAATGTTGGAAACTCTGGAGCTGGAGCTCTAAATAATTGTAAATATGAGCAAAGCAGAGATGGGGCTACAGGGCAAGTATTGTCTCTGTGTGCTGTGGTTGTGACCAAACTGGGAAGTTGAAGAGAAAACAGCTTTGCAGCAGGTTGGTGGTTTGGGGGTTTTTTGTGTGGAGTTTGTGTGGGTTTTCTGGGGGGAGCTCAGGCCCCCAGGGCACAGTGGTTTGATAGCATTGCAAGTGATGTACAAACATGCATTAGTAGCATTTTTTTGCTAAATCTGTGCCAGCCACACTCTGAATCCTCCTTCTTGGAACAAGAGGAAATAGTTTAACTTTTCTTTCTAATGTGTAGAAAATACAAGGGGAAAGTGCCTCCCTCACATGGATCCTGCCTGCAGAGCTGCTGTTGCACCGTTCCTGCCCCAGCATCCAGCACTGATTCACCCCACAGGAGCCACAGCTGCGCCCGTAGGTGCCACTGTGATCCAGCTGGGCATGGACACTCTGTTGGGGACAGGTCCTGCTGCTTCAGCTCCTTGTCTGCCAGGAGCTCCCCCAAACTCTGCCTGGTGAGCTTCTCTCATCTCTGCTGGGAGAGCTTGTGGAGAAGGGAACATCTATGGGAGCAGAGGAGCTGTTGTGGTACCAGGATGGTACCTTGACCCAGAGGTCCCCTGAAATGGTTTTCAGCCCTGAAGGTGCCCAGTTTGCTGGTGGTGGGGTCCTGTCAAGGCTGTCACAGCAGTGCTGATGCCAAGTGCACCTGGGGGCATTGGGAAAGGGGAGTCAGATGTGACAGGCTGAGCCTGCAGCTGAGGTCTGCAGCATGTGTCCCTCTCTGCTTCCAGGCCATGCACCAGGACTCATCCTTCCCTGCTGACCCCCATTCTGGAGTTGTATCTGTTCTCCTTTCTGGATGGGTTTTGGGGTGTCCATTGCTACCTGCACGTGGGAGAAGGCAGACTCTTGCTTTTACACCTGCTGCATAAACGTGTAAATGTCATGAGGCCCCTCGTTGCCAAAGATGCTTCCTGAAGACTGAAGGTGCCAGGAAAGACCCCACAAAGCAACGGGACTGTGATAGGCAGAAACCTGCAGTTCTCCCCTTTGTCGCTGCCAGCAGCCGGGGCTGGGGTGGCCTTGGGGACAAGGGCGCAGGGCCCGGCATGTCCCGGCCTTTATCTCCCCCTAGTGCCACCCGCCAGGCTCCTTTGCTCCGGTGCTGCCGAGCAGAGTCCGGCAGCGCCGCTCACACACGGCAGCCCTGGGGTGAAGGGACCAACTCTGGGCCAGCCACATCCCAGAGCAGCGCAGGGACTGTGCGGAACGGGACAGGGCACGGCTGTGGGGCAGGACCCTGTTGGCCATAAATGACCTGAAAATCCTGCTCAAGGAAGCCTCAGGAAGAGCCACGACATCCAACTGCAACAAGGAGGTGTTGGCCTTGCAGGAGCTGCGGTGGTGATGGCAGGAGAGGAGATGGTGGAGAGTGAGGTGCTGAATGTGCCTTTGCTTGGCCTGAGGGGATCCAAAAGGTGACATTTCCGAGGCTGTTCTGGTGGCACTGTCACCTGAGCAAGGCCAAGGGTCCCTCGGAGCTGTGACATTGCTGAAGGCATGGGACAGGGTCACCCCTGCCTGTGAGGCCATGGGGATGAGGCAGCCTGGCCCGTGGAGCTGGAGATCCCCTTCGGCCAGCAGGACCTTGCTCAGTGCTGAGCCGTTGTCATGAGCTGTGTGTGCTCTCAGTTGTGTCCGGGCTCAGCAGCAGCCGGGTGTAGCACACAGCCCGCGGGGCTCTGCTCCTGTGGCTCCTCCTCTCTCCTCTCCGAGCTTCCCATCGCCCGTGCTTTGAGCAGGAAAAAGGGGCAAGAGGCTCTTCCTCACAGTCTGGCTCTCCCCTCAGCCCGGCAGGGTAAGGTGTGGCAGGGAAATGGTTAAAAATTGGCACCACCAAAGGGCTCTGTACAGCTGGGTGGGGTCACAGGCTCGGTTCGGCTCCCCTGGGAGCCGCTGCGCACGCTGCTGCAGGTGAGTGCTGAGCTCTGCCTCGGGTCACCTGGCACCACTGGGGACTCCGCGTTTTGGGGCTGTCCCCAAGCTGGGGTTGGAGCCTGTGCTGATTTAGTGCGTTTCTATTGCTCTCCAAGTTTGCCGATGCATTTTTAGCGCTTAAAAAGTGCCCATGGTGCTGGGGACACGGGGCAGGCTGCGGGGTGCAGGGCTGGGTGTGTGTGGGCATACAGGGCGGGGTGTGGGGCTGTGCTCTGTGGGGCCGTGTGGGGCAGGGCACGGGGCTGTGTAGCCTGAGGCCACGCTCTGTGGGGAATGTGGGGTGCACACGCAGCCTCTGCTTTATGGGGACCCCAGCCGTGCTGGATGCACATCACTGCATCCCCAACACAAGGAGCTGCCCGAGCTGGGGGTCACACAGCAGCTGTGGATGTGCCTGGCCACAAAACTCCATCCACTGCAACATCATCCGCTGCTCTGAGCTCTTCCAGTCCCGGTACCAATCCCAGGGCTCTTCCCAGCAGGAATCAGCCCACTGAAGGAGTTTGCTGCTCTCTTCTGGCTTTAGACACATTTCGAATCGGAGGATTCCTCTTTCTCAGAGCGCACAGAGGGGACTCGTGCCCGCACAGGGTTAATTGAACCAAAGCCGGCGGGGTTGAGCAGCCCCCCCGCGCCGGCCGGCCTGGCAGCGCCGTGCCCGGGTATTTATAGCACCGTGAACTTTGAGCGTGGCCAGCGAGCGGGCAGGAGCCGCTGGGACCTGGGCACGGCCCCGGCAGAGCTGGAGGCTCTCGGGGGTCCTGGCCCAGGCTTCAGCAAAGCAACCCAGCCCATCCAGCAGCGCATCCCGGCCCCTGTGCCCCACACACCCACCCCAGGGACCCCCGGCTGTGGGACCCCTGTGAACACACCTGGGTGGCCAAGGACGTGGGGTTGAGCCTCCTTCAGCCACAGCAGCGTCCTCCCAAGCTGATGTTCCAGTTTTGAGCTGGCATTCCTGCTTCCAGCAGCAGCTGAACTCCGCCATCTTACCTTTTCCATGACAAACAGCCGGCAGAAGATCCCAGCTCTTCACGGTGTCCCGGGGCAGATTCCTTCTCATCAGACAACCTGCCAGCCACTTCACCATGTCCTGGAGAGAAAGCATCATGTGTGGCTTCCTTACTCTGAAATCAGGCTGAGGAAAGGGACAGTATGGGTGGTAGGGGATGGGAAGCCTGTGT
Organism: Zonotrichia albicollis; assembly: GCF_047830755.1. NCBI lineage: Eukaryota > Metazoa > Chordata > Aves > Passeriformes > Passerellidae > Zonotrichia > Zonotrichia albicollis. The sequence continues at coordinate 14,037,240 of NC_133834.1, read as the reverse complement.
GTGTAAAGCCTTGAAAAAGACCTGAAACAAAAACAATTTTAAAAGCCAAACCAAACAAACAAACAACCAACCACAAAAAAGAGAGGATTTGATTATCTTTTAGCAGGTGGCATTTGGTGCCCCCATTGAAGGGGCAGCCCAGAAAGCCAGCATTATCCTGGGCTCATCCCACAGCATGGGCAGCAGGTGAGGGTGGGATTCAGGTGAGATCCCACCTGCAGAGCTGCCTCCAGTTCTGGGGCATCAGGAGGGTGTGGAGCTGCTGGAGAGAGTCCAGGGGAGCCCACGGAGATGCCCCAAGGATGGAGCCAGGCTGGGAGAGCTGGGGGTGCTCACCTGGAGAGGAGAAGCTCCAGGGACACCTCAGAGCCCCTGCCAGGGCCTGAAGGGGCTCCAGGAGAGCTGCAGAGGGACTGGGGACAAGGCATGGAGGGACAGGACACAGGGAATGGCTCCCACTGCCAGAGGGCAGGGATGGATGGGATATTGGGAATTGGGAATTGTTCCCTGGGAGGGTGGGCAGGCCCTGGCACAGGGTGCCCACCCTGGATCCCTGGCAGTGCCCAAGGCCAGGCTGGGCAGGGCTGGGAGCAGCCTGGGACAGTGGGAGGTGTCCCTGCCATGGCAGGGGTGGAACAAGAAGAGCTTTAAGGTCCCTTCCAACCCAAACTATTCCATATAAAGGGCTATGAAGGCGCTCAGGGGCTGCAGTGGGGGGGGTCTCTGGAAGACCCCAGCCCTACTGGTCTGTGCTTCTCCAGCATTTCAAGTCTGGAAGTTGATTTGGGCATTATTTTTAGGAATGATTGAGACTGAAGCAAAGAGGAGAACAGGGAACCCTGGTCTGCCATGCCTCCATCCACAGTGGGATTCTGCTCCAGCTGCTCCATGTGCTGAGATCCCCTTGACTCAAAATTGCTACGTGGCTGTGCACAGAAGGTGTGGGAGAGGGGGAGGTGGACATCAAAGACAGTTAAAGAAATGCAGTGGCTTTCACCCAAGGAAGAGCTGTACAGGCTGGGATGCTTCATCCAGGATGGGAAATGAGAAGTGAATAAGACAGAAAGCAGAAGAAGTGAAGGTTTCCCCAGGTCAGAGAAGTCTGAGTGAGTTTTCATGAAGACAGTAGGAGATCTCTGACACAAAGATTATCTTCTCCTGGAGCCAAGTGTAGGATTTGCAGACCTGCTTACTGGAAACACACCAAGACCATGGGGTTTTTTTGCCCTCAAAAGCAACTGAATTGTTTTGACCAAAATTCCCTGTTTTTCCGGTGTTTTCACTGTGATTCTGCCCCCAGAAGAGAGCATTTCATCTGCTGTGAGTAATGTGTGACAGTGCTGGAAGCAAAGGAAAATTGGGTTCTGTGAAGGATAGCGTCTTCAAATTTTGATCATGGAGAACAAGCCTCATTTATAATTACAAATATACACAGATTTGTACAATTACACATCCCAGCTGGCTCTGAGGGCAAGTGCTCAAGGTTGCCCCTCTTTTCCTGGAAGCACTGGCAATTTATTTGTGGGAAAACTTATTTTATATCCTTGGGAAAATCTAAGGGTGCTGCTGTTGCCCTCTGAGATGTTTTTAGGTCCTGCCCACGCCAGGAATGGCCACAGAGCTTTGCATCAGCAGGCAAAGGAGCAAGCACTGAAATATTAGAGAAGGAAAGGGAGGAATGGCTTCAGTCTTACAGATTCCTGCATAAAATAGAGGCTAAAGCACGTCTTCAAAATGATGGAGTGAGGACACTGCTCATTACATAAGGTTGTTGGGGGGAAAAAATAGGCTGATTTACATTTTTATAGGAAATAAAAGGAGGTTTGTGGGTGACATAGCACCTTCCTCTGAGAATGTCAGCGTGAGATAAGTGGGCTTCAAAGGGAAGAGTAACCATTTTCCTGCAGGGACAGAGTCCATCCCAGAGAGCTGAGTCTGGGAGAAAATGCTTTTGGAAGGAAATTTTTGTTGCTGTAACAGATACATTTATTTAGCACAATTCACATTGACTGCGGGGCTGCTACTTCTCATTTCTGCTGGTTCCTCTGAATTTTGGTGAAGCTTTGGGTAGCAGGAAAACCAAACTGCCTCTGTTTTGTGGATGTGGTGTTTTCAGAGCAGGAGAGGTCGATGTGCTTTTTCGGAATGGGGGGATTTTGGCAGGGTTGGAGTTTATGATACTTTAATTTCATTCACAGTGGGGTTTTAGCCTGGTTTCAGGTTGGTGGCCCTCTGAGATTTGCTGTGCTGTGCTTCAGATCCGTGGCTGTCTGGCAGAACAATTCCGGTTGCTCAAAAGCACCGATTAGCATAAATGAAGGAGTGGGTGAAATGTTCATTATATTGCCTACTGTCATGTTTGTGTACCAGATTTTGTTACCATCTGTCATTTCTGTTTTCTTGTTGTTGCCAAAAGTTGTCATTCTGAATGGAGGGTGGAGACTTATCTTCAAAAGCCAACATGAGATAATTTTAGGTACTTCAGGGCTCATGTGCTCCGTGCTGGGTGTCAGTGGCCCTCACGTACATCAGCCCCACGTGTCTTTGGTAAAATCTGGGCAATGGTTTAGTTAAAAGAGTTTTTGAAACCGTTGGGGTCATGCAAATGCACAATGTCTCTTGTTGTTTAGAAGGAGTATCTACTGCTTGCAATTGCAAAGAAAATCTTGAAAATAAAATATATTTTCCTGAATCTTAAAAGAAATACAGAGTACAGAGAAGGGTGTATGTGGGGACATGGCAGTGTTAAAATCCAAGCACTTGCCCGGAGATCTGACCGAGGGAAGCTCTGCTACAACTGCCTGCAGCATCCCCAGATAATTTGCAGAGATGTAAAGATCCCAGGGACTGAAGCTGGACAAATTCAACCTTGAAATGAGCCGCAGCTCTGGTGCAGGAGCGGTGGCTGCGTGCTGCGACAGCGCGCGAGGGGAGCGCTGCCTGCGCCGGGGCTCGCAGCCTTCCAGGCAAAATGAGCTCATTTCTGCCACAGGGTTTGAGTGCAGACTGGGAGGAAGGGCTCAGCCTGCAAGCACAGAGCTGGGAGGTGAAGCCACGAGGATTTCTTGCCTTGTCCAAGTGCTTTGGGATCATCCGGTCTGAAAGCTCAGAGGGAGGGGGCTCAGGGTGCCTGGATCATCCTCCTTTCATCGGGCCGGAGCGCCAGGCTGCTGCTGTGCACTGTCAGACCCTCCCTGGCAGTGCCAGGCCCATGCTGGCACCTCATCACTTCCCATGTCAGCCCACAGCAGCTCTGCTCTCCCCAGGGTTGCTGGGTTTTCATCTGGCCTGAGTGACAGGGCTCAATTAACCTGAAATGCAGTGACTTGTGACGTCCAAAAATGCAGAAAATGTGATCTAATTACTTCAACTGGACTTAAACTCCAGGAAACTACAAAGCCAGACAGTTTGGGGATGTTTTTTTGTTAGTTTGGGCTCAGCCAGTGGTGCAAAATCATAACCAAAGCCATGATGTGCCAGTGTTGTGGGAGTGCAGAGGATCACTGCTTCCTCCAGGAGAGCTGGGGCAGGAGGAGATGGAGCTGCCTGTGCTCTGGAAGCAGCAGAGATCACTCTAGACATCTCTGATCAAAGGCTGGGGGAAACCAGGACCATGCAATGACTGCAGTAGTTACTGGGTACTTCTTTGAAGATGTCTCAGGTGTCTGTAGTGTGTGTTATGATCTGTATATGCATCTTCCAGCGCCTAAAGGGGCTCCAGGAGAGCTGCAGAGGGAATTTAGACCAGGGCTGGAGGGACAGGACACAGGGAATGGCTCCCACTGCCAGAGGGCAGGGATGGATGGGATATTGGGAATTGGGAATTGTTCCCTGGGAGGGTGGGCAGGCCCTGGCACAGGGTGCCCACCCTGGATCCCTGACAGTGCCCAAGGCCAGGCTGGACAGAACCTGGGACAGTGGAAATTGTCCCTGCCCATGGCAGGGGTGGTGATGGATGGGCTTTAAGGTCCCTTCCAACCCAAACCAATCTCTGATTCTATGAAAGCTCTGTACTTTATCAAATCTTTGGGTACTTTTATAATACAGATTTGAGGTAACAGCTCTGTCATGCTTTAACACTTCAATAATGTAAATTGTCTTTCCTAGCTCAAATTCTCCCATATTTGATCTCTCCCAGAGGATAATTCTCCAAAGCTCATGAGCAAATTCCACCCGAGCCTTTCAGGATGCTGTGAACATCACTGACAGCCGTTGTGAAAAAGTTGGGTCTGGGTTTGTTTCACAAGTGTGAAATAAATTTCAGAGCTCTCATATTCAAACCAGCCTGGTAAATTGCCCTAAATGAGCACCAAGTGTCATCTTGTGTGGATGACAGAGGAAGCTGGAATGCAGCTGAGGAGCCTTTGGACAAGCAGGAAGAAGTGGGTTTGGGCCATGGGGAGTGGAGCTGCCCGGGCAGAGGGGCTGATTCACCAGGTGGGAGCATGCAGTGCATGTGGAGGAGCTGGGGTTTGGGATGAGGTGCAGGAGTTTGTCAGGCCCTGCTCCAGGATGACCATGATGGGACCTCCAGGCTGGGTGGTTCACAGCTGATCTGGCTCCACTTCCCTGGTAAGCACAAGGCTGGGATAAGCTCATATGGGGTGGAAGAAAAGCAGGAAAAAGGGAATTTCTCATCTTAACACCTAATGTGCTGCTGGCTTAAGACAGGCAGACAAGTGACCTCAGCTGACCTAAGATGGAAGCACAGAGCACATCAACAGCCAAGCCATGACACTCCACACTGCAGGAATGAACCATGAATGGAATGAACCATGGTGCCCAAGGTGGACAGCTTGGGGTGAAAAGTTAATCCTGATATAATTAGAGACAGCCTTGAAACAGCAAAATCGTGGAGTCACAGGGTGAGATGCCAGCAAGACCTTGCAGTGTGTCAAGTCCTGCAGGAATGGGACAGGAGTGTAACAGAAATCATCTGCCTCATGCTTCAAAGGATGGAGCAGATCCTGAGAGAGCTGGGGAAGGTTTCTTTGTCCACCCAGTGAGGTGCTTGGCCTTGAGGAACTCAGGCAAGAATATCATGTCCAACCAAGGACACAAAACCCAAACAAATTAAAATGCATCTGGACTGATGTGCAGGTACGTTAAAAGAGTTTCCTGACCTTTACAGGGATTGTTTTATTCCCTGGAGCATCACATTTTATTACTCTAGCCTTTTACATAATTTATCATAGAAAAATATTATTTTGGCTGTAAAACTATTTGCCTTCATTTAAGCTCTGTGACAGCATTTAACTTTCTGGTCCTTTTTGAAACTAATTTCCCCAGGCAAATTACATCCTGTGCCAAGAGATTCTTGTCATTAATGTCACAGAATGGGACACCACAGCTGAAGGTGGGGGAGGTTGGTGGGGGGTGGTCATTTCTTTGATAACCTTTATAGCAACAGAGCAGAGCACCTCATTGGAATCATTCTCTCCCAGGTTTCCATCCCATTTTATCCTGTGCTGGTTATCACCATCACCTCAGTCACTTTGCTGCCCTGCTGTGATCCCTTTAATCAGAACAGGGTGCCAGAGAAGCTGTGGCTGCCCCTTCCCTGGGAGGGTTCAAGGCTGGGTTGGATAAAGCTTGGAGCAGCCTGGGACAGTGGAAGGTGTCCCTGCCCATGGCAGGGGGTGGAATGGGATGGTCTTCAAAGTCCCTTCCAAACCAGTCTGTCATTCCATATTTCTGTGAGCTAGAAGCCATAATGACAATAATTATTCTACTTTCACCTGAGCCCATTATTTAGGAGCTCATGCAAACTTGCAGTGAAAGGTGATTAATGCTGAAAAAAGGTTTTCCAGCTAATGTTGTGTTTGGGAGACACTCTGGACTGAGTCACCAGGAGAGGTTTGGGTTTGGCTCTGAGCTGGGCACCCAAGAAGTGCCAGGTGTGATTCAGGCAGCCAAAACAAGGTGATAGGAGGGATGCAAGATGTGTCCAACTGGGGTGCATGAGAGCCAGGCTGCCCAAGGAGCTGCCTGAGAGAACCACAGGCCTGGAGAAATAGAGGAGCCTTTCAACTGGTTGTTGCCAGAACAGGAAAAAATAAAGATTTTGTTTTGAATCAAACGTGAAAATTTTGCTGAAGGAGAAGGTGAGTAGATTGATGTGTTTTAGTCATTTTCTTACTCCCTTTATTTTCCCTGTCTTTTCTTACTCCCTTTATTTTCCCAGTTTTGGAGATAAAAGCTGTTTTTAAAGTTTTGCTCACACAACAGGGAAATTAGATGTTTTCATAATCAATTAATAAATCAGAAGGTTTCTAAATTCTGAAAGCTGAAAATTTGAGGGGTTTTCTGAGTAGTTACTGAAGCCCTGAACACACCAGAATTACCTGCAGAGGGTGAAGCTTTCCACAAACAACTTATCTGCTAGGAAAAGGGTGAAAAGAGCCATCACCATCCATTTTATGGGGCAATGTGGGGCTGAGCCAGTCCCACTTTCTACTGGTCCCAAACCAGTGAGCATTGAGCTTCAAACTCCTGCAAGAGTTGTTCTTTTTTTTACCCAAAACAAGGAAAAAACTCTTGTGGTGGGGGAAGAGCAAGGCTGGAGGCACAAACAGGCAGTTAATGTATTCCTCTTGTCAGCCCAGCTCAATGCCCTCCCTGCCCTGATGAATATTGAAGAATTTCATACAAATTGGAACTGGTTCAGCAGGACAGTTTTCCAAGACCCAGCCCAGAAAGGCTTCCTGGTCACGGCTGGGGGCCCTTTCCTCTAAGGGAGGAGTGCACAGTCTGCAGGAAGAAATTCTTCCCTGGCAGGGTGGGCAGCCCTGGCACAGGTGCCCAGAGCAGCTGTGGCTGCCCCTGGATCCCTGGCAGTGCCCAAGGCCAGGCTGGATGGGGATTGGAGCAGCCTGGGATGGTGGGAGGTGTCCCTGCCATGGCACAGGGTTGGAGCAAAAGGGGCTTTAAGGTCTCTTCCCACCATCCCAGGGAAGAACTCAGGGCAGCCACCTGAGTCTGTGCCATTCTCCAAGAACTTGGGCACAGTTAACTCTTGGAGCCTCATGCAGAGGGTGAGGGACCCGTCTGCCACCTAAATCCAAAACATTTCACAGCTGGCTTTTAACTCAGCAGAGACAGAGAGAGGCTGACACTGCAGAAGAGCTCGGGGTTGCTCTCTAGATGACTACAGGAGTTCAGCAGAATCTCTGATGTAAAATAAAGTTTTTCAAGAGTTGTGATGAGTTGAATCTGCAGCAAAAGCTTAAAAGCTAGTGTGGGAGCCAGGATGAACACTGAGAAGGTACAGAGAGTTTCCCAGGAATGAAGCTCCTTGAGATAACCAAGCCTTGCACTTTTAAAGCAAGAAGAGAAGAGGCAGAGGGACAGGCAAAGCTGAATGGAGGAATTGCAGAGCCATTCTGTTGTGGCTGCCTCCACCAACCAGGACAAGGGCACAGCAGGGAAAAATGCCACCAGTGTCCCCATGGCCTAGCTTGACAGGGGCTCAGCAGAGTTTTGCACACAGGTCACTAACAGGATGGTGATGGGACTGTGAGCTTGGCCAGAGCTTTCTTGGGAACACCAGATTTTACTGCAGTAAAAAATAAGGATGGTCAGCCAGTACACAAGGAGGGCATTTCCAAATGTGATCCCAGACACTCACCTGAAGTCACTGCATTGCTGTGAGCATTACTACTGATTAAAAAAAAATGCAAGCTATATGTAGAGACAGAAAAAAAAAAAAAGAACTGTGAGATTTATGGTAATGAATTACTTCCACAAAAGACATATGCAGTGTGTCCAAGTAGGTTAATAAATGCTTGGATGGCATTGAATTGAAAGGAGCAATGCTTAGTGTGGTCAAAAGTGCTGAGCACTTGATTACCACAAGGATAGTGTTGTTTGGAAGGGACCTTAAACCTTATTTTGTTCTACCCCTCTGCCATGGCAGGGACACCTTCCACCAGCCCAGGCTGCTCCAAGCCCCATCCTTGGACACCTCCAGGGATCCAGGGGCAGCCACAGCTGCTCTGAACACCCTGTGCCAGGGCCTGCCCACCCTCACAAGGCAGATTTTCCCCCTAATATCAAAGCTAAACCTACTCTCAGTCTGAACCCATTCCCCCTTGTCCTGTCACTACATGCTCTTGTAAATAAATAATCTTGTCCCATCCTTCCTTTCAGTTCCCTGCAGGTACTGGAAGACCTTGTCTCTGTGATGCCATCATGGAATGAGCAGAGGACAGAAATGGCATGGGAGGAATCTGGAGACCTTTCAAGGGATGAGGAATCACCCAATCCCTCAGGTTTGAAGGTGCTGACTGGGCACTGCTCTGAGCTGTGTGGAGGGAGCAGAATGAATGGAGGGAAGCACCAGCCCTGGTGGGAAGGATGAGGTCTTGCTCCGAGGTTCAGGCAAGAGGTGGAGCCCGAGTGGATTTGGCAGAGGGAGTGTGAGCAGTGCTCACTCCTGAGCTCACAGCTCAGCACCCAGGCTCAGCCTGAGCATCTGGGATTCAGCTCATGCCAGGCTGGGAGTGGCAGCCCTGCAAGAGCTTGTGAATGCCCTCTCCTGCTGATGGTGCAATGGGAAGGCCACATCTTTAACCAGGGGACGAGGCAGGGAGGTGGGAAACACTGAAATCTTCCCCTCTCAGGTGGCCAGAGTGTATCTGTGGGCATCCTGCCTTTCTCTGTGCTCAGGAAGGGACCTTCACCATAATCTGCAGCAGAAAAATGTTCTGTGTCTTTTTTTTTTTGGCCCATGTTGGCTGAAACCGCCCATAAACCACTAATTGCCACTGCTAAAAGGGAGCTGGCAGACATGAAATTTGCCCAGATTACCCAGATTACTATTTTATGGGTAGAAATATGATTTTCAAACTGTCTGTAGGGCAGGTTGCAAGCTGGTGTCAGAGAGATGAGAAACCATCATGTAGCAGAGCCCAAAGACAGACATTTTTTGGTAGCAGTTTACTTTAAAAATAAAGCAAATGGATTATTGTGTCTCAGATAAAGTCTGATACTCGTCAAGCAACAACCCTGAATGAGAGCACAAAGATTTATAGAGATTTTTCTTAATAGTTTGTCAGGCATGGCAAAGTTACAGGCAACTTCAGCAAAAAGGCTTCACATTTGGGACTTGAGAAAGCAGGACCCCTCAGAGTGACAGATTCAATTATGCTGATGGCAGAAGATTCTGTTTTTCCTGAACTGCTACTCTTGCTTTGGTGAGATAGCCTTACCCATTGCTTGGGGGATTTCTCCACATCAGAGTTAGATGGTCCTGACAGATGATGGGCAGGATTCTGAGCAATTTGCTGAAAAGTCCAAGTCTGCATCCAGTCCCCATGAGACTCTACTCAACAAGTAGGTAGGAAATGGCTTTACATTAAATAAAAACTTAATGAAAAGGAGAGCAGAATCACATCTGATTGGTGCTTGTAGGGTATCACCCACAGAACGTGTTTAGCCACCTGCAAATACTCTTTCAGCATGAAATGAAGCAAGGAGACCCTTTAGGATGTGTGTCAATCCCTGCAGCCCAAGGAGCCAAGGGTTTGCAGAAGTTCACAGGCACAGAGCTGAACACAAAGCAGTGCTGTGATTGCGGTCCCTGGGTTACCACCACTTCCTGAACACCACGGAATTCACACACACAATGAAAATCAGAAGCCAGAAACAACAGAGATTTCACATCAAATTGCTCCACAATCCCATGAGTGCAGGGTGTGTGTAACCAGAAGTGCCTGGAGAAAGAATAAGGCAGCACCTTCTGCAGCAGCCAGGAGGAGAGGAGACAACAGGCTCTGGGCTTTGCTTCTATCCTGGAACAGCTCTGGCAGCACATGGGGATGGTAAGGCCACCAAGTGCTGGGACAAAACATTACCAGGAAAAACAGACTGCCATTCCCAATGAGAACTCCTCTGATGGTGCCACAGTGACTACAAGTTACAGGGCAGAGCTCCTCAGAAGTTATTCAAACACTGCTAATTGTTTGGCTGTCAGGTTTTGAGGTCACAAGCTATAGAAATGATACTTCCATGTTTTGGGTGGGGAAGGAAGGTAGGATCTCAGGAACTGTGTCTTTAAGCAGCTTAGTTCTGGAGACAGGAAGTCTGGCCATGGGCTGCAGCAGTGCAGATTTTATTATGCAATTTCTCCTGGAACTAGTCCCTGAATAAAGGAGTTATCCATTAAGCACCTGCTTCACCCTCCCTCCTGAGCACCACAAACGAAGGTCTCAGGAATCCTTTCAAGAGTTTACCCATCAGCAGGGGAGCAGGAAGCCATGCACTGGGGTCCAGACTGGGAATATTGGTGTATTTGATATACAGTGTCTTTCAAAGGGCTTCTCTTCATTAAATCCTCCTACTCTGTTTGAGCTTGCTCCATGTTTGGCATTACTACTGGGTGAGGCCATCCAAGTCTTGCAATACTGACACCGAAGGGCTGTGGTACCCAGGCTACTCTTAGGCCTTCAGGGCATTTAATCACAGCCCTCTTTCCAAGGGGCAGTGGATAACAGCCAAGTCTTCCTCTTCCTCCTGCCCTTAACCCAGTGCTGTTCTGATCCCATGGAGGGGCAGCTGGGGCCATCCTAAGGGGACATTGCAGCACAGAGAAGCTGCAGGACACAGTGACAATAGGATCCTCCTCCTCTGCCCTTTCTGCCTGGGGTAAAGGATTCCCTCCCTCCAGAGCATCTCCTTTCCCTCCCACTCTGCTCCTGGGACTTCACCCATGTGGCAAGCCTGGCACTTGCTGTAAAGACAGAGGAGCTCTCCCAGCCAGTCATGGCCTCCATGCATCCTCTGCTTGTCTCCCAGCTGTGGGTACATGGCATTTCCTTCAGAGGCACCAACACAGCAGCTCCTGTCACAGCACTGGGACTGTCAGTGGCTGTGTGCTCAGGGCTGCACTACTGGTGTAACATGGGGGTGTTGCCATGAACATCCTCTGGAGAGGGGCAGTAGCTGTGGGACCGCTCAGGATCTGTCCCCAGGGGTAAAATCTCCATCCTGACTTTATCCCAGAGCTGCAGAGTTAGTGCAGCACCAGGGAAGGGGTCGTGAGGGGAGCAAAGTGCTATGGAGGGCTCCTGGTGTCAGCCATATCCATAAGTGATGTAATTGTAGAAGCACAGACTCGTTTGGGTTTGAGGGACTTTAAACACCAGCTCATTCCACCTCCCTGCCCTGGGCAGGGACACCTTCCACTAGCTCAGGGTGCCCAGGCTGCAATGACCAAGGCAAGCACAAATTGTGATTCAAGATGCAGTTCAAAACACACCAACCAATCTTGTTAAAAAGTTCAAGCAGGAGCCAGAAAAAGACACTGCTGTGCTCAGCTGTGCCTTAGAGTCTGACCTGACTCCCACCCCTCACCTCCAACAGCACAACATTTTCCTTTCCACTGGGAGACATTGAACCCGTCCCACACTGAAACATCCTGAAACAGATGGGAACTCACTGCTTTAGAAGGAAATTAAAGCAGGCACAACCAGGGAGCCCTTACTTGTGCAACTAATCAGTAATACAGTGATAGACCCAGAGGCCTGACAGAGACCTCCACGTGATTACAGCCAGACCTCAGCAAGGACGGGTACCATGTAAATAAATACAGAATTTGCAAGTAAATGTAATGAAATTCATGTAAATGTAGAAGTAAATGTAATGAATTCGAGTTTTGCAGTAAACAAAAGGCAGACTTACTCTTTGCAAAGGAATCTGTCATTATAGATCTCCTTTAAATCAATAAATTATTGCTGTTGAATCCATCTCAGCTTATGGAGCTCATCCTCAGACTTGTGTCCAGATCTTCTCCAGCCTCTCCTCCCATTGTGGCTGCCCTTGGAGGATATTCCAGCATGAAGGTGATGAAAACAGCCCCAAGCAACCAGTTTGGGTACAAGGAGCTCTGCTGCCACACACGTCACCGGGGCTTATAGGACCTGATTCTCAGGTTGGGAACCAGTATGGAAATCCATGGAACTACCTGAGCTCCAGTCTTCTAAACCTGTTTTGGGCTGGGGAAGTCTGTCTAGACAGGGCAGAAAGTGTTTGTGAAGTGAGGCTGGGTTTGGTGCTGGTGCCTGAGAGTGGGTCAGCTCTGATGGGACACTTGCCCTTGTGTGTGGCTGCTCTGAGGGCATGGGGGAAAATGGGGGCACTGAGGGGGAGCTTGGGAAGGGATGTTGTGAAGGGGACATTGAGAGGGAATGGCCACAGTGGGGGACATTGAGAGGGGAAACTGACTGAGAGGAAAAAACAGAGAGGGGACACTCTGAGGGGGACATTGAGAGATCATCTCTGTGGGACTGACTGAGAGGGGAAGTTGAGAGGTGACTGAGGGGAAACTGAGAAGGGAGGTTGTGAAGGGGGCATTGAGAGGGGACATCCATGGTGAGACTGAGAAGGCAGACTGGAAATGTAACTGAGGGAAAACTGAGGACGACTCAGGGAGAGACTGAGGGGACATCCACAGTGGGATTGAGAGGAGAGACTGGGGTGGGGGCTTTGAGGAGTATGAGGGGAGGAAAGACCGTGAGGGGGCATTGAGCCATCCACGGTGGGACTGAAAAGGGAGATTGTGGGGGTGACTCTGAAAGGACTGAGGGGAAGGAGGGGGTCCTGGGGAGACATGGAGGGGGCACTGCAACATCTGAGGGGAGTCAGAGAGAGGACCGTGGGGGGAGACTGGTGAACAACTGAAGCGAGGGCTCTGAGGGGAGACTCTGAAGGGCCAATGAGCCGCCCATGGTGGGACTGCGAGGGGGGATTGTGGGGGTCACTACGAGGAGACCGAGGAGAGAGGGGGACTGTGGGGAGACTTGAAGGGGTCGCTGTGAGGGGAGCACTGAGACAGCTCTGGTGGGACTGAGGGGAGACTGCGGGGGACTCTGTGAGGGGGGAACAGACACCTGAGGGGAGTCGGAACACTGTGAGGGGACAGCTCGGGGGTCGTGAGGAGCCCCAACAGGAGCAAACAGAAAATACCGAGGCGAGGACTTGGAGGGGGACAAATGCACTCTGAGGGGATGCAGGGAGACTGTGAGGGGGCACCGGGAGGAGGCACCTGAGGGCAGTTTGGAGGAGAAGAAATGCACTCTGAGGGGACTGAAGGGAGACTATGAGGGGGCACCGGGAAGAGGCACCTGAGGGCAGACGGAGAAGGGACGCTGTGAGGGGGTACTACGGGGGGCAGCCCCGACCGAAGCAAACAGGGCAGACCGAGGCAATGGCGGAGAGCGAGCGCACGGCACCCCAGGCACGGTGTATGTACCGGGGTCGCCGCCCGACCCCCCCCGCCGTTCCCGAGCCCCTCAGCGGAGCAACTGAGGACGGCGCCGAGCGCTTCCGGCGCCGCGCGCGCCTTTCCGGCAGGGCGGGGCCGCGCCGCGAGCGCGGTGACGCAGCGCGCAGGCCCCGCCCCCGCCCCGCCCCCGAGGGCTCTGGAAAAGAGAAGAGAAAAAAAAACTTTTTTTTTTAATTGAGGAATCAACAGCCGCCATCTTGTCGCGGAGCCGGAGCGCGGCGCGGGCGGAGCGGGCCGGGCCGGGCCGGGCCGGGGCAGCGGGGCCGCCCCGCCGCCGCACGGGGCAGCCGCGCCGAGCGCCGCCGACGCGCACAGGGGGCTCGAGCCAGCGGGGCGCAGCCGCCCGGAGCCAACCGACCGCCGCCGCCGCCACCGGGAGCCGCCGCCGCCGCCGCGCCGCGCTCATTGTTTTGGGGCGTTTTTGGGGGGTCGGCGCGTTTTTCCGCTTTTTGGTGATTTTTTTTCCTTTTTTTTAATTTTTGCCCCCCCCCCCCCCCGCTCCCTTCTCTTCTCCTCCCCCCCCTCCTCCCTCCCCTACCTCGGCCGCGGGCGGGCGGCGGGCGGGGGCCGGGGCGAAGCCGCCGCCGCGGAGGGGAGGGGACGGGGCGAGGCGAGGGGAGCGTGTGGGGGGGCGGAATGCGCCCCGAGTGACGGCCTGAGCCGCCATCCGGGCACCGCGGCGGGGGGAGCGCCCGGGAGGAGCGCGGCCGGCAGGGAGGGGGCGCTGGGCCCTTCGCTCCCCGCCCCGAGCCCTCCTCCCTGCGGCCTGCGGCGGCCCGGCATGGGGGAGCGGGGGCGGCCGGCCGGGCACTGAGCGGCGCTGTTGGGTTCCCGTGCGGCGGAGGAGCGGGGACAGCGAGCTCGGCCCCCCCCGAGCACCCCCCGACAACGATCACCGGCTCCGCCGCTCCGGCCACCATGGCGGAGAACTTACTCGACGGGCCGCCCAACCCCAAGCGAGCCAAGCTCAACTCGCCGGGCTTCTCCGCCAGCGATAGCACAGGTAAGGCCGCGGGGGTGGCTCGGGTGGGGCTCCACGGCGGTTCTCCCCCCCACACCTCCCCGCCCCTAGCGCCCCGCCGGAGGGGGGGGCCCGGGGCCCGCCCGCCCTGCCGCGGTTCCTGGCGGGGGTGGGTTGGGCCTCCTGCAGTCGAAGTTACCGGGCGGGACCCGTACGCCAAGTACCGTCCCGGCTATAAATAGCGGTTGGAAAGAGACGTTTTTTGAGTTGAGTTTCCCTTCTTTTCCTTCATCATCTTGGTTTTTAGTGCCTCGGTTTGGGTGATGGGGGTGGACAGGTGAGTGGGGTGTGGGTAGGGAAGGAGAAGGGCCAGGCATGGGAAGCACCGACCGTCCTGCTTATTGTACAATCATGGAATGGTTCGGCTTGGAAGGGACCTTAACGTCCGTCTTGTTCCATCTCCTGCCATGGCAGGGACACCTTCCACTATCCCAGGGTGCTCCGAGCTCCGTCCAGCCTGGCCTTGGGCACTTCCATGCGTGGGGCAGCCGCAGCTTCTCTCGGCAGCCTGTGCGAGGGCCTCGCTATCGTCAAAGGAAGGAATTGCTCCCCGATACAGATTCTAAATCTACCCTCCTTCAGCTTAAAGCTGAAGATGCCTTCTTGGAAGGGTAGTTGAGGTTTCTGTCTACTCCTTAAACCCCACAGATTACCCACAGCTAATAGCCCTATACAGGCTTTTTCACTGTGCCCCTGTGTGCGACACACTACGGAATAAAAACTCCTTAATAGCTTCTTAGTCATAGAATGATTTGGGTTGGAAAGGACCTTGAAGACCATCTAATTCTCCCCTCCAGTTAATACTTTGTGCTTCTTTTTACCTCCCAACCCGTGACCGAGGTTTTAAGGTGTTTGGCTTAAACTGTTTCAAGCATTTTTCCTTTAAACCCCAACCGATTTGCCGATAATAATTGAAGTTGTGGGGTTGCTCGCATGCCGAAATGCCCGGCAACCTGGCAGTCACTGCGACTTATCCGTGTCGTGTAGTGTCTCTGGCGTGCCTTTTTCTTCAATTGTGATGGATTTGTAGATAACAAAACACATCAAAATGTCTCGTTTCCAGCCAGTGTGTGCCCGTTGTAAACACACACGTGTGTGCACAAGCGCATGTGTGCCTGCACCGGCCTCTCCCGGTGTTCCGACTGCTTCAATCCCTGAAAGAGTGCTTTCAGAACAACACGAAGTCTGTTGCACTTGAATTTCTGCTTTCAGAGATTAATGAATCTTGTGGAAAAGATAGTGATAAGTTAATCATGCTGTGCCTGCTGTGTTTTCATAGACTGAAAAAAAAATATTACTATAATTGAGCTGATAAATTCTGTGGGTTTTTTCGTCTTGCTCAATCTGCATTTGGCAACACTTTACAGATGCTTCGGTCCTTTAGGGGTTTTTTATGGAAACCTTCTCGTCTCAGCCCGCAAATAAATGAAACAAGCGAGAAAGAAACAGTATCGAGTAAGAATTGTCAGGGAATATCTAGGTGAGGTCTTGTGATTGAACCGTGTTAATCCCTGGTGTAGAAGCACTGGAATATATGGAAGGCTGATACCCAAGTTGCTGCGAAATGCTCTTTGTAACTCAGAACAAATACAGTTTATAGTTCTTTAATTCTTCAGCGAGACATTTTAGACTCTCCTGGTAGCCAGTGTCTTGGTTTGGGTTTTTTTTTTTCCTTTCTTCTTTCTTTTTTGAAGTTCACTTGGGCTGTTCTGGAATGCTTCAGTCTTAATTACGTCCTGTTCAGCAAGTTCTCGTGTGTCTCGGGGAGCTGTGTGTGCTGCTGGATATGTGAACTCCAGCATCTGCAGAAAGTTCTGCAGGGCTCAGGAGGCCTGGGGGCACTGGCATGGCAAACCCCAAGTTCTGTTCTGGACAAGGAGTTCTGTCATCATCCTGCTGTTCCATAGGCAAAAGTACCTCTCTGCCAAGGGTGCGGGTAATGTTTGTGCACTTAAAGAGAGGCTTGTTTTTAGGAAAAGGCACTTCTAGGTTTGTTGCCAGCAGTTAATGCTTCTCGTTGAAGGATCGCTGAAGGTTTCCGTGCATTGTGGCAGGCGATACAAATAGTTTGAGTAGTGATTGCTGTCAAATGCCTGCTCCTGGAACTAAACCAGGCTGCTCCCTGCTGCTGGGGCTTAAATGGAAAAGTTCTGTTGCAGCCTGGAAAGTGGCCTTAGTGATCGGGGGAGCCTGGGGAAGATGGGTGTGAGGATTTAGCCGTGAGTTGAGCAGAATTACTGTAATTGCAGTGGCAGCCCCGCACGGGTGGCTGCTGTGGCTGCCGTGAGCAGGACGTGCTTTCACAGCCGCCGCGTCGGGCCCGGCTGAGCAGTTTGGCTCAAGCCTGCAAATGCTCACACCCGAGGCTCTGATGGCAGGCCTGAACATTGGGCAGAAAGCAACTGCTCACCTCCTTGTTTATATTGCTCTTGATGCTTTGATGCGGTGATGTTAAGCAACTCCTTTTGTCAGGGTAAGTTTTAGCTGCCTTTAATCTTTCTGATAAAAATAGCTTCTCAGCTTACCGGGGCAAAGTTTGTGCCGTTGAAATTGGTGTGTTTACCTTCTGAAAATATGGCCTTTTCTGTTAAACCTAAGCAGCTAAATCCACTGTCTGGCCTTGCAGAAGGGTGCAGAGATGAAAGGATAACAGAAATGGGTGCTGTGACCATCGTTAAGTTTCATGATAGTCTCATTTCGCACTTGCCCTGCTGCTCTTTGTATCAATAAGGAAGGTTAAGACTCCTGGCTGTTAACTTCTCTTGCCATTGCTGGGCTGTATTGAACGAGCTGACTGCTGTGGTAAAATGTCTGTGGGAAAGATTTTTCCTTGTCTAGCCGGGTAGGAGTAGTGCTTTTGTCTAATTACTGCTTTATTGGATACACAGGCGTTTTCATACCTAAACATTTGTCTCTGCGGCTGTTGTGAGATGTTCTCATCCAGCGCCGCAGAATAAACAAGGGACTCCTACAAAAAGTAGAATTACAGTAACTTTGCTTATGGCAGTGTGTTATTTCAGTGCTGATTGTTTTGTACATTGCTGGCATTGGTCCTTCAGCAGAATGTACACAGACCTGGCAGCGTTCTCGAGCTGCTCTCGGGCTGGTTGGGAAAAACGTGCCTGAATGGAGCAGCAGCACAGCTGGAGGTGTTCAGGGGCCCCTGGACTGTGGTTCCTTCTGCAGGTAGCTCAGTGAGGGTCTGAGTTTCACTAAAGTCATGCTTCTGTCTGCCTTCATTGTGTTCCCTGCAGCTTCTGCTGCTGTGGTGCTGCACCAGTTCCAGAAACAACACAGCGTAATCTGGGCCAGAGCAGAGGGTGTCCCTGCCGGCATCAGGAGCTAACAAATTCCTAAACTAGGTGAAGTTGGGAAGAAGGTGAGATGAGCAGTTTCCAAAGTCCATTAGAGCTAGGTTTTCACTTCACACTTCCTTGTGTAGGGGCTTTTGTTGATTTTTAATTCTTTTTTCCTTCATAACTTCTGATCCTGCACAGATGAAGCCACGTGGCTGCTGCTGCTGCAAAAGCTGTGGGCCAAGCTCCCTGATAACTCCTGTTCTCTTCCTGGCCCATGTGTTGGCATCCAGGGCCTGGGTTTTACACTGGGGAAAGGCTGGCCCTGTTGCACGTGCCTCCCTACGTGCTGAGATAAGGAGATCTCTGGCTGCCTCCCAGCCAGCCACAGAACTCCACAGGAGCGAGTTCGTGTCGATGCGCAGCCTGATTTGATCCTGCTCTCCTGCCAAAAACCAGATAGGTGTATTGCACTGGATTTAGGTTTTAGTTTGAAAAGAGGTGGACAAAAGCAAAGTAGCTTAAGGAAAGACAGCAAGGTTTTCTAAGCTAGTGTTCACATTCTTAGCAGAGACTTCAGATGGAGTGACGTCTCGGTGATCTAAACCCAGATTTTGTTTGGGCACGTGAAAGCATTAGTATGGATGTTTTAAAGGGTTCATTGCTGCGTGCCTGAAAAGCCTCATGGAAGCCTGTGTAATCCATCTGCTCTTGTTTTGTGTGGTACCTGCAAAACTCAGTGTCATGTGTGTGCCGTGGCAGTAAGAATCACAGTTACACACTCCCTTATTCTCTCCCTGGAAAAAGGAAAAGCATAATTTCATTAAGTGAACACACTCTCATTTATAGGCAGAAAATTTAGGGAAGAAATTCATTTTCTGAAAAGCTGTAGGTGAAGGAATGTGCATAGTTGTAATTATTCATGGGAATGTCCTTTTTGTTTGTTTGTTTTGTGGTACTTGTGTCCCAACTATCTGGGATGGGAAAAGAGGTGGGATATTCATGGCTATATTGTTTCTTGTAGAATACTTCATGGTTATATTGTTTAAGACTCGTGCAACCATGGGGGTGGTGGATGGGAGAGGATGATGCCAAGCAAGATGTTTACTTTGAGCCAGAGATTTGATACAAACTCTTTAGGTTTTTCTCACCTGAAGTGACTGACCTGCATGACTTGATGCCAGCGTTTGTGATCTGGGACAGGAGATTTTTGAGATTAGAAATGGGCTCATTTATAGAGTCTAGCACAGCTAATTCTCACCAGTTCCTGGGGCACTGCTGATAGCAAGGTATTGTGTACTCTCCCAGTGTTTGTGGGCTTTTACAGGTCTTTCCAAGGAGTTTGACACTCATGTCTGTGTGGGATGAAAAGTTGAGCAGATGATCTGCTAGCCTGATCATAGGTGACAGTCCACAGTCCTACCATTTTGCCCATTCCTTTATTTTTTGAAATTCATACTTTGATAATTGCAAATGTGCTGGGGATTTCAAACTTCTTCCCCCTCCAGTGATTTAAAGTTAACTAGGAAAATGCTGTGCCATAGAGCTCCTGGAGAAGCCCTGCCAGCAGCAGGCAGGAATAGAGGCTGTGTCTGTGCTGTACTCCAGAGATCTCTTGGTAGTTGTGAGATGATTCCCAGTTTTCTGCTGCAGATTATTCACTTTCTGTCTTGGCTGGACATTCCTTGGAGTCGTCGTCCAGTGCCATTAATTATTTCTACAGCAACATGCTATGCTTTTTCATTATACCTGCAGCTTCACATTAAAACCCTCCACATATTCTTAGTGTTTATCTTTATTATATTTTACTTACTGTTGCTATCTGCTAAGAGAGAAGAACATGAAAAAAACCCTCACGCCCTTAACAACATACTGCAGGTTAATGTGAAACCAGGGTGGAGAGGGTGGTGGAAAAACACAATTTGAAAAATTCTGAGGTTTGTTCTTGTACAGTGAAAAAAATTGAGGGATAACTTAGAAATCTGACACATCCACCCTAATTTGGTTTACACTTTCAAGAATTTTTGCTTTGTAAATCTTCCTTTTAACATATGTTATGTTTTCCATCTGTCTTCTCAGATGTCTAAGATACAGAGAGAACCTAAATTGTTTATTTGGAAAACTCTTTAATAAAGATGCTTCAACAAATACTATTAAGTATTTTGCAGAATCATAAGTGTGAATTAAAAGAAAACTGCAACTTCTATTAGCAGTGATAATTATAACTCTTAATCTAAATCTCTTAACACACTCTTCCTTTCCTGCTTTCTTATTTGCCATCACTGAGAAATAAGGATGTTATTTATGATAACTAGATAAATACAGTATTTTTGGTTTGCAGTTTGTGTGTGGATATATTTTTATTTATACATCTGTAAGTCAGTAAAATAATCCCCAGTTTCCCTGCTGGTCACCTTTAGTGCTGGGGAAGCTTCCTTGGGAAGACAGCATTGGGAAAAGGAGTTGTTCTTCCCTGGATGTCTGTTCCTCCCAATCTCCTGGGCACATGTCATTTTCCTGCTGCAGCTGGACACGGCAGAGACAGGAATCAGAGCTGGAGCCCTTCTGCTGCAGAGTGAGAAGCAAAATGGGACAGTGGATTGCAGCCCCTGTCCGTGTGTGTGTCACCAGCAGAGCACAAGCTGCTCTCTTGCTCTGCCCAGCTTTGCCACCACAGGTACCTGGGTTAGTGGGTGTTGCTGGTGACATCACTCCTGTGTCATCTCTTGTGTGGTGTCATCATCTCATGGAGAGAAGAGATGGGGAAATTACCAGGTGCCTTAAGTACTGAGTGTAAGTCTGGTTCACTTCTTTGTGAAGTTTTTTCCTAAGTTCATAAACTCCCTAAAGGAAAGTATTAATGAGAATGGTTCAAAACAGCCTCATCCCATTGAAATCTATGCTTTAAAGTAAAAGATTCTTGAGAGAGTTGGTGTTTCTTGGTATTGTCAGTTACACCTGGAAGCTTTTTTAGATATAAATATACAAAAATCGTTAGTTTCAAGTGCTCGTCCGCTGTTACTTCCTTGTGTATGTTTGGTTTGAGTTGTATGTCTTTGCCAAGCAGAAGACAGTTCCCTTAAATTTGGTGTCAGAAATAGGGAGGGAAAAGATGCATTAAAAAGAATGGAATATGTACTTTTTGCAGCTTTTATTCATCACAGAGGAGACCCCAGACTTGCCTGTTTCATAGTAATGTTGCTTAGGTTTTTTTTTTCCTTGTTTCATAATATAACTTCAAGTACATATTTATGTATTTCACTCTTCCCAGAACAGGCCTGTTCTGTGGTTCTGTTGGAGAAGCTGTGTTAAATAGGAATTGTCATAGAAGGACTTGTGTAGCTGAAGGGAGCTCCTGAGCCAGAACTGAGCTCCAGCTCTCACCCCTGACACTGGCACTCATTGTGGGGAGCAGGAGGAGATGAACACTTCAAAGCCTGAACCACCTGTGTTGGAAATACATTCACTGAGAAGTCTCTGGCCAGGGAGTGTCACAACTAAAGTTTGTTTGTCAAGATAATTTGTGCCTTTATGTGTTGTGTGCTGATTCCCTTTCCAGGTGGGCAGTGAGGGTGGCACAGCCTTAAGGGAAGCCAGTTCAGGGCAGGCACAAGCAGACACTGGCTTGGTACAGACTGTGCATGTCATGCCCACTATTAATTACCAGAATCTCAAATGATTCCCTTTAAAAGGGTCATTCAGAATTCAAATGTTCTGTCAGCTGTTAAATTTGGGGAAGAGGCACGATATGTGTTTGTGATAGGATGAGAAGGCTCACTGCTGTTAATGTGCTGCAAGAACCTTAAAGTATTTAATCTTCATCTGGATGAAGTTGTGAATGAGAAGCTGATGTGTGGTGTCTCCCAGCCCATAGGCAGGTTTCCTCCTCTTCCTTCTATCTGGATTTCTCTTCTTATGGTAAATAAATGTACTGAAGACTTCTTTTGCCTGGTAGCCATGTGCACTGGGACAGTAGCCATGTGTGTGTCTTGTGGATGCTGCTGGGTGGGATTTAGACTTATTCACAAGAGCAGACATGGCAACTGTGTCAAAATAGTGAAGATACCTTGGGAAACAATTCAGAGGAGGAATGGTTTTGGAGAGGGCAGAGGAAGGCAAAGGCAATCCATCATTTGCCACCCGATGCTTCCAAGAGCAGACCAGAGTGAGCACTCCTCTTGGGCTGCTTCTGCCACACATTTTGGGGTTACCTTGGCTTTATTCCCCTCTGGCCTCTGGGAAGAGATTAGAGACTAGCTTCTTATCTGGATATTTTTCATATTTGCTTCTTTATATAAGTCTTAGTGCCAGGTGCAAGGGCCATTTAATGTGCTCTCATACACTACTTTGTAATTGATAGGGAAACACTCAAGTAATCTGTGATTTATTTTTATGAAAGGGTAGAATAATCCCTAAACCCACCAATTACTTCTGAAATAAACCAGTATCCCAGGTTTTTCTAGGTTTTAACCCAGGTTGTGTTGTCACTATGAGCACAGCAAAAGAGAGATGGTGGAGACAGCTTGGACAAGTAGAGCAGAGAGAACCTTGAGGTGATACAAAACATGGAAGTGGAAAGAGAGGCTGGGGACTGACCTGGTGTGACCAAGGAAGGATCTCAGTTTATACTACTCAATTTTCATGGATGTGAGGAGGAGGACAGGACAGAGCAGGTGGCCTTTCCTGTATCAGGTGGTAGCTGTTATCACACCTTGGTGGTGGGATAAAGGAGGTGGAGATGTGACATTTTCCCCATCCTGGCTCATGTGTCTGCTGGTGGAGCTGGTGTCAGGAGCTGAGTCAGGAATACAGGTAGTACTGCACTAGAGGTTAGAAGAGAACTGATTTTTTTTCATTAGTTTCATGATTTGTTTGTGTAATAAGCTTCAGTTTTGAAAAGTCACTTAGTTGCTGAAACCTTACCAAAATGGATTGAGGAAGATACTCGGAACTGTCTCTAAAATCCCAGCCACAGGAAAGCAAGCAAAGGCAGGTGTTAAACCCGTTTCAAAAAGGGTTAAAATACAATACAGTCAGACTGTTCAGCCTCCTCTCCATCACTGGGAAGGTCATGGAGGAGCTGGAGTGAGTTCAGGGAAGGCTGCTCAGGAGTTTGGGGCTGGAGCAAGTGCCCTGTGAGAGGAGGTGGAGGGCTGGGCTGCAGTCAGACCTGGTGTCCCTTCCAACCTGAGTGACTTTGGGCCTGCCAGCAAGAGAGAGCTGTGATGATGATTACAATGAATTTTCTACAGATAAGTCCCAAGGATTCCAAAAAGTGATGTTCATATCAACACATTTGAGTTTTGACCACTCCAGTGACTTAGGAATCAGCAAACCAGACTGTATTCCTTTCTCATCCCAAGTGCAAGTGCTTTAAAAGATCAGGCACGTAGAAATTTAGTTAAATATTCAAATCTCTTATTATTCAAGCCATAAATTAAAACTCATCCAGATCCTGGATGTTGGATCTCTTTCTTTCTCATCACCCTCCCCCCAGCCAGGTCCCTCATCACCATCATTCTCAACCTGGTTGTTAAACATGGTGTTCAGAAGAAGTAATGCTGCTCTGCTGAAATTCAAGGCCAGATGCATGTCAGTGCCCAAGCTTTCCATGTCTTGTTAGAGAAAGACACAAATCTCAAGTTTCCTTGCTGGAAATTTTAGATTTTCCGTGAACACGTTAATTGTTCTAAAACATTAAAAGCAATAATTGTTTTTTGTGAAACAATAAATTCCAGAATCCTCAAACCTGGAAAGGAAGTTGGAATGGACATGGTAATTGCTGACTGTGCCACACAGTGTGGCTATTGAGGGGAGCTACCTGACAGTGAATTTCAGGCAATGGCTGGAGCTCTGAACTGTTGAGGCTTTGTCTGCTGGGGTCTGGCGTGATTGAAAGAAGCCTTACAAAACAAAATTGGGCTCACTGAAATGTAACAGCTATGTTGGCATGAAAGGCAGGCCCGGTGAAAATACTGCTTGTGTGCTGCACTTGAGTGTCTGCTCCATGCCATGAACAGTCAGTTTGTGACAGGACAGCTCCCAGTCACGTCCCAAGCAAAGATTATGCTGTAAAAAATGAAACTGAATTTGATAGTTCTCCTCCTGCTTGCTGTGAGATACGTTGGAGATAATAAGACACATAATGAAACACCTTAGGATGTTTGTCACCTCTCCAGGCTGAGCTAAAGGGGAAAAAATGATGACATTGAAACAAGTTAATTGATTGAATATATATATTAGGAAGATCTCCCAGTAACAGTCACAAGCAGTTGTACAGATGAGAATGTTCTGCCTTCAGGATGCAGCAGAGTTTTGGGGTTTTTTTCCTCTGAGAAGGCCTAGAAGGAAACAGAACGTGTTTTTTTAAATTCTGGTTGCTGAAAGTGTTGTCCAGGAAGGCAGAAAACTGTGACATTTAAGCTCACAAGACTGAAATTAGGAGAGAAACTGTCTCAAGTGTGGTTATCTTCTATGTGTGAAAATAGCTGCTCAAGGAAGGCAGAATGCTCAGACTGGAGAAGGAGCCCTTTGGAAAGAGTGGGGGTGTGGTACTTGCCTGGTGCTTTTCCATGCCCTCCAGAAAACATAATCTCTGCTTTTTTGGTGCTCTGCTGTTAAGAGGACATTGGGATTTATGTGACAGAGGTAATGAAAGGTATCAGGATCAGAGGTGCTGTGTTAGAGACGAGACACAACCAGGTGAATCTGCACAGCCTTGGTCAGCTCTGCTGCTTCAGGAGCACTGAGTTAGAGGTTTGTGCCTTTGGGGTTTAGGGAATCTGCTCTCCTTTAAAATCCACATCACTTTTCCTGCTCTGATGTGTGCTGGGTGCATGGAAGCTTTGAGGATGGAGCAGGTGGGACTTGTCAGCAGAGCTGTTCCCTGACCATTGCTTCAGGTAAAGGCAAAGGCATCCCTTGGGTTGTATTTGTTTTTAGCCTCCTGGTAGCTGCCTTTGAGAAACAGCTGAAGCATTGAGAATGGGATCAATTCTGTTCTTCTTGTGAGGATGGAGGCACTGCAGTTGCTTTTCATTTCTCTGTCAGTAGAAATGGGCCATGTTCTTATTATGGCAGATTTTTATATGTGTGTAAATATACTTATTCTTTTTATAACTGCCAAGACAATCTCTTATCTTTATGGATTTGTTGCAGACATGCTCAAGTAGATTTTTGGTTTCTGTTGTATTTTATAACCGTTGTAAAATGCGCCTTGTGTTGCTGTTTTTAATGTGCATGACTCTGATGAAATATAAAAGAAGATGATTAATCGTTGCATGAACAATTGAATTCTTGGTGAATTTTTACAGGACCATTGTGTTAAGTTGTTTACCTGCTTTTTATTTTCCTGCTGGCAGAGCAGTACATTTTCCATGTCTAACCTAAATGTACAGCCTTCTTACAGGAGCTTAGGAGTGGTAGATTATTTCAGGTTTTAAGTGGCAATATTCCCAAATGCTTTCTTCACTCTTTTTTGTAAACTGCAAAAACATTTCCAGTTCTTGGCTCTGGCAAGACTGAGAGAGTCCAGCCAGCCAAGCAAAAAAACAAATTGAGCATTTATACTCCAGCATCCCATTTTGAAATACAGCTGGAAAAAACTACTCCTTAAGCCACAGCAACATCTTCCCCCTTGACATTTTGTCTCTTCTTCTCTGCCCCTCTCCCCACACCCACACATCTATTGTCCATGAAATATTAACAGTTTTGATGCAGAAGCTTGGAAGAACACCTTTATATGGGATTTACAGAAGTTGTGTGAATGAAACCTTGAATTTGGGGGGCTGGGGTGATGAGAGCAGTTGAAGAGAGGGAGAACCTCAGCCCTGGCCCCATGTGCCACCCTTGGTGATTCATGGACAGATGGATTTGGTTGGGCTCCAGTGGCAGAGCCTCCCAGCATTCCCAGCTGAAATAGGGAAATTTGGAAGAGTGGAAGAGGGAGAGTAGAACCAAAATGTCAAGGAAGTGGCAGATTGCAGCCTGGTCAGTGTCCAGATGTTGTGTGGGAAACTGGAGGAGAGATGAAGCACTCATGGAGTCAAAGGTACACCAGGAAAGATGAACTAAAGACCTGAAATGAAAAGAAGCAAGTAAGAGAAATTAAATATACTTTAATGAATCTTGCTAAATGAAATGTTAGCTTGTTCCTTGCCTGCTTGGAGGGGAGCAGGGGCACTGTTGTGAGCAGGGTGTGTTTGTCACATCCTGCAGTCCTGGAAGGATTATTGACTCCAGTAGGTGATGATGGCAGCGTGGGCCCCTGAAGGACATGGTGCTTTGAGCACCTCAGAACAGCCAGAATTTCATGGTTTTGTCTTTGTTTCCTGTGCCTGTTTGTGTAACTCACCAGGCATTGCTAGTCTGACCATTTTATTATTTTTTCTACAGCTAGGTTGAATTGGAAATGCACATGCTGATAAAAGCTATCACTACACTATTAAAATGTACTGAGAGGGCTTGGTGATGCATCTGTGCTTTGTGATAGTTTGTGTTGCTCGAGGTTTGTTGTTTTTTTCCAATATCCCATCTTACATAATTTTTGCAGCCTGGATCTTGCACCAACTTTTTGTGGTTGAAAAGTGAATTAAACTTTAAAACAATGAAGCCTTTGGAATATCCTTCTTAAGTAAAGAACTCTTCTTTGCTCTAACCTGGAAAAAATGTGGTTTGTTGCTCAGAGTGAAGGACTGGGGTTTGTCAGGGCTGGCTTGGGGGGCAAAATAATGTTTTCACTCATTTATGTTACAGTGAGAAGTGATTGTTTCAGTTCACATCCTTGGATTGGAAAACTCTTCCAAGATGTGTTGTGTGTTTGAACAGCTACTCTGGTGTATTGAGGCTGCTCTGCTTAGATGTTTATAAATATGTGCCTGTCCTTATGTCTTCAAATATGTAATTTTATTTTCACATGGCAGTACCTATATACAGTGAACCAACATTCTATTTTTTAGTTACATACTAAAATAACCTTGTTACACAGATGCTGCTTATGATGTGCTATTAATAAAAGATTTTAGTACCTGAGTTGGTCCTTTAAAGGAAAAAAAAAGCCCCACCACTTTTTTATTAGTCTGGATGTTGCAGCCAGGCAGAGCTGTTCCTTCAAGTGGCTTAATGAAGATTTGATTGATTTATTTTGCTCATCTGGAGAGTGTGTGGATTACCTCTGTCAATATTGGGCATGATAAATGATGGCTGGGCACTTAGAGAGCAATTTGAATTATTTGAGCTGTTCAGGAATCGAGCAGTGACTCGATTCAAGAGGCATTACAAGGAGAAAATGCTGAGTCCCTTTTGGGATCTTCTGAGGGAGCAGATCGTGGTACAAATCAATGACTAGAAGCTGATCTTAAATGTCTTTATATGTGAGACTGGGATCAAACTGTTGAGGAAATCGTTGTTCTTTGAAGTTTTGAAGCAGTGCTGGAAGATGTTCTTTGGCCATGTGCACACATAAATGACAGGGTAGAATTGCTGGGTGAAATGCGGTGGCTTGGGATTACAGAGGAGGTTGGAAAAGGTGATGTAATTGCTCTTTTGGGAGCATAAATCAATAGGAAAAAAATCTGTTGTTATTTCTGCCTTCATCTTTTAGCCAAAACAAGGGAAATCTGAGCATTACATTAGATCATTGTATTCATGTCACCTTAGTTTTCTTAAGCTTCATTGTATTGAAATTCTTGCCAGAAAACCTGTTTATTGGCCAGTGCTGTGTACAGTGCGTGATGGCTGCGCTCTGAAAGGCTCTGCAGTTTGTGTCACAGGGACCCTCACTCACCTCCTGTGGGATCTCAGCACCTCAGCACTGAGGTGTCACCGAGAGCACCCTTGGGGGGCCCGGGAGTCCTGGAATGTTCCAGAAGTGTCTGGTGGCTGCACTTTGATCCTACACAGGAGACGACACCTGTATGAGGACAGGAGGGTTTCACCGGGGTGAATGGTGAAGGGATTGGTTAATTAGAGAGTGAAACACAGGGTTTAGGATTTCTGTACAGGGGGGTTTAGAGAAGTAAGATGGAGGAATTGGGGCGTGTCCTGTCCTTCTTCTTCTTCTTCTTCTTCTTCTCCTCCATCTTCTGTGGTGATGGTGGCACTTTGGGATTGGTCATTACTAAAAGTGCACTGGGCAATAAGGGTGAAAGGTATTGGGGAAAAATGATAAATATTGTACACGTAACTTTGGGTATAAAGATAGGTGACTGCCCGGAGGGCAGACAGTGTGCTCATGGCTGGCTGCTGAGCAGAGCTCTGTTGGGCAGAGAGAAAATCTTTTAGATAAACAATTAATAAACACCGAGACCGAGAAAAGAACTGAAGCCTCTTCTCGTCCTTTGAAACGCCCCAAGGCCACCCCGGGCCTTTCCAGGCCCTCCAAACAGCCGGGAATCCGACAACCTCCTAGTCCTGGGTAAAGACATCCTGAATGCCTGAGGATGTTAACACTGGTACAAAGTAGCAAAGATAAATATTTTAGCTACTCATCTGTCATGTTTTCTCACCCATGTCTCTGTTTTAACTTGTAGATTTCGGATCTTTGTTTGACTTGGAAAATGATCTTCCCGATGAGCTGATCCCCAATGGCGAGTTGGGCCTTTTAAATAGCAGTGGGAACCTCGTTCCAGATGCGGCTTCCAAACACAAACAACTTTCTGAACTTCTGAGGGGCAGCAGCGGCTCTTCCTTGAACCCAGGGATTGGCAATGTGAACTCGAGCAGCCCCGTGCAGCAGGGAGTGGCTGCCCAGGTGCAGGGGCAGCCCAACAGCGCCGGCATCGGCAGCCTGGGCGCCATGGGCAAGAGCCCGCTCAACCCAGGGGACTCCTCTGCTCCTGGCCTGGCCAAACAGGCAGCCAGCACCTCTGGACCTACCACACCTGCGTCCCAAACTCTGAACTCTCAAGCACAAAAACAAGTGGGAATGGTGACGAGCAGCCCTGCGACATCACAGACTGGACCTGGGATATGTATGAATACTAATTTCAGTCAGACACACCAGAGCCTTCTCAACAGTAATTCTGGTCACAGTTTAATGAATCAGCCTCAGCAAGGACAAGGGCAGGTAATGAATGGATCTCTTGGGGCAGCTGGAAGAGGAAGGGGAGCAGGAATGCAATATTCTGCCCCTGCCATGCAGGGGAATGCAGGCAGTGTGCTGGCAGAGACTTTAACCCAAGTATCTCCACAGATGGCTGGGCACACCGGGCTGAACACAGCACAGACAGGAGCAATTACTAAAGTATGTACATGCCATTTACTGTCTTCTATTTATTGCACTTGTTTTTCTCCATACAGGTGTTTAGGA